>NC_138091.1:14182201-14844701 GCF_964212035.1 Myotis nattereri
TATAGAGATGATAGATAGATAGATAGATAGATAGATAGATAGATAGATAGATGATAGATAGATAGATAGATAGATAGATAGATAGATAGATATTTGGAAGGGGAAAAGACCTTACTTATGAATGCTTCTTTGTATTCATAAGCATATTAATGATCACATATTTGTTCAATAAATATTAACAAATGGTTGACACTCAAATGCATTATGCTGAGTGGAAGAAGCTAGACTCAAAAGGCTACATACTTTAAATTCCATTTATCAACATTCCTACAAAAGCAAAACTGTGAGACCAGAAAACGGATCAATGGTTACCTAGGTCTTGGAGTGAGGGGAGCAGCTGACTGCAAGAGGACGCAGGTGAATCAAGGGGTAATGGAACGCCTGTGTATCATGATTGTATGGTGATGGTTACATGACTGTATGTATTTGTCAAAACACTGGTAATTCTACCCTAAAAAGTGTGGATTTTACTGTTTGTAAATTATGCATGAATTTAAAATAATGAGAAAAAACTCTGTTCAGCATCTGCTGAAAATACAGAGTAGATTTTTCCATTTTCTAGGAAGTTAACCCAGTTCCTGGGCCATCTGTTCATGTACTGCCTTCCCTCTCTATGCCCACAGTAGACACTACTAATCAAATATGGCATTTTCTTCCCACTCTGAGGCAAGGCTGAGCCTCATGCAGAAACATCAACAGAACAAGCCAACAATCTTTGGGAGTTGGCGTGAGACAAAAAGTATTTGCTACCTGGAATTCATGTGATCCCAAACCGAAGCTACCATTTGCTCAGTTACATGTACTCAAAGTGCAGGCATATTGTTCACAAAGGGTTAATTGACCTTCGGGTGACCAACCCTGTCTGCTTTATCTTAACTTAGTGTATATGAAAAGGGTCAAATGTCAGCACAGGATCACGTTTTGTAAGCTACAGTCAGACTTACAATTTTTAAAAGTGTGTTTCCGACCATAAAGTAGATGATCCAATGATCTTAAGATGTGATTAGGACACAAGGAAGGAGATTTGAGCCAGAGGACTGGAGTGTGACTGCCAGCTGGGACCCTTGATAGCTGTGTAGACAGATAATATGAAGATGGACATGAAAAATTAAAGGCACAGCCCCGGCCAGATGACTCGGTTGGTTAGAGCATCGCCCTGTGCACCAAAAATGTTGAAGGTTCACTTCCTGGTCAGGGCACATATATAGGTTGTGGGTTTGATCCTCAGTCAGGGCGTGTATGGGAGGCAACTGATAGATGTTTCTCTCTCACATGGATTCTCTCTCTCTCTCTCTCTCTCTCTCTCTCTCTCTCTCTCTCTCTCTCTCTCTTTCTCCCTCTCCTCCTCCCTTCCACTCTCTCTATAAATCAATGGAAAAAAATATCCTCAGGTGAGGACTAACAAAATAATCTAAATCTAACCAATAATAGCTACTTCAGGGTCTATATCTTTACAATTTAAAATATAAATTAGGTGACTTTGATTTTAGCTTCAACATTTAAGGGGCTTAAATAATCAGCACTCCCATCCTTGCAAAGAGAAAAGGCTCAACAGAATTCAAAACATTTCTTGGAGGCTGCAGGGCAAACAACCCCCCACCCAAATTGGAAGAAAGCTGTGAATCCAGAGAGTTACAGCTAAGACAGGCCCACCTGGAGCAGAAGCCCCCCGAGCCATAAACTGAGAGGGACACTTAAAGGATAATTTGCAAGAACTGCTGGAAGTTGAGTGTGAACTTTGAGAGTTGCTCAGCCTTAAGTTCACACTCAGCCTCCAGCAATTCTCCTTTGTTATGGGGGCCTGCAGTCTTGGGTGAGGGTAGGAATCACAACTTCATGGTCTTATCTCCATGAACTTCACCAGGTTCTTACAGTGAAGAAGTAAGAAAGATCCCCTCCAGGTTCTGGCAGGTTAAAGAGAAGAATCACCTTGTGAAGCACACCAAGCGCCTTCTCCACTGCAAGGTCTATTCTCCAGGGAAAAGACACTGTCAGAGCCTCATCCCACTCAAGGGAAGGGCATATGCTCAACTCCAGCCCCTCAAGTCATCCATCTTACCTAAGAGGGAGGAAAAAAATAAAGCGAAAAAATCCTTATAAAAGTCATGACCCAGGGATGCAGAACCATGAAAAACTGATATTTAATCATAAGATTATAGAATGCTTCCACTCTCAACAATTTTCCAGAATAATAATGGCATATTATAGCTAAAGGAAATGCAAGACACAGATTCTATTTAAGGAAGCATTCTTAGAGAAGCCCAAAGATAAAAGAGGTAACAAAAATAAGGGCACTAGCCAGGTGACTCTGTGGATAGAGAGTCGGCTTGAGCACCAAAGCGTTGAGGGTTCAATTCCCGGTCAAGGGCACATACCTGGGTTGCAAGTCCAATCCCAGAAAGGCACCCAGCCAGGGTTCATGCAGGAGGCAACCAATTGATGTGTCTCTCTCACATTGATGTTTCTCTCTCTCTCTCTCTCTCTCTCTCTCTCTCTCTCTCTCTCTCTCTCTCACACACACACACACACACACACACACACACACACACACCTTCCTCTCTCCACTCTTTAAAAATCAGTGGAAACCATATCCTCAGGCAAGGATTAACAAAACACACACACACACACACACACACACACACACACACACACACACCTAAGAGCACTAGACCAGTGGTTCTCAACCTTCCTCATGCCACGACCCTTTAATACAGTTCCTCATGTTGTGGTGACCCCCAATTTCATTGTTACAAATTGAACATAACTAAAGCATAGTGATTCATCACAAAAACAATATGTAATTATATATGTGTTTTCCGATGGTCTTAGGTGACCCCTGTGAAAGGGTCGTTCGACCCCCAAAGGGGTTGCCATCCACAGGTTGAGAACCGCTGCAGTAGAGGAACGTGAAGCTTCTGGTATGTACTTATAACTACAAGCCAGTTTCTTGCCCAAGTCCTACCCAGATAAACATCCAACTCATACTAGGGCCTATTGACCTCAGTCCCTATGACTTGATGTATCATTTCTGCCTTTCAACAACAAAAAATGAAGGCATGCTAAAAGATGAGAAAAAAATACAAGTTGACAGTATGAAACAAGCATGAGAACCACACACAGATATGACACAGACTTTGTAATTAACACACAGGGAATTTAAATTAACTATGATTAATATGTTAAGAGCCTTAATAGAAAAAAATGATAGAACAGGTAGGTAATGTAGGCAAAGAGGTGGAACTCTTAGAAAGAATCAAAAGTAAATTCTAGAAACCAAAAACCCGGTAACGAATTGAAAAAGGCCTTTGATGGTCTCCTCAGTAAAATGTTTGACTCCAGCATGGCTGAAGAAAGAATTAAGGAGCCCGAAGATAGGTCAAGAGAAACTTCCCAATAGAAATGGAAAGATAAAAAGAGATTTAAAAAAAAAAGAACAGAATAACCAACAACAGTGGGACAGTTTCAAAAGTACAACATGCTCAGAGAATGCTAAGCAAGATAAACACCAAAAAATGTACACTTAAGCATATGGTATTCAAACTTCAGAAAACAAAAAGCAAAGAGAAAATCTTGGATGCATTTAGATGCACATTAAGAAGGGAAGAGCACTGAGGAAGGGATCATTGAAGGTAAAAATAAATGTTATGCTTTTGTTATTCTTAATTTATCATAAAGATGCTGTTTAAAGTGACAACAGTAACTGTATTGGGTGATTAGTGTATATGAATAAGTGGACTGAAGGACAAGAATACCACAAGGGATGGGAGGAAGACGGTGGAAATACTATGTTATAAGGTAGCTGTACATGTTAAGTGGTATAATGGTCTTTGAGGGTGGATTTAGATTACTGAAAATGTACATTGCAAACTCTAGGGTGACCACTAAATTAAAAATATAAGTATCATTGATATGCTATAAGATATAATTGAATCAGATAAAATGTTAAAATTAACTGAAAACCAGCGAAGTTAAAAATAAATAAAAAGAAGAGGGAGAAAAAGAGAAACAAAAAAAAACGAAAGGAATAGAAAACAGTTGGAAACATGCTAGACATTAATTCAACTACATCAATAAGTGTTTTAAATGTTAATGATCTAAATACATCATTAAAAGACAGACACTGCTGAGTGGGTAAAAGCACACACGAAGAAACAAACTTTAAATATAAAGACTCAGGTAGGTTAAAAGTATAAAAATAATTATACGCCACAACCAGTGGGACTTGTTGTAGAAATACAATGCATTGAAAATCAATCACTATCACTCAGCATGTCAACAAACTAAAGAAGAAAACGTCACATAATATATTCATTGGTTCAGAAACGCTTTTGATAAAATCTAATACCCATTAATGATAAAAAAAAAAAACTGTCAGCAAACTAGAATACAGGCAAACTTCCTTGATATGACAGGTAATATCTGCAAAAGCTCACAGCAAACATCATGATGCTGAGAAACTGGGCGCTTCTTCCCAAGACAGAAAACAAAGCCAAGATGCCCCCCTCTCGCCACGTCCACTCAGCAGCACCCTGGAAGGGCTAGCTAGTGAAGAAACGATAAGAAAAGAGAAGAAACAATACACAAATTGGGTGGAAAAGAAGAATAAAAACTACTTTTTTCACAGATTATATGAATTAAAAAAACAACTCGAACTAATAAGCAAGTATATAGCAGGGTCATGGGATAAAATGCTATTATATATAAGTCAGTTGCTTTCCTAAATAATATCAATGAAAAATTAAAATCTCAATACTTTTTACAATAGTATACAAAAAGGAAATAATTATGTATGAATCTAAGAAAATGTGTACAAGGTTTACTGTGAAAACTACAAAAGTCTAATGATGATATAAATCAATGAGGACAGTGGGGGTGGGGGCGTAAGGGCAGAGCGTGGGGTGGGAACCGGGTGGAGGGGAGCTATGGGGGGGAAAAAGAGGAACAACTGTAATAATCTGAACAATAAAGATTTAATTTAAAAAACAGAAATCGAAGATCTAACTACATGGAGATATTTCGTGTGCCTGGGTTGGAGGATTCAATATTGTTAAGATGTCAGATTCTTCCCAACTTACTCTATATATTCAAAATAATCGAAATCAAAATTCTTGGATTTATGTTCAGTATTGTAGTCTTGGGTAATGCTCTTAGTTGGGAATGAAGACATGATCAAAAAAGAGATTTTAGATTTATTCCTAAATACCAACCATGATAGTAATTAATTTACACAACATTAAAACTTTTATGTAGTCCTCACAACAATCCTACAATGGAAACTCACACTCTGCAGCAAACGTTTGACTCTCCCAATCCTCCAGAGCTTCTTTGATCAAAGCCAACAATTTTCTCCACTCCAGTGGTCGATTCTCGGCCCTTATCTTACTTGAACTGCACCATTGGCAGTATGTGATGGGGTTTGTCATTCCCTCCTCCTTAGAAACACTCCTTTACTTGGCTTCTGGAACATGTCTCTTTTACTGGTTCTTCCTCTTCCCTCTGACCTTTTCTTGTTGGAGCTTTTCCAGGATTCAGTTCTTGGTTATTCCCTCTTCTCTATTTGCACCCACTTCCTTGTCAGGCTTTTAGAATTCCAAGGCTTTCAAAACTCATATATGTTGAATCCCAGATTTATATCTCCAGCTGAGACCTCTCTTCTGAACTCTAAACCCAGATAGTCAACTGCATCCTCAACATCTCCACTTGCAGATCTAATAGACATCTCAATTAAACATGTCCTAAACTGAATGTCTGACCACCCCCCTCAAACCCTCCCCCCCCCCCCCCGCCAATCTTCTTCATCCACAAACCAACTCCCCATCTCAATACAGCATCCTTCCAGTTTCTCCGGCCAAAAAGTTGGAATTATCCCAGTAGCTAACCCCTCTGCCTTTTAACGCTCTAGCCCAAGACAAGGACTCTTAGCTAGTCCTCTCTTTTCCCTGAAGTCCTTGCTCAAATCTCCTTCTCAGTGCACCTAGCCCTGTATAATATTCCATCTGATCAATCTACCTCCTCTAGCACTCTTGATCTCCCGCGTGCTTCTGTCCTTTTCCTTTTTCCATGGCATTTATTTACTTCCACCATACATGTAACATATTCATTTATTATTTTCACAGTCTGTCCCTGCTGGGCAGAGATAATCTGTTTTGTTCGCTGTTATATCCCAAGCACATAATACCGTACAGTGACTGGTGCCTAGGAAACATCCCACAAATAATTATGGATGTTAAATGAAAGCAATTATTTCTCTTTTACAAATGAGGTAATAAACTTCAATGCAGCTTATAAATGATGAACTGGAGTTCCAGATATCTCAATTTCCAAATCCTGGTGCTTTCTCTCATGACATATTTTTTTCTCCTCCCTTCAGGTTCAGTGTACCCCAAAACTGGCTTCACATCAAAATCAGCTGAGACACTTTAATAAAACATTAGACCCCACTCTGAGTTTCATTTGGTCAGAAGTGTGGCGTTCATGCACCTATATTTTCACTCTCCTAAGAGATTCTGAAACACCCAGGTCTGTGAACCATTGCTGTTGATTCTAGCCTTTTATATGGGCATGTTTCCCTTCCAGAATTCTCAAAGAATTGGAAGGGTGTGTCTGAGACTATTTAGCTCACCAATGCAGCCGGCAGTCACATGGCATCAGAAAGAATGAGCTGCCCCATAGTCATCAATTCATAAAATTGAAGTTTTCCCTTTTGAACACCAAAGTTTTTTCCATTATTTCAGATCTAAATCTTTCTGAAATGTAATACTCTTGAAAAAAAAAATAGTATGTTCAATGAATTTTAGTGTGTTAGGTGTTCCTTCTTCCTGCAATGTGTACCTAGACAATCCCCACTCACTCACTATGACTAAAGACAAGTAGTCCCTTTTCTTGACATCTTTTCCTCAAGACCCTCAGGCTGGGTGAGGCTTCCCTCTACTCCCATGACATTTCTGTGTGTTTTCTTATTGTCACGATGTTATTATAAGTGATTAATTCATCCCGCTCCCCTACTTTATTGTATTATCAATAAGGATGCTTTTTATTTCAAAAGACAGAAACCCATCTCTAACTGGTTTAAGGGAAAAGGAGAATTGATTAGCTGTGTGACTGAAAAATTCATGAGTAGATCGGGAGTCATTGGGCCTAGGTGCTCAAATGACACATTGAGAACTCTGACCTGTCCCTACTCTCAGTTGTAGTTTCCTTTGGTCTGTCTTCATTCGCAAGCAGGCTCTCCCCAGATGGTAGCGGGGATGATGCACAGAACCAGGTTCCCCTCCTGGCCCTGAGCAACACTGGCAGAAGGAGAACTCCTCAGGCCCAACAGTTCTGGCAAAAGTTCCAGGACCGATTCTCTGGGACTGACTTGGGTCATGTTCCCTTCCTAAGCCAATCATGTAGTTTGGAAAAAGTGAAAAAGTGCTTTATTGGAAAATATGTTCCTTGCTCAGCACTGGAGCCAAAGAATGCAATCAGTCCCTTCCCCAAGGAAAGGACTAGACAATGAGAGGGGGTCTCTCAAGAGGAAATTAAGGTGAAATTATCAAAGGAAAGAGAAACATGCTAAGAAAGCCACAGACAACAGACGTCTAGTACAACTGAATCCCTGGAGAGCAGGTACCTCATCCTCTTGCTGGTCCCCCCATCTTCCTCTCCTAACATAGTAGCAAGCATATACAATGCAGCTCATGTTTAATTAATTAGTTGAACAAATGAATGCGGTGAGGGTTATGAAAACCACCCACAATCACCCTGTGCCATAGGCATGGTATCCAGGCTGCAGATGTGGTGGCCCTCACACCAAAAGCCCACAGTCCGATGGATGTGGGCTACACTATTTACAGATCCCTGGGATACATACAAAGATGCTTTTCTTTGGTTATAGACATGGGATACTCAGGTCCAGACATGACTATTGGTGGAAGCACTGCCAGCCCTTTAATGAGGTATCCCAGGAGACCAGGCCCAGGATGCTGCGGGAAGACAAAGCCCACAGGAGGGGAAGTGGAAATGTCACCCTCATTAGCGGGGCTATTCACAGGAGGAAGTGCCCACCAGGGCCCTGGTGAGCGTCAGAGGGCAGGTGCCTGCCAAGAAACTGAAGTGAGTGTCAGGCACAGCAGTCACAGGGCCATGGGGCAGGGGCTTGAGTTAAACCAAGACACGAGGCAGAGGGAGGGAGATATCTCCAGGGCAGGCCCCAGCCTGCTTCCCTCCACAGCCCCCGGGGAATCCTAAGGACTTTCTTCCAAGGTGATCCTGAAATGTGCATGTTGTGGTTATTGCTTATTTATTTCCCATTTATATTAATGCGCTGTCATTATGTGCCACTTCCGCCTATTACAGACTTGAGCCCTCTGACCAAGCAGAAGGGCAGATGAAGGTGCTTTCCGAAGTGCAGTTCCCTTCTCTCCCCGAAAGTCCTGCCCGTGCCCTCGCTCCTCTGCACACACACGCCCCAGGCAGCCCATCCTGCAGAGGGTGGCACTTAATGAACGCTGTGCCCATGGCTCCTCTCACCGCTCCCTGTCACAAACCAATGGACCTGACTGGCCACAAAGCTACCAGAAAGTTCAAGCCAAGGAATCTGTCTGGGGCTTGTAGTAGGAAGAGCAGCAGACTCAACCTAAGTCCTGAGTTCAAGTCCCTGCCCTGTCACTAACAAGCCAGGGGTCCTTGGGCAAGTCAGCTTTCTCACTTTTCCCATCTGTTAGAAAATAAAGACAACAAAAACATGGTGGGTTCTTTGATCTGCAAACTCCCTGCCGACAGGACCAGATCCTGATCTTTGACTGTTAGGGGTTCTTACTTGTAGGAAACAACCCGGTCTGGCTAAGATGAGCACAAGGGATATTGAAGTCGTATAGGATAGAAGAGACTTTGAAGAGCCAGGCTTGGGAATGGCAGAAACCAAAGCAGACCCAGAGGCAGGTGCTCGGGCACCATGCTTGTCCCAGAGCAAGAGAGTCTGGCAGGACCCTGCCTCCGGGTGGAGTGGAGCACACACCGTCCGCAGGAGTCCTTTCTCAGGGGCCATGGATGGCTGGACCCAGATTCAAGGAAGAAACAGTGCCTCAGAGGAAATCAGAGGAATCTTTCAAATAGAAATAGACGCAAACATCCAGAAAACAGTAAGAGGGAGAGACAAACGCTGCCATTACAGGAGGAATCCTTTTTGATTCATGAGACCAGAATCCCAGCAGACCTGCACCCCATGGCACCCAGGGAGAGATTCCGAGACCACAGCACGCTGTCTTGGCCCCCAAACAATAGCTCTCCTCTACCCGGTTCTGCACTGCCATTTACAGTTTTTCCCTGAAGACCGAGAATCCTTGTTTCATTACCGCCCCCCCCCCCCAAGTAACTTGAGGAGAAATCTCCTGCATATTTAATGAGTTTAGCTAAGCAGACAGCAGAGGTGATACTGTGATGGAAAATGATCTACCAAAGTGCATTACAAATACTAAGATCTACAATGGTGGCCTCTGCTGACTGGGGACAGCCGCTCTGGGTATAAAATCAGAGATTAAAAGCTGAGTCCTCACTGGGTGTCTTCTGCTTCTTAGCACCCAAGCTGGGTAGCAGCTCTGTCTGTCCGGTCATCCCAAGGTCGCTCCACATTCTCCATGCCCCTCCCTGCCACTCCCAAGCCACAACACACACCCCAGTCGGCCTCCACAATCCTTTTCAGCCTCTCTGTCTGCACACGCCATCAGTCCCTGAGGCTGAGCCAAGGACCTGCCTCTCCAGGTGGGGGAGAACAGGCTCTCTCCACCTCCCTCTCTCCACTCCCTGGTCTGAAGCTGCCTATATCCCCTGCAGGTTAAGCAGAGAGGGGATTAGACATTATCTAAATCATCACAATTCCCTGGCTGCTTTTGTATGATTGCAGGCTCTGGTGAACCAAACTGTCCAGCTGGGTAATTGAAGAAAACATGTTTATTGAAATTCACATGCTTACAGGTATACTTAGCCCCTGGATACCAGCAAAGCTGACCGGAAAGAGAATAAAAAGACCCTTGCAGCGTTCCAAGTAATCATTCTGTGCAGGCCCTTTGGGGCTTAACTCGCTGGTAGCAGGAGAGAGCTTTGATTTTCTACACTCCTGGTACCTCTGGCTGCTGCCAGCTGCCAGCTGGGCTGCCGGGGCTCAGGCAGGGATATGAAAATGGGACTCACCCACACCGACATCTCCCCCTCATGAAAGGCTTAGCCCAAAAGGCGTCGGCAACATGGCCTTACTTTTCAGATTTCATTTTATGTTCAGAAAGAGCAGGGCTTCGATCAGCTGGTGATTTCGCTCTGAGTGACAGCTGCAGTTAGCAGATGGGTCTCAGTGTAAGACTCCAACCCAGGCAAGGTCACCCTGGGCTCTACACGGGTTCACTGAGATGAGCTGGAACAGTAAGCGGCTCAGGCAGAGCAGGGGATGCATTCCACACACACGGATATGTTTTCCTTTCATGTAAAGGAGGGCTCACATTGACATGCCAACCACCAAGTTACACGCACGGGGAAATATCCAATGTCATCAGAACCTACCTTCTGCCAGATGTTGGAATCCTTTGCCTAAGCCCTCACTATCTAAACAAGGGTTTTACTTAGGTTTCAATTCAGAGACCCACCCATAGTCAGTGGGGTTTCCTATACTAAGGTCTGGGAAGCCACATTTGGACTCACTGAGGAAGAATGTAACAGGGTGTCTGTCAAGAAGCAAAATCTCTGGTGGGTGCAGTCGCAGCATTTATGCCAGGTCGTGTCCATCGCTGAGTCCAGCCATCAGCAGTGCTGCTGGTGATTAGACCTCCTTCTGCCACGTGGGTCTGGGCCCTACACCACAGGGATGACACGCGAGGCAGAAACCAGACCAAGCAGAGGATTGCTGGGGCTCTGTTTGCCCCTTGGTCAACAACTAGGAAGTGAGTAATGGGACA
This sequence comes from Myotis nattereri, assembly GCF_964212035.1. Classification (NCBI taxonomy): domain Eukaryota; kingdom Metazoa; phylum Chordata; class Mammalia; order Chiroptera; family Vespertilionidae; genus Myotis; species Myotis nattereri. Next base: position 14,193,130 of record NC_138091.1, read on the forward strand.
CCTCAAGTCCAGCTCCCAGAGGTATATTTTGACAAAGGTTTATGTAGGGCCTATGCCCCAAATGTAGAGATATTTGTTCCTTTGTTTCATCAAATAATCTCACCTGCTTATTGTAGATTTTTTAAGCACCTTGAGAAGTATTATAGCACCCAACTGTGAACACCCGAGAAACCTGGATGGATCTAGATGCTGAGGCTATTTTCTGGATGCATCCATAGTCTCCAAACAGATGCTAAAGTGTCACAAATCCTTATTAGGGGAATGGTGAAAGTAAATATTGCGACATCAAAAGGAAGGCAGACTAGAATCACCTGGTAGCCCATCTGGACATAAGAAAATCCAGAATTTTCTTGAGTAGATCTTTGGGACTAACCCAAAGAAGAAAGAGAAGCAAAATACTAGCCAAGGGGAACTTGGCTTCAGAGCCCTACCCCTGTGGGATCCCATGGCGGCTCCCCCAGCAGGAAAAGCACAGGCCCTGTGACTGGAGAGTAAGAGCGTTCATGGATTGCTATTTGAAATTACACATAAGCCTTGTTCATTGGGCCTCTGAATTGGGAGCAAAGTTCATGCTTGCATTCCCTACAAGGAAAGGTTTGCAAAGTGAAATAGATTGCATAAATCCTATTTAAGGGAATTACAAGAACAAACTGTTTTTAAGGACCTTAGCATATTAACCGTTGGAATAAAGATGGATATAACCAATTACCAATGGGTTTTAGAGAGTTTCCAAAGTGGTCCTCCAGGGAGGGCCTCCACTCAGGAACACTTTGTCAGCAATTAGGGCTGTGGTGTGTTATCTGAAATTCCCTATAAGAAGTTAAGAGCTTTTTTTAAAAAAGTAACTCAGATAAGCCTACCTCACAATGTGGGGTTCATTCTGCTTTAAAGAAATCCGATCTATGAAGAAAACCTGTATTTATAAAATAAATAATGTGATATAAAATGTTGCTGTAATATTTTTATAAACAATAAATTCTCCTACAGAATCTAGAATTTGACTTTCCTCCCCACACCTCCCCAAAAAATGGGTTTAAGGACAATTTCCTAAGAAGATGTCCATTATATAAAGTGACCCATATCTATGGGGCAGACTTATGTTAGCAAGTTTGGGACATGTTATATTCTCCTTTGGGAGACGAGCCAGGTGAAGAGAATTTGTGGCTTTGCATGGGCAATGGCTGCCCCTCGTTTGGATGGGAATAACAGCTCATCCTGCCTGCTACTAAGTAGAGTGTGTGTGCCTCTGTAGGAGCATTCATCCATTTATACATCCAACAAGATTGTCTGAACACCTACTATGCACATAATATATTCATGTTCATTTGCATAAATATATACATGTGGCACATGGAGTGTCCAGGAAATGAGCGCCAATCATTAGGGGTGATAGGAGAACATTGTTCATATTTTTGACTGACTGGTATCAATTGTCCCTTCCTGACACACCCTAATGGAGGAGTGACTCTGTCTTCTAGGATTCACCGTGGGGGGTTGTAATCAGAAGGTCTACTCTCTCTTTGTCAGGTGTCTACTATTGTTTTGACCTTGACGCAGCCACACTTCTGCTCCTTGCCAGCCAGTGTTGATGAGCCAGCCCCTCAACCACGTCCCCTTCTGTGAAGCTCTGAGTCTTTCAATGCATTCCCTCTTGCTGAAGTGTGATAGAGCCATATTCAGTTGCTTTCAACCAATCAGCACATAGTGCTAGACTCTGAATGGCTACCCTGTGCTTCAACATTTCTTCCAGCCAAGAAGCTGAGTCTGTCCATTTCCTAGCCCAAGTCACCCAATTTGGGCCTCCTTCCATACAGTTTTAGAGGAAACAGTGTCCCTCCTCTTTGAAACTGATCCCTCCACTCAATAGAGTGACAAATTCATCCAGGTTCGCCTTGGACTTACCCAGTTTTAGCACTGAAACTGCCACGTCCTGGGAACCCCCTCAGCCTGAGCAAAGCCAGATGGCCGGGCACCCTCACTTAGAGCTTTCTCACGTCTCTTTCTGCATAATTTTCTCCTCTGCCAGCAAATCACTCCATTTTTGCTCTGCTCACTTCCCACTCGCTCAGACACCTCATGGAGTCACTGCTAAAACTCAACACCCCATCTTCTCTCTAAACACCTGCAAGGTATTCATTCAAGTAGAGATGCTCTTCCCTGACCCTTCAGACTCAACATATTCCACAGTAATCCCTCTGCTCTCAAGCACTGCCTCCCCGTGTAGGTGGGCACTGCCACTTTAAAGGCAGCATGTCCAATGGCAATGAGACAGTAAATACTGAAATAAGCATGCCCTTTACCCTCGAGAAACACTCACATGTGTGTACAAGAAGTAGGCACAAGGATGTTTATTAGAGCATTCTTTATAATGACAGAAAATAAAGCTACCCATTAAAAAGAAAAGCATCGTTAACACCTATAGAGCTTACCATGTTGGAGCACTGTTCTAAGTTCTCATGTGAAAGAGGAAGGTCTAGAAAAATACATGTCAAAATAATATGTTTATTGCTCAGAAGGACATTGGGTTTTTTACATCTTTTATTTTTTATTCTTTTTTAAATGTGTGTGTGTGTGTGTGTGTGTGTATTTTATTTCATAGAGGAAGGGAGAGGGAGAGAGAGTCAGAAACATCAATGACGAGAGAGAACCATCCATCGGCTGCCTCCTGCACATCCCACACTAGGGTCGAGCCCACAACCCAGTCATATGCCCTGACCAGTAATCAAACCGTGACCTCCTGGGTCACAGGTCAATGCTCAACCACTGAGCCAGGCAGGCTGGGCATGAATGGGGGTTTCAGGAAGTAATGAATACTGACTGCAATGGTTTCATATTTTACTTAGAATAATATTTGCATATATTATTTGACTTACAAGAATTTATTTTTAAAATAACGTGATTCTCCCACTCAGTTCTCTATTTTGGCTGATACTGCCATTCTTCTTTAACCACCCAGACTCAAACCCATAGTATTCATCTCCACTCTCCCCTCCCTTTAGTTCTTGTCTGTAATCAATGCGTTTTCAAGCTTCACCGAATCCTTTTTGAGATCGATGTCAGGATCAATGTGTTGGAAATAGCTGTTAATAGGCACATGTTACCTGGAAGGAGTAGCAGAGTAAATGTGTAAACATGCAAATCGATAGCAAAGGCCTTGGTTTGAATTAGTTTGCTCCATCAGTGCCCACAGATTCAGCAAAGGCATGAAGGCAGGCAGGTAGGTGGGAGGTGGGGAGAAGGCAATCTGGCCCTGGGAATCTGATGGGGGTGGGTGGGGGTGAGGCTTCAGAAGGATAAAGAAGGAAGCAGGAGGACTAAGAGCAACTTTTGCTAAGCACCTGGAGAAAGAGGAGATTTATGTAGAAGAGATCTATAGAACATTCTCCGAAGGGTTATTTTTTTGTAATGTTTTTATTGATTTCAGAGAGAGAGGAAGGGAGAGGGAGAGAGAGAGAAACATTGATGTGAGAGAGAAACATTGATCCATTGCCTCCTGTAAGCACCCCTACCTGGAATCAAACCTGAAGCCTGAGTATGTGCCCTGACCAGGAATAGAACCGGTGACTTTTGGTGCACAGGATGATGCTCCAATTGACTGAGTCACACTAGCCAGGGCATCAGGAGGATTTTTAAATATCAGAACAGAGAGGTCTTAGAGCAGCGGTTCTCAACCTGTGGGTCGCGACCCCTTTGGGGGTGGAACGACCCTTTCACAGGGGTCACCTAAGACCATTGGAAACCACATATATAATTACATGTTGTTTTTGTGATTAATCACTATACTTTAATTATGTTCAATTTGTAACAATGAAATTGGGGGTCACCACAACATGAGGAACTGTATTAAAGGGTCGCGGCATTAGGAAGGTTGAGAACCACTGTCTTAGAGGCTGTCTCCTCTGAGCCACGAGAAGTAACTTTTTTCTGTGTCCATAGTACGTGCCAAGGTCTGGCACAAAGAAGGGGCCCAATAAATATTGGTTAAATGTGTGAAATTTACAGACAAGGACACACATACAACAAGTGTAGTCACTGGTCTCAGCTCAGAGAGGAAAGGACAGATCCAGATATGAACTAGGTCTCCCCACTCCCCGATCTAAGCCCCCACACCACACGGGTGCGCTCAGCCTGCCTTCTACATACACGCCCTTGGCAGGCATCGGGCACCCATGCAGTTTTCCCATTCGACTGTCTTAAGACTCATTTGTGAAGCACACTTGTTCTTCACCCCTCAGTAGCCAAATGCCAGGCGATCAGCTGTTCCACCCGCTCCTGGCTGAGGACAGGGGTGCCTGCCTGTGTGAGGCTTTATCAGCACAGCATCCTCCACTTCCAGACTCCATGCTGGCGGGATTCCCCAAGGGCCCCTGGTGACAAGAAATTCGAAAGCATATTTACTCCATGAAAGCCAGTCATGGCTCTGCTCTCGGGCAGTGAGCGCATGGCGGCTGCTTCTGTGCTGCAGACTCCCAAGCAGAACAGCCGGTTCGGTGGCTCTCGCCGTGTCTGAACCCACAGTCTTTCTTTCTGGGCCCACTGCGATCCCCACCAGCCCCGGGACTTCCCTCCTCGGAAGCCCGCCCTGCTGCCCCGCAGAGCCCAGGGCAACCACCCTGTCCAGGCGCCGCCAAAGGAAGCCTGGCTCCACTGGAGGCAGGACCCACGTCTTCAGCACTGCCAGTTCTCCCTCCTGGCAAGGGAGCAGCATTTGTAAAACGTCCCCATGAAAGCTGAGCGGGAATGCTGTGATGCTGAACTGAAGAACATAAATCACTGTGTGAAGCCTTTCTTGCTAGCTTGGAAGTGGTGGCTCTGGCCCACATGGTCTGTCTTGGCTCAAGGAAGGCAGCTCCCCTCCCAGGGCAGAGCAAGAGACCCCAGGCCCCTGGCCCTTGGCCATGGACAGGAGGCTTCCAGGGTGCCCACCTTCCCCTCCGCTGCGGAGCAGGGCTGCGCGGGGCCAGGTGAGGGGGGAGGCAGAACTCGGCATTGGGTGGAGACTCACACCCGCGTCTGCACCCAATCCTGGTTCCAGGCCTCCACATTCAGCGCCTGCACAGCCCCCTGACACGCCTGCCGCTTTGCCAGCCTAGAACTCCAACGTCACCCCTGCCTCCTCCACTCCCTGTCTCCCTGGAGAAGCGCAGGCCGGGGAGACAGCAGTCTGGAGGCACTAATTAAGAAATACCCGTGCTGCCTTGGCAGCTTGGGTACCGATTTAACAGGTATAATGAATATTTCAAGAATCCCGGGCTTCAATATGCCAAAAAAAAAAAAAAAAATCTGAAAAATTTGTAGCTTTCTTAATTTCTAGGGCTGACTTTAATTTCTGGCTCTGAGCCCTCAATCTACCCTAGAGCAGGTAAAATCACTTTACATTTAGTTTTTAAATTCCAATGTGATTTTTAACATTAAATCTAGGATGATTAACTCTTGCCCAGTATGATTTTAAAATTATAACCACACCATTCTTTTCTGTACTTTCCTTCCATTCCCTGCTCCCCTCCCAACAGCTGGGCACCTCAGGAGGCATTGCAGGACCATGCCAGCTCGCCCCAGGCAACAGCGAAGAGGACAGCTCTGTGACTGGCTCAACCTTGCTGGGATGAGAGGGAGGGTCCTTCCCAGTCACGGGTCTGTGCTCTCAGCACTGGCCAGAGGCTGGCTCTGGCCCCTGGATGCCAGAGAAGGTGAATTTCCCTGGGCCTCATCAGGCTGGACCCTCCTATGACCCCTTGATGGGAAACACTGTTTCCTTTCTCTACTCACAACACTTCTGACACTAACCCAGCATCAGAGCAAACCCCACGGGTTAAGGGCTGACTCACACAAGACGGCCCCCACATCTCATGCCCCAATTGCAAGTCCCAGCCACCCATCTGACTGACCAACTATAAATCAGGGGTTGTCGTAACCTCCTCCTCTGGTTCAATAATTTGCTAGAACAGCTCACAGAACTCAGGAAAGCGCTCCATCCTATATAATAAAAGGGTAGTATGCAAATTGACCCTAACAGCAGAACCACTGGGAATGACTGGTCACTGTGACACACACTGACCACCAGGGGGCAGACTCTCAGTACAGGAGCTGCCCCCTGGTGGTCAGTTCGCTCCCACAGGGGGAGCTCTGCTCAGCCACAAGTCAGGCTGATGGCTGCCAGTACCGCAGTGGTGGTGGGAGCCTCTCCCACCTCCTCAGCAACACTAAGGATGTCCAACTGCAGCTTAGGCCTGCTCCCCACTGGCAAGTGGACATCCCCCAAGGGCTCCCAGGCTACCAGAGAGATGTCTGACTGCCAGCTTAGGCCCAATCCCCTGGAGAGCGGACCTAAGCCAGCAGGTGGTCATCCCCCAAAGGGTCCCAGACTGTGAGAGGGCACAGGCCAGGCTGAGGGACCCTCCTAAGTGCACAAATTTTTGTGCACCAGGCCTCTAGTTTATTATAAAAGATAGGACTCAGGAATAGCTCAGTGGAAGAGAGGCACAGGGCAAGGTGGGAGGCAGGTGTGCACCGAGCTCTGTGCCCTCTGTACACACAGCACCCCCAGTACCTCCAAGTGCATGTGCTCAGCAACCCAGAGCCCTTCATGCCCTCTCTCCTCTGGCTTTTAAGGTGTTCCCATGAAGGGGGTATGTTGATTAGATCTTTGGCCAGTGGTGTTTAACTGAGTCTCCAGCCCCTCAGCTCCCAGGAGGTGGAGAGGTGGGGTTGAAAGTTCCCCTCCACTAATTATGTGGTTGTTTCCTCTGGTAACCTCCCCCTGCCCCCAATCCTTCATTAGCATAAACTCTGCTGTGGTTTAGAGGGGCTTATTATGAATAACAAAGGATGCCCTTCTCACCCTATTACTGAGGAAATTCCAAGGGTTTAAGGAGCTCCCTGTCTGGAAACTGGGACAAAGACCAAACATATCTTCTTATTATATCTCAATAACACACACACACACACGCGCGCACGTGCGAGCCAGGAGATTCTGGGGCACTTCCCATCCTTCCTATGTGACTTTGGCTGCATCTGTCTAGAATGCCCCTGCTGTGAGGCTCTGGGACCCACCACCCTCAACTGACCACTCTCAGTTGCCCTGCAGATCCCTCCACTCAGGACCAAGGGGAATTTGGGGAACCTTCTTCTATCAGGCTTGGTAAATGTGCACATCTAAGATGGGGTCCAGGTCTTACAGTATATACCTACATGCTGCAGAGTATCAGACCTCCAGTTTCTGGGTCCAGAAATAACCTGCCACCCTCCCTAAGTCACCAATACTCTCCTATCACATAGGATCTTGCTGGACAGTGGACGGGGCGGGCAAAGTCTGCCTACTAATATAACTGAGAAAATGCTAGGTCTGTCTGGCTCCATCTTGTTGGTGCCTGCATTGGTTCCATGGCATTCAGGCTAACAGCTCCTGCTTTAGACATGCTAATTATAAAGGAACTAGAGGCCCGATGCACAAAATTTTTGCAAGGGGCTTGGCCTTTGCAGCCCTGGCTGCCTTGGCCCTCACAGTCCTGGCTTCGTCCGAAGGTCGTCCGGATGGTCGTTCTGCTGTTCGGTCTAATTAGCATATCAGCTCTTTATTATATGGGATTCCATAGGGGCTTGAAATTTTATAGAAACTGACCCTCCCATTTTCCTTCCTCAACATAAAAGATTCCTGAGCTTCATACTTTCTTAAGATGGATTTGAGAAATTGCAGCATGCCCATCTTCAAGGCTGGCACCTTCTCAACCAATAACCCTCTCCTTACTCTAAACTCTGACATTTGAGCTTTGGCATTTTGAAGCATTGGCACATGGACTATGAAGTGGTGACACCAAGGTGTTTCCTTTGATGCTATAAATTGTGAGCTTCAATGTCCCTCACCTGCATCAGCCCCCTTCTAGGTTCCTGGGAGGAACCCAGCACTATTTTTACACAGTCACTTATTATTGTAAAATTTGCAGAAGTCAAATATTTTCATCTCAATTGATTAAGACCACTGGTTCTTTCTCCTCTGACTTGCCCTCCACCATATTGATATGGTTGTAATTAGCTAGTTATTAATAGCTAGAGGCCCAGTGCATGACATTCATGCACTGGAGGGTGTGGGGGTCCCTCAGCCCGACTTGCACCCTCTCCAATCTGGGATCCCTCAGGGGAGCCCTCTACAATCTGGGAGTTTCTGTCTGTCTTTGCAATCATTGAGCAAATTGTCTGAGACGCCAACTCAGTTTGGTTTTTTGCTCACAGAATAATAGAAGCATTCATTTTTCTTTGCTTCATTGGTGGAGATTTCCTGGAAGTTTTGGGATATCTTCTCTTTAATTTTTTCCTAGACACTCTGATTTTACTTATGTCTCTCACCTTTGCTTTCCCTCCATACCCCACCGCAACAGTAACTTGCTTCAGGCTCACTTTGCTCTAGTGTCGAGGAGATCCGTCTGCCACCAGAACTATGATTCCTAGCATTCCTGGTGCTCCCCGCACTCTGGGCTTCCGCTTCTGGTCCTGGGGCTGCCACCAAAACTACTATTCCCAGAATTCCTGGTGCTCCCCGCAATCTTGGTTTTCCCTTCCTGCCTTGTCTCTGTCCCATGGCCTCCCACTCTGCCAAGTCCTCCAAGCTGCCAGCTCTCCCTCTCTGCTCTCTGTCTGGTGGCTTGGGGAGGCAATTTTCCCAAACCGTTCCACTCTCCACCAGCTCTCCCATTCTGTTCTCCACCCGGCGCCTGTGTATGCAAATTAACCTGCCATCTTTGCCGGGTTAATTTGCATACTCACTCCTGATTGGCTGGTGAGCATAGCAGAGGGACGGTAAATTTACATGTTTCTCTTTTATTATATAGGATAGGAAAAGAGCAAATGGAAGGCCAGACATTATAGGTATGTTCCCTGCAAAACACTGGGAGAGATATCCAACAGAGGGAAGATGGATGCATGCCCAGAAAGTGGGGATGACATAGGAAAGGTACCTGTTTGTCAATCACACCTGGGGACAGAGATGGGCGTGGCCACTGCAAGCACACAGAAATTTGGGATATATAATTTGGTTCATCTTGGCATGCTTGGCTCGTGGCTCACTCTTGGCTTTCTGGCATTCTCCCATGTGGCCCACAGCCATGTAGAGCCCCACACACAATGGACTGATGGACTGCAGTAAGCCTGATGCTGCATTGGACCTGATGCTACATTGGACCTGGCTACAACATGGAGCGGAAACTCTGGACACTGACTCCGATTGTAGCCCTGCTGGAACCCCAGCAGCACTTCGCCTATGACTGGACTAAGGGAAATCGGACTTTGGAAACCCAGGGATATAATTTCATGGAAATAAATCTTTATACTATATCACATCCTCCCATGCAAGTCTCAGAAAATTTATTTTCTCAGGATATCACTAGGACCCTACTCACACTAGCAACGGGTGAAGACGAGGCACATTTTCCTCTGGTAACAATACCTCCTCCCATAACTGATGACACTGGGAAGACCAGGAGCATTTTTGGAATATACAGGGTGGGGCAAAAGTAGATTTACAGTTGTGAGTATGCAAAACACAGAGTTTATCCTTCTATTATTATTTATCACTGTTTTTTCATATGAACAATAAGGGTGAGTTGAGTTTGGATACATTTCAGATGTAGTGGGATTTCACAATCACTTCCAAGTAGTTGCTAGCCATCCTGACACTGGAATGGTTTCTTGGAAGACCCCGATGGTTCACTGTGCCAGTCACTCAAGTCTTGACTTTGTACAACAAGGTGCAGGGCCAGTATTATGTCACCATCTGAGCATGTCCTGCATCTAATGGCAGGCAAAGTGGGAAGTACAAGGACAGTGGAACAGAAAACAAGACTTGAAGTGTTCAGAGCCATAAGCCAGTCTGAGGGACAGTCTTCCCATCCCATCGCATAAAATAAAACTTTGTGAGTGGAAGATTTGTTTTCTATCTATCCTTAGTCAAGACAGAAGTTCTCTCTTATCACAAGCATAACCTGCATGAAGGAAAGTACATTTCCTAGCAGTAGAATATGCCCTTTCTCTTAAAGTCCCCCACTCCCACCCCCACCCCCACATCAGTCTCTGGGATGTCCCTGCTTCCCACTGTGTCTTTCTCTTCTGCCTTCCTCCATCTCTTCTACCCAAACTCTCCTCTCCCTGTCCTCCAGCTGGAACAGATTTCTTAGCCTTGCACCATGCACTCTGGGGCCTAGGCCATGCTTTGTCATGGCTGCTCTGTGTGTTGTAGGATGATTAGCAGCAGCCCAGGGCTCTACCCACTGGATGCCATTCACTTCCCTCACCAGTTATGACAACCAAAAATGTCCCTAGACATTGCCAAATGCCTCAAAGTGCTCCTAGTTTGGAATCATTGGTGTAGACCATGTAGTTTTAGGGTTGTTCTATATAAACACATCCAGGTAAAGTGTCAAATTTTCTTTGAGCTGGCAATGTAGAGTCTGGTGCCTTTTCCTCCAGCGCTGTGCTGGCCCCACCCGGAGTGGTGAAAACCCCCACTGTTTATGTGTGAATGGGAGGGGTCAGCAGCTGTACCACGTCAGGTAGGAAATAGAATTTTTACAAACACTTTGAAATGTCACCCCGCCACAATAGTAACAAGGAAGGACCAAGTCCCTTCCCATCTCTGGATCTTAGGTTCCTCGTGACCAAAGCAGAAAGGTTAGAATAAATGAAGGCTAAGGTTTCTCAAAGCATTCACTGTCCCGTTCCCACTTCAAGCCCGGCCACAGGGTGGTGGGGAACCCAATCCCGGGGAAAGAGAACTGATTCACAAAGCTATCTGTTGGGTCTAACCACCTAGTAGGGTTTCCTCCACTGCGTGCCCACTCTGCTGCTGAGTTTCTGCTTCCATTGTTTTGTCTTCCTGTCTATTCAAGCACTAATACCACGCTACTGTCATTATTAAGGCTTTATAGTATACTAGAGGCCCGGTGCACAAAATTCATGCACTCAGGTTTGGGGGTGGTCCCTCTGCCCAGATTGTGAGACATTGCAGGAGAGGCCAAGGGACCCCACTGGTGCATGATCTGCGCCAGGAAGGGATGGGGAGGTTGGCCAGCCAGGCAGGGACCACGGAAGGGCTCCAGGGCATGTCTGGCCCTCTTGCTCAGTCCCAATTGGCTGGACCCCAGCAGCAAGCTAACCTACCAGTCAGAGCGTCTGCCCCCTGGTGGTCAGTGCACATCATAGCAACTGATTGACAGGTCAACTGTCTCCCCCCTGGTGGTCAGTGCATGTCATAACCAATGGTTGAGCAGCCTTAGCATATCTTTAGCACATTATGCTTTGATTGGTTGACCAGACTCTTAGCATATTAGGCTTTTATTATATAATATTTTAATGCCTGGTCATGCTTCTTTTTCAGCCCTGTCCTGCCTATTCTTATTTGTTTATTTTTCAATGTAAACTTTTCAAATAAATAAGTTAATAAAGGATTGATTTATTAACTAGGTTTTAATTCTGACCTTGAGTAAGAAATTTAACCTCTCTTACACTGACTTATCCCCTGTAAACTGAGATCATCATGTTTATCTTGCAAGGTTATTGTGAGAATTGCATGAACCAATGTAGTGAAGCACCATGCACAGAGCTTGGTACATATTAGATGCTCACTAAACAAAAGCTATTATAGTTATTTCTTTGATGTCCAAATGAACAAAGCCAAAACATGCAGGTTTCTTTTACCCCAAAGAAGTCACTTCTAAGACACAGTTTCCATATCTGCTCTGTATCTGAAAGTGAGACTTCGCAGACGATTAAATGTGGGTAAATACTGCACTATGGGGGAGAAACCCTGAAAAACCTCCCAGGGATGTGGTTGAACTTCCAGGCACAGGAGGAAGGGGCAGAAAATTGCTCATACATTTCCTCTTATTCAGAAAAATATGAGCTAAAGCAGGAAGCTCAGCTGCTATTGTTGGGAGCAGCAGGGAATATTAGGGGTTGTGTGTGCCGAATATATTTCTTGTGTGTTATCTTGTAAAGAGTGGCAAATTTGGCTTCATTACAGTGAGATCAAGCATAGAAAATTTACTTAAATTCCTGGAGCGCATTACTGAATCGCAAGTCTTTCTATGTCTTTCACCCGAGGAAAGGATTTAATAACCTCTCTGCTGCGTTCTTTGTCTGGGTAAAAAGCAAGCGGAAAGAGTATGAGTGGATTTGATGAATTACAAACTGCCTTGGGCATAGGACAAAGCTCGTTTGGTTGTTGCAGAAGAAGGAAGTGGGCAACTCCTATGAGTCCAAATAGCTGGTGTCGCTTGGAAAAAGAAGGTGGGCTTGCCCTATGGAGCCTTAAAAACCCTGCCCGTGGGCCCCGGAACTCACCTGCACAGGTGCCAGGAGGACTGGAGAGTGAGGAATGTCCTGTTTGAGCAGAAGGAATCCAGAAAGGTGTCTGATCAAAGACTGAGCGGCTGCGGGGCTCGGGTGGGGGACATTGGCAAAGCTTAATAATTCTTTGATTCACTGGGGCTTAAAATTGGTTAAGTTTGTGGAAATTAATAAAGGAGACCTCAACCAAGATTGGAGTTGGGAGGGCAGGGGGATCTCACACCTTAGCCCTCATGGTGGGTTGCCCCAGCAGGAAAAGATGTACCTTTCATCTCCAACAGAAAGATGTTTTCTACTTGACTCTCCCTGGAGGAGGAAGGGAGATTTTCTGTGCCCCCAGCAACAGCCCAGCCAATGAGACTATCACAACTTGGCTGATGAAAAGCCATTACACTTCAAAGTCCCAGTTTTCTCCAAAGGACTCTTTGTTTATAACAGTTCCTCCCAACTTCCCCTCTCCTCTATATATTTCCTTTTTTCCCTGGTTTATAAAGGCTGAAGTTTTTGTGCCTTGATATCCCTTCTGATTGGCCACTATTCCCCTTTGATTTGGTCACTATAACAACTCCTGAGCTCAAAGGTCAAACCTCACAGGGGACATGTGAGGCCCTCCTTTATTTTGTAAATATAGACCTTTGGCTACTCCCAGTTCCCTTATCTTATGGAAATGTAACTTCTGCCTCTCCCTTGTCTTATGGAAATATAAATGCTGCCTCTTTTACTTGTTTATGATTTTGCATAGCTAGCATGTCCCAGGTTGCAATTCTCTGCTATTCCTGAATCAACCCACTTTGGCTCTGTAAAATGACTTTTATTTTTAAAGGCAACAAATGGTATAGGACAGTGCTAAGCCCTGAAATTAGCTAATGAAACCTGGAGCAGATTCCCAATGCCCTGCATGCTACTTCAACTTCTCTCCTGATGAAGACGATGCCCAGGTATGTGGGAGTCAGAATGCAGGCAGACAGGGAACATTTGCCCAGAGGAATCTACAGGTGTGCACGGGCAGGACCCAATCTCCTCAGACTTCACTGCCACAGGTTTGCTGGTGTCTTAGGGAAGCAGTGCTGCCCAGGCAGCCAGCAGCCAAGGGGGCCCAGCAGACAAGCCCTGGCATCGCTGCCCCAGTCCTCCCTGGGTTCACTAAATCTAATAAAGGACCCCTCAGCTTCTCCTATAGCCGGGAGGCTCTGGAATGAAAAAGAACTCACTCTAACGCTGTTGCCAGGGTCTCCAGGTTCGCAGGAGGATCTGCCTGTGGAGGATGCGCTGTTTAACTTGGTTAAGGTTAATGGCTCCCGTGGCTTGAGTCTGCCTCCATCAGTAGTTCATTGTCCTGACTACCCATTAGGAACTTCTGGGGAGCTTTTAAAAAATGTCAGTGCCTGTGGGGCTCCAGGACCGGAGATTCTAATTTAGATGGTGGGCAGGGCCCAGGGAATCCATAGCTGCTGAAAGCTCTCTGCGGGAGTCTCCAGTCTGCAATCACTGGCGAGAGAAAGGGTAATAGCGTGCCTTCAGAGGGAGAGGGCAGGAGCACACCTGTAAACACAGCCCAGCAGCCCCTGAACTGCAGGGTCCTGTAAATCAATTGATTTTGCAGCTAATAAAGGCAAGAAACATTTTCCTGAAATTTTTACTTAGAAGCCCTGTGTGTCCCCATCTACTCAGAACTACCTGGTGCTCTTGAGAAGTATGACCTAACGTTAAGGGTGAGCATGGAGGAAGGAATGCCATGAAGGAATGCTCTAGAGCAGTGGTTCTCAACCTTCTGGCCCTTTAAATACAGTTCCTCATGTTGTGACCCAACCATAAAATTATTTTCGTTGCTACTTCATAACTGTAATGTTGCTACTGTTATGAATCGTAATGTAACTATTTGATATGCAGGGTGGTCTTAGGCAACCCCTATGAAAGGGTCGTTCAACTGCCAAAGGGGTCGCAACCCACAGGTTGAGAACCGCTGCTCTGGAGTCTATAACTCTAGGTTGGAGTTGACGTCCATGCCCAACCCAGCCACATTAATGGACTCAAAATACAAATGGTGCCTCAATACTTACCGAGAAGCCCTCCATGTTCCCTTGGGCAGCATGCTCTCCTATCATCCACGTAGAATTGTTTCAAACAGCTTCTCCTGGTTTCCCTTCTGCTCCCTTAACCATCCTTCCTCTGATTCTGTTGCTTCTCTTTTTGCTCCCTGGACCTCCAACGTGCATTCCTTGGGGTTCTCGCCTCTGTCCACTTCTCTTTTCATTCTATACATTCTGCCTGGGAGAGCTCACCTGTCGGGTCACATCCATTACCTCCTAGATCTCTCCCTGAGATACACATTCTTTTAGCTTCACTACCAGGCAAGCATCCTCCTTGGATATCCCACTGGCATCTACATCCAATGTGCGAGGGAGAACTCGACATCTTCCTCTAGAACTTTTCTTCCTCCCCAGTTCCCTGTTTTGGTGAAAGGTGCACCATCCACCCAAAACCCTCACCAGACACCTGGGAGTCATCAAAGACCTCTTTTTTAAGCTCCCCCACCTAGTTCATCACTCACCCAGCTCTCTTGATTTTACCACTCAAATGTCTCTCAAACCCAATCACTTTGATCTATGCTGATACCCTCCTGCAGGCCACCATCGTCTCACCTGGAATAAGTCAGCAATCTCCAAAACACTTAATGCATATTTGCCTTCCTCTAAACCAGGGATGGGGAAACTTTTTTCTGCCAAGGGCCATTTGGATACTATAACATCATTTGTGGGCCATATAAAATTATCAACGTAATAATTAGCCTGCTATATTTGGTCAAACATTTAATTAACTCACCCCTACTTGGCCTTGGCAGGGCCAGACCCAATGACTTCATGGGCCTTATACAGCTGGCAGTCTGATGTCCCCCACCCTGGAACACGCCACACCATAAGTCAGAGCAATTTTTCTAAATATGATCAATTCACTCACTTATTCATTCTTTGCTTAAAACCCTATGTAGCTTCCATTGTTCTCAAGATAAAATCCAAACTGTACAAAG
Source organism: Myotis nattereri (assembly GCF_964212035.1). Lineage (NCBI taxonomy): Eukaryota > Metazoa > Chordata > Mammalia > Chiroptera > Vespertilionidae > Myotis > Myotis nattereri. The sequence goes on from NC_138091.1 coordinate 14,208,494, forward strand.
ACCTACATGCCCTTCATTACCCGGTTTCTGCTTGTCTCCTCCTGCTCCCGCCTCCCACCACATGTTCCAGCCACACTGACTGCTGTACTTTACTTCATCTGCTAATTCCTAGGCATCCCTCAAGTCTTCCTGGTTAGACGTGGCTCATGTGGGCTTCCATAGCACTTCTTATGTGTCCTCCTTATCACTGCTTTATTGGATGTACTCTCTGCTTCCCAAGGAGACTGTGAGCGCCTTGAAGATGGAGTGTATGGTGCTAACAATCAACCCCCTCTCTCCTTCAAAGTCTGAATCAACTGAGGCAAAAATCAGATGAGAGCCACAACAGTAACTTTATTATTAGCAACACACATGGGGGGGCGGGGGAGCAACAAGTACTCCATAGTAATTGACCCTCCTCCAAAGAAATTACCTTCTGGTTCAACTTTAGATCTTCCATCTCTCTCACTCACACCACCGCACCCCCCAGGGCCGGAGGCAGCCAGCCATTTACCACGCGGAGAAGTAAGAACGCAGAGAAGCCAGCATCTAAGACAGAAGCAAGGAGGGGACTGGACCACCAAGGCAAGACTCCTCTCTGCAGGGCTGGCGTTTGGAGAAGTCACTCCTCCTTCCCGGAGAGGACACTGTAATAGGATTGGGAAGAGGATGGACGTTTTCCTCCGATGAGAAAGGGGAGAAGCAGTTCCCTTCTAAAGCATTGTGTTCACTGTGGTGTGCCTGGAGGGCTGCTCTGGGGGCTCATGGAGATCCCCCACAAAGCTCACTGGAGGACCTGGAGGAGCAAACTACCGAGGGATTTGCATGAGAAGAAAAAAACTGAATCCTCTCCTTCCCGGGACAAAATGGCAGTCCCTCCTCTAGATGGAGAGAGAGGCATGGGACTTGCTGATGAGTCATGCAATTAATGAGTCATGCAGTTCATGCTCATAGAGACGGTGGCCGTGTTAGTGGGACGAAGTGAGGGGCCCGGTCTGCACTGTGCTCCGAGTTCAGTAGCCAAGGAAACGCGTGTCCTCTATCCATTCAGCTCCAGAAACATCCGATCTGGGGGCTGCGGCAGCTCTGAGAGCCAAGGGCACCGCAAGGAGAGAAGGTGCTTCACAGCACCCGCTGGGTGGCTGTTGAGGGGACTGCCGGCCAGCGTGCCAGCGTTCTGCCTCTCTCCCTGCTTCCAAGCAGGCATAATAGTAACTAAGCCCTTAATACGATCATTTGGGCTTTAAATTATATGGTCATTCTCAAAGAAATGCTTCATTTTTCTGTGCATAAATCTATCTCCGGCTCAAAATTGAAATGGTCACATTACTAAAACTATTTCTTTTCAGATGGGAGGGAAAGCTTTGGGTTTTAACAGAAAGATACTGCCTAATTGTCCAGTGGTAAAATAATAATAATACAGGCCTCCCCCTTTCTCTGTGCTGTTTGTATAAGAGAAAGGCCTGACCTGTATTACACCCTCTTTCCCAAAATGAAAGTCTTTATCAGCCATTTCCCAAGGTTCACCTACTGGATCTACTCCCACAGGCAACCCTCCCCCATCCTTCCCTCCTTCTCTTCTTCCCTTTCTTCTTCCTTTCTTCCTTCTGTCCACTCAACAATATTCTTAAACCCCTACTATGTGCCAGACTCTGTGCTGAACCCAGTGATTTCCCAGAGAGGGTTCCCTGGCCTCAGGGGGGTTCAGTTTAGAGGCCAGAGATTCCATGTCTCAGAAAATTCATTCTCACCTTACTGAGAAGTGCAGTCTGGAGACTGTGGGCCCCCTGCCCGCAACTAAACACAAACAAGTAGTCTCCTCCCACAGGTTAAAGCAAAGTGGAGTGTCCACTGAGTCAGGAGCCCCCATCCCCCCAGTGTGTGTGGTGGGAGGGTGGTGAAGAAGGGGAGGTGGGGTAAGCACCTTCTCCGAAGCTCCCTAATCCTATCCCCTGTCCCCAGGTGAAGTGGAGTTGGCCTTGCGGATGTGTCTTGAGACCCTGGCTGAAGCTGACAGGTGGACTCCTCACTCCCTAGGCAATCCCCTCTCCCTCAGTCCCTTCCTCCCTCTTTCCCACCTGATGGCCAACTGGCTCTCCGCAGCATCAAGCCCAAGGCACCTGGAAAGGCTGTCGTGCTAACACAGCCACTAGCAGCCCGCGCCCTGATGATAAGACACCCCACCGCCCGCAGGGTTAGCTGAGCCAGCTTCTCACAGCTTCCGTCTCAGTGCTCTGCAAAGGCCACTCTGACTCACCTGCCACCTTGCTCACTGGGCAAGTGACCCATTGGGTGTTAGTTATGAAAACATCAATTTCGCTCTCCCCTCATCTCTCTCCACCTCCTGACAATGCAGGAGCCCCCCTCTCCAAGCACCTCTGACCGCAAAGGGGAACCGGGTTCATGGGCGTGGTGTGACACACTGACCTGGAAGGGGAGCTGAGTGAGGTATCGCAGAGGCACAGCTGGAAAGCCAGGAGGAGGCCATCCTGGGAACGCGCAGACCCACGGGGGTGAGAGCAGGTTGCAGGGTATCTCCCCGTGGACGAGACTCAGTGTGCAGTTTTGTTTTGTGTCATGCAGGGTTTTTTAAGGGTTTGATTTTTAGTATTTTTAAATCAGAAGTTTTCCTTTAAATTTTGAATTTTCAGCGTCTTTTGAAAACTCAGAAGATGAGTCATGTCCAGAGACCACAGTGACAATGGAGTGGAGGAGAGTGGTCTTCTGCCCCCTGCAGCTGGACCCATGCTCTCGAGTTCCCCACAGTCCCCACCCAGCCCTCTCACTCTCTCTGCTGATCTGGCCAGTCCTTGTTTGCACGCTAATGTGCACGTGTTAATTATGGTTTTCAAATGCATGGCCCTGACCCCTTGTGAGGCAGGATGCTAGTAATAAGTTGTCAATGGTGGTTAGAAGATCAATATTTGCAAGTGATGTACTTTTAAAACTAGAGCAGTACCGAAGTTATCCTTGTGTTGCTTTGTATTATCCTTGGTCACTTCTAGCCCAATATGCGTTTGGAGGGAAAGGGGAAGAGGGAGACTGAAGCCAGGATGTAGGCTGGTTAAAGCCATATGGGACCTGTCTGCACTGAGGCAGGAGCAGGGCTGAGACCTAAGGGTGTGTAGAGCTGTTCCCATTCCTTGGACAGAGAAGAATCGTTTATGAACCTAAGAGAGAGCTTTGAAGGGCAGGCAGAGCTGGCTGGCTGGTCTTCCCTGAGACAGCAACAGAAGATGAGCAAGGCCGAGCCCAACGTGAGAATCCAAGTTCGCAGTCCTGAGAGCTGGACGAGAGAGACTGCCCCGGCTCGCACAGGGCACGTGGTCTCCCCGAGGAGATGGCGTCCAGCTCCGATGAAGGTAAGAGGAGACAGGAACCTATACATCTTAAAACTTAATATTCATAATAAGCCCATAAAGCAGTTACTGCTATTATTCGTACTTTACTAATGAGGAAACTGTGACAGAGAGTTTGAGTAACATTTACCAAGGTCAGAGCTAGGATATGATGTAGCTGGGATTTAAACCCAGATAGTCTTCAGAAATGGTCTATTAACAATTTCCTATATAATAAAAGCCTAATATGCTAAGTGTCCGGTCAACAGGTCAGCCGTTCAACCAATCAAAATATAATATGCTAATAATATGCTAAGGCCACTCAACCACTCGCTATGACGTGCACTGACAACCAGGGGTTAAACAGTCAACAGGTTGACCAGTCGCAATGACGTGCACTGAACACCAGGGGGCAGACACTCTGACTGGTAGGTTAGCTTGCTGGTTGGGTCCAGCCAATCGGGACTGCGCAAGACAGGCTGGACATGCCCTGGAGCCTTCCCACGGCCCCTCCCTGGCTGGCCAACCTCCCATGTCCCTCACAGGCCCTGATCATGCACGGGCCTCTAGTATATTAATAATTTTTTTGTGTCATGCAGTGTTTTTGAAGGATTTTATTAAAAGAAAATAGAAAAATCAAAGTTGATAAACGATTAATTTTAGTAAAATAACATTATTAGATTTTCATATAATAAAATTTAATTTTATATATACATATATGTACATATATATGTATGTATGATATATTATGTTCATATAATAAAATATCACTTTACATATACAGATATATGTATGTATATATATTATTTTCATATAATAAAATGTTATTTTTTTTATCTATAATAATAAAAGCATAATATACTAATTAGACCGGACAGCCAAACGACCTTCCGGACCTCCTTCCAGTTGACCTTCCGGACAAAGCCGGGGCTGTGAGGGCCCAGCCCCTTGCATGAATTTCATGCATTGGGCCTCTAGTGTATATATAAAATTACATTTTATTATATGAAAATCTATCCACACAAGGTGGGGACTTGAAAGAGACAAAGTTGCCTCTGCAAGTTGTGGTCCTAGAACAGAAAAAAGTAGAGCAAAGGCCCCTCTATTACCAGCACGCAGCCACATCCCCATTCTGACCGACCCACTCTGCTCACCTGTCTTTCCACAGCCACTTGCCTCCACGTTCTGTGACTAAGCCAGCCTTCTAGTGAGCCTCAGACCAATATAAACCAACCTTCCCAGATTCATTTCTTGTAACTTTGAGTCACTGCATTTAAACAACTGCACTGCTGGTGTAAGAGAGGTCTGCCACTCCCCTCTGCCGCAAACTCCTTGAAAGAATGGTAGACCCACTGCCGCCAGTTCCTTTTTCCCCTTGCCCCTCAAACCAACTCCAATTAGGCTTTTGCCCCAATTGTTCTATCAAATGTGTTCTGGTTGACCTTGTTGTTAAATCCAAAAGGGAGCAGAGACATTGCATGGTGGCTGGTGGGGAAAATGGGGTCACCGGGAAGTTTTCTTCTTAAGGTGGACAGCAGGATTGTGCACTAATGGAAACGATCCAGTGAAGAGGGCAGACTTGCTGCTGTGACGTCACAGGTGTGCAAGGGCATGGCTGCTTGTTATGGGAGCACAGGCAGTTCCTCTATAACAGCGGTTCTCAACCTGTGGGTCGCGACCCCTTTGGGGGTTGAACGACCCTTTCACAGGGGTTGCCTAAGACCATTGGAAAACACATATATAATTACATATTGTTTTTTTGATTAATCACTATGCTTTAATGATGTTCAATTTGTAACAATGAAAATACATCCTGCATATCAAATATTTACATTACGATTCATAACAGTAGCAAAATTACAGTTATGAAGTAGCAACGAAAATAATTTTTTGGTTGGGGGTCACCACAACATGAGGAACTATATTAAAGGGTCACAGCATTAGGAAGGTTGAGAATCACTGCTCTATAAGAAGAAGCAGGAAGTAGGGCACCTGGTGCAGGTCCTGGTGATCAGGTGGATGTGCGGGGGAGCCCAAGGAAGTCTCTTCATTTCCCAGTGAGCTAGGGAACCAGGTCATCTGAGAGTGTGGGTGGGAGAGGAAGTTTGGGAGGTTTCGAGGCAAAAGGGGAAGATGAAACATGGAAATTTTGGAGAAGAGTGAACTAGAGAAATATGGCATGGCTGCTGGCAGCTTGTAGTTATGAGTAAAAATAAGAGTCAGCTTAGCTGTGCATGTGGGTTTCTTTAATAGCCATATTCAGCTGCATGGGAGCAGCAAGACTGAATGAAGTGGGAGGGTAAGGCTGTGGGGTCACATGCAAGGGAGTAAAAATAATGTTTAATCACAGAGTTTAAAGTGAATAAAGAGGGAGGCAGTAGCATCAGATGGATGGACAGGAAAGGGTGGTTGGATCAATGGGTTGAGTGTCCCAGTGCAACTGGAGGATTGCTGGATGGGCATTAGATAGAGTGAGTTGGAAGACAGAGGGAATTCATGAAAGTTGCAATTGTTGGTAACAGCAAGGCTTGGGATAAAGCCAGGAGAGTGAAAGGCCAGGTAGAGTGGAATGTAACCTCCCAGGAAGAGAGGCATTCAGGAATCAGAACATTACACAAGGGTGGGTGAAATCGCCCAGAATTAAGGAGGGAGTAGCGTTAGAGAGAGTCACGAGGCCTGAGCCCTTGGCAGAGGATCGCAGCCCTGAGGGCAGTGCCTGGGAACTGGGGCCCTGTCTTGCTGAACGGGAACCAAGATGGAGAAAGAAATGAGATTAGTTGTGAAGGACTCTAGGCAACTGGTAGGTAGTGAGGCCAAAAGTGTTGAAGCTCAGGGAAGGTTGGGTGTCTGGGGCTCCCTTTGGGTTCTGGCACTGGAGGTGAGGAGGTTTGGGGAGGCTCAGTCCACAGCTCACTGCCCATCATGGCTCGTAGGTTCCTGGGTAGGTGAGGGCGCACAGGCAGTGCATGGGGCTCACTCACTCTTGCCTCCCATTGAGGGGCAGGGTGGCCTTGCTGCACTTGCTTTGTATAAAAAATGAGGCATACTTATGCTATAATGACCTCGTAAATGTGTTGTAAGAATAAATGCAAGAACAATTATGTAAAAAGCTTGCCACATTTTAAAGATCCCAATTGTTCTCTTTCCTCTGAATCACAACTTTATTTTTTTTTAAAAGTGCTACTAATTGATGGGAGAATTATGTGCGGTGAGGAAAATGTGGAGGTGAGTGGGTGCTGTGCGGACGCCGATTTCCTGGGCGCATGGGCAGGCCTAACAGCTGCCCCGGTCCGCAGGCTGCTGGTCTCCAACCGGAAGCCAATCAAAGTGCCCAGGAGGAGTCAATTAGCCTCCCCAGGACTGGCCTAGGAGCCCATCCTTTTTAAGTGACATAAATTCCAATCGGGGGCCTGCTAAAGCTTGCTGATTGATTGGGAAAGCAGCGAGGGGCTGGAGCCCGGCCGGCGGCTCTATTGATTGTGGCTCTTAGCCAGGTTATTAAGTGGCTGGAGATAGGGGTTGTATGGCAGAGCCCCACATTTCCTCCCCACCCACCCGTTCCCCGACATTTCAGCTTAAATCACAGCATTTCCCAGAAGGGTCTTAGCTCTGTTGGACAAAGGGGCTGGCTGCAGGAAGCAAGACAGGCTTTACTGCACACATCAAATGTTCATGAGCTGCGTGGGGGGCCTGGGCCCGCGCCCTCAGAGCAGCTCACCCTCACTGAGAAACCCGAGAGGAGAACAGGAGCCTCACCGCGCACGGCTGGTGCGTTTCAAGAAAGAGAGAGAAATCACCTTCAGAAAGGACTCAGTGGATCTCTGGCCGCCGGCAGCAGCAGGAAATAGCGATGTGCAAAATGCTGCACCCAGCTCCAGAAAGCCCCTCTTTCTGGGTCAGGAGGAAATAAATGAACCCATGGGATTTCCCCCTGAGCAGAGCCAGCTCCGTCTGCTTAGCATTGACACAATCAATTAGTTTATTGAGAAATAAATCCATGAAGAGGCCAATGGAATTGAGTGTGAACGAAAGGCTGGGACTGGCTTGGACACCCGAACACAGTCTGGCAGGTTGGGTCTCTGCATTAGTCCTCAAAACCGGAGCCTCCTTACACTCCTCCGGGCCACCTCTGTCAGCTCATGGTCTTGTCTGTCACATGGTGTCCCTCTGGTTTATCTGGGAGGAGGAGGACATAGCCAGGTCCTCTCCATCATTAGAGTTCTAAGTGCATCTTCCAGTTGGGGCTCCTCTCAGAGAGATGACTGTGATGAGGAGGACCCTTTCACTGGGTGCGAGCAGGTGGGGAAAGGTGAGTGCTCAGCACGGAGAACTGCAGATGGGACCCTCCCACCTGAGAGAGCCAAGAGCCGAGCACAAAGGGGCACCTTCTCCAAGCCCCTGCCTCTGTCCCTGTCGAAAGACTCCTTGACCTTCACCGGTAGAATGGTCACTTGTTGGTAAGTCCCAGCTTCTCCCCTTCTCAGGCTGAGCGCAGCCCTTGGGGACAACATCACAAGGTCAGAGGACGGGGTGGGAGGAAGCTGATACAGACCCAGGAAACTTCAGACTCCAGTAGAGGGAAGTGAATAAGGACTGAACTGAGAGTGGGACTTGATAAAACCTTCGATTTTTCAGCTGCACAACCTGCCCTGTTGCTTCCTTTCGGCAGGGAAGGAGTCCCAGTTATCTACAGCTCTGCAAGACCCCAGGAGGTGAGGGTGTTGAGGAGAAAAATCCCCGAGCCTTAAGTAACTGGGCCCGAAAGATTTGTGGGGGAGACAGTGGGCAACAAAAGCTATTAGGGCAGACAGCTTTGAGTAGTGGATGCCCACTGTTGAACGAGTGCCCACCCACCCTTCTGTCATAGCAGGTGGTCTAATTTAAGAGGGGATCTTTCAGCTCTTACAAGAGAGTAAGGATTGGAAGAACAAAGCCTCCAGAGTGACAGGAGAGAGCCATCCGGCCGGCTGAGGAGGGATGTTGGGATGAAGGTGATTTCTCTGCTCTTTCTCAAAACACAGAACAGTGTCCTACCGGGAAGGGCTGAGGCCAAATCTCTGTGTGCCCGGTGCCCACCGAGCCAGGATCATCTAACTTGTGGTCGACCAGCCTGATGACTTTGTCCTCCAGGAACGTGGGCACCATGGTGGGGCTCATCTGCCCTGCTGACCCAGCCCAGGCAGAGGGGAAATCCAGCAGGCACAGGAAGGACACAGACTGTGTCCTTCACCTCTCTTTTTTCTGTGTCCTCTGCATACTGGCCGAATCAAACAGGTCTAGTTGACCCCTAGCTCTGGTGCTATTTCTCTGTGTGAACTTGGGCAAGTCTTCACATATCTGAGACTCATAAAATGCGGTTAATATTTTTGTATGTGTAATAAAATACACATAACATAAAACTTACCATTTTGAAGTATAATGGCATTTACAATATTGACCTATTATGATTTAGTTCCATATCAGTTCATGGGGACCCTGTGCCCATGAACGGTTGCTCCCTACTCTCCCCTTTCCCAAGTCCCTGCTTTCTGTCTTTATGGTCTTGTCTATTTAGAATATTTCATATAGATTAAATCATACACTATGAGGTCATTGGAGTCTGGCTTCTTTCTCTTAACATAATGTTTTCAAAATGTATCCATGATGTGTCCTGTATCAGTATTTCATTCATTTTTATGGCTGAATAATAGTCCATTGTATGAATGTATCACATTGGTTTATCCATTAATCTGTTGATGGGCATTTAGACTGTTTCTACCTTTTGGCTATTGTGAATAGTGCTCCTATAAACATCTGTGTACAGATTTTATTTGAATACATTTTTGATTTTTGGGGGGTATATACCTAGGAATGGAATTGCTGGATAATGATGTTTAACTCGGATGATGTATTTAACAATATCTCTCTACCTATTTTGGTTATGGAATGAGATAATGCATTTAAACTCAGTGTAAGTACCACAGAAATCTATATGACCAAAAATAATTATTTTAATGTTTGCATCACTGCTTCCCAAATATGCCCAGATATTAACATTGCAGGGACTAAAAGCAGAGCCACTTTTCTCAGGGACATTTTTCTATTGAAAAATAGGGTTCATTCAAATGGTAAGAATGGGCATTTTTCCATAGTATTGAATAAAAGTTTTCAGTTTTCATTACTTATTAAAAATTTTGCCCCTGGGTTGGGCTCTTCACTGTAGAAACTGATGGAAAAAAACCCTGAGGTTTGGATTCAGACTTGTCTGGACCCAAACTGCACACATTTTCTTGTCAGCTCCCTAAAGGAGCGTACGCACTTAGCATTCGCACACAAGTAGGAAAGTTTTTAAGCAATAAGAGAGTTTTTCCATTTGCATAAATCTTTTCAGATTACAAAGCACTTTCACATGATTCCTGTGAGCACAAGTGTCTCCTAAGTCAGCATTATTTCCAGATTCCTTGATTCTTTCAAATGCTTGTGTAATTCATTCGAAAAGTATTTATCCAAGGCTCCCAATGTTTCAGGCATTATGCCTGGAATAAAGAAAGAGGAAATGCCCTCTACCTTCAAGCAGATCTCAGTCTAGAGAAGGAAGCCAGTGAGTATATGAGAAGACAGTATGGTGACTGTTTTGCCCAGTTTTCTATAGAAACACACTACAGAGAGGTCAATTCAGGCTTGAGGTGAGTCTCAAAGTGTGAGAATTAATAAATGAATGCATGAATGAATGAATGGCTCAAAAATGTTTCACTTTTACCATAATGCTCCATCTCCTAAATGGAAGGACCAAAGATAGGCCCCTTCATGACCTGAACTCCAGTGACTGCTTCATTCAGTGTAAATTACTGTACTGAGCACCCATCATGTGCCAGGCATTACACTGGAATCTACCTGAAGGGACATGGCAGTGACTTACATCAGGAGTCAGCAAACTTTTTCTAGAAGGGCAGGTTAGTAAACATTTTTGGCTTTGCTTGCCATACAGATTCTGCAGCAGCCACTCACCTCTGCCTTTGTAGTACAAAAGTAGCCACAGATCATTTGTCATCAAAGGGGCATGGCGGTGTCCCAATAAAACTTTATTCACAAAGGCAATTGGCTCTTGGGCCATAGTTTGCTGACTCCTTGAGTTAGGTAACCCAAATTCCCAATATAATGGAGTTTACAATCTCACCCCATCCTGCTTCTAATTGCCTTGTAGCTGTCTTTCTACTTGTGTTATGTTCTCTCCTACCTCCAGGCCTTTACCTCTGCTGCCCCAGGTGCTTGGAGTGATGCCATCCCCCAAAGAATTCCCCCAACCCAGCCTCTCTATACATAACATGCCAACACACTTCCTTACCTGGCCAATTCCCGCTGAGTCTTTAGAAATGGCTGCAATTGTCTGTTGATGTTTTTGCTGAGTTGTTCAGTCTTCCAAAAAACAATCACATTTTGCAATTTGTATTTCTCAACATCAGACATTTTATAAAGTCATTTTTATATAAAATCATTTTTTATAACCCACGTGGACATTGGTAAAGCAGATACAGCCTTCACAGTAAATTGTTCACAGCTATGCGACATGGCTTAGAACCTTGGAACCTTAGTCACTCATTCATTCATGTGTTGAAATCAACCCAGATTTCTTTTTGAGGAATGCACTGAGAGAAAGGAAGAGACCAGGAAAGTCATTCTAAACAAAGCCAGGGGTCTGATGTGTGGCGGTGGGATGGACTGATAGTCAGGTATATTTAGTTTTAACCTACTCGGATCCCATAAAATAATTTGATAATTCACATTGTGCTGTCCTTATTTGGCAAAATACAATAGGCACTTGTAAGAGAGTACACGGTAAAAGGCATTGTTGCTCAACATCCAATAAAAAGTCAGTTGAGATTTCAAAATGACGCCAGCTGGCAGCCTCTAGTTCCAGGTTGTCACTCAGATTCCCATGACGATTGAGAAGAGGTGAAACCCTACAATCCTGAAAACTAACACTGATCCATAATCACCGGAACAGAGAACGGGCCTGGTCACCTTGCCGATGGGACTGGCCGTGGAACGCCCAATTGGCTTCAGTTCAGGACCTCCATCTTCATGTTATGAAATGTCTGTAAATAGTTAAGAAGATGTTTTGACTTTCTGTATCCACCCCATCACTGGTTGTAACTCAGGGCCTCTGCCAGACAGCTCCTTCTTGTCCTTCAGATTTTAGCTCAAGTGTCACTTCCCGAAAGAGAGCTTCCCTAGACACTCAACAGAAAGAAGTCATTCTCCAGGATAAGAGCCTATTTTCTACTGAACATTTAATTCAATAAAAATATATCTTGTTTAAACGTTTACTTGTTTACAGCCTGTTGCCTCCATTAGAATGTAAGCCACATAAGAACAGGAGCTGTCTTCATTATTCACTGCTGTTTCCATAGCAACCAGCACGGTTCCCAACAAATGGCACTCCTCAGTAAATATATCTTGTGTAAGTGATGAGGGCTCTACCTGTCTCACCACTCATAAAAATAAATCCCAGGAAAACATTAGCTAAATAGAAGATAATATGAACAAAATATTTATTTTTATAAGTTTGAATTCAGAAAGACCCTCTGAGTAAGACCCCCAAAAAAATATTGAGTGTAGCAAAGAAATCACTAATTTAACTATTAAAATGTACTTAAAAATTTTGTTCACACGGTAAAATACTAAGCAACAGACTGGGGAAGATATTTGCAATAGTAGACTCAAGATTAATATCCAGATATATAAAGAGTCCCCACAAATCAATAAGAAAAAAAGCAAACAATCCAGAATGAAAATAAGTGGAAAATATGAGAGGGACAGTCATGGGCGGGGGGGGGGGGGAAATAGTAACGGCTAATAAACATATGAAAACTTGTTGATCATTCTTCAGTGAGTAAATAAGTAAAATGTGAATTAAAACAATAATGCAGTATCATTGTTCAACCAAATATTAAAGAGATAATGTTCTACAAAATTGATATAAATAGGTACTTTCATATATTGGTAGTGAAAGTGTATTTTGCTAAAGCTTGCCAGAGACATAAATGGTAGAACCTAAATAATTTTAAGTGTGCATATCTTTAAATTCAACAACTCTTCTTTCAGGATGAATTGTTCAAAATGATGTCAGCTGGCAGCCCCTAGTGCTCCCTAAATAAATATTTACATATGTATACAAACAATCATGTTTAAAAATCTTTAAGATAATAAAATAATAATAAAAATTTAAACTCGATCTAATGTTCAAATTAGATTTTAATACACAGATATTATGAAATATATGCAGTAATTAAGAAAAGTGAGCTAAATCTATATATGTATTAAAATGCAAACATATTTAAGGTATATTGATAACTAAAAAAAAGGGAAATCACTAGGCAACAACTATTGTATGATTCCACTTACATTTAAAAAGATCTATGTGGCCCGACCGGCATGGCTCAGTGGTGGAGCGGTGACCTATGAACCAGGAGATCACGATTCGATTCCCGGTCAGGGCACATGCCCAGGTTGCAGGCTCAATCCCCAGTGGGGATCTGCAGGAGGCAGCCAATCAATGATTCTCTCTCATCATTGATGTTTCTATCTCTTTCTCCCTCTCCCTTCCTCTCCGAAATCAATAAAAATATATTTAAAAATAAATAAGTAAATAAATAAATAAACAAACATTTTTAAAAGATCTATGTGTATGTTTTTGTAAAAAATTATATAGCCATATACGTATATTATATATATTCAAAGTAAGACCCATGTGAGACCTTTGTGCAAATTACAGAAAGTTCCCCTTCCTCAAGATGGTTGATTTCCAGCTGTCAGGAATTCTAATATGTCCTCATTTTGTTAGTACAGAACATTTTATTGCCTTCTGCTAAAAAGCCAACCAGCATAACTACACAAATCTATAAGATCTAGATGTGATCTGTGTGCAGTGTGGTTTATAACCTATGAAGCCATGCATTTAAATGGTTAGGGGAAAAGTCTGAAAGCAGCCTACTGGGTGCCAGCATTGGTATCTCTGGAGGAGAAGTGAGAGGTGGGTGAAGAGGAGGGGTGGTGTTCACATTGTATTTCCTGGATATAGTTTTAATGTTTGAATCTTTTATGATGAGACTATTCATGTATTGCTTGGGAAAAGACAACAAGAACCAGCGAGAATGATAAACAAGACCCCAACTACCCAATAAATATTTTTTAAAAGCATTCTCTTTCTTATAAACCAGGAATAAACATTTAGAAAATGGAATGGCAAAAAATCCTAAATGCAGTGGCAACAACAATGACACAATTGGAAATAAATGTGACGGAAACTGTGATCGTTTTCCTACCCTATGACACAGGCACTTAGTGTGTGCTTATCCCAGAAAGTGAAAACATGTGGCCACAAAAGGACGTATAAATATGTTTATAGCAGCTTTGTTCATAACAATCCAAACCTGGAAACAACCCAAATCAAATGTCCATCATCAGGAGAATGTATAAAAAAAATGTGTGGAGTAGTCATAATGCGACAATAAGAAATACATGTATTTGGTCTCTGCCCCAAGTTCCTGCCCCAGGGCGCCCACACCCTGTAACTTCCTCGGGGATAGGGATGCAGGGAGCACCTTTTGTTCTAATAGCTGCTCTGTGACCCTGGTTCCCAACACAGAGCTCCCAAATCCCTTGGGACTTCCTGGGTGGTAGGATCACCGGGAGAAGAGACAGCTCTTGTAGGGCTTCTGAACACCTTCAGGACGGGGCTGGTTACCACGAAGACCACGCCATGATTATGAAACGGAACTTTTGGACTGGAACACGCGGTATTCCCCTGGGCAGGGAGGTTCCCCGGATTCTTTGTTTGTAGGAGTTGAAAAATGAATCCACAGACAGAAGATGGTATAGCAAAGGTGGAGATTTATTGAAGAACAAGTACAGATTCCCACATGGGGAGGGAGAAAGAATTTCACAGTACAGACTCCCACGTGGGGAGGGGGAAAGGGTCCCACTGAGTTCCTTTTTCCAACGGTTTATAAAGGCTGCAGATCTTTGTGCCTTGATATCTCCTCTGATTGGTCACTATTCCCTTGGACTGGTTACTATAGTAACTCCTGAGCTCAAAGATCAAACCTGGGCAGGGGGTGGGGGGGGGGGGGAGGCATGTGAGGTTCTACCCCCTCCTTCCTTATTGTTTTCCTATTCCCTTTATTTTGTAAATATAGACCTGCTGTTCCCAGCTCCCTCATTCTATGGAAATGTACCTGTTGCAGCTTTTCAGCTCCCCTATTCTATGGAAATATACCTTCGCTGCTCTGCAGCCCTGTGCTTCCTCCATGGTCCCCTTAATTTCTAAAATTTCTAAAATTTCCTAAAACTGTCTTTTTCACCCCCTAAAAATTCCTATTTCAATTACAAGCTTGGGACTTTCAGCTCCAGTGTCCATCGCTGGGGAGGAAAGAGGGGCTGAGACTGAGTTAGCCATCAATTGTGCCTACAGGATGCGGCCTCCATACAAAACTCTAAACTGCGGCGTTCATAGAGCCTCTGGGTTGGTGCCACAGCCAAATCCAGGAGGATGATGCTCCCCATCTCCCAGGGGACTGGTCTAAGACCCTTCCAGAACTTGCCAATAAAGCTGTTCATCTGCATCCTTTTTCATATACTTAAGAATAAACCAGTACACATCAGTGTTTCCCTGAGTTCTGGGAGCCATTCTTGCAAATTATCAAACTTACAGAGCGGGTCGTGGGAACCCCTGATTTCTAGCTGGTTGGTCAGAAGTTTGGGAGACAACCTGGGACTTGCAATTGGGGTGTGAAGTGGGGGGCAATCTTGTGAATGGAGCCTTGCAGGGTTGTTATATTGTAAATCAGCAAACTAAACAGAGGACGCCTTAATCAATCAATCAGCCAAATTAATTTGGAGTCTCATGTTACACTAGCAGTCCCAGAGTAGTTGTCTCTCAAAGTCTGAGCAAAGCAACATGGAGGAAGCTTTTCCTTTATACCTCATTGGTCTCTTTGTCCCCCAAATATGGGTTTTCCAGACCTTTTGCAGGCTTTACAAAGAGCCCTATGTAGATATTTTGCAGGAAGCTTGTAACCTTGAACACAGCATAACTCAGTAGCCTTGAGCATAGTACATTTCAGATAACATGCTTAGTGGAAAATTCAAACAACAGTTTTTACAAAATAGAGGTTACTATGCTTCAGGGTCTGCACTAACTCTGGGCAGTTGGTATCAGAATTACTCACTGTGAGAAAAAACCCACACATCTGGTGTCAGATGTATTCTGTGGGTGGACAAAGAGGCTGTTTTGTTTTAATATATATTTTTATTGATTTCAGAGAGGGAGGGAGGGAGTGAAACATCAATGATGAGAGGAAATCATTGATTGGTTGCCTACTGCACACCCCCTACTGGAGATCAAGCCTGAAACCTGAGCATGTGCCCTTGAACAGAATTGAACCCAGGACCCTTCAGTCTGCAGACCGACAGTCTATCCACTGAGCCAAACCAGCTAGGGCGAAGAGCTTTTCTTCCAAGGAAATAAAAATATTGTGGCCTATGGACTGAAGGGTTTTGGGTTCAATTCCAGGAAAAGACACATGCCTGGATTGTGGGCTTGATCCACAATAGGGGGGATGCAGGAGGCAGGTGATCAATGATTCTTATCATTGATGTTTCTATCTCTCTCTTTTCCTCTCTGAAATAAATCCTATATAATAAAAGCCTAATATGCTAAGTGTCCGGTTGTCAGGTAGGCCATTCAACCAATCAAAGCATAATATGCTAATGATATGCTAAGGCCGCTCAACTGCTCGCTATGACATGCACTGACCACCAGGGGGCAGATGCTCAACACAAGAGCTGCCCCTGGTGGTCAGCGTGCTCCCACAGGGAGAGCTCCACTCAGCCAGAAGCTGGGCTCATGGTTGGTGAGTGCAGCAGCAGTGGCAGGAGCCTCTGCCACCACCACGGCAGCACTACGGATGTCTGACTGCAAAAAGGCGCAAGCCGGGCTGAGGGACAACCCCCCACAAGTGCACGAATTTCATGCACTGGGTGGCCTGGTGCATGAATTCATGCACATTGAAAGGAAATTAATTAGAAGAAAGATTCGTGGAGAAACCAAGATGGTGGCATAGGTAAACACCGGAGATTGCTGCCTCACACAACCACTTCAAAAATACAACTAGAAGACGGAAGGGACACCATCCAGAACCCAGGAAGGCTGGCTGAGTGGAAATTCTACAACTAGAAGGAAAGAGAAAAGCATACCGAGACTCAGAGGAGGTGCGGTGTGGAAGTAAAGTACAGAGGTATGGAGGCACATGCGGAGAGGGCTGGTGGCTGAAGACATGGTTGTCTTTTTCAATCGGGAGGGAGTCTCAAGCTCTGAGCTCCAGTTCCGGGCGAGTCTCTGGGGACCCAGACTCATACGGGAGAAATGGGACTGTCTGGCATTGGTCGGAACTCGAGGGCAGCTTTCTCTTGGAGGTGCTTGAAGTGATTGCTGGGACACTGAGAAGCGGGGCCTCTGAGGGCAGGACTGAGAGCAGCCATAACTGCTCGCTCCGCCCTGTTGAGCCCCTGGGACCCCGCCTCACCCAAGCCATGCACAGAGGCTTTTGCATATGAAAGGCCTGGCCCTTTGCAATCTGAAAATTACCTAACAAACTGCAGCTGGCCCAAGGCCCCATGGAAACTTGCATTGCTTCACAACTGGCTCCTGATGGATAGCCTCAGTCAGAGGCTAGATTAGCACCTCCTTAGAGATCCAGGAGCCAGTGTGCCCGGTGGTCAGAGTGGGACCATCCAGATTGCAGCTCCTCAGATCCATAAAGGACACACTCAGGGGGCAGACTCAGTGAGCACCAAAGCCCCACTGAAGCAAGTCTTGTCCCGGAGGGGTGTCTCCAGCACAGAAGTTCTCCCACTGCAGACACAGCTGATTCTCACTGCCAATTGGCCTGGAGGTCAATCCCTCCCAGTAATACCTACAACAATCAAGGCTTAACTACAACAAGAGTGTGCACAAAGCCCACAAGGGGGTGCACCAAGATTGTCTACCTCAGGTAATTGGGGAGGCTGAGCCACTGGGCCCTAAAGGACACTTAGCACAGAAAGCCACTCTATCGACACAGCGAAGCATAAAAAATGCCGAGACAAAGAAACAGGACACAAATGACAGAAATGGAGGAAAGCAAACTACTGGATATAGAGTTCAAAACCACACGTTTAAGGTTTTTCAAGAATTTTCTAGAAACTGCCGATAAACTTAATGAGACCCTCAAGAAATCTAGTGAGACCCTAGAGGCTGTGATAAAGGACCAACTAGAAATTAAGCATACACTGACTGAAATAAAGAATATTATACAGACTCCCAACAGCAGACTAGAGGAGCGCAAGAATCAAGGCAAAGATTTGAAATACGAAGAAGAAAAAACACCCAACCGGAAAAGCAAAATGAAAAAAGAATCCAAAAATACGAAGATATTGTAAGGAGCCTCTGGGATAGCTTCAAGCGTACCAACATCCAAATTATAGGGGTACCAGAAGAAGAGAGAGAGAAAGATATTGAAAACTGACTTGAAGAAATAATGACAGAAAACTTCCCCTACCTGGTGAAAGAAATAGACTTACAAGTCCAGGAAGCGCAGAGAACCCCAAACAAAAGGAATCCAAAGAGGACCACACCAAGACACATCATAATTAAAATGCCAAGAGCAAAAGACAAAGAGAGAATCTTAAAAGCAGCAAGAGAAAGACAGTCAGTTAACTACAAGGGAGTACCCATACGACTGTCAGCTGATTTCTCAATAGAAACTTTGCAGTCCAGAAGGGAGTGGCAAGAAATATTCAAAGTGATGAATACCAAGAACCTACAACCAAGATTACTTTATCCAGCAAAGCTATCATTCAGAATTGAAGGTCAGATAAAGAACTTCACAGATAAGAAAAAGCTAAAGGAGTTCATCACCACTAAACCAGTATTATATGAAATGCTGAAAGGTATCTGAAGAAGAAGAAGAAGAAGAAGAAGAAGAAGAAGAAGAAGAAGAAGAAGAAGAAGAAGAAGAAGGAGATAAAGATACAAATTATGAACAACAAATACACATCTATCAACAAGTGAATCTAAAAATCAAGTGAATAAATAATCTGATGAACAGAATAAACTGGTGATTATAATAGAATAAGGGACATAGAAAGGGAGTGGACTGACTATTCTTGGGGGGAAAGGGGTGTGGGGGATGCAGGAAGAGACTGGACAAAAATCATGCACCTATGGATGGGGGGGGGTGAGGGCAGGGGGGGGTGGGAACTGGGTGGAGGGGAGCTATCGGGGGGAAAAAAGAACAACTGTAATAATCTGAACAATAAAGATTTAATTTAAAAAAAAGAAGAAAAAGATTTGTGTAGTAATTACATTACTGCAAAAAAATTACATGTCAAATAGTATATATAATATAGTATTATAAAATTAAAAAACACATGCGATTGGTGCCAGCAAGAGCTTTGTATGTATCGCGCATGCGTGAGTCAATGTTTATTTTTAAATTGCCAGTGTGTGCCATATGTACCGGTTGGTCAGTCGGACGGTCCGATGGATGGACGGTTGGTCACTTAGCCTTTTATATATATAGATACATAGATATGTAATAGAATAATACTCGGCAATAAAGGGAATAAGCTACTAACGTACACCATTACATGGGTGAGCCAAAACGCCCAGAGGGGAAGGGAAGCACGGAGCATAATTACAATGGACGACGGTGTTTCTGTGATGTTCTAGAACATGAGCCTGGGTGAGAGCACGCAGAGCAGGGGTGCCTGTGAGTCAGGGAGTGACTGGAACGGGTGCAGAGAAATGCCGGTGTGAAGGAAAGGCTCCATGTCTTGCTGAGGTGTTGGTTACATGTGTAATTCATTTGTCAAAATTCACCCCAGTGAAAGGTTAAGATCTGTGCACTCACTGCTTGTAAATTCCATCTCAGTTAAAGGTAAAATGAAGAAATGCATGATGAGAAATAGTTGACATTTCCTTGAAGACATGTCAGATTTCTAGTTGTTTACAAAGAATGAAGGGGGCAGACACACACACCTCAACAGTTGTCCTGCCTGTTTGTGTGTTTTGTTTTAGGTCTGCATACACAGGAGGCTGTTAGACCCGTGGGTTTGAAAACTGCTCTCCCCGATAGGGTTGTGTACACATCTTACACTCATTACAGAGGCTGCCCAGGCTCATGCACGTCGGTTCACAGGACATCAACCAATCCCCGAGAAACACTCACAGCTACACTCTAATGGTGGCAGATGGCAGTTCTGCTGATAAAAGTGCAAGAAACTGCCAAATCTTACATAATCGACCTAGGAATTTAAAGTAAATAAGGATAGCAGTAGCATCAATGGGAGCAAATGCAAGCAGACATGCACTGACTTCACATAACTTCCCCCGCAGCAGAGGAGGGAGATGGGAAAGAGCATCCTTTAAAAGCGGGTGCCCGTGCGCCTCCAGATGGGCCCATGGCAGCCCAAGCCTGGCACCAGGGCGTGCGGGGAATGGCAATGGCTCGCTGTTCATCCCCGGTGGCTCCAGGCAGCTCAGGAAGAGGCTGAGACAAACACCAGCTGCTCAGCTCCACCACCTCCTCCTTCCTCAGGGTGCTGTGCTCAAAAGCTGGATCCAGCTAGATAAGGGTACCACGACCCTGCCTGGGGGGAATTCTCTAAAGGAAGTTATCTTTACTTTCAAAGAAAAAGACCATTTAAATAAAAATACGAAAGTGACCTTTTTTCCATATGAAACCTACTGAAGTGAGTTTGTTTGCTGAACTGGCCAGAGCAGAATATCTGTAAGTACAGACCGCAGGGGTGGAGGCCCTGAGCAAGAACCCAGCCTCCCCAACATGCGCTCCCTCTCGGCTCCCAGCCCCATGCCCACCTGCCTGGCCAGTCTGCATCTCCAGGACACGCCAGGACACGCCACCATTTGGCTACTCTTGAGGAGCATCTACACAGTTATAGAAGCAGCAGGCACTTATACAATAAGGCCTCTGCTCCCAGAGCCCACCAAGGAATGTATATTAGAAGAATGTCCAAGTATCAAGGCAATTCGAAACAGATATATAACGGTATAGCTCTCCCCACCCTCACCCCATTTCTGACCTCCCAAAGCACAACAATGATCAGTGCAACATGGAAGTATGTGGACCTTGTATCCGGAAGTTGAGAAGGACTGTCACCCACATGCCATATTCTCAGTAAGTTCCAGGCACTGTACTAGACACCGTGCTGCATGTTGTAAATGTTTGGATATTACTGCTAGATGTAGGGAAGGAAGAAAGCATGAGCCTGAGGGACACGCCTTTGAAATGGACACACTCTTCCTGGGTCTCTCCTGGGTGCTCTGATGAACAGATAGCGAGACGCCTGCTCATCACTGTGAGCTAGCTCCCTGGCAAGCAGCATGCATATGCACACTCAGTCTCTAATAATTTTTTTACTGCCTCGCTTTAAAAATAAATCACAAGAATTGAAAGCAAGGACTAAAACAGCTATTTGCACACCCGTGTTCATAGCAGCACTATTCACAGTAGCTAAAACATGGAAGCAACCTGGCTGCCCATAGATGGGTGAATGGATAAACATGTGATGCGTATATACCATGAGTTATTACTCAGTTCTGAAAAGTAATGAAATTCTGGCACATGCTCCAACCTGGATGAACCTTGAAAGCTTTACGCTGAGTGAAATGAACGAAACACGAAAAGGACAAATACTGTATGATTGCACTTATATGAGGTTCTGAGAGTAACCAAATTTCAAAGAAAGAAAGTAGAACAGTGGTGATCAGGAGCTAAGTACAAGGGAAATGGGGGAGTATGGTTTAATAGGTACAGAATTTCACTTTGGGACGCTGAAAAGGTTCTGCCCATAGATGGTGGCAATGGTACAACAATGTGAATGTGCTTAATACCACCGCAATGTATGCTCACAAACGTGGTAAAATGGCACACTTTATATATTGTATATTTTACCACAATAAGAGCAGATGTTGAGAAAAGAATAACCAGATGCTTGAGAAAGGCCTCTAACACAAAGACAGAGAGCAAGACAAATATAAATAAGAAAACTGGGTGAAACAGAGATGACTGGAGGCACAGAAGAAAATATATAAGTAATATCTCTGGTGGGGAGAAAGAAGATATTATCCTATAAACTGCATATTACAAAATAAAACCCAGCATACTAGAAAAATGATTATCTCAAAGACAAAGAAATAATTTTCAGAAATCAAAACTGTTAATAAATAGCCGAAACCGGTTTGGCTCAGTGGATGGAGCGTCGGCCTGCGGACTGAGAGGTCCCGGGTTCGATTCCGGTCAAGGGCATGTACCTGGGTTGCGGGCATATCCCCAGTAGGAGATGTGCAGGAGGCAGCTGATCGATGTTTCTCTCTCATCGATGTTTCTAACTCTCTATCTCTCTCCCTTCCTCTCTGTAAAAAATCAATAAAAAAAATATATATAAAAAAAAACAAAAAAACTTTTAATAAATAAAATTCAATACTAGAATATAAAGTTGAGAAAATATCCCTGAAACAAACCAAAAAATCAAGAGGTAGAAAATAGTAGATGAAAAAATATAGCATTTTTTCAGAAATTACAATATTTAATGAATTGGACCTCTAAACAACAGAGAAAATAAAGAAAAGGAAACTCACCAAAGGAAATAATAGGCCAAGACCGGTTTGGCTCAGTGGATGGAGCGTTGGCCTGCGGACTGAAACGTCCCAGGTTTGATTCTGGTCAAGGGCATGTACCTTGGTTGCGGGTACATCCCCAGTGGGAGGTGTGCAGGAGGCAGCTGGTCGATGTTTCTCTCTCATCGATGTTTCTGACTCTCTATCTCTCTCCCTTCCTCTCTGTAAAAAATAAATAAAAATATATTTTTTTAAAAAAAAGGAAATAATAGGAAAATATTTTTCAGAACTAAAAGGCACAAGTGTCCATATTGTAAGAGTCCTTAAAATACTTGGCATAATCTATAATAATAAAAGCACAATATGCTAGTTAGACCAGACAGCTGAACCACCTTCCGGACATCATTCTGGACAATGCTGCAGCAGCAGGGGCTGAGGCAGAGGCTATTAGGGGTGATCAGGCAGGCAAGCAAGCAGTTAGGGGTGATCAGGAAGGCAGGCAAGCAGTTAGGAGCCATAGCCATCAGGCAGGCAGGTGAGCAGTTAGGGGCAATCAGGCTGGCAGGCTGAGTGGTTAGGGGCAATCAGGCAGGCAGGCGAGTGGTTAGGGGCAATCAGGCAGGCAGGCGAGTGGTTAGGGGCAATCAGGCAGGCAGGTGGGTGAGCGGTTAGGAGCCAGAGGTCCCAAATTGCGAGAGGGATGTCCAACTACCAGTTTAGGCCCGATCAATCTGACATCCCCCAAGGGGTCCCGGATTGTGAGAGGGTGCAGATCAGGCTGAGGGCCCTCCACCCCCGTGCACGAATTTTGTGCACCAGGCCTGTAGTCTATATATATAAAAGCCTAAGTGACCATTATGACCGGTTGACCAGAAAGACCGGAACGACCAGTCGACCAGTCAGTATGATGCACACTGACCACCAGGGGGCAGATGCTCACTCAGGAGCTGCCCCCTGGTCGTTATTGCGCTCCCTCAGCCAACCTCCTGTGGCCCCTCCACCAGCCGGCTGGCCCCCACTGGCCCCTGGTGCTAAACCATTCATAGAAACTTGCTTCTGGGTCGAAGTTTCATATGTAGCAGAGCAGCTCCCTCACTGCAATCTATTGAAAGTCAGCCCTTAACACAAGGGTTTGTCTCATTCCCATCCTTTCCCTTACCCAGGGTCTGCCCGCCAGCCACGGTGGTGGTGTGGCGGCGAGGGAAGAAGGAGGGGGGGAGCAGGCAAAGAACCACATGGTGGTAGGGTACCAACAGCATTGTTTGTGTCCATTCCTTCCAAGCCTGGCCCGCGATCATCGCCTTCTCTCCCAACCCTGCTAGGGCCTTCGGACCGGGCTGGGATGGGAAACCGGGGGTGGGTGGTGGCAGACGCCGCCCCCTTTTTATGGGGGCCAAGGGCCCGCTCCCTCCTCAGGGCTGGTGGCCAACCGCGTGGTCCCTCCCCACCCCCCCATCCCCGCACCTCCCCACCTCCGTGCACGAATTCATGCACTGGGCCTCTAGTAAATACTAAAAAGCCAAGCAAGGCACATCATTTTGAAATTTCCTGACCCCAGAAATAAAGAAAGGGATCTAAAATATTCAGGTAGGGAAAACTGATAGGTCACATCTTAGAATAAGAACTCAGAAACGTAACAGGCCTCTAATAAGCAATATTAGAGTTTGGAATATTAAAGAGCCAAACCTTCAGACTTCTGGTGGAAGTTTTATTGCCAACCTGAAATTTTATACCCATCTAAACTATAAATTGAGTATGAGAAAAAATACAGATGTTTTGACATATTAAAAACTCAAGCCTTTTCCTTGCTATTCAATCTTTCTTGGCAACCTACCGAGAATAAAAGGAAAACAGTTAAAAAGTTCCAGGACAAAAGCGTGTGCTTTATAGTCTAACACAGGCTTAAATTCCCTAATAAGACTTTTACATCCTTATTTTTCTTAACTTCTACATAGAAATCACTTGCATTATCTCATCTAACCTTCCCAATGAACCCCATAAAGTGGCATGATTCTTAACTCCACATGGGTTAAAGGTTAGATAGGCTGACTGTCAAGAGAAGGAACTGGTTTTAAGGGGAAAATAAAAACTTCTCTCTGATACACTGAGTTTGACAACAGTTGGATCTTTGGACCTGAAGTTTAGGACAGAGATCTGGGTTGGAAACCTAGATTTTAGGAGAAAATATTAAGTTATTGGAGGAGATGGAAGCCAATGTATTTTAGAAACAAGAGTTGAAAACCATGAAAGAAATGATAATAAATAAGAAAATAACCGATTAAAACTAATAGAATAGAAACAGTAATCAAAGCTGTATCACAAGAAAGAATCCATAACTTAAAGAAATAACAACAGCTACCAAGGAAATGCTTTTTCCCATGTAGCTGGAAAAAATTCATGAAAAGAATCCAAAATCAATAGTTGTCTTAGTTAGATTTGTTATATTAAAAAGGAGGGAGAGAGAGAGGCAAAAAGAGAGAGAATATTAAATATGAGAAGACAATAGGCAAGTTCACAAACTGCTAGTTCTTTGACAAAATATAGCCCAGGTACATGCTTTGTTTGGTGATTTTATTTGTCATATACAATGTTTTATGTGGCCATGTAATTAGGCAAGTATATCTACACTAATAAAGGGGTAATATGCTAATTAGAGTGGACAACCTTCCGGACATCCTTCCAGACAAAGCCGCAGCAGCTGCGAAGGGCCCAGGCTCAGGCAGCCATAGGTGGCTGCGAAGGGCTGAGGTGTGGCTGCAAAGGCCCCAGGTTCAGGCTGGCATTGGCAGCAGCAGCAGCTGGGTAATGGGGGCAACACCTTCCCCTAATCCATCAGGTTGCCTCCTGCAGAGGGAGGCCTGACTGTGGCTTAGGCCGGGGACCGAGGCAGAGGAGGTTAGGGGCGATCAGGCTGGCAGGGGAGCAAGTTATGGGCAATCAGGCCAGCAGGGGGCAACGTATGTGTGATCAGGCTGGCAGGGGGGCAAAGTAGGGTGATCAGTCTGGTAGAGGGCAAGTTAGGGGCGATCAGGCCGGCAGGCAGGGGGGTTAGGGGTGATCAGGCAGGCAGGCAGGCAAGCAGTTAACCAGCATCCCGGATCTCAAGAGTGATGTCCGACTGCTGGTTTAGGCCCCACAGTTGGACATCCCTTGAGGGGTCCCAGATTGGAGAGGATGCAGGCTAGGCTGAGGGACCCCCCTCCCCCGCCCCTGCACAAATTTCGTGCACCAGGCCTCTAGTCTCTCTCTATATAAACCTTATGAGGTGCTCTGACCACCAGGGGGCAGATGTTCAATGCAGAAGCTGCCTCCTGGTGGTCAGTGCACTCCCACA
Organism: Myotis nattereri; assembly: GCF_964212035.1. Classification (NCBI taxonomy): domain Eukaryota; kingdom Metazoa; phylum Chordata; class Mammalia; order Chiroptera; family Vespertilionidae; genus Myotis; species Myotis nattereri. The sequence goes on from NC_138091.1 coordinate 14,233,806, forward strand.
GCAGGACAACTGGTCAGCGGACTCAGGCGCCAGATATCAGGCTCATGGCTGGCTGGCTGGTGAGCGCAGCTGCGGCGGCAGGAGCCTCTCCCACCTCTATGGCAATGCTACCAAGTGGAGGCAGCAGGCTCAGTGGGACCCAGAGTAGCAGGAGTGGCAAGGCGCCCACCCCGGTCAGGCTCCTCCCTGGCTGCCTGTCGCTTCGTGCACTGCTACATCCCTCGGGGGATGTTGGACTGCCAGTTTCAGCCTGATGTGGCAGTCCAACATCCCCCGAGGGGTCCTGGATTGCGAGAGGGTGCAGGCCAGGCTGAGGGACCCCACTGATGCAAGAATCTGTGCACCAGGCCTCTAGTCTGATTATAACACACCTTCCTCTTGGGCTGCCACACATTTAGGTTTCCTGCATAACCTCTATAGAAACTGAGTTTGCTATCCCTGCAATAAAGCAGTGATGATAGAATCTGAAGTTAAATAGAATGTCGTAGCTCTATAAGTAGTGACTAGACCTTCAAGACAATGGTTAACTAAAAAAGCAAGATTCAGAGTAGTGCATGGATAGGGTTTCATGTATATTTAAATATAACAATTATTTTTTCTGTTCTGCATATGAAAGTTTTTTCTTCTCTCTCTAGACCTTTATATGATCTTTTCTATGTACTCATGTTCTGAATTTCATGATGATATGTGTATGAACATGAGCCAAGAAGCCCCTGACCTCACTGGGCTTATGTTCCAATGGGTGGGACAGATGGACAATAAATCAATGAATGCATATGTAACATGACAGAAATGAAACCTTATAAAGAATACATACATCAGAGCAAGGGTTTCCCCTTCTTCCCAAGCCTTCGATGGTTTTTATAAAGCAGAACTATCATATATGGGGAGGGAGGAGTACATTGCTGAGTGGAATTTTGGCAAATACTTCCAAACTGCCTTTCCAAGTGGCCATACTGATTTATAATCCCACCAACGCTAAGATTATTTCCCCAACCCCATCTGATGGATGACAAAAAATTGTATTGATTTTCATTTCCTTGAATAATTTTTGCCTTCATTTTTCTATTGGATTGTCCAGCTGACTCACATTTCTCCTTCACAGACCCAGTCTCTGATCCCACGTCTGTGAGTCTCCTGGTGGTGCTCTTGCCACAGAGCCCTCACTGGACAGGGTACCTGAAGCACGCCCCATGCTGAATCAATCATTCAACCACCCAGTTTGTGCTTAATGCTTGCTCTGGGCCTGATCTGGTGACTCACCACCAGTATCTTATTTAAGTCTCAGCACACGCAATGAAGGCAAGTGTACATATCCCCATTGCACAGATAAGCGAACAGACGCCAAGATGATACATGACTTATTCCAAGGTGCCAGCATTCAACACCGTGTCTGCTGATCTCTGAAGATGGCGCTCACCTCCCTTACATGCTCTCAGCGTCAGACTTTGGGCACACAAGCTCCTCTGCTGCAGCGCCGACCATTTCAATGTTCAGCCCAATGAAGGTCCGCGCTTGGCGTAGTTCACATAACAAAGCCTTTACAGTTGTCTCCAGATCTCACCTCGTCTTCCATCCCAGCCCAGTGCTGAAGCTGTTCGCTCTTTCCTTGTGGGTCCTCCGTCCACCCTCTGAATTCTAGGTTTTAAATTCTCTCCGCTCTGTGTGACAGCAGCCCAAAATATCCCCATAGAATATTTTTAAATTGTTGCTTCTTTCAGGGAAATGTCTAAGAGAGATTTTTCTCACTTCCAACATTTACTTCTGCGTAGACATTCACATAAACATGTCTAAGACCAAATTACATGTCAGTTCCTCAGTCCCCCCAAAAATAGTCATGACTCTTGAATTGTGTAAAATTTAGGATCACAGGATCCTAAAATGTTGAAGTTGGAAAGAATCACAGTATCCACCCAGCCCAAGGACAGCCAATAAAATCCAAAGCGGAAAGTGGTTGCCTGGCCCAGGTGGCCGGAAGCTGCAGCCCCATCTGGGCTCTGCGGGAAGGGGTGCTGGGATCCATTAGCCATGTCTGCGCTGAACAGCTGCAGGAGCTGCAGGCCTGTGGGCAGCTGCTGGGAAATGCTGATCCGAAAGGAACACTAAAATGTCACTGGGATAAACCGGTTAGATGTGATTTGTCTCACTCCCACCAGAGCGGACAGTACCCTGAAATGAAAATGTTTCAAATCCATCTCTGTGGAGGCCTTTCGCCACTTTCTCAGGCAGTCCCAGGGAGCTAAAATTCTCAATGTGAATAGCTCATGATCGGGTACTTTTTTCTCAGAAGAATAAGTTTATTTCATTATAAACAATATAAAGTACACTAAAGAAACCCGAAGAGAGAAAAAAAAACATGCAAAAGAAGGACTGTTTTAGAGAATTTTTCAGTAATTCAGCTCTGCCTTATTGAAGTAAATGAGCAACCATTTTTATCAATAATAAATAAAAAATAGTTGCTTTGAAACTCTCCCTTCTCCCCAGCCAAATAAATAATTTAACAAAATTGTAAAGACTATTGGTTTGGATGAGGGTCAATTAGGCCTGGGGAACCCACACACACATCACCATCTGGCCCAGCTGCTAGACATGTGACAAGGAATATGATGACATATAGCGCTTATCTCTAATCTTGTTCAAAGCATGCATTTTATGGACAAGGACACTGAAGCTCAGGTAGATTGAGCCATTTATCTACAAACATACCACCAGTTAATGGTAGAGCTAGGAACAGAATCCATTTCTCCCGCTTGTTGGTTCAGCACCATTAGCATATAGCTCCTGTCCCATGAGTAAATGGCCATGGGCCATTTACTTAATCAGCCTGTTACTTAATCAGATACAGGTATAGGAGGCACAGACTTAAAACAGGGCAGGCTCGGGCTGCATCAAGGTGCTCACAGCCTGCCCAGCCAGCTTGGCTCAGTGGTTGAGCATTGACCTATGAACCGGGAGGTTACGGTTCGATTCCTGGTCAGGGCACATGCCTGGGTTGCAGGCTCAATCCCCAGTGGGGGGCGTGCAGGAGGCAGCTGATCAATGATTCCCTCTCACCATTGACGTTTATATCTCTCTCTCCCTCTCCCTTCTTCTCTGAAATCAATAAAAATATATTTTTTTAAAAAATGCTCACAACCTGATGGGAGGCTGGACCTGCTACCACCCACTGCAGAGGACCCCTGGCTTCTCGGGGAGTGCATCCAGGGTCTTTGAAATCCCCAAACTCACACATATCATTGCTTTTAGACCCCTTCACTACTCCTGCCAGTGCTGACAAGCAACTTCCTTTCTGGAGCCCTTTTTAAAACAGAGAAATATATTTTTAATACTTCATGGTAGTTATTGTGCACAAAGCAATAGAAGACAAATCGTCTGAGCCCTTTCCTCCTTAAGGTCTTGGCACTTGCTGCTCTCTCCAGCAGGCTCCTTCTTGTCGCTGCAGATCTCCCTTCTCCTTTTTAAAAATTATGACAAAATATACATAGCCTAAACTTTTCCATTTTTAAGTGTATAGTTCAGTGGCATTAAGTGCATTCACAATGTTGTGCAATCCTCACCACTATCCCTTTCCCAAACTTGTTAATCACACCAAACAGAAACTTTATCCCCATTCCCCCTCCTCCAGCCCCTGGCAACCTCCGATCCACTTTTTATCTCTATGAGTTTGCCTATTCTAGATATTTCATGTAAGTGACATCATATAATATTTACCCTTTTGTGTTGGCTTATTTCACTTTGGCATGTTTCCAGATTCATCCACATTGTAACATGTGTTAGGACTGTATTCTTTTTATGGCTGAATAATATTCCATTTAATGACTACACCTCATTTGCTTATCCACTAATCTGTTGATAGACTGATAGACACTTGGGTTGTTTCCATCTCTTGGCCCCTGTGGCTAATGCTGCAATAGTGGTCCCTTCTAATACTGACCCTCTCACTTCCTATCACGTCACCCTGCTTTATTTTCTTCATAGAACACATCACCACATGAAATTAATTTTTTTCATTTATTTTTTTCTTCCCTCACCCGACCCTTCTCCTAAAAGTATCATCCATGGGAAGAGAGAACCTCTTTCCTCGCCCCTTTATCTCCAACCTGGCATCACAACATAGGGGCTGAAATGTAGTAGATACTAAAAAATATAGTCATTGAATGAATGAATGGAAAAAGCATCAATGAAAGGCAGTGATGGGCAGGGCACCAGACTCATGAACTTGCTAACTTCTGCCCCTCCTGTCGCCGAGCAAGTCCTGCAGGTCCACACCTTCCCAAGATGACAACTTACTACATGCCCCGGGTCTTTGGGATATGCTACATAGAGTAGAAATCAGACACCTTAAATCTTCAATGTCTAATATCTACTACTATATGGTTGAAAGTTGCTAAAAAGGCCATGTGGACAAGACTCCAGAGAGTAGAAAGGAGTGAGAAGGAGAAAGGGAAGAAGCTGCGTGGGTCTGTGCGATGACCTTGTGCAAGGAGAGAACCTCGCTGAGCATAATTGGCAGAGAGGCCTGTGGGAAAGTAGTCCAACTAGGAGGGCTCTGTCACCACCTCTGCCCTAGCAGTCCCAGAGCTGTCACCTGACTTGACAGGTCTCTCTTTCTCCCCAAGCTGGAGGCCCACACACCCTCTCCCCGAGAGAGACCTCTTCCTCTTGATCTTTCCCGGGAGGTTGTAGAGAATTTCAGTCAGTGCACGTTGATCCCATTACTGCTCACTAGCGGGCTGTTTCCTGGGGCAGGGAGATAATCCAATTCTGCTCCTTCCCAGCACACAAGCTTAAAACCCTAATTTATAACATACTGTGTCAGGCGCAGGCTCTCTCCAGCTCGGCATTCTGTCTGTAACACCAGGAGCAAGGAATATTTTGTGAGCAACTTCAGTACTTGCTTCATGTGATACAAATGCCAAGTCCTGCTCCTCCTCCCCAGGCCCCGTCACGTCCCTGCTTCCTGCTTTTCCTTTCTCTCTGGATCACCTGCACCCCATCCGTCCTGCTCCCACTCCGCAAACATCACTGGCCTCCTGCAGAGTTCCAGGATACATGCTGGGAACCAGAGAGAAAAAAGTGGATCAGCCACGGCCCCTGGCCTCAAGGAGTTCACCATCAAGCAGGGGAGGTCGAAAATAAATCAGTGACCATAGACACCTTGGTAAGTGCCTAGTTTGAGTTTGTTATAAAGCTCTATGAGAAAATAAATGAGTGAAGTGTTTCGGAAAGACCTGCTATTTTATTTGGACCTTGAAGTTGATTAGAAAATCACCAGGAGATGAAAAGATAGATAGGGAGTCCAAGAAAACACATGAATAGAGGCACACAAGGATAAGAATTTATTCAGCAAATAGTGTGGTGAAACTGGGGTGCAAGCTGTGGCTAGAAATGGGGCTGAAAAGCAGACTGGAGCCAAGCCGTGAAGGGTTTTCAAGTGCAGGCTGAAAGGTTTAGGCTTTTCTTGTTGCATATTGAGACCTGGCAGAGGCTTTCAAGCAGCAGTGAGATGACTTGACAGGTGTTGTCCAGGTAGATGAAGGTATGAAAAGAAGACGTCAATGATGCCTCCACAGTGTCGCACCTTGGACAAGGTAGAGGGGGCAGGAGGAATGCCGGGCACCTTGATAGAGAAGGGACAGAGATGACACGAGAAAGGAAGAAATGGAGTGGATGATATTACCAGTGAAGAATGTGTAATGTGAAATCAGATGGGTAGGGGCAGAGACATGGCAACACCAACAAGTGAGAAAAGACCAAGAGGCAATGACAGAGAACTATGGGTGGGAAGTGAGCTAGGAGAGAAGAGGGCCATGGACTTCATGGGGAGAAAGTGCATTTCAAATAGCATGCTCCGTAAATGCTGAAGAGCTTGATGCCCGAAAGGTGAATGTGCTGAGATTTGAATATGCAGTAAAGAAATAGAGGAGTCGTTGTCAGCCGTGGCTGGGTCACAGATTGGCTCAGGATGAGGAGCAAGCATGGATATTGAAAAAAGTACCCACCCCCTGTGGTTTCACTGGGCAGCCAAGTGACAGGCCAATGGACAAGAGCAAGTAGGAACCACTTAGACAGTGAGGACACTAGGGGACCAGAGGGCAAATCTTGAGAGAAAAGCAAAGTAGAGAGAAAAGGGAAAAAAAGGTAAAGGAGGGGTAATATGGACATATTTGTATATACGGGAGAAAAGCCAAGAGAGGAAGGGAGGCAGGAGAGAGAGAGATGAAAGAAGGAATTAAACTTTTCCTAGAGAAGAAAGGAAGCAAAGACATCAGCAGTTACTGATGAAAAGGTTAACTTCCGTGATGACTAATAACTCCTTCAAATAGAATCATAAAGGAAACAAATATAAGCAAAAATATAGTCATATTGAGAAAAAACAAGGAACATACATGAGACAGATCACCTCTGATGGTCTCTGTTTCCTCTGTGAGCTTCAGCTGGTGCATATGCTGGGAGTGAGGAGGGAGATGGTGGAGTGCGTGGAGGTTAGGGACAGCCACTGAAAAGAAAGTGAGAGAAAGTCAACCAGAGATAATTAAAAGATGAGTGAGCAGCACTGCAGCCCAACAGAGGCTCAGAGCTCATAAATTTGTAATGGAACCAATTCAGCATGGTTATGTGATTTTCCCCAGCATTGTCCGTCAGCCCCAGAGCACAGAGAGGAGGCACATGTTGGATTGACAGCATCGGGATGAAGGCGCAGCTGTGAAAGGAGGACAAGGCGATGAGGGCCTGGATGAGCGTGCCCTGGAAGGGATGGGTGATTAAATCTAACTCAGGAAGGAGAGAAGGGCAAAGCCAAGAGGTCTGACAGCCTGCAAAATCAGGTGTCAGATAGAAGAGCACATATTTAGGCATAAGGCTTTGTATTAGTCAACATTCTCCAGAGAAACAGAACCAATTCCTTGTAATAAGTCTCATTATAAGAAATTGGCTCATTCAATTATGGAGGCCGAGAAGTCCCATTAACTGCCAACCAGTCGGAAGGCCTGAGAACCAGGAGAGCGAATGCTAGTCTTAGTCCAAGGGCAGAAGCAGACCAATGTCTTGGTTTACACCATCATGCAGGCAAAGAAAATCCAACCTCTCTCTGGCTTTATGGTCTACCCTGGCTCTCACTGGGTTGGGTGATGCCCACCTACACTGAGGAGGGCAGACTGCTTGACTGAATCCACTGATTCAAATGCTAGCCTCTTCTGGAAACACCCTCACAGACAGAAATATTGGGGCAGCCCATGGCCCAGCTAAGCTGGAGCACAAAATTAATCACCACAAGCTTGATGATAAAAGCTCTTATTGCAATCCCTGGCATGTAGGCACCAAGCATTATACTAAGAACTTCACACGTATGGTTTCACTTTACAGAAGAATAACTACAGTTCAAAGATGTTAAATCTCTGGGTTCTTCTCTGACTCCAAGGCTCATGCTCTTGAGCATCTGGCCCAATGGGGTCATAGTGCTAGATTTCTGGGCATATGGTTTTGCAGGTTGGCCCATACCAAGTGACAAACCAGGTATAGAAGGTGGCAGTGGGCATGGATTGCTGAAATGAATGGAGGCTGTCCTTGGAGCTGAGGAAGTCTGAGCAATGAGGAACTGGAGAGTTGTATGGTCCAACAGCAAGGGTGCTGGAGTTGTGCCAGAGGGAAACAAGGAAAAGTTTACTGCCCAGAAGAGCCAGCCCTGAAACAGCTAGAAAACCAATTTGCAAGGACCACAGAAACTTTGAAACTTGGCAAGGGATGGAATCTCTCCCTCTGCAGCGTTCCTAGTTGGGCCAGGTGTCCTCAAGACTACGCTCAGGTCCAGTCATTCACCAGAATGACACAGGACTCAGAAAAGCTGTTATACTCGTGGTTATTTGTGGTTTGTGACATTGAAAGGACACAGACTCAAATTCATAAGAGAAAATGGTGCATAGGGCAGAGTCTGGGGGAAACCAGGCATAGCGTCTAGTTGTTCTCTCTCAGCAGAACAGCACAGACAAGACACAGTTCTCCCAGTAATGCTGTATGATAGCACACAGAAGGCCTTGCCAGCCACAGAAACTTACCTGAGCCTGCAGGTCCAGGGTTTTTATTGGAGGTCAGTCATGTAGGCATGGAGCTGCCACATTAATAACCTTAACTACCAGACTCCAGCCTCTTCAGAGGTCAAACTGATACAGAGTGGCCCAGGGACCCAGGCAAACAAAATTAGGCGTTCACTATAAATCACATTGTTAACACAAACTATCTGGCGAGCCTAAGGCCCTGGGCTTGTATACAAAGACACTCTTAACAAGCAGAAAATTCCCAGAGCTCAGAATGTCTCCCTGGTCAAGGACCTGTCCTTTCTTTGAAATGTGCAGGGTTTGAGCACCCCAAGCTCTGAGTTAACCCTTTATAGCACACCAGTGCCAGAGACGTGAGTGAATAAATCAGATTTGTGATGCCTGAGACCCATTTTGACCCAGAACACCACAGAGACCTCTAGGGACCAAGAATGATCCAGTCACTTGAAGGTAAACTTTCTATTTAGAGCTTGGATGTCATCCTTTGAGTGATGGTCCATGATGAGCTCAATCTCTGAAACTGATCCAAAGACCTTCATACGTTAGACCCTTCTGTGCTGTCTGCTCAAGGCTCAGCTCTCCCAGTCAGCATTAGAAGAAGCAAACAAACATGTAAATGAATGACTCTGATGCCCGACCTGGAAAAAATGAGTTCAGAAGGAGTCTCTGATACCCACCGGGCCTTTACAGACACAGTGCAATAAGGACCAGGGGATTTCCTCTCTACACTATGTGCTGGGATCATGTTCCTGGGAGTCCCATGGCTAGGACCCTCCCAGATCCAACACCAGGCTGAGAAAGCAGCCAGGACGCTGCAGGTGTACTTTGGTCTAACTTTGCAATGAGTTCACTGGACAGAACAGAGATTGCCATTTTTTTGCACCTGGAGGACACAGTAGGGAACACCTAGCATGTTCTCCTGTGTATGCAGCCTTAGAAAGAGTTGAAATAGAGATGGAGATAGAGACAGGGACAGAAAGGAGATTAGAGGGGCATTTTGTTGGCATTTCTATCACTCACTGGCATTCTGATGTGCTTTTTGAGTAGGGAATGGGCTCTTCACACCAAGTCGTCTAGACCAGGGGCAGCACTCAGCTCATTCTCTTCTAGGGGCAGCCTGACCAGTGCCTCCTGTTTTATTACTCAAAATGGAACTGGTTCCTGCTTATCCTTTATTCCTACTTCCAGTGACCAACAGTAAGACTGTTCTGCCCCAACCGCCCTTGCGGAAGCAGTAAAAAAGGGGAAGATAGATCGTGCTCAGCTCGCGTGTTTCAGCATCATTGTTGAACCCATGGCAGAGGCAAAGGTTTTGAAGAAAGGGACATTGGCATTCCGAGCAGAGCCCAGGAAGACCCGGGGCATAAAGCTTCCTTCCAAAAAAAGAATCCATGACCAGTTAGAGCCAGATTTTACTACCACTCATATTAGATTAAAATCCCCTAACGTGGAAAAAGGAGGAAGTGATGAGTGGCCCTGAGAGGGGGCCATGTGTCTTTGGGCTCAAGTCTGTAGGGATGAGGGAGAACTTAAGGCCAGAAGGAACCATTGCTCACCTGCTGAGGTCTTGGGGTTCTCCACTTCCACCCGCCAAGGAGCCACAGTGACAGAGAAGTGACTCCAGGGACTAAGGAAATGGGCCTGACCGCGCAGGCTCCATGTGGTGAGGGAAGAGGCCAATGTTTGCATTCACTCTTTAGGCCGGGCGGACGCTGGTGTCTATTGGTCGGCTGTGGAGATAACAGGGTGGTCTTTATCGACCAGCCACCAGGGGAAAGGCAAAGACCCCCACATCCCACAGGAGGCCAAGGATCGGCAATGACAAACAGGGCAAAGGAGAGTGAGGACGTGGTGACAGAAGCAGAAGAGAAGAAGTGATGGCCAAGAACCAGATGCCACTCCCAGTGCCTCCTGGAAGTTGGGTGTCACCTTGGAGGAAAGAAGAAAGGGGGGCGGGATGTGAACTGACTGAGGAAACCTTGAACTGGCTAAGTTTGTCTGAAATGACTAAGACGTTGCGCTGTCAGTGGCATGGAGCTGGAGAGAGAATTCAGGTTCAGTTACGGCAAAATAGAGAGTGTGGCCCTTTGTTTTGCAAACCTGAGTTGGAAGTCTAGGAGATGGGTAATTGCCATATTTTAAACTCCTGAAAACTCAAGTCATGAGGACAGGCAGTTACAGCAGAAGCAGCAGAAGCAGTGGGGCATTTTTGTGCCGGGTATAGAAATTCTAGTTTGTCCAAACCAACATGTGGGATGCATTGTTCTGAACATGAAAAAACACGTATAAGGGGCCACCCGAGGGTGCGCGGGGTGTGCCCAGGCAACGTTCTTTGTGCATCGGGAGCACAGCCATTCCTGACCAGGCAGCAGGTGTGCCTGCTGTGCTTTTCAAAGAGGAGCTCTGTGGGCCACTTGTGGGTGTGCAAAACTTGGAGACAGACATGAGCCCCCAGGTGCTGGGATGTCAGGAACAGTTCAGGGACCAAGTTCACACTCCTTAGCATGGCAAACAAAGCCCTTCGTGATGGGGCCTGCTTCCTGCCCAGAAGGGACTCAAGGGACTAAGGAGATGTCTTTAGAGCTCCCAGCAGCACTCGGGCCTTGATGAGCCCTGGCAGCCTCCCAACCTCCCCTACTGTCTTGCTCCTGGGGCTTTGCACAAGCCACTCCTTCTGCCAGAATTGTCCTCCCCCTTATAATGGGACTGGAAACCCCTCCTTAGCCTTCATGTTTCAACTTGAACTTACCACTTCCAGAATGCCTTCCCAAATGTCTCCAATGGCTTTGTGCCCTTCCCATGGACTCCCTTGGTATCCCGAGCTTGCCCCAGTTGTGGTGTTTATTGCTCTGTGTTTAGTTATTTGCTTATCCATCTCCTCTACTAGACTGTCAGCAACTTGAGGTCAAAGGAAGGTCTCGACCATCATTGTATCCCTGGAACCTGAAGCAGCGCCTGGAGATTAGAAGATGAATGACTAATGGGGAAGGAAGAGTTTTCATGGGGACTATTGTAGAAAACTCAAGCTGATAGGCTCATCTCCCTAGGGGAGGTGCCCCAGGCAACTAGACTCCAGAGTCAGAGAGTTGTGGCCAAAGAATTTTCTTCGCCCAGTTCCCCAGGGGAAATTATGCTTTGGTTCTTAAAGGAAGAGAAATCTCCAGGGCCAGTCACACATCAGCAGATGAACAGCCACCCTCTCAATCCTGTGCTGCTGCTGTGAGGCAGCACTTCCGCCTCCTCCCCGCTCCCCCCATGAGACCACGGCCCTTGGGGTTTCATTGTGTGGGCCTCCTCCTGGGCTTGCTCCCTCTGCTTGGGGTCTTAGGAGGCTCTGTGCCAGGCACTTCGCAGAGAGCAGCAGATTTAATCCTCACAAAAACATTGTGAGATAAAATTATTGCTCTTAGGTTTACACAGGTGAAAACAGAAGCCCGGGCCATTAAATAACTGGCACAAGATCACAGCTGGCCAGGGGCTGAGTTGTTCTTGGTGGGAAAATAATCTTGGTTACGAGACTGTTCTGTTGTTTACACTGCTGTTGCAGAAACAAAACAAACGCTAGACTCCACTCCCTGTTTCCGAAAGCTGTGGGTGACAAACACACCCACACATCAAGAGGGGCCCAGCAGGTGATAATTGGTGTTGTCACAGCATGAAAGAATAGAAGGGACTGCGAAATTCTCCGCTATCCTGGGGACAATGGGCATTTTTTTTACTTTGATAACCAGTGTTCTCCAGTAAGGATTTAAGCAATAGTTTCCCATGCTCCTGATTTAAGTTTAAAATTTCCAGGGAGAGCAGAATGTGACAATTAGTTCTGTCTCTGCTTTGCTAAGAGGTTATGTAAGTTGTTTACTCTCATGAATAGCCAGAGAGAGTCCAAGTGCCGCTTGGTGGCCTGCACATCCCTATCCCACGTGGTCAGTCATTGTCCACCGAACACTCCACACTCTGCCCTCGAACATCCCTGTACCTAGGCTGGGAGGCTCAAGCTATAAAAGCCCATGAGAAGCAGACCCATAATATAAATGCTAAGTGTCCCAAGAAGCAAACTGGAGGGGTAGGTCTCTAGTGACGCAGAGAGCACAGCTCTGCCTGCAGGGGGCGCCATGGCTGACCTCCAGGCAAAGGTTGCTGCGCAGGATTCCAGAGTCTGGCTGGATCTTCTGATTCCTCCTCCCCACCTTCTGATTCCTCCTCCCCACCTCCCACCCCCTCACACCAAAAAGCCCTAAGTCTGGAATTTTACATGAATTGTTTTCATTTGTAAAACACTATGTGAGCCAAACAGCATATGCCTATAGGTACTCTTCCATCCAGCCAGTGACCCCTGGGTTACTGTCCGCCAAGCTGCTGTCCCCTAGGACCCAGGCCTTCGGTAAGCCCATCAGAGCTGAACACACAGCTCCTACCCAAGGGCAGACAGCCGCAGCCCCTGAGGCTGGTCGCCCTGAGGCTGGCAGCGGGAGGGCTCCATGCAGGGAGAAATCTGGAGCTGTGAGCTGAGGAAAATGGGAACTCTCTGTCTGTGAGAAAGCTGCGATGCTCAACAGGTTCTTACAGGTTCTTACAGTGTCGGTGTTAACATCTTTGTGATTCTGCAGCCGGAGCATCTGCTCAGGGAATGTGAGATACCGTTTGCGGGACATTATATGACACCTTTAATCTCAAGCTGGGTGAGGGGAGCTACAAGTACAAACTATTTACCAGTGAGACAATCACAGGCACCCAGGTTTGCCAAGATGCCTGATGCAATTCAGAGGGAAGCTGACCAAGAGATGAAAGAGATTTCCAAAAGGGTAGTGGGAGGTCTTAGTAGAGGCAGGACTGGCAGGAAAACTCCACAGCGTGCTCATCTCCAGAAGCACCTGATTTTGCTTTTATTTTTTAATTTGTTTTTATTGCTGAGAGCTATACAGATGTACCCTTTAGCACCTGTTTCCTTAGCAAGGACATAGCGAGGCTCTCCTTGTGCCAAGTACCGTGCTAGACACCAGGAATGCAGCCCTGGGCCACCTCAACAATGCCCATTGGCAGCAGCGAAGTGGGAGCCCCACGTTCTGCAGTGTCCAGAAGAGAGCCCCTCCCAGCCTCGCCCTTCCAGCAGCAGCCTGAGGCAGCCCAGGGCTCCCTGCCCTCCCGCCCTTCTTACCTAAGGCACCAACAGGACTGATTCTATCTTGCTCTTTATCGCTGCTCATTTTGGCATAAGAAGCTCTAGAACTTCCTAAACTCATCTCTATCACCCTACCTCGCATCCCTTAAATCTCTCCTCCCCCTAATATGGCTACTCCTCCTCCCCAAATCCTCCCATTAGGTCCTCTGGAATTCATGGTTCGTTATCAGCAAATTCCTATATCTTCCGGTGCATTTTTAAGCATTCCCTTCTCCTTTCTGCTTTAACAGAATGAGGAGCCCATCAAGGGAAGAATGTTAATTTAAAAATAATAATATTTGGTCGGGCTGGTGTTGCTCAGTGGTTGAGTATAGATGCATGCACCAAGAGGTCGCTGGTTCGATTGCCCATCAGGGCACATTCCAGGGTTTCAGGCACAATCCCCAGTAGTGGGCGTGCAGGAGGCAGCCAGTCGATGTTTCTCTCTCTCATTGATGTTTCTATCTCTCTCTCTTCCTCTTCCTTCCTCTCTAAAAATCACTAAAAATTTTAAAAATAATAATATTTGTAGCAAAAACTAACATGCACACTTACCCTTTTCTAGGCATGGTTCCAAGTACTGTGCCTGCACTGATTCCATTCATCTTTGCAGCAACCCCACAATGAAGCCCACTACCCACCCTGTTTTCTGATGAGAAAACTGAGGCACTAAGGGTTCCTCAATCAGTTTGAGTTCACAGAGTTGATAGGTAGTGAAGTGGGAATACAGGATTTCAGTCACAGCGGTTGGACCCAAAGCCTGGGCCTGTAACCACTGTGCTATATGGCCACACAGATGGTCTGTGTTTGAAGAGAAAACAGCTCCAAGAAGGGGCACCGTGGGCCACTCGGGAAGGCAGCGTAGGAGGAGTCTTAATCTGTTTGGATCTAGAACTCACCTCAAATAAAAAACTCAGAGCCCCTCTTAGGAACACAACTTCCTCTCCCATCCTCTCAAGAAGCGGCTATTGTTTTTCATTCCCAGACTCCTAGTCCACAGGGCCTGGAGGTGGGGTAGGGTTATGCTTGCTCTTTGTTAATCTGCCTCCAACACTCTCGGTTTTGAAGGTCATGCTGCTAGACTAACAATCTGCTACCCCTCCTCGTGGTAGTCATCTGTAGACCACTTGGCCATTCCCCGCATTCCTACAAGATCTGGGCGCCTGGCTCACGGCCACACTCTCCAGTACCACTTCAGTTTTGATTCACAGTGATTTCACTTTCCGCAGAAATAAACTCCTGCAATGCTCTGGACTCTCACACAGTTCCATGACCTCCTCTACTCCATTCTAACATCCTAACTCAGTCACTGCCTCCCAGGGCCATATCCTAGACCTCCTCATTTAGGTAATTCACTCCTCCATTATCTTCTTTTTCAACCTTATTTTTATTGTTGACACCGCTAAACTCGGGGAGGCCCTTCCTCAGCCGTCAGCTTTCTTTTATTTACCTGTCTTCTTATCTAAGGACCTCCTCCAGCCTCACGGCATTAAATCCTATTTACACTGGTGGCTTCTAAATTTCTATCTCCAGCTAAACCTCTCCCCTGCATTCCAGACTCCTTGACACAACTCTACATCCCAGTCAGAATTATAATAGTCACCTCAAACTCTGCATGAAGAAAACCCAAGTCCTGATTCACAACTCCCCCCCCACCCCCACCCCCACCCCCACCCCCCCACACACACACTTATTTCTCCATAGTCTTCAGTAACTGCCACCTCATTCTTCCATTAAAAATTCTTGGGGTCATTCTTGCTTCCTCTCTTTCCCTCACTCCCAACCCTCAAACAATAAATTCTATAAACTATCTTGGGAAAGGTAGCCTCATGCACACTATCCTTCAACCCCCCACTTGGACACATAAGAATGGGCTTTGGGCCTGTTACACCTCCTTACCAAGAGAAAGAGCCCGCACAGCCTGTGCTGGGCTTCGCACCTCATGTGGGAATCTGTCCCTATCCAGGCACAGTGAGTGTTCCTTTGTTCAACTTAAGCGTGTACATCAATGGCCCTCAGACACCGCCCCCATCCTCCCCTCAGCTTTTAGTACTTCACTGCAGCACCGGAGGGTGCGCACAGGCCAATTGTCCTGGGTCAGCTGCCGAGGGGGGCCTGCTAGCCCTGAGGGACTAACGCGCACCACTGGAGCTGGTCTTACTCTGTCTCTTCTCTATGTCCGCAAAACATTATTCCATCCAGTGCTTGACTATTGTTTTCCCTGGTGACTCCAATTCCAAGAGGCAACAGGCAGAAGTGTTTGGTGACCTCCCCTGGGATTGAGAACTGATGTGTGGAACAGAGTACCACATTCTACCTCACAATATGTAGAGCGTCTCCTTCTTACCATCCTAGAATGAGCCTGGATATGCAATTACCAGCAACTCCCTGCCTCCACCTGTGCCCTATGACAGTCTGCTCACATGGCAGCCAGGGGACTCCTTGAATGTTCATCAGATTATGCCACCATTCTGCTCAAAAACAGCTTCCCATCTTGCTCAGAGTAATAGCTGGGGCCACCTGCTGCTTTTATGATTTCATCTTCCACCGTTCTAGAATTGGTTCACTCTGTACCCGCCACATTGATCTCCCTGCTGTTTGTTGAATGCACTAAGCATGGCTCAGTCTCAAGGCCTTTGCACTTTCCATCCCTCTTCCCAAAATGCTCTTCCTTCAGATATCCTCACAATGCGGTCCCTCGCTTCTCTCAGGTCTCTGCCTGCATGCTGCCTGACCACCCTATTAAGTCGTCACAACACCCTTTATTGCCATTCCTGGAGTGAGAATGAAATTCTATGAGGCAGGCTGTGTCTGGAGGACTGAGAACAGTGCCTGGAGTGCATTTGGTGAGTTGTAGCTCTTTGTGGTATGAATGATCTCTGTCCTCATGGAGCTTACATTCTAGTCAGGCAAACTAACATTGAGCAATTGACAACTATAATTCATCACACTGCTGATAAGTGTTGTGAAGTATATACCAAGTGAGTTAAGGTGGTATAACTAGCATGCTCAAGGTCCTGAGATAAGGACCATGGCTTAACTATGTTAACTCCTTACGGATCAGATTTACCTCTGGGTGGAAAAGCATACTCAAACTTATTTGTCCTAGGAAATTTCATATTCTCAAGTGTTCACTTACTCACATGGTTCTGTCTCTGCTTTTAGCTATAAGTAAGCCAGCCTCAGGGTAGATGGTTAAGGGCAAGGGAGGTCCTATGTGTCTAATTCCTTAGTGGGTCAACATTTTTAACTTGCCCCTATGCAACCATGTTCTCATGGTACACTCAGACCAGGGAGGATTGGACAAAAAGGCTTCCAGCATCTTGTACCTTGAATAAGCCGCTCTTTTGTCAGCTAGAAGATGAAGTTGACACGTGGGAAAGGAGGAATGCTCCCATCCATTTGGCAACATCAAAACCTCAAGAGTAAAAACCTCAAGGGCAGCGTTTACAGTACAGCACATAGTGAGAGCTTGATCAAGGATGGATGGATGATGGATGGATGGATGGATGGATGGATGATGGATAGATGGATGCATGCATAACAAATTGGGAAGGTGTCAGATGGTTTGCTTCTTTCTCACTCTGGTTCCTCAGATTCCTTGCCATGTCCTGTGGAACAAAAAGGAAAATTCAAGAAGGATCTATGTCACCCAAGATTCTCCAAGATTCTCAATTCCCATATCTTGGAGTTGGAACATAGAGAGAAGAATTTTCCACAAACACCATTGTCAACCAGCATCATCCTGTGTCTTCTTGGATCACACTGGTTGGGACATCATCTTAGATTGGCTTTCTGAAGATTCTGGAGCTTAAAGATTGGCTTCTTATGCCGTTGGTAATCATCACTTCGATGATGCAGCACTTAGGGGACATCTACTCTATGCCAGACAGGTGCATGTGTGTGATCCTAAAGATAGATCATTTCATTTAATCTCACCCTCCTCACACCTTGTAAGATAGTCATTTGTTATTTCCATTCACAGATTAGGAAACAAAGACCCATAAGAGATAGGCAACTTGCCCAAGGTCACGGGTAAAAAAAATGACAGAAGGGAGATTCAAACCCAAACAGACCACCACACTATCACCCCCAACAAGCACCATCTTTGTGCCTGATACTGTGTGTTAGGAATTAAACACATTATCTCAAGTGATTTAATCCTCATGTCAACTCTCAGCCACTTTTTCCAGGTGAGAAAACTGAGTCTCAGAGAGGTATTTCTAAATCACCAGCTCAAGGTCACAGGCAGTGCAAATGAGTAAGCAGAGGGCCATCTGCAGTGTCAAACTTTCTGATTTTGTAAAAGGAAAGAGGTGGGGAGTTGAAGTGAAATGCTGAAGGTCACCATCCCTAATGAGTGAGAAAGTGGGACTTGAATCAAGTGCATCGCGGCGCCCTCTAAGTGTGGACATGGAGTGCAAAGCAGTCACCGGGGACCTCTTTCTGATGCTGCCTGGACTGAGCCAGCTTCCCAGTGGGCAGCCAACCATTGGGTAGTCTCTCTCTAGGACTGGGCCCAAGCCAGGCAGACACGGAACCAGGAAAGGGTGGGCCGAGGGGATTCTGCCCAGCTCTAGGTCATGCTCCTGCCCGATAAGATTGCAGAAAGGAAGCCACCTAAAGGCAGCATCCATCTGCCCAGCACTTGACCCAGCAATCAGGTGCTGGCCCAGGGGGCGGAGTGCAGAACATCTGCTGTCTGGGCACCGCATTCATCTTGTTTCCTGTGCCCCAGAGCGTGCCGCTTGCTTTCTCACAGGCGGTGCAATTATTTAACGAGGTGCTGAAGCTTGGGGAAAATTGCACATTTTAATCAAAGCAGCAAACCAGCGAGTCTGGATGACTTTACAGAATGGATCCGAGGTGAATTTTGCACAGCAATGTCTGGGTATCAGGTAATTAAGTGAAAAGGGAAATAGCTTCCCCAGGGGTGTAAACAGGCACACTAAGTCTCATTCCAGTGTTGTGCTGAGTGGGGAAAAGGGCTTTCAGCGTGGACTGTAACCCAGGGCTCCTTCCTCCAATGTCAAGTCGGGCTTTGTGGGGCGGGCAGCCTGCAGGCTGAGCTGTGGGGCCAAGGCGCCTCCTGCAGGTCTAGAAGAAAAACAACCCTGGTCAAATGGCCTCAGTTCAGAGAGGAAGACGGCTGACTCTCAAGGTCACATGGCAGCCAAGGGCAGAGCTGAGACTTGCTTTCTGGTTCCCAGTCCTGTGTTACTTCCAGTCCACTGGGCCAGCGCTACCAGATGTCAGTTACTAAAAAACAAAAACAATAATGTAACAACGGAATCGGCGATAGCGACATGTACGAGTGCACGTGTTACTGAATGGGGGTCCAGTGTCTGACGCACACAGCAGCCTTGGCACTGGCTTTTGAGAGGAGAAAGGAGCTGCATTTGCAAGGCGACTGGCAAGGAGACAGGAGGTGAAGCTCACCCCTGTCTCTTCTGACCAGGGTTCAGAGCGGGGTTTTAAGGGGACCCAGGACTCAGAGTGAGGTTTTCAGGGGTAGCAATGCAGGGTTCACAGCGTTGCTCATGAGTGCTATTTCACAAATGTAGCTCATAAGTTGTGTATCCAAGGTTCAAAGTTGGGTTCTGGGTTTTGTTAAAACCAGGACAGGGCCTTGGCCAGGTGGCTCTGTTGGTTGGAACATCATCCCATACACCAAAAGGGTTCAATTCCTGGTCAGGGCGCATGTGGGTGCAACCGATTGATGTTTCCCTTCCTCCCCTCCTCTCTCTCTAAAAAATCAATAAAAACATATCCTCGGATGAGGATTAAAAAAAAGAAAAACAGGACAGGACCAGGTCCTGAGGTTACCTATGTGCGGAGTTGTATGCTTTGTGTTCTGTATCCATTAACTCGTTCAGTTCTCCGAGTGGTTAGTTCATGGGGACTAACCACTATTTCCTCCGCTTAGAGCTGAGAGAGCAGGAGCAGAGAAAACTTAAACAACCAGCCCAAAGGTGCCCAGTAGATGGTGTGGTGCGGCGAGTGTCACACACAGGTCACCTGACGTGCCATCAAGCTGAGCCTGGGCCTGCCCAGTCCCTGGGCATCCAAAACCCTCTCCAGGCTCCTAAGATGAGCCTGGGCATCTCCGCCTCCAGCTTCCTGCCTCCAAATCCTCTGTCTGGGTTTGGGACCACACCGATCCTGAGAAGTTACTCCGTCTTTTTCTCATTTCCTACAAGAGCATAACAAAGCAGGAGCCAACAAAGTACAGAATGCATTTGAAAGTGCCACACACTTGGGGGTCACAAAACAGAACAACAATCCACCAAAAACCATTTCTTATTTCTGCGGAGGCCCAGGGAGGTTTTATTGCTTTGCTTACAGGGTTCTTACTTCTCTCTCCCAGATGGGTCTCCGCTGTAGTTTGCCACCCCAGGTCTTACCTCCTTTCTGACCCTGCTGTCTTTGATCCCTCTTCTCTCTCCTTCCAGGTGAGGAGAGAACGAAGCATTTGTTTCTCTGGACATCCAGGCCTTTGGGGTCTCACCTTCTGTCCTTCGCGGTTTGTCAAGATATTTTCCTGGACAGAGGCAATTTCCTCCTCTGAGAGGGATTTTGGAATGAGTTGCTAAGAAAATCCATTATTCACTTGGTGACACCAATAAATATGAGGTCTCCACTTGCATTTTTTAAGCCCACGTGTATGTTTGTTTATATGATTCCTAATGCTGGTCCACGCTGGGAACCGGCGGCATCAAGCTTATCCACTTAGCGCAGTTGTCGGCAAACCGCGGCTCGCGAGCCACATATGGCTCTTTGGCCCCTTGAATGTGGCTCTTCCACAAAATACAGTGCAAAGTTGACTTAAAACTTTAAGTGAAGTTTATTAAGTTAATTTTAGGGAACATTGTGGAGTGAAAGAAGATGTAGTGTCGAGGATTGAGAAGCTATGTTGAGATGGTTTGGACATATAGAGAGGATGAACGAAAGGAGATAGACGAAACAAGTATACAAGACGAGTGTGGATGGGAGAGTTGGAAGGGGTCGACCTCAGCGAACGTACCTCAATCTGATTGAGGACGTTTTTAGCAAAGGCCAGCTTAGGAGTACCCTAATTAAGTTA
The DNA here is from genome assembly GCF_964212035.1 of Myotis nattereri. Classification (NCBI taxonomy): domain Eukaryota; kingdom Metazoa; phylum Chordata; class Mammalia; order Chiroptera; family Vespertilionidae; genus Myotis; species Myotis nattereri. The sequence continues at coordinate 14,254,102 of NC_138091.1, forward strand.
ATAACAATGTACCTACCTATATAGTTTAAGTTTAAAAAATTTGGCTCTCAAAAGAAATTTCAATCGTCGTACTGTTGATATTTGGCTCTGTTGACTAATGAGTTTGCCGACCACTGACTTAGTGTGTCTCCTCTAAAGCTGGTCCTCTCTTGACTTTCACTCCCAAGATCTCAGGATGATGCAGACTTTATTGTGGCCAAGGCTGGAGGCTGTCCTGACCCCGCCCTCTGAACAACAACTCTCTCAGGCTCACAGCAGAAGCTCCTTGAGGGGAAAAGCCTTGTTCGGTTCAATTCTATATCCTCAGAATCTAGCACAGAGCTGGCATACAGAAGGCATTCATTCATTCATTCATTCATTCAACAAACATTTGTTCAGGACCTACAATGCTCCAGGTCCTATTCTAGGCTTTAAAGAAACAAGAATAAAAATGATACAGTCCCTGAACTCAAGGATGAGTATATATTGGAGTTTCTTGAAATTTTGGGGACATGAATCACAATGAGAAATTGGTGAAAGATTTAGATCATCTTCCCAGAAACTACACAAGTATTTTGGCATACAGTCCTTGGTAGATGGAAGCAATGGCCCAATTCTTCACTTGTTTCTGTATCATGCCCTTGGCCATGTAGCTTGGCAGGACCTTCCCAACAAAGGGAGGTTGGACGTGCCCCACCACTCGGCTTTGAGCCCGTCCGTGTACCTTGCTATGGACAATGGGATGTCAGCAGGAGTGACACGGGAGAAGCGTGAAATGAGCTTTCCCTCTGGGGCTTTATATTTTGCATTTCCGCCACCAGCATGAGAAGGACAAGCCTGGGCTGGCCCTCTATTCCAGAAGGGAGATGAGAAACACGTGGAACAGAGCCCAGCTGCCCCAGCCAAGGCTGACCTAGATCAGTCAGCAGCCAGGTATCCCCAGAGACTTACACAAGCCCATTCAAGATGAGCAGGAGCCCTGGAAGAGCCCTAGCTGAGTCCGCACATAACTCGTCAGTAATTGTGGGAGGGCACTGGGGTGTTGTGGTTGTTTGTAGTTGTTGTGGCAGTTTAGAATAATTTAAAATGTTAAGGGCTTAAAGGATAATCTAAAGGTCTGTAGACCCCAAGTGGAGGAGGGCCCTTGGCCTTTTAGGGAACACAGCCAAGGAGACAGGAATGACAGTGTCAACTGATGGTCACTGGTTGTCAATGCAACACCAACAGGGATCCCCAATTTGGGGTACAATGAAGAAGGAAACTTTACTCAGTGCCATCAGCCCAACTGTGAGAACAGCTCAATGGTGTTACAGCTCCATTATGATGCAGCAACCGCAGTGAAAGAGCAGGGCTGAGAGGGCAAGGCTCTGGGGCAAGGCCCCCCTCTGGATGGACAGCTCAGCTCTGCTCTGCTCTGCTCTGGTGAGATGTCTCCGCTCCAGCCAGAAACACAGCCTCGGGAAAGTGCACTCCAAGCAGGAAAAGAGCTGACTTCCTTCCATAGACAGAAGTCCTGCCCCTGGTCCCTGATGGGTCCATGCTCATGCAAATGAAGGTTCAAAATCCTTACAGTTTCATTGATCCAAAAGGCACTGCTCTGATTGGTCAGAATAGAACCGTTCTGATTGGTCGGTGAAGATGCTGATGTAGAGATATAGCTGCATAGCTCCAATTGGACAGGGGAAGCCTCAGTCTTACTGGTTGAAACACAACTCCAGGAACTCCTTTAGAAGGGCTGGCTCAGGTGGCAGGAACACAGTGCAGACAGGCAGCTCAGCGTGGTAGGCAGGCAGCTTCATGCAGGCTTCTCCCTGACGTGTGGTTTACCAGAGAGGCCCTGTGTAGCAGTGGATGCTGGGCTCTGAGTCTTCATTTGAGCCCAGTTAGCCCCAGGAGCCCTCTTCTTTCTGAGGGTCCACAACAGCAGTGTATTGGCACTGCAGTGGGGTAGAAATAGGTGCTTTAGGAGCATCTGACAGAGACTTGCTTTGCACAGGAGCTGATGTCCAAACTGAGATCTGAAGGACAAGCAGCCATCAGGCAACTGGGGGCGGGGACGTGGGGGGAAGCGATCCTGGAGTGGGAATCAGCCAGCGCAAATCAGCCAGTCATGACACCATGACTTGAGAGAAATGTGACCAGTTAGCCTTTTTGGTGAGCCTGCAAGCTTTTCAGTTGAAGTTCTCCAAAAGCTCAGAGAGGAGCCCTGCAGACTCCCAATTTTTTGAAGATACTCATATAATATTAAAATAGGAAGATATGCTAAAAGAGAGGGTACAAAAATGGTGGTAGAATTTAAATATTTTTCATGGAACAAATGAACAATTTTAACATCAGGAGGAACGCAATGTCCCTATGTTTAGTCTTATTTGAATGTAACATTAAATGCCTAAGCATGTCTTTCATGAATGTGAGAATTAGTCCTAATGGCTTTCCTGCCTCGCCCAATTCCAACTTAGTCTAAAACAGGGGGTGTGGGGAGAGTCGAGACTCAATCATTTCTTGATAAACTAAGTGAATGATTTTCAAATGTCTATAGGGAGAAAATGCACCCTGGCTTAGTGAGGGTCCTTTCAAAGGCTCTGTCCTGGGTCTAAACTGGAAAATCCTTAACCCCAACTTCAGGGCTTGGGGCAAGGCCCCCGCCTTGGCCATCATAATCACCAAGAGACCCCCAGCCGTCCTGACAGCCCCTCACAATTGGTCCAAGCTGCTCGCTACCCCAGAGAAGTAGAGGTGACAATGGTGTCACAGCACCACCTTGTGGCCACACCTCAGAAACCAAAAGGGCTAATAGTGTCACAAAGCTTGAGTTCCTCTCTCCCTTTCTCTATATATGTATTTGTATATATATTCAACATAAAATATATGTCTTCAAAATAAAGTATATATGTGTGTATATATTCAATATAAAGTATATATGTATGTGTATATATATTCAACATATGTGTATGTATATATGTTCAATATAAAGTATATATGTATATACATATATTCAACATAAAGTATACATGGATGTACATATATTCAATATAAAGCATATGTATGTACACATATTCAATATAAAGTATATATGTATGTATATATATTTAATATAAAGTGTATATGCATGTATATATATTCAATATAAAGTATATATGCATGTATATTCAACATAAAGTATGTGGCACAGAGTGTGCACATTGTGCTCAGCACATGGTGAATGCAATTATTAATATTATCATTATTATCGTCATGATACTGTAAAAGCACCTGAGTTTCTTTGAAATTAAATGGGCTGTGGGAAAATGAAATTTTTGAAGATCATTAAGAATTCATTCCCCCTTTACTTTCACTCAATAAATACGTACTAAATGTTTAATATATGCCATCACTGCGCCGTGTACCTGGGGCAGAGTGAAGGAGATATGACTGAGGTGCGGTCCCTGCTGTGACACGTTTCCAGTCCTGCAGGAGAGGTAAGCATGTAAGCCGCCGGCTCCACGTGCTGATAGAGACGCACCCAGAGCGCCAGGACTGCGCAGAAGCAGCAGCAATTCCTTCAGATGCCTGTGATTTTCCCTTAATTAACGCAATAAAATCGCCGTCCTCCCAGTGATCCCATGCCCTCTGACCCCAGCTTCCTCTCCACCCGCTCTGGCCTCTGTCCAGCACCTGGGAGAGCTCCTGGGCTCCTCAGATGGTCCATGGGAAACTTCATGAAGCTGTAGAGAGCTGTCTCGAACAGACTGTCAAACTGCAGCCGGAAGGCCAGGGAGGGTGGGAGGGCAGGAGGGGGGTGAGTAAGAGATCAACCGAAGGACTTGTATGCATGCATATAAGCATAACCAATGGACATAAGACACTGGGGGGTAGGGGAGGCCAGGGGTTTGTCAAGGGTGGGGGGAAAAAAGGAGACATATGTAATACTCTTTGTAATATTTTAAGCAATAAAAAAAAAAAAGGCATAATAAAATGGGAATTCTTTCCAAAAAAAAAAAAAAAAGCTGCAGAATAGGCAGAGGGCCAGGGGGGCTGGAGTCCATGTTCAAGCTGGATGACCTTGGGCAAGTTACTTAACTTCTCTGTATCTTCGTTCCCTCATCCGCAAAGAGGAGGCTGTTACTAATAGCCCTGACCTCATGGCGTTATAGTGAGGACTGAATGAGGTTGTATAAGACACTTAGTTTATAACATATGTTAAACCCTCCACGTTTTCATTACCAGCTGTGGTCCGCAGAAATCCGCTTGGCTCTTCCTGAGATCTGGGTCCAGTTTCGTAGACTTCTAGGCACTTTCTATTATTAAACTTTGGTTCAACCCCATTTAAAACTTCGCTCTCCTATATGACTCAGCACCCCACACCCAACGTCTAGGGCACTGGGAACTGGGGTGCAGACGGGGAAACCTGGTCAACTCTCTCCTTTCTTTCCTCCTTAAATTTTCTCCTCTATCATCCTCTGTGACTCTAAATCCTAACAGGGCCTTTCACGGGCCCCTGGTTCCTCGACAAGGACGATTCCACTCCCATCACTCACATTCCACCAGGTGTGGTTTGACTGGTGCGGAGGGACTAGATCTGATCCATCCTGATGCTGGTGGTGTCAGAGAGAGGATCTTAGTACAGGCGCTATTCCTGGCTAAGAGGGGAGAGTGGCTAACTCTCACACTGCCCAATCCCAACTCCTTTGCTGGGGTCCAGCCCCAGCGGGTCCAGGGGTTCCCAAAGGTGTGGACGGAGTCGGCGAAGAATGAATGACACGGAGGCAGTGTTCAGGTGATCATCATAGCCAGGTTCTTCTTTTTATTGTCATCTAACATCTGTATATATACTATTTGGTCCCAATCCTATCCATTCTATACAAAAGGCCAGGGGGCTTCCCATCTCCATTCCAAGGTTACTCTATTGTTCTATTAAGCTACAAGGAAGTAACTGAAGGAGGTCACTCCAAGCAAAGATCACAGCGACCAACCATCCCTCTGGCACTCAGTTAAAGGGTTTACTGATAAAAATCCTCACCTGGGGAAACAACCTTTCTTCTCCTAGCCAGGTTCCTCCCCCTACTGTCCTCTTACATCTGCATTTATCCTATTTGATCTTAATCCCATCCATTCCATTCCAAAGGCTAGGGCATTTCTCATCTCCATTTCAAGGTTACTTGAAACATCCCTGCAGAGACTGCCTCAAGCAGCCAGGGTGGATCGGCTTCCAGCACTCCTTCCCAAAGGATGCCTCTAGAGGCCAGCCATACAGCCCTTTGCCCCCAGCTCATGCCTCACCTGTGTCCAGGTCGCCATCCTGTCGCCCAGCTTGCCAGGTGATCCACTCGGGCAGGGCCCCCTTGCTCCCTACTGCAGCATCAGGTCTGGGTGGTGCCTGGCACATATGCATCTTCCTGGTGCTTGTCATATTTTCCCTTCTCAGGAATGGGATGCAGATGGTATTAATATTTGCACCCGCTGTCTGGTGTTCTCAGACAAAGTAACGAAAGGGCCTGCACATCTTCCAGCAGGTGCCTGTGCATCCTCCGAGGGGAGCAGCCCCTGCCACCTGCAAGTCCCTGCTTAGGGCTTCAGTGCTCAGAGAAAATGTTTGCTGCCTTTTGATAAAAATGCCTCTAAAAATACGTTGGGGAGAAATTAATGTCTTTGTACCCTAATGAAGCAAAGTGAAGTGGAACAGGTTATTAAAATGAGACTTTTCCTGTCTCAGTGTCAGCTCTGAGACCTCAGGAAGGACACATAGTTAAAGGATACAATTGGATATGCCCATGAAGGCTGAGAACGTGGGCGCCAAGTAGACCCACCTGGAGGTGCTGGGCCAGGTGTGCAGGCCTGGTGAAAGGCACTGGCGTGGCTCCTGCTGCTCCCATTAGGCCTCCATCCAGTTTCCAGCCATGAACGAGAAAGCCGGATTCACAGGGGGAGGACAAGATGGGAAGTGATGAGGTCTTTGAGGAGAGGGATTGGTACTCTGTGTGGGTTGCTCTCCACACACAGGTGAGACGAAGGAGAAAGGTGCTTTGTAGACACCCCCTCCAGAAAGACAAAGAGGGCTCTGGCCAGTGTGCTCAGTAGTTAGAGCATCATCCCACTCACCCAAGGGTGAGGGGTTCAATGTTCCTCCTTCTCCCCTTCCATCCCCCCTTTCCACTCTCTGAAAATCAGTGGGAAAAATATTCTCTGGTGAGAATTAACTACCATCACAACAAAAAATGAACTGTTAGGGGCACTGGATGCAAGCTTCCTGAAGGCTGGGAAGCAGGGTCAAGTTTATGGAGTCGGCCTTACAAGCAACCTGCACTCCCACTGAGGGTGAGACTAAGGGCCTGTGACCAGGGTCCAGATGGAAGCCCAGAAGCAGGAGCCAGCCATGAATCTGCTAGAAGACGACGATCCGAATATTTCACATGGCAAGAATCCTATATAATAAAAGCCTAATATGCTAAGTGTCTGGTCATCAGGTCATCCATTCAAACAATCAAAGCGTAATATGCTAATGAAATGCTAAGGCCACTCAACTGCTCGCTATGGCTGCACTGACCACCAGGGGGCAGACACTCCAACCGTTAGGTTAGCTGGCAGCCAATTGGGACTGAGCCAGATGGGCTGGACACACCCTGGAGCCCTCCCGTGGTCCCTCCCTGGCTGGCCAACCTCCCGCATTCCTCCCTGGCCCCAATCGTGCACCAGTGGGGTCCCTTGGCCTGGCCTGTGCCCTCTCGCAATCCAGGCTGTGGGACCTCCACCCACCCACCCCCAGTATCACAAATTTTGTGCACCAGGCCTCTAGTTTTTAATAGTTTTATTCAGATGTAATTGACATGAATAAACTACACAGGGTTAAAGGACACAATGGGATACACCCTTGAAACCACTTCACAGTCGAGATAATGAACATCCTTCATCCACAAACATTTGCTTCTGCTCCTCTGTAACCCATCCCTCCCCACCCTCCCTGCTCCCTTATCAAAAGGCGGTCACTGCTCTGCTTCCTTTCACTTTGAATTCATGTTCACTTTTGACCATTTTATATGAATGGAACAGACAGTATGTACCTTCTGTTGTCTCCTTTCACTGGTTTTGGACTCAGCCATGCTGTTGTGGGTATCAGGTCTTCACTCCTTTTTATTGTTGAGTGTACTCAGGAACGTCTCAGTCTGTTTCTTCATCCATTGATGTATGGATATTTGGGTGGTAGGCGGCAGGAATTTGACTAATTATCTTGTGCTCCACTATTTTTAGAAATATTCTGTTGTCATGTGTATTGCCTTTATAATCGGGTACAAGTGAATCTGTTAACAAGGAAGAGGAAGACGGAGTTTGGCCATGGAGAAGTGGTCTCAGCAGTGGGCCGAGGCTGTGCCTGTGGGCACCCACGTCCCAAGAGGAAGAAATCGGATGCATGTGATGACTTCACCCACCTCACAGGGCTGCAGTCTGGGGGCTCCCTGAGGAATCCACAAAAGTGCCCTGGGGAGAGTGCCATCTGTGCACACCCGCCACAGCAAGCTACAGCTGTCAGGAGACACCTGCTCTGTGTTTCCGCTCAGCCCCACCTGTGGCCCTGACACAGGAGGGCCCTAAAATGCCTGCTGGCGAGTCAGGGAGGTTGGGTGGGAATGAGAGAGGAAGCGATCACAGTGCCTCCTCACTGCTGACTTCTGAACCTGTTATAGACTACAGTTCTGGAAGCAGAGTCTGGAGCTTATGGATTAGACTGGATTAGACTGTTGACGTCACAGATTCTCAGCATGTAAAGGAATAGAAGACCCATACCTTGTCATCTTCCCCATCGGTGAGTCCCTCTCCATGCACAGGACGGTCGTGGCTACAGTTGCTAAGCGTTGTCACTTTCATCCTTCAATAGCCCTGCGAGGAATCCTATTTTACAGATGGAGAAACCGGTGGCCAGCACTCTTAAGTTCCAAGCCCAAGGTCATGTAGATAGAAAGCAGCAGGGAGGTAATGGAACCGAAGTCTGTTTGGTTCTAAGTCCCAGGATCGTTCCACCAGGTAACATGCCTCTGGGTGGTACTGAGTGACAGGTGAAATGCCCTCTCTGTGAGATGCCAGCTGGTTGTCACGAAGATGACAGGCCAGCAGACTGTCTCACGAGATGTCCCCCGAGCTGCTGTTACTTACCTCGGGGAGTTTTCTGTGATCCCAGGTCTGGAATCTGATACTTGCACGTGACAAAATCTGAAAAGAGACCCGTCTCTCAGGAGAGGCACTTTCACCAAGCACAGGCACCGACATACACAACCCAGGTGCCGGGTCCTTCACAGTGAGAAGTTCCTGACACCAAGGCCTAAGCGCCTAGGAGCAGCCCTCTCTCCCTCCCTGGAGCAAACCCCCAGAGAAGCCGGATCGCCGTCTGGAGGCTGCGGGGGTCCCTGAATCAGAACAGGGGAGGTGATAGCCCTGTGCCCAAGGCATCGGCCGGGACAGCCCCATGCTCCATTCACAGGGGAATGGTCTTGCCCATGGGACCTGAGACGTATGAAGTGTGTGGGCCCCATGCTCTGCTGGGTTGAATGAGAAGGTCTGTCACTGGGTAGGCTCCCTCTTCCCTGGCATGTGCTGGGTGGACCCTGCTGGCATTTGTCTCTGCTGACATTCAGAGTTGACAGCCCTTCCTCACAGCCGTTCTTTACTGTGATGTATTCACCTGGAGGGCGGAAGCCTGCCCACCCGGAAACTGCCTTTCCCTGAGCCTGACTCCGCCTGCCTTCCCTGTGCCCGGGGTGCCATCCCACCGCCTGCCTCCCAGAGCGCACTCCTGCCTTCGTTGTCAAACCTGGAAAGGCAAATGCCTGCGGTGCCCCAGGAAGGACAGTGGAGAAAGGGTGGGTACCCTCTTTGAGAAGAACCTTCTGTAATTGAATATCAGGTTTTTAAACGAGGGAACTAATTTCAGCTAAGGCGCATGCAAGCATTGGGTGCAGAGAACCCAAAAAGGAAGGCATGGGATTAGTTCCCAAGTGCGTAATCAGGGTCCGGCCCTGTGCAAGGAGACTTTAAGCAGATGGCAATCCTAGGACATGGCCAGGAGTCCCAGCTCAGAGCCGAGAGGACTGACACCCGGGTGACATGGCCGCTGCTCTCTGGAGAACTGGGATTTGCACATGAGCATGTCTGACTCTGAGATTCCACCGGGAACCCAGGAGCCAAAAGCAGTGCGAGTGCCTGTGGGATGCTGTGTGAGCTGCCGCTGAGGTTACAGGGTGCTGTGGCTGACATGGAGAGGAAAGGAAGTTTGGAAGGAGCCATGCTGCCCGATTAGCAGACTGCCTTTCCAGCCACAACAGGAGTAAGTTTCCAGGACGCTTTGTCAAGAGTCTCTGACATCTGACCTGGTCCCAGAGGGGCACCATTTATAACCAGCAGAGTCTTCATTACAAGCCAGGCTAGTGGCTCCTTCGCTAACCCCCTCTGTACACCAGGGCGATGAGGCAATGGCTTTCCAGCTCCATCAGACATGAAAGAGGAAAGTGCTCCCTTCAGAAGCCCATGACCGTGGTCCAGGCGTGCACAGAGCTCACGCACTTATAGATGGTGAGGCCTTAAAGGAACAGTAAGCTGCTCGGAGGGACAGGGAGAAACTTGCTCTCAGCCACGGCCAGGATGCAGTCCACTGGGACTTCTCCTGTTCCTCCCATCACAGGGCCCTGAAAATCACCATCCAGCAGCTCCCACCTGGCTGCCCCCACACATCCCTCCCTGGGCTCCCTGGCTCTTGTCATTTCAGGCTGAGAGGAAAGAAAAACAAAGGGAAACCCTGTGGGGTTCACACTCCCAAGATATAAAGACTCCAAATATGGTGGAGAAGAAGCAAGAGAGGCAATGCTCATGGCCGTGGCGCAATGCCCGCTCCAGGTTCCTGCCCCACGTCCCCGCGGGAGCCAGTGCAAGTCCTCTCACTGAGAAGCACTATCGGAATATTCCACTCAGGCTGCCAGGCTGTCAAGATCTGATAGGAAAGAAAAAGGAAAGAAGAAAAATAAGCATTTATCAAGTTTTTTAAAAAATATATTTGATTTTCATTTAAATCCCCCAAATGATACTATTATTACCTGAATTTTCTAGTGAAGGAAACCTAAATACAATAGAGAAGTAAACTATGAACCACAAGCATGGATTCAGGTCTATGTTCCAAGCAGAGAAAGGAAATTCACAAGCCTATTCATTTAGCACCAAAGCTTCCTAAGCCAAAATGAGTATTTTCAGAGAATGCTATATGTCAACGTTTTGTTCTTTCTCCCCTTTAGTGAAGCTACATCTGGCAGGCAGAATGGTGCCCTCCCAAAGATGCCCGCAGCCTAATCCCTAGAACCTGAGAAATGTAGGTTACACGGAGAAGGGGAGTTAAGGCTGCAGATGAAATTAAGGTTGCCGATCCCTGGCCTTGAAGTGGGGAAATCAGCCGGACTTATCCAGGTGGGCCCGGTGTTACCGCCGGAGGTCTCCACAGTGGCAGGGACGCAGAAAGGAAAGTCGGAGGTAGAGGAATGCCCACAGAAGCAGCCAGAAAGCTGCTGTGCTGCTGGCTTTGACTATGGGAGAAGGGGTCACAAGATAAGGCATGGAGGCAGCCTCTGGAAGCAGGAAAAGGACAAGGAGATGGATTCCTCCCTAGAACCACCAGAAGGAATGCGGCCAGCCAGCCCCTTCCTCATAGCTCAGTGAAAGCAACGTAGAACTTCCCACCTGCAGAACCACAAGTAGGAAGTGTACAGATTTCGCCACGAAGGCTGCATTAATTTGTTTCAACAGCAAGAGAAAACTAATACAGCACATGGGGAACCAAATCCTGCAGCAGCTGCTGGCCTCATGGCGCTGGAGGGCGGTGGGAGGCCCCCCTGGGCTTGCATCCTCACCTGACTATTCTGCCTGAGCCACCCATCCCACTCACAGTGGGATGACCTGACCAAGGAAAGCTAGTCAAGGCTGATAGCTCAAACTCTACCTTAGACACGGATTAGTTACATGGAACATGTACCCACTCACTGGAGCTTAAGTGGAAAAGGAAGGCTGTGTAGAAGCAGAGCAAGACTACAGAACCAGAAAACTCAGTGGACCTTTCTCCCTCTCCCTCTCCTCCTGTCTCCCCCCTCCTGGCCCGTCTCTGCTCTCCATGCATCTTATTTATTCTTCTCTCCTTGCAGACAGGGTTTGCTTGCTCCTCTGTTTGCACGAGGCTTCAGCATAGCCATCCCCAGATGGAGGCCTCTGTCCCAGTGACCTTCCAACCTTCCAGCTTGGTGACCCTACAGACAGCTGAATCGGTCTCGGCATCCCTGACCCAGATCCCAGAACACAGAGAAACTGAGCCCAGTTCTAAGCTGGGGTTCACTCTGCCAGTCATGGTCAGCAGCGGGGGGCTGGGCCAGCAGGGAGGGGCATTTGCTAGAAAGGCCTGCCGCCTCTGGGCTGAGGTTGGGTAGGATCTGTTAATGTAAAAACATTCAAACCTGTCAAGAATGTTGTGAGTTTATTTGAGCCAAACTGTGGACAATTGCCGAGAAGCAGAATCTCAATGTATTTCGATAATGCTCCAGAGAATGGCAGTTTTTCACCTCGTTTTATACATTATGATCAAAGGAGGAGACCTAAGTGGGTTACATGAAATCCGTTGGTGATAGATGAGAGAAGCAGGAGCAAGCAAAACAGGGAACCCTCTGGGCTTGGATAAAAAGTAAAATGAGCCAAAACCGGTTTGGCTCAGTGGATAGAGCGTCGGCCTGCGGACTGAAAGGTCCCAGGTTCGATTCCGGTCAAGGGCATGTACCTGGGTTGCGGGCACATCCCCGGTGAGGGATGTGCAGGAGGCGGCTGATCGATGTTTCTCTCTCATAGATGTTTCTGACTCTCTATCTCTCTCCCTTCCTCTCTGTAAAAAATCAATAAAATATATTTTAAAAAAAAAGTAAAATGATAAACACATACTTCTTTCACTGAGGTGGGTACAGGAGAGTTAACAGTCAACAATTAACATGATAATAATAGCAATGAAGGAATTTGTGGTATCTGTCCTGGCCCCCAGAGTATTTGGTTGTGCCCTGAGGGGTCGGTAAAAAAGGGAAGTTACAAGTTACCCTGACATTTCAAGCATCTGTTATTGCAGATGCAAAAAGATAATAGGCTCAGTTAAGGTAAAGGTTGGCTTTGTCAGGGAAGATACTGGCCTAGGACGTGACTACCCACCATAACTGCTTTTGGTTAAAGTTTTCATTTCAGACCATCCTTTGTGGTTACTTTAGGTCTTAGAGTTTGCAAGACCGCCATGCAGGTCTCCTCTGAGCTGGTCAGGTTAGCATGTGACACCTTTCGTCCACAGATCTTTAAGTCACCACAGGGAGCAGGGAGGAAATGATTGGCATCTTCAGGACCCCTCCACGCCTTATCTTTGGAAACAGAAATGCATCCCTTCCGCTGGCTGAGCTGCCCTCCTCCCCGCAGAGGCCAACATGAGCCCTTGTTTTCCTCTGTGACATTTTCTGTTCCTCCATTCTGTGATTGACATACTCTTCTTTACTATGTTAATATATTCAACCAAGTTACATTCAAATGGTGCTGGTCTGGGAATCATTCTGTCTATTTCTAGTGACTTTGCATATTTCGCAGTTTAGCTTTGAAAAGAAAAGAATGACTGCCTGGTTCTTCTGGGAAAGGCACCTCACTGTGGGCCCGAGGTCTGACAATTATAACAATCAGTAATAATAATAACAACAGCAGCAACTGTATTGAGGATTATGGAGTTCAGAAGACTCAGTCCTTATAATAATCTAATGCGGTAGAGAAGCGAAGCGATGGCATTGATTATGAAAATGAGGCTCACAGAGTTGGAATGATTTATTCAAGGTCCTGTAGCATTGTGTATGCTTTGACCTAAAGGAAATAATAATCATTTTCATTTATTGAAAAGAAATGCCAGCTACTCTATACTTGCCATTTCTGATCCTCACACCAGCCCTTTCAAGCGAGATGTTGGGAGAAGTCCCACAGTTATAGGAACAACTGACCTGAAAGCCCAGGCCTGTCCCCATAGACCCCATCCATGTCCCTAAACACACACTGACCACCAGGGGGCAGGACCACCAGTGCCTCCAATGGGATCTTCCTGCCCTTCAAGGCTCAGCTCAGACACCAACTCCTGAACAAAACCTCCCCAGCTCTCGTGCACTTAGCTGCTCCTTTCCATGATTCATCAGCAATCATTCGTCCTCGGACACACCGCTGGGATAGAGCAGTCCTGGCTCTGCCCCCCGGAGCTGAAGTGCGATCGGAGAGGGGACTGTAGGGAGTGTTATAAAGAAATACACTGCGCGCCCTGGCCGCTGTGGCTCAGTGGATAGAGCGTCGGCCTGTGGACTGAAGGGTCCCGGTTCGAGTCCGGTCAGGGGCATGTACCTTGGTTGCGGGCACATCCCTAGTGAGGGGTGTGCAGGAGGCAGCTGATCGATGTTTCTCTCATCTGTGTTTCTAACTCTGTCCCTCTCCCTTCCTCTCTGTAAAAAATCAATAAAATATATTTTTAAAAAAAAGAAAGAAATACACTGCGCCCACCAATAGATGAGTGGTACATTTGCACAATGAAATATTACTCAGTCATAAAAAAGAATGAAATCTTACCACTTACCACAGCATGGATGGACCTAGAAGGTCTTATGCTAAGTGAAATACGTCAGACAGAGAAAGACAAATACCATGTGATTTCACTTAATATGTGGAATCTAAAGAACAAAATAAATGAACAAATAAAATGGAAACAGACTCATAGACACAGAAAACAGACTTACTAGTATGGTTGTCAGAGGGGAGGTGGGTTGGGAGACTAGGTGAAGGGATTACAAACTGGTAATAAATATTGGGGGAAACACTTTGTGAAGTATATGATTGTCTAATCACTATGCTGTACACCTGAAACTAAATAATATTGAATATAAAATGTAATTGAAAAATAAAATAAAATGAAAATACAGGGTGTGGAGGGAGTGCCCCTCCAGAGGCCAAGGCCTGGCCTGGATGCAAGGCAGCTGCTTCCTGAGGACCTGGCCTTGATGTGGCGCCTGAAGGCAGGGCCAGCACAGTAGGTGGTGGAGGTGGCAGGGTATTCTAGGAAGGAGCGTGGTGGTGTGGGGGGAAAACGGGGGGTGGGGGGGACACAGCAGAGAGCATGATGTACCCGGAACTGGATGTTTCAGGGCTGACTGGAGCACAGTGGCCAAAGCAGTGAGAGGCCAGAAGCCTAGAAAGTTCCTCATGGCCTTTGGCTGCTTAGGAATCTGGGGCTATGTCCTGAAGTCAATGGGAGCCTGGGGTGGGGTGGAATTAGCATGGCAATGCCACGGTGTGAGCTAAGACTACTTGGCTATAAGGAATAGAAGGCAGCTCAAGGGAGCTCAGGTAAACTGGGGGAATTTCTGTATGGCTACCCAGAAATTCAGTGAATCAGGAAGAGCCTCGACGCCTTTGGAAATCCAAGAGCAGGTCTCTCTCCACTTGTTGCTTGCGCCACTCTGTGTGTCTGCTTCTCTCTCTCTTTCTCTCTTTGCAGATTCTCTTTCTCTGTTTCCCCCAAAACAGGGGAGACAATGGTCACCCTACAGCCTCAGGTTCAGGTTCTAAATTTTAGTTCTAGCCACAAGGAGAGACACACAGTTGTCTACTAGTACAATTCCAATTCCTGGAGAAAGAACTCAATTGGGCGGGTTTGGGTCAGCGAGTTGACCCCTTGTGAAATGAGCTGCAGAGGAAGCTCAAGACCTCGTCATACAAATGTGGCCTCAGGAGACGGGCCTTGTCTCAGGGGAGGAGGGACACAGGCCCACAGGCTCAGCAGACTCAAGTAACAGCTGCCGTAGATGAATCCAATCTGAATGGACACAGGTCACCATCTCCACCCCGTGGACGTGTTACGGTGGCACTGGAGACACCGAACATTACCTCGTCCAGGTAAGAGAAGGTGAGGACTTGGGTCAGGGCGGTGGCTGTGGGGGAAATGCTCACGAAACCCTAAGGAGATAGAACTAGCAGCACTTGATGACTAGCTGGGCATGAAGCATAAGGAACAAGAATGCCAGGGGATTGTCAGGGTCACGCTCAACCAACTGGGTGGAAGGTAATGTCATTAATAAAACATGGAGGACATTGTCATAGAAATGGGTTAGGATGGACAGGGTTCAGAGAACAACAAGTTCGGTTTGGAACATGTTGAGTTAGTGGAGGCAGCCAGTGGGTTATTGGACATACGGGTGTAGAGGACAGGGCTGCCCTCGAGAGAGATGGTTGTTAGAACAACAGAAGGAAAGAAATGGATTGAAAGGAGCCTGGAGGGTGAGAAGAAAGGGGCTCAGGACAGATCCCAGGGGATTCCAACTTCTAACTGGGTAGAAAAAGATGCTGAGTGAGAGTCACGCTCAGTGGATGTTCCAGAAATAATGGAAATATCTTTGAGGCCACCAAGAGGCCAGGGGAGCCAGGGACGATGTGGCTCAGTGGTTGAGCATTGACCTTTGAACCAGGGGGTCACGGTTCGATTCCCAGTCAGGGCATATGCCTGGGTTGTGGGCTCAATCTCCAGTGGGAGGCGTGCAGGAGGCAGCCAATCCATGATTCTCTCTCATCATTGATGTTTCTATCTCTCTCTCTGTCTCCCTTCCTCTCTGAAATCAATAAAAATATATTTTTAGAAAAAGAGGCCAGGAGAAAAGGACCAAAAAGTATCCAGTAAAACCATTTGTCTGTCTGCTGTATTTATAGACACACGTTTTGTTACTGTGTTCATTTCACTATGGACTGGAAGCTCCTTTGGTAAAGATGTTCTGATGCCTTTATTCGCAGCAATGAGCTCAGATGCCTGGCGCAGAGCAAAGTCCTGATAACTGCTATTGAATGAATGAATGAATGAATGAATATGGCATAGGCAGTCAAAGATATTAAAACTTGCTTTCGGATGGGGCAGGCGATGTACTGTGAGTCTTCAGTACTTACAATAGGTGCACAGGGATGTTCCCGGGGCCTTTGAAAGGACACGCAGTCTTCCCACTGTCCTTGATGTGAAGAGTCCTGGCTGGCTTGTCCGGCCATCATCATAAGCACTTCGGTGGCCACCATCAGAAGAAGGACTTGGGTACTTGAAAACAATTTTATTTACGTGCTTTCAGTATTCAAATCATCTTTGCAGGATGAAATCTAATGACCTCCAAAGCCAAGGCCCTCTGAGTCTAATCCTTGCCTGAGCTGTCCATTAATGGGGTTTTCTTCTATTTATGAGGTACAAGGGCAGCCTTGTGTATCAGTGGACACGGCCAGAAATCAGGGCTGGCCCTCACTGGCTGAAACAGAGACGGATGGAAAACTCTAACATTGCCTTTTCTTTGTTTGTTGGAAAGGTAAACAGCTGCCAATACATAACGTGGGGAATGCTGCTCCCAGGGTACATGCCACCCGCTAGGGAGAGTAATTAAAATATTTAGCCATGGGCATGTCCAAGGCACAGGTGACTCAGAAAAGACCCTAATATGTCAGAGGCCCTGCTGGGCCACACGGACAAACCCTGGCTGATGAATGATGGGGAGGTCCAGGGGAAGGAGCCTGTAGCCAGAGCAGGAGAGAGGCACTGGGCAAGGGGTGGGGGCAGGGGGCTTTGGGTGGTGGGTATTTGCCAGTCAGTCTGAAGTATTTTCGCATTTTAATAATTGCTAACCTCTGTGCACTTGCTGACTCCCAGCTCTGGGCAGCAGCCTAGGGCAGGCCAGCAAGGCTTTCCAGGTCCTACCTGTTTCACAGATAAAGGGGCTTAGGTTTAATGAGAAAGGTTTGGACCATAAGCCAGTGACAGGAGAACTGGCAGGAGAGCCCACGTCTCTTTATTCCCCAACCCGATGCTCGATTCGATCATCACCCCTGAGTTCCCCCTAGAACTACTTTGAAACACAAATACTTGTCACTAATGAGTGTACTAAAGCTGAATTTGGGAATTTTTATTTGTTAAATGGCATTTAAATATCCTATCTAATAATAGAGAAACATGGTAATTAGCCATACCTCCGCTACCCTTCCCATGGCAATTTTACCATTATAACAACAGCCCTATGGTTAAAAGAGAAGCCCTCCTCCGTGGAAAATCCATAATTTTTATTTATTTTTATTTTTGGAATTACACATCCTAGCAGAGTCAGTTTCAAAGTTCTCTCGGCAGAAAAATCCTGAAGTTACCTCCTCGGGCAAACCCCACTCAGGAGCTCTGCCTGCCTCTTTCATGACAATTGGGACTTTCCTCGTATGAATAGCTGGGTACGAGGCACCATCATTAATTGCATGCTCCGATAAAGCCGGTGACAGTGAAAGCTGAGAATACTCGCCTTATAAGTTGTGGTTTTCATATTTGGTGACAATGCTTTGAAAACACAGCACAGCATGGCTCCTGTGGATGAGGCCCCTGCCAGGTCTGTTTTAGTTATTGGCCCAGTTAAATGGGTGAGGCCATAGGCCAGTGATGGTGAACCTATGTCACCTCTGACACGTGAACTCATTTTTTTGGTTGATTTTTATTTGTTAAATGGCATTTAAATATCATATCTAATAACAGAGAAACATGGTAATTAGCCGTACCTCCGCGACCCTTCCCATTGGCTAATCAGGGCAATATGCAAATTAACTGCCAACCAAGATGGCGGCCAGCAGCCAGGCAGCTTGAAACGAACAGGAGGCTTGCTTGCTTCAGTGATGGAGGAAGCCAACGTTCCCCACCTGCCGCTGCCGGCCTCTGAGCTTGCAGTTTAAGAAACAATGTTACAAATATAGAAGCTAAACAAACTCCAGAAACCTGCTTTCAGCCAGCCGGGCCTCAGAGCTGGAGTTGAAACAGTGTTTTGATTATAGAACCCAAACAAACCCAGTACCTGCTTTCAGCAGCTGAGGTCTCAGAGCTGCAGTTGGGCCTCAGAGCTAAAGATGGCTCTCAGCTCCAGTGACAGCCATAGAAGGTAAATAAATCCCAGAATAAAAAAAAAGAAAAAAGGGAGAGGTTTGGAGCTTCAGTAGCCCACCAGCCTGAAAACGGCCCTCAATCCCTCACCCAGACTGGCCAGGCACCCCAGTGGGGACCCCCACCCTGAAGCAACAAGATGGTGGCTAATTTGCATACTGAAGGCTGGCGGCAGCGGACAAGGCTGTCCGCGGTCCCAGGACCCGGATCTGTGACCCTGGCGGGCGGGGGGCAGCACTTGAGGCTGTCCACGGTCCCGGGACCCAGATCCGTGACCCTTCATGGTGGGGCGGCAGCTCGCACAGGGGTGGATCGGCCGGGGTTGGGCAGGGCAGGACGCCTGGCTTCCGCCCAGCCCCAGTCACTCTGGGCAGGTGAGCAGCACAGAGATCCTCTGGACAGAGGAGGCAGGCCAGTGGAGGAAGGCCTGTACTCCCCACATGGCAGTGGTGAGAGCTGTGAGCACGCCAAGCAGAGCCTGCAGGCTGAGCTGACATAGAGCCTGCAGGCCATCAGCACCCAGGAGTGGCTGCGCAAGATCCGCCTCCTGGCCCAGAAGGTGCAGGATCGCAGGGACAGCCACTGTGGCGGGCCAGACTGACATCCTCCTGGCCGCAACATGGGGGTTTGTGGATCTGCAAAGCCAGAGGCCTCGGTGTGCACATCCCCCTCTGGCGTGCGAACATCCCCCAGCACACTGTCACCCTCCCACGCCTGCAACAGTTGCAAACCAAGGTGTTCACAAGTTCCCCCCGCCTCTCCACCGCACTTCCATCAACCCAGCATGCCTAACACCCCACAGGATGTGCACACATCCCCTCTGATGCACTCACGTCCTTTGGAGAGTGTCTGGGTGTTCTGGGTGTGAGGGTGGGCGCCTGTGAGATGACAGTGAGAGGGCGGAGTGGTGATGCCCTGTTCCCACGGAGGCCAGTGCAGCTACGAGATCACCTCTGGGGGGTTAATGCACGTGCTGAGGCAGGAGCAGGTGCAGACAGACACACCTGGTGGGCGCGGGCAGCCCTCGCTGAGGTGCCTTAGGTCAGTGTTCAAGATCAAGAACCCAGAGGCGGAGAGGAATTCCGTCCTCTCAGTGAAACAGTGGGATAGTCGGGGTGACTGTAGAGGAGGAATGTGCACTTTGGGTGCCAGCACCCATGAGTGAAGGCTGCCCTGACTGAGCCTCGCTTGCTTGGGGCCTAGCGCACTCCTGCCAGGCAGCGGGTGACCGGACCTGCTTTTCTGAATTAATGAGAGAAAACATTGATTCTCCTGCTGCCCATGAAGGTGGAAAGTGAAGTGGGGAGAGGTGGGGAGTGAGCACGGTTCCCTGTCTGGGGGTTCCAAATCTGCTGTTGGTTTCTTTCACCGCTGATTAGAGATATACAGGGTGTCCCCCCAAAGTGTATACACACTTTGAATACCTACTAATTCCAATGGTTTTAAGCATAAGAAAGAAACAACAATGGAGCTGTTAACTGTTAAAAGTGTGGGCACAAACAGGAAGTTGGACATTCCCTGAGGGGTCTCAGATTGGATAGGGTGAAGGCCAGACTGAGGGGCCCCTTCCCCCTCCCCCCCCCCCAGTGCACAAATTTCGTGCACTGGGCTACCAGTCCTATCTAATAATAGAGAAACATGGTAATTAGCCATACCTCCACTACCCTTCCCATTGGCTAATCAGCAAGATATGCAAATTAACTGCCAACCAAGATGGCGGCTGGCAGCCAGGCATTGAAGCAAACAGGAGGCTTGCTTGCTCCAGTGATGGAGGAAGCCAACGTTCCCCACCTGCCGCTGCCGGCCTCTGAGCTTGCAGTTTAAGAAACATTGTTACAAATATAGAAGCTAATCAGAACCCCAGAAACCTGCTTTCAGCCAGCTGGACCTCAGAGCTGGAGTTGAAACAGTGTTTCAATTATAGAACCCAAACAAACCAGATACCTGCTTTCCGCAGCCGAGGTCTCAGAGCTGGAGCTGAGCCTCAGAGAGAAAGCCGGCTCTCAGTTCCAGTGACAGCCATAGAAGGTAAATAAATCCAAGAATAAAAAAAAAAAAGAAAAAAAGGAGAGGTTTGGAGCTTCAGTAGCCCACCAGCCTGAAAATGGCCCTCAGCCCCTCACCCAGACTGGCCAGGCACCCCAGTGAGGACCCCCACCCTGAAGGGGGTGTGACCAGCTGCAAACAGCCACCATCCCCTCATCCAGGCTGGCCAGGCACCCAAGTGGGACCCCCACCCTGATCCAGGACACCCTTCAGGGCAAACCAGCCGGCCCCCACCAGTGCACCAGGCCTCTATCCTATATAATAAAAGGGTAATATGCCTCCCAACACCGGGATCAGCGGAGCCTCAAGGCCTCCTGAACCAGGGATCAGTGGAGCCACGAGGCCTCACGCCCCGGGATCAGCGGAGCAGCGAGGCCTCCTGGTACCGGGATCAGTGGAGCAGCGAGGCCTCACTGCCCCTGTGTCAAGTGGAGCAGTGAGGCCTCCCAGCACCAGGATCAGCGGAGCCACGAGGCCTCCCAGCACTGGGATCGGCTGAGCCGCGAGGCCTCCTGGCCCTTGGAGCAGCATGACAGGGGACAGAGCCCAAACCCCCTGATCACTCTGTGGCTCTGTGTGTGACAGGGGGCAGGGCCCACAACCTCCCTATCCGCCCTGCTCTGTTCATGACAGGGGGCGGCGCCCCAAACCCCTGATCGGCCCTGCTCTGTGTGTGACAGCGTACCGAGCCCCAACCCCCCTGATGGGCCCTGCTCTGTGCGTGACAGGGGGTGGTGCGGCAACCTCCCCATCTACCCTGCCTTGAGTGTGACGGGGGCAGCGCCCCAACCCCCCAATCGGCCCTGCTCTGAGCCTGACCAGGGGCTGCACCTAGGGATTGAGCCTGCCCTCTGCCACCTGGGAGTGGGCCTAAGCCAGCACATCATTATCTCCCAAGGGGTCCCAGACTGTGAGAGGGCACAAGTGAGGCTGAGGGACACCCCCCACCCTCCCCCCACCCCCCGTCAGTGCACAAATTTTTGTGCACCAGGCCTCTAGTATAAAATAAATATCAAAAATATAAATCTTTGTTTTACTATGGTTGCAAATATCAAAAAATTTCTATATGTGACATGGCACCAGAGTTAAGTTAGGGTTTTTCAAAATGCTGACACACCGAGCTCAAAAGGTTCGCCATCACTGCCATAGACCATCTTCACTGCCCCTGAATTCCTGCTCCGTTGGCCAGCAGGCTGGGAGGCTCCGCAGAAGCAATGTGAAGGATTTGTTCTAGAACATAGTCAGCTGCATCAGGGTCCCACCACCTTGTGTTCCCGGCCTCATTTCCCTGAAACGCTGAGGCGGGAGTGGGCTGGAGGGTCGTCAGGAAGAGGAGTGCTGTGTCCTGCTAACTGTCGTGGTCTGGGGGCACTGGAACGGGACAGCACCGGGCAGAACTGGCGCCGGCCCTGAGGGTAGGGCTGGGTGTGTTAAGCACAGTGTTTGCGAGATGCAGGTACCTCGTTCTCTGTCCCAGGAATTGGGAGAAGGACAAAAAGGGTAAGTGTCTGCTCGATTTGGGAGGATTTTCCTGGACACCCCACCTAAGGGATGGGAGTGCGGACCCAAGGCCTCTGTAGTTGCAGTCCTTCCCAATCGCCTTGGTAGAGTTTTGCATGGTCTGGCTTTTCAGCGACTCGTCTCTGACTTCTGAGAGCTGGACCAAGTGGGGAGGACCTAACAAGAGAGGGGAGGAGGCAGAGGGGGCACGGGGAGGAGTTGTGACCCTGGAGAAGCCAGGGCAGGGAGTGTGGTCGACTTCAGGGTAATCCGGGGAGTCACGTGGGAGCCAGGCTTCAAGTCCAGATGCTGCCGTGGAGCTTGGGAGGTAGGCTCAATGCGAAACCCAGCCAAGTGAAGGTGCGGGAGCTACTGACGACATGTGTAGGGCCTCCGTTAAAGCTGGTTTGAAAGCATGGGACAGGATAAACATTTGCATTATGACTTTTGTAAATATAAACACACATATATGTGTATGTATTTAGCAACTGTGGATCCTTCTACACTGCCCATTGTTTAGTAAGCTATGTTACTTTTTTTACTTAACAGCATATCATGAACCTCTCCCTGTACCAATGTGTTTTTTGTCACTTGGTGGATGTATAATCTTAAAGTGCATTGCATTAATTTCCCATTGTAAAACCTTTGTTTCATGTTTTTACTATAATAACATGGGTGGGCTGATCACCCACCCTCCCCCCTGCCTGACACCCTGCTGTCATCACCACCACATCCCCTTGCACACCCGGGCTCATTCTACTCCCTTTATCCCTCAGGCTCATTAAACATCAATCCATGTTGTTCCCATTATTATAACTTTTTGAAAAAATATATTTTATTGATTTTTTTACAGAGAGGAAGGGAGAGGGATAGAGAGGTACATTGATGAGAGAGAAACATCAATCAGCTGCCTCCTGCACACCTCCTACTGGGGATCTGCCCGCAACCAAGGTACATGCCCTTTACTGGAATCGAACCCGGGACCCTTCAGTCTGTAGGCCGATGCTCTATCCACTGAGCCAAACCAATTAGGGTCCATTATTAAAACTTCATTATATATTCTCCACCCCTCTAAACAGCTGATTCCACTTTTAAAATGTCTAGGCTGTTTTTGTACATTTTTTTATTCCAGATGAATGTCTTCCTTGAGCTTGGAAAATTCCATGGAAAGCTCTGAGGGCTCTTACCGGAATTTCTTTGTATTTATGGATTAATTTTATAGAATTGACCTGTTAACAACTCTGGGACTTCCCACCAGGGACACAGGGTGTCTTTGCTGAGTCACGTCTTCCTTTGTGTCCTTCTGAGCCTTTTTCCAGCTTCTCCTCATATTGAAAGCCTGGCATTTCCCCATTGCTTACCCCTAGTCTGTAAGGCCCATTTTGAATTTTGAATGTTGCTTTTTTTGTCCTTCCTCGGTTTTTCTCTATTAGTCTGGCGCCCAACGTGGGGCACGAACCCACGACCCTGAGATTAAGAGTCTCGTGCTCTATCAACTGAGCTAGCCAGGCCACTCCAGGCTGCGGGAGGCTCAAAAGACACCTCTCTCCATCTGGGAAATGCAGAAAAGTTCCAGGTGCCATCCCTCCCAGATCTTCAATCCATCCGTGGCACTGTGAAAATCTAGTTGCTGTCCAGGCAAACACTGAGAAATTCCAGGCACAGGCTTTGGAGGAAGGCGGAAAAACAGCGCGCCTCTCTCTCCCGGAGAAAAACCTCAGTAATTCAGCCGAATTTCCGTTTCCATTTTAATCAATGATATACTTTTAAAGACCAGATTAATACACAGATGACATATATAGAGAGCTTTTAAAGCCCATATTAGAGTGGAGACTATTTCTGAGTCTCTTGATCTCCCAAACTTGATACCCAGTTAATAAAATTTGCAGCAATCCGCTCCCTACCTTATTCCTTTTCTGTGGCGGTCGCAATTCTCTGGAGCGATCCCTTAAAAATGCCTAACCTCCAACTCGCCCCATGATGGGAAGCCAGATATGTCGGGGCCTCCCTTCTTTGCGTCCAGCACGGAGGGAGAGAGAGAGACGTGAACCGGTTCTATTAAGTAGGAGGCGCTTTTGGGATTAAGGAAAAATGAAAAGACAGACACAAAAATAGAATAAAAGCTTGGACCGAGTGTGGCATCTGCCCTCTGATGGAGGGACAGACACACAGAGAGCCAACACCGCAAGCAGATTTATTAAATCCTCGAATAACAGGAAGTTACATCACATCTGGGTGGGCCTTGAGTTCTTGGCGACATCATGAAATCCATCCCCTTAACACTGGGCGGGAAGGTCAAACTGAGTGGTGTCCCGGTCTGTTGACCAGGTCCGCCCCAGTGCATGGCTCTGCCTTCACTCTGAGTTTCAGCCGACATATTTAAAGACGCCCGAGTGTTTTGCCAGCGGCCCTCAACATATTAGAGTGTTTATCTTTTCATATTGGTTCACGAATTAACTGGGCTTCCTCAGGTCCCAGAGAAGCAATCATTTTAAACATGTGGATCTAATGGAATGAAATAAATTGAGGGAGAACTCAAAATTCCAGGTAATTCAAGCGACCCAATTAAATGATCTTCTCCCAGCTGTAGTTTCCATAACCGAGTCTCGCTGGGCACCATCGTGTGGCTCAGGTCCTCCCTGACACCCCCAGCTCCCCTGTGCCTCAGCAGCTTTCTCTTCCTTCTCACTTAGGAGGCCCTGACGCTGTAACTGCCAAGTTTCTCTGTGTGTTCTGCAGCCCCGCGTGTTCTGGGAGAGGGCTAAGGGCTTGGTTTCATCATGAGGACCCCTATGGAGACATCACATCCCACATTGAGCTGTTATTCAGCCTAAGTATGGACCGCCCCAAAGCCATCGGCTGTGACCACTGTGCAGGGCGCACTGTACAGACCAGGGCTGCTCAGGTGATGAAGCCACCCCGCCCCCCAGGCTTCCGGGTATCCTGTGAAAATGCAGATTCTGGTTGGGTAGGTCTGGGATGGGGCCTGAGACCCTAGGATTCTTACAAATTCCCGGGCAGTGCCTGCAGGATTGGGCCAGCGCCCACTCTTGGAGTTGCTGGATGTAGAACAGGGTTTTCTCCCCCTCAGCAAAACTGACATTATTGGCCAAGTAACTGTTCGTTGTGGGCGTTGTCCTGTGATTGTAGGATGTTTGGAGCAATCCCTACGCTGTACCCACTAGGTGCCGGTACCGCCACCACCCCAAGTTGTGACAATTGAACTGTCTCCTGAAATTGCCAACTGTCCCCCTGGGAACAAATTCACCCCTGGCGTGGGGCATGCGTGCTAGAGGTAAGATACAGCCTAGAAAGGAGCTCTCGGTGTGGCAGGCTTTCCTATTGGCCGCCCAGTGCCCAGCAGGCAGCCTGCCAGCCCCGAGTAACTTACTAGACCCTTTCACACATGAAGAAGCATTTCAACTCTTCGCTTCTGCATACATTTCAAATATTCCCTCTTTGTAACAATCTGCCTTTCATTTATGTGGTGCATTAGTCAGAGGTTAATAGTTCCTTCCAAACGCAAAACCAAAACTCTGGCTCTAGCCGTGTTCCGTATTACCCATAGAACTGTCAGCTATTTGGGAAGGTGGGGCAGATCGTGGTCTGTAATAGAAAAACACAAACTCTTGTAGCCTTCATTCAAATGACTGCAAATTGCTTCCCCCTGAGGTGGCGTGAGGGCAGAACTATTTTGAGGAAACATGGGGAATGCCCTCTGCAACAGACTTCAAATCCCTTGACAGGACAACCACCTGCTGCACCTCCACAGGCCAGCACCCACCGGATGCGGCTTCCTTTCCCACAGTGACACCCCCCTCCCGCACGGGGCTATGAAGACCAACAGGCAAGTACCTTCTTAACCTGCACTGTCCATGCAGTAACCACTTGGGTTAAGCAGCCACTTAAATTGAAATTAACTAAAATTAAACCAATTAAAAATGTACATGAGCCACATGTGGCAAGTGTCTATATGCTGGACAGAGACATTTTTGTTATCATAGGAAGTTCCAGCCACAGCCATGCTCTCCATGATAACGCCTGATACAAATAAATAATGAGTTGTATTATCACTGCCGCTGTTGGAGTTTGGAATTCACACACACACACACACACACACACGGAGAGGCACCATGCACAGGTTGCCCACACACCAACGTGAACCAGAGTGTGGGTCTCCCTAAGCATTCATATTTTAGCTGCATCGAAAGTAATTACAAGAGCAATAAAAACATAATTAAACCCTTGGAAATTAGAGGCAAGGGTCAAATAATTATGGGTGCACTGTTTTCAATAAATGTCATTGTGTGGGCCACAAATAGATAGCTTCATGAGCTTTCTAATTATAGCAGCAAAAAATAGGAGTGCTATTTTCCTATGAAATTACTAGTTCAGATTAGCCATTTATAAAAAGAAATGTTGTCTTCTGAAGTCCTTTCCTCGTGTCCTGCAAGACTAGGCCCACGGAGGAGAGCAGGAGAGAGCGGGGAGCAGCTGGAACCCTGCGCAGGGACTCCTGGCGGGCTCTGTGACACAAGGAAAGGGCAGTCACAAAGAACATGCAGCCCCCAAGGACTCAGAACAGCAAGAACAATCATATCCAACATGTGTCATGTGCCAAGACTTACACTAAATGCTTTCTCTACCTTACTGCATTACCCTTGCCAAAATACCAATGAAGTCGCTATCTGACATGGTCTCAATGTTGCAGATGCAGGGACTAGGCTCAGAGAGGTTGAGTAACTTGCCTGAGGTCACTCAGTAAATAGGTATCAGAGTCAAGGCTCAAACTTAAGTATGGTTGTCCCCCCCTTATTCATGGGGGATACATTTCAAGACCCCCAGTGGGTGCTGTTTTTTCTTGTATACACATACCTATGATAAAGTTTAATTCATAAATTAGGCACAGTAAGAGATGAAAACAATAACTAATAAAGTAGAACAATTATAATAATATACTATAATGTAAGTTCTATGAATGTGGTCTCTCTCAAAATACAGGTGGGGCAAAAAGTAGGTTTACAGTTGTGAGTACACAGAACATGGAGTGTATTCTTGTATTATGATTTGTTAATCATTGCATTATTTTCCATATGAGAAACTGTAAACCTCCTTCTGCCTCTCCCTGTATCTTGTTGTACTGTACTCACCCTTCCTCCTGTGACGATGTGAGATGATGAAATGCCTTATTTAGTCGAGACTCTCTCCTTTTCCCTTAAAGGAGGCACATGGCAGCTTCGTTGTGGCATTTTCCCAGTGGCCAGCCTCCGTCTTGCACTGGGAGCCATTACTAAGCGGAGTAAGGGTGACTGAGCACAGCACGGCGGTGCCCTGGCAGTAGATCTGATGACAGGGAGGAGTGACTGACAGGGAGGAGTTGCTACAGCGTGGAGACCCCGGACAATGGATGGCTCACGTCCCAGGCGGGATGGAGCGGGACAGCGAGAGATTTCATCACGCTGCTCAGAACAGCGTGCAGTTTGAAACCTATGAATGGTTTACTGCTGGAATTTTCCATTTAATGTTTTCAGACCACAGTTGATCACAGGTAACTGAAACCTGGAAGATGAAACCACAGGTAAGGAGGGACCCCTGCATGCCCCTCATTGCTTATGCCCTTGGTCCTGAACAGGGTGGTCCGGAGGAGAGGAAGCAACGGCACCTGCCCCTTAGGAAGGCCTGTTTGGGCTCTGGTGCCAGCCCCTCAGTCCTTCTCAACCCTGGCTCCACCCTGAACTGCAGGGGCTCACACAGTGTGCGGACTCTCCAATCTACACATCCATGCACTAGCCTTTCCCACACCCTGTGCACAGGTGCAGCGCAGGCCCTGACACCAGCTCAGGCTGCATGGACAAGGAGCTCTGAGACCCCGGTTCTCCGAGTACAGTCTAGGAGCAAGGAGGATGGGCCTCGGCCCCATAGACTCTTCGCGTGTGGGGAGGGACCCAGCTGGCAGAGGATCAGGAGAGCGTCCTCCAGCCCTGGCCGGTGGCTCAGGTGGTTGGAGTGTTGTCCAGTACACCGAAAGGTTGCGGGTTTGATTCCCGGTCAGGGCACATACCTAGGTTGCGGGTTCAATCTCCGATCAGGGTGTGCACGAGAGGCAACCAATCACTGCTTCTCTCTCACATAGATGTTTCTCTCTTTGTCTCCCTTCCTCTCTAAATAAATAAATAAATAAATAAATAAATAAATAAATAAATAACATATCCTCAGGTGAGGATTTTTTAAAAAGAGAGAGAAGGTCCTCCAAAGAATCACTGCTCCAAGGGGTGTCCCAGGACCGGCCGCACCAGCATCCCTGGGAGCTTATAAAAAACGCAAATCATCAGGCTCCGCCCCAGACTGAGTCACACACTCTGGGTGCGGCACCACTAGCCTGTGTTTTAACGAGCCCTCCTGCTGATGCGGCTGAGGCCTGAGAACCCAGGGCCAGGACAGCTCTCCACACCCACTGAGGTCCCTGGCAGCAGCACCAGCCTCACCCGGGAGTTGCTAGGGATGCACATTCAAGACCCACTGCAGCCCAGCCCGTCTGGATCGAAAGGGATGATTTGCTTCAACATGCCCTCCAGGTGGCTCATGCACAGGGAAGTGGGAGAAGCCTGCTCCAAAGCAGGCTCGTCTGAGCCCCACTCCACTGCCGTGTTCTCCGTAAGGGCCGGGCTGTTCCCAGGGACAGAAAGTCCTCTCAGATTGGTTTCAGGGAGAAAAGGGAATTTATTAGCTTATGTCATTGAAAAATGTGTAAGTAGATCTGGCCCCACGGATTTTAGTGGCAAATTATAGTCCTTGGGCCGACCCCGCCCACTGCCTGTTTTTATAAATACAGTTTTATTCTTTTAGGTGCCTTCACACTAACTACAAGAGCAGAGTAGAAGAGTTGGGACAGAGACATTGGGGCCCATGGAGCCTAAACCGTTTATAGGAAAAGTGTGCTGACCCCTGCTCTCCAGCCTGCGGCCCAGGGCAGGACCCCTCCTGCCCAGGTGTGACAAGGATAGTGGGGATGAGTGACACTCAGCCTGTGGGCCCAATATAGCCAGTGGGCTGTTATGCCTTGTTTATGGATATATCTACACAAATGTGTGTATATACATGCTTACACATATATGTATACACACATGCATACGCACATGTATATGTGTGTATAAATAACTATTATATATGATTAAATATGTACCAAAACAACCCTCTATGCTCAGTTAATGAATCTTCTGGGGCAGATTTATGCAGCAATATTTGAAGCACTTTACCACCCCTGGAGTGTGGACTCCTAATTAAGCGGCGTGGCAGAGTAAGAAATAAATATTTGGTCTTTTCCACAGTCCCTGGCTCACAGTTCCTAAAACCCTAGAATCTCCACAGTGATGAGAGGATCTTGTGTATGCTAATGAGATGGCTGTGGATGCCCGCCTCCCCCAGGTTCAGGATGAGGGCTGGTCTCCAGAAAGAGCCTGGCATGATTAGAGGGTTGGAACTTTTAGCCCCACTGCCTGACCTCCAGGGAGGGGAGAAGGGCTGAAAGTTGAGGTGCTGGGGGAGTGGTGCACCCGTGCCCCACTCCACCCCTATACCCTGCCTTGTGTGGTTCTTAAATTGTATCCTTTATAATACACTGGTAAATGAGTTAAGTGTTTCTGTGACTTCTGTGATCCACTCTGACAAATTACTGAGCCTGCGGAGGGCGCTGTGGTTCATCAGCAGTATGGGTGGCTCGAGACTTACAACTGGCATCTAAATTGTGGAGGATCTAGTGGGAATGAGCCTTAAATCTGTGGAATCTGACGCTCACTCCAGCTAATTAGGGTCAGAATTCATTGAATTATTGGACACCCAGTAGAGCGTCTAGACAAGGTCTGTCCTCTGCTTCGCCAGAGCTCTTCTTTAGGTTGGGATTTGTGGAAGTTGAGGGAGCTGAGGGGAAAGCTGTTGGAAGCTTTGGAGGTGAAAATGAGTCAATGGACTGAAGTGTCTTGGCTTGTATGTCCTCCTGATTTACTAAGCCACTATTTTATTGATGTGAATGAGGAGAAAGAGTTGTTGCCTCTTTCTGAATCCTGTCCTGAAGGAAGTGTTGCTCTTTCTGAATCATGGTGTTGATTATTCTTTTTTAATTTCAAGGGGAAAATTCTGATTTTTTTATTGCCTTCAAAATTCTGAGGGGAAAATTATTTCCAACCTTGTTCTCTATACCTAGCCAAACTGTCAATTATGAATAGTGTGCACAATATTAAGGGTAGAATAAAGGCATTTCCAGACATTCGAAGAAATGTTTAAGTTTTTACTCTCATATACCAAAGCTTCTTAGGAAGCTTTTGGAGTATATGCACCACAGGGAAGAGAGACTAAATGAAGGAAAGGGAAGGCTAGGAGACGGGTTATAACAGAGGGGAGTGGAAAGTTCTAGAACTGCAGCTGCAGAGCAGGCCTAGAGAGCAGTCATTTCAGACTGAGCTCTGAGAACAGGAGACTTCAGGAGGGAGATGTCTTTAAAAAAACAACTTTAGAATTCCCTAACATGTTTGAATATATTGAAAAGAATATTCATGGTTGTGTTTGTTTGGAGATGAACTTGTGATAAGTACTTGGTAAACTAAGCAAAGGAGGAAAATGGCAATTATTAACTCCACTAAAAACAAAATGTCGTCCAAGAAAGGAAATTAATGGCTTAGCTGTAAGTCGTTTTTATATAATTATAATAAATATAGATTTATTATGAATATAGATTTAATCAAAGACTGTGAAATAACTGTATTAGAAGGATGGGAAAGGATATAGGAGGGGGGATGCAAAATTAATATTAAATAGCCATCTCCCATAATATTAAGTCAGTAAAGAATATTTAAAGCTAAAAACAAAATTCTTAAAATAGTAGTATGACCTTGTTATTTAAAGATAAGAAAGTAAGTACCAGAAGAAAGCTAAGAAAGTGGCTGCCTCTGTAGACAGGCAATAGGAATAGTGGCATAAGCCTGGTGCAGTTTTTAAACATTTTTGGGGGGTTGGAAATAAAAATGAAATTTAAAAATATTAAATGACACAACTATGTACAGTACTTAGCACCATGCCTTTCACAATTAAGCTACATAACATGTAAAATATTTGTACCCTACTCCTTCTAAAAATCATAATAAAGCTTTGCTAAGTGGATGATACAGACTTTTCATTCATTCATTTTTTTCCAGTTCCCACTATATTTATACCATGTTGGCTATGAAAAATGAATTACAAACATGGACTGAAGTGTCTTGGCTTGTATGTCCTCCTGATTTACTAAGCCACTATTTTATTGATGTGAATGAGGAGAAAGAGTTGTTGCCTCTTTCTGAATCCTGTCCTGAAGGAAGTGTTGCTCTTTCTGAATCATGGTGTTGATTATTCTTTTTTAATTTCAAGAGGAAAATTCTGATTTTTTTTATTGCCTAATCATTTGCATTTCTGCGATGAAAGAAATGGGTATTGTCCAGGCTTACTCTAGTTTTTGAATCAGCTTATGCTGTGCATTTTAACATATTTTCTCTCTGTGGTCAGGGCCGCAAGCTTCTTATTATTGGGACCACTAGCCGCAAAGATGTCCTTCAGCAGATGGAAGTGCTTAGCGCTTTCAGCACCACCATCCACGTGCCCAACATTGCCACAGGAGAGCAGCTGTTGGAAGCTTTGGAGGTGAAA
Source organism: Myotis nattereri (assembly GCF_964212035.1). NCBI lineage: Eukaryota > Metazoa > Chordata > Mammalia > Chiroptera > Vespertilionidae > Myotis > Myotis nattereri. The sequence goes on from NC_138091.1 coordinate 14,285,276, forward strand.
ATGAGTCAATGGATTGCTCACCGTTTATAAGAAAGGAGTTGGGGCTGGAAATAATGCTAAGGGGTGCCAGACTTTGCACCTGGCATTTAGTTTCTATGTTAGCCTAGAATATGAGACCCTTCAGTTGTTTTCATGATTTAGGGCAGCCGTGGGCAAACTACAGCCCGCGGGCTGGATCCGGCCCGTTTGAAATGAATAAAACTAAAAAAAAAAAAAAAAAAAGACCATACCCTTTTATGTAATGATGTTTACTTTGAATTTATATTAGTTCACACAAACACTCCATCCATGCTTTTGTTCCGGCCCTCCAGTCCAGTTTAAGAACCCATTGTGGCCCTCGAGTCAAAAAGTTTGCCCACCCCTGCTTTAGAGTCTACGAAAAGGATGGAACTGGCATTCTTTCCCATCCCTGCCAGAGCTAGATGCTCACTATTCAGTGCTTTCGAGCAAAAGGCGCTTGCTTACCACAGGTTTGAAGTTCAGATTGGAACTTTTCCCTTCAGCTGCAGCCTAGCCCAGACTTCCTGGTGTAACATCCTTTATTTCAAGGAGTCAGTGGTCTTTTTCACTAGAGGATCCAGACTACATGAACACTAGGGAATTATCCAATCCTCCCCTTGTGCTAGTTCCTTCCTTGATTTGCCTTTTTTTTTTTTTTTTTTTTTGGCCAAAATGGAGACCATTTTGGGTAGTAACCCAGCATGAGGCTAAAGCTCGTTGCTGGGGCCACAGTCGAGTGAAGGGTCTGGAAAAGAAAGCAAGGTGACAGTCATGTTTGTGTCCTGGCATCACCCTCTCAAGTTTCAGGCTCCTGAGGCTGCTGCTCTCACTTCTCTGCTCTGTGCTGAATGCTCGACGCTCTCAAAGCAGGAGGTTTGCTCATTCCTGGGAATGAATCATCACCATGTACAGTATCTCAATCCAACTTCCGGTTTGGGCTAACACCTGTGAGTTATGAGAGTTTGTGAGAGAATCAAGAGGTTAATTTGGGGGACAAAATTCCCCCAACCCCTGGTTATCTATTGCCTCTTAGTGCAAAATTTCGTCCTCCTGGTAATGTCTAGCCTACACCGCTGTCCATGGTACTGACTCCCTCTTCGGGATGGTGGTAGTGCCTTATATGGAAACATGCTTTATGTTGTCAAAATGTTAATGAGAATGGCCTGGAGATGGGCTAGTTCTCTCAGTAGTCTCGAGCTCTTTTGCTCAGACATCTGTTGGCCAAATTTTTACACGTTTTCACTACTTTACCTTTTAAAGTTCCTTTAAGAAAAAATCTATTGAAATTACAGGGGTGAATTTTAAGGAAAGTAAACCTTGTTTATTGATAACAATGAAGTTGATATTACTTGGGAGAACTTGCATACCACAACAAGTGTAGGTGTAATGTTTTTCTTTAAAATGTTGGCTTTAAAGACTGTTCATTGCAATCTTGTTAACTAAGTCCAGTTTTGCTTGTTTAACCATGGAGTAATTCCTGAGAAATGTTTAGATTCTATGTTTAAATTGGCTGGGACTGTGTCTTACACTTGTGTATTTATGCTTAGTACAGTGTCCTTAGTACAATGCTAGGCTTCACTGAACACTGTCGATTGGTTGAACAAAAGGCTTGCTTTGGAAGGAAGAGAAGGTGGCCATGTGCTTCTGAATGTCCTGAACTACTTTAAAATCCCTCCTTTTCTATCTTAGCTGACTTTCTATTGAAAACTCACAGGGCACTTGTTACAAAAGACAACCACAGGGGTACCTCTCCTGGCCCTGGGCCTTTAGCAGTACTGGTACTTTCGTGACAATTCCAACTGCAGTCTTTGCCTTTCAGTGATTTTGGTGAGTTGGGGTAAGTGGGGACACATTAGTACAGCAGACACTTGGGCCCCTGATAGCCATATTCACATCCCAGAGGTGTCCCTCACTAGCTGCCGGCCTCAGGCCAATTACTCTCAGCTATTTTATCTCATCACTATTCTTAGGACAGGGGGCTAGGATGTCACAAACACTGGCTGAAATTGTGCAATCCATTCGAGAACCTCAACAGAGAGGACAGCTGGAGCCAAACAGGCCTACATAGAAATTAGTGTGAAGGGACAAGTGAGTGTCAATTAAAACCAGCAATCAGCATTGCAGAGCTTGATGGGGCCTCTATGGGCTACACAGAAACGTCCCTCCTTTGGGGGTATCATCCTCTGCAAGGCCCTCCTCAAAGGCCTTGGTGAGATTCTCAACAAAACAAATGACCTCATTAATTAAATGGGTTTATGTTCTCCCCTGCCTTCCTTAATTGCTGCTCTGTCTTTGGGGAGAGGTGTTTTCAAGCCAAATTGAGCACTCAGAGCCTTCAGTCATCAGTTCCACAATAAGGCCTGTGTGATTTGAAAGTGATTACAAAGATGACTGTGCAGGATGTGCTAGCCACCCTGCCTCCACCTCCTGGGTCCCTGTGTGCCCGGTTCCCAAGTGCCCTGCCTCATTGCTTTGTCTTTCAACCCACCTAGAAATCCAAGAAGTCCATCACCATCCTCTCTCTGCAGAAAGTTTCTTTTCATGTGAAAACATGCTCTGTCTCTATTTCATTCATTGAATATGTTATTATTTGAATACCCTTGGTTCTGTTCTAAGTACAAGAGATAAAGCAGTAACCATAATAGGCCAAACCATGGCTCCATGGGCTCCATTCCACTTGGTGAGTTTCTTCTGTAACCTGTTTGAGTGATGCGTGTTTGTTTGCTTGAGGAACTGTCCCTTTTCTGTCCCATGCTACCCGGCACTTCTCCCTGTTGAACTTGAGAATAGGAACCCTTTCTCATCCCAATGTTTTTCTCCAGTACCTAGAGCAGCACCTGGCATATGTAAGTTGCATCAATTAGCAATTCTGCTATAACAGAGACACATCCCGCTCCACCCCATCCCCCCACACAAAATACACTGGTTTAAAACAGATAATGATTCATTTTTTTTCCATCCTTGAGTCTAGAAATAGAAAGTCCAGGCTATTGTAGTCTCCACAGGATCAGCAATATCCAAGCTCCTTTTGTTTCTGTTCCAGTCTTTACTGCTGTTCCATCCTCCCGCCTCTCCATTGCCCCTGGACCGCCACTGCAGTAATAACAGTCCCATTCACAGCTAGTCACAGAGAGGAAGGTGGGAGGGCAAACAAGCACGTGTGCCCACCCTTCAAGGAAGATCTGGAAGTCCCATACAGGTCTTCTCTGTATTTCATTAGCCTGGACTATATCTCATGGCCACCCCTTTCTTTTAGGGTGTAGTAATTTTAAAATACAGCAAGTCCTCACTTAATGTAATTGATAGGTCCTGCAACTTTAAGCAAACTGGCATATAACAACCAATTTTATCAATGGCTACTTGACATAAGAATTAAGTTCCTACAGCATCTCATCCTATCTAATAAAAGAGAAAAGGGGTAATTAACTGTACCTCCACTACGCTTCTCATTGGTTAACCAGGGCAATATGCAAATTAACTGCCAACAAAGATGGCAGTTAATTTGCATATGTAGGCGCCAAGCGAAGGAGCGAAGCTGACTGGCCCCGGGCAGGAGCAGCTAGCAAGGGCCGGCATGGCGAGCGAAGAGCAAAGAGGGGGGCCCACCGGCCTGTGTATGCAGGGCCGGGGGCTTAGCTAAGGCTTAGCACATACTCCCCAGTGGCCCCACAGCAGGGCATCCTGGCAGCCTCCTGACAGGAGGGCGGCCGGGAGAGCCAAGTCGGGCAGCAGCTGCAGGGAGCCATGGAGGGGCAGGGCGGCCAGAGCCAAGTTCCCGGGGGTCTGAGGAGAGTGCTTGACAGGAGCCTGGACTGCAAAAAAGGAAGAGGAAGCGGCCATGGGGAGGTCTTCCAATCCCCCTGCACGGACTCCCCCGGGGGGATAGGGAGGCTGACCAGACAAGGAGAAGACCCAGCCTTGGGGGTAGCTGCAGCCCGTATCTAGATCCTCCTGGTACCTGACCCTCTGTTGACAGTTGTTCACACCTACTCACCTGCCAGCCTCCTGAGGACAGGAATAGAAACTTATTCACATTTGAATCACCAGCGTGCCCAGCCTGGCAGATAGCAGGTAGATTCAGCAGTTTGTCAATTTAAAAATAAATAAATAAAAATAAAGGAAAGAAGAAGCAAAACAGGGAGGGAGGGAGGGAGGGAGGGAGGGAGGGATGAAGGAAGGAAGGAAAAAAGGAAGGAAATCTGGTTCTTCATGTGGGATGAGGTCAGATGAGGGAACCAACCGAGGCTGGGCGTCCCTTGGGCAGGCTGTTACAGCTCCACACTAGACTTCACCCAGGCTCCATCCTAATTGCCCAAGGCACAGGAAGGCTCTGCATTTTTACTAAGAAAAACTGGGACTCAGTATACATAGTAACAGAAAAATTGCTTAAACACATTAGACATAATATCTCTGCAATTTCTTTCAGTTCTAAAGTCTATAATGCTAGTGCTATGAAGTTGGATTCCTTATATTTACACATAAATGCTTTGGAAATCATTAAAGGAGAAACTGAAGTTTCTGCATTCCTATGGTCTGTTTTCCTCTGACTCTTGATCAACAGCACCATCACCAACTTTGCCTCTTAAACCAACATTACCACCCCCCAACCATCTCCACCATCTCCACCATCACCACCATCTCCACCACCACCACCACCTCCACCACCATCTCCACCACTACTACCATCACCACCATCTCCACCACCACCATCTCTACCACTACCACCACCATCACCACCATTACCACCACCATCTCCACCATCTCCACTACCACCACCAACAACGAAACCTCTATTCCCTCCATCATATTTTTTCCTGGCTCTTATTTTTCTTTCAAGGCTCATCTTTTCCATCCCTTCTTTAGGAAGCCTCTCCCTTCATCCCAGCTACCAATCTAGGTCACGAATCTTTTAAATTATTCAAAATATAATCTTATTTCCTTGAAATTTTGAAACTGTGGTGACTATTTTCGTGAGATTTTACTTATCAGAAAACATTGTGAAGTTGACTTTTCCATCTTAAAGTCCAGTGTTAATTACCAGGCCTGAGCCTGATTATTGGGCAAGGAGCACTGAGAAATAATTGAAGTAAACTTCAGATAGCAACACTACCTACATTTTACCACTAGGTGGCAGCCGCATCCAAGGAGCAGGCCACCTGTGCCCTGTGACCACACCCCCTGCCCAAGCAGTTGGGTCCTGAACTGAAGACCATCCCCCTACCAGCCCCTGTCCAGCTCCTTTGAAGGACACAGACCACCCAAAAAGGAGGGCAGGTGCTGGCAGGTATTGCTCGCCCTGGGAATATCAAAGAGGTGTTCCTTCCTCCCCTCTGACCTGTCCTTGTAAACTCTACCAGTCCCTTCATCCTTCATGCCCTGAGCTCCCCCATCTCCCATCCCCACCCCATTATAAAATTCCCCATTCCCCACGCAGGACCCAGCCCGGCTGCCATCTCCACACCATCTGCTCAATTAATATGTAGGATGACAGAAAAGGGCAGTACTCCTTGCATGTCCCCCAGGGAAATTAGGACATCTTGAGAGCTGTCATGTATGGGAGGCACAAGTAGACAAGGAGGAAGATAGACAGAGACAAGACAAAAGCTCATCAGGAGAGACAAGAAGAAATGGGAAAACAAAGATAGAGGCGGCTGGAGGAAATGGCCTTAAGGACATAGCTTTGGCCCCATGTGGCTTGGAGAAGAGATGCTTGACCCAGCCAGAGAGAAGGGCTGGCTAGGGAGAAGCCTTTACTTAACTGAGTTTCTCAAGATGAACACGCAAGGAGACACTTAGGGCGGGAGAGCCCCATCTCCTTGGTCATGACACCCCTCCTTGATGGGAAAGGAAGGAGACAAAGATTAACAGGGGAGAAGAGCAGGTGGCCGGTGGTGGCTCCTCCCTGGGGCTGCTGATTTGAGTAATTGCTTTGCATGACTCTCTTGGGCCATGGAAACAAACGCTTCTCATCCGCCTTAGAAGGAGCCTATGAGCTTGTGGACCAAAGGGCTTCCTCTCTCCCACATCCACCGGATCCACAGGAGCAGAGCCCTTCCCTCCAAGCCTGCCTCCCTTACTTCTGTCTCTGTGGCGAGCTCTGCCCTTGGGCACAGCCTGGGACAGAAGCGTCATTGGGGTGGAAGCAATATGCTCACTCTGAACACATTCTCCAAGGGTGGTGGTGTTTTGGGGGTTTTGTGATTTTTGTTTTGTTTTGGTTGTTGATGGTGTTTGTATTTTGTTTTGTTTTTGTGTTGTTGTTTTTTCAGACAATAAGCTGGCCATGGCGTTTTTAAGGCTATGACAAAAAGGCATTGGAGCAAACAGCGTGAAAGACAAGTGTGTCAATATAAACACCCCTTCATTAGATGTGTAGCCCCACAGCCAAAAGCAACACCTCTGCTCGCTCCCTTGCTGGTACCCAGGCACAGACCCCCTCTTCACAGTTAGGACTGGCCTTGGGAAGAGATACCCAGGACCCTGTGGAAACTCCTGCTCAGGGAGACCTCCTCTGAAGAGGACTCGGAGATCTACAGTTCATCTGAGAGTCCCTGTGTGAGAATCCCCATGACTAGATGTTGGAGGCAGAGAGGGGAAGACAGGCATGATCCCTGCATGTAAGTCTTTAGTCCTAGTGACCTGTCCCAGCAGTACAACTGAGAAGCATATACAAAGTGTGGCCCTGCCTGTGTCATGGGGCTATCCTGAGGACCAAATGGCATGCAGTCAAAAGGTAGATAATTGTAAGGTAGCTGGTGAATATTCACTTGGCCACTCATTCCACATCAACGGGGCACCTCTTCTGGACCAAGGCCCTGACCTAGAATCCCAGGCTACAGTGGAAATCCAGGCACGACAAGGTCCTTGCTGAAGAGAGCAAAATGTAAAATGATCCACGAGGAAGCAGACAACCAAGTTCATAATGTGGGAAGCAGCCATCCAAGTCCAGAATGTTCTAAGGCATTATCCATGACTACATAGTGTGAGCAGTGGAGGAAGTGGCTACCACAGGTGAAATGAAACTTCAATGTGGCTATTAGGAGGAAGGGCTAGTACTTGTGAGGATCCTGTTTTATGGAAACCTTGAGACAATCAGGAACATGTGAATCGTGTGTGACGATTATGATGATTATATGGGGCTGTGGTTGCTTTTTCCAAAAAGAGAAGAAGGGAGTCCTTATCTGTTAGCTCAACCTTCACTTGCATGGTTGAGCTAAACATCTCGTGTTTGGGGGTTTGCTTTTGTGAACTCTGAGAAGAAGAAGAAAAAAAAGACACCTACTAAGAAGGACCCCTGGTGGCTAACTGGGCTCAAACTTTTAAAAACAGAGCCTAGCAGCCATTTTTGCACAGGGACCTCTCCTTAAAGCTGCACTTCACAGAGAAGCCTGCATTGAATTGCCTGCCTCTGCACTGAACCACTGGCCTTTGTGTCATATTCCCTGCCTGAACTCTGTTTCTGCCATCTGAGCCAGTCCTTATAAAGGTTTCCTGGAATCCTATTTCAACCAATGGTACTGAAGCTTTCCCCATGCAATCAGAGCTATGCAGTTCTGGCCAATGAGAGTGGGGTCTATTCTAACCAATCAGGCCAGTGTCTTTTGGGCCAATCAAACTGCAAGGATTTGGAGCCCTCATATGCATGAGGACAGACCAATCAGCGATCAGGGCCAGACTTCTGTCCATATCAGCCAGCTCCCCTCTGGCTAGCAGAGCACATTGTCCCTTTTCACCAAAGAAGGAAGTCTGCATCTCCCTGGCTGAGCCGAATCTACCCAGGGCAGAGGGAAGGAGATCACCAAAGAGCAGAGCAAGGCTGTCTAGCCAGTGAGGGGCCTGGCCCAGAGCTGTTTTCACAGCTGTGCTGTATTACTGTTGAGCTGGGCACCAAGTAAAATCTCCTTCTTCATCACAACCCAAATTGGGGCTTTCTCTTGGCATTGAATTGGCACCAATGACCATTGGTTGACACTTTAAAATGCTAAAAAATAAAAATGTAGTGCAGGGGGCAGGGGGGAGACAAATGAAAAAGAATAAGCACTGATAATTATTGAAGCTGGATTGTGGTTACATGAAGGTTGATTAAATATTTTTTTTCGGGGCAGACAATCATCAGGAAGTGTAATAGAGCAGAACAACAACCAGACCGCCCAGGGAGGAGCATTGAACCCAGCCAGCCCAGCGGAGGATGCAGAAGGCGGGAGGCATGATCGGGCGGGTCAGCGAGGCATGAAGAGAGCAGAAAGGGCACTCCAGGCAGAGAGCTGGTGTGCAGAGGTGTGGATGCTCCACAGTTTTTATGAAGGTAACCAGTTCCCCTGGGTTAACTTGAAACTGGCCTGGTTTTAGCACCAAAAGCCCTGTGTCATGCCCCAGGAAACCGGTCTGTCGTGGGCTCACCCAGATGGCTGGTCACCCAGTCCTTCCATCGGGGCGTGACACGTTGGGCTAGCGGGTCAGGGGAGCAGAGGTGAGCTGGAGAGGCTGTGGCACTCTGAATAAGAGGCCGGGAGTCTCCCCCAGGCAGTCCTCATGCTTGCTCACTTCAATAACCCCATTGCAGCAGCAGCCCGTCTTCCCAGGACATTCAGAGTCCACTGCCCAGGGACCGAGCTGGCTCCTCATGCTCCCTGCTCTGTCCTGCTGGGGAGAAGCCAGAAAGCTTCTACCCTGGACACTTTCTCCTGGGCCCCAACCCCCCTACTTTGTATATATACTTATATGTGTACATATACACACACATGTGTACATATGTACATGTATACTACATACATACATACATACATACACTATATATATAGTTGTGCCTCAGTGCCCTCAGGAGACTGGTTCCAGGACCCTCGGATGCTCGAGTCCTTTATGTAAAATGGTGCAATATTTGCATGTAACCTATGCACACTCTCCTGTATACTTTAACCATCTCTAGATTACTTAGAAAACTTAACACAATGCAAATGCTACATACATAGTTGGTATACTACATTGCTTAGGGTATAAGGGCAAGAAAGATGTCTGTACATGTTCAGCACAGATGCAACCATCGTGGGCCTAGCTCTGCACAGCACATGCCAGCAACGGTGCACCTTTACAAAATATTTTTCATCTGTGGTTGGCTGAACTCACAAATGCAGGAACTGGATATGGAGGGTCACTTCCCCACCAGTGCAGTGATTTACATACAATATATAATATATACAGTATAAGTATACTCATTAAGCACTTACTATCCTCATTTTAAAAAACCTTCATTTTAATAAGGCTCAGAGAAGTTAATTTGTTTCAAACCAAATATGAGGATAGCAACCTACCTCACATACCCATCTCATAGGGTTTCCGGGGGAATGAATGAAGGATCCTATATAATAAAAGGCTAATATGCAAATTGTCCCCAAGAGCAGGAGTTCGACCGACTGGGAGTTCAACGTGCACTGACCACCAGGGGGCAGTGCGGAACATGGTGGGCATTGGCAATGCGGCGCTGGCAGCGGGTGGCAGTGGAGGGGCTGCCGGCCCGATGGGCCCTGATGAGAGCGGGACTGTGGCGGGATGGTGGAGCAGGTGAGCCGGCAGCGCCAGGCTAAGGAGGGTACAAAGGGAGGCCCCAGCTGGCAGCTGCTAGGGACCCTACCTGTACATGAATTTCATGCACTGGGCCTCCAGTTATGCATATAAAGTGCTTGGACTAGTGCAGGCCCTAAAGGAAGTGCTGCCTAAGGCTTTGTCTCACTGATGGCTACTTCTAGACCACCCTGCCACACCCTGCAGAGTGGGGAAAGCACAGAAGTCTAAACTGAGGAGAAAAGAAATGATTTGATTATTTGCATTGCAAAATAATTCACCCCAGGCTCCTTCACAAGCCAGCCCATCGGTTCAACAAACTGAGTGAGCATAAAGACTGAGGCACCGACAGCAAAGCAAGCAGCATCTTCAAAGCTTCCGGCCACAGTCTCTGGACTCAAGCCCCCTGAGCGGAGGCGGCTCAGGCTCCGCTTTCACAGAGGAGGACGCAGGAAAACCACTCAGCTTGACCCCTCGCGGCAGCTCAGTGGACAGGCCGGCCCTGTTAGCTGTCTGCTTCTCTGGCCATTTATCACACATCAACCTCTGCAGAGCCTTCCCAGTCTGGAAATTTCCTGTTTGTTTCATAAATCAAGATGCCAGAGATGGAAGGAGCTCTCTCCCTCCTTAGTTCCTGGTTCCCTAATGACTCCTGGGGGAGCCTCCCCTACAGACCACAGGGAGGCCCCCAATGACTGTCCCCACGGCCAGGACCTCCCTCGCCCGTGGCTCACAGCCAGTGAGCAGCCACAGCTCCTCCCTGTCCCCAGTTACCATGGAGAAGGGCAGGGCCAGCTGGTGCAGGATCTTGGACAATTTTGTTGGCTTCAGGGTACCCATCAGCATCTTGAGAATGGGCAACCAACACCTCGCACGCAGCCCTACAAGCACAGTTCGAGAACTGTTCATAGAGATGGGAGTCCCTTCCCCACCGGTGCAGCGATCACCTTATTCTCTATCACCCTGATATGAAACCCCACGGGGGAAATCAGGATGGGTGGGAGAAGCAAGGGTGAGCATGCGCTGTGCCCAGGTCAGAGCTGTCTGAGCGTGGGGTGTGAGGGGCCCTGTGCGCTCACCTTACCTTCTGCTGTGGATCCCCGGTATTTGTCACATGTGGTGCCCACCTATCACATTGGGAAGTTCCCGGGGTTGCCACCTGGGAACCAAGGATGTTTAATACATCTACACTGTCCTCTCCAACATCCAGAACAAGCAGAGCTCCTGACCCCATTGTCAAGGCCATCTGGGCAGCGCTGCAGAGCCTCTGAGGTACCCACCCCTGCCCCACCATCCCCACCATCCCCACCACACACTCCACCGACTCAGAGGCTCTGGGTCTCCAGGCCTCTGATCCCAGTCAAGAGAAGCAGGCCTGCAGGCATCGCCCTGATGCGCACTCCCCAAAACTCGAAGACACACTGCAGAGACGCTTCATTAATTTTTCACAAGATTCATCTGAGAGTGGCTGAGCAGAGCTGAGCGCAGCCACATCCCCGGTGCCCGTGCCAGCCACCCACAAAGGGTTAAGCCATTAGCCCATATCCTGGTGAGCTCATCCCCGCTGGAGCCTGCTCAGTGGCTGGACTGGCTGCACACCGGCTCCTGGGCCGGCCCAGGGAGGCTTGCTCGCCTGGGATGAAGAACTTGAACAGAAACTCATTGCTGGCTTCCTCCCCGTGCGAGCCGCGTGCGACTCCCAGGTCCCCCATCCTCCCCGGGGACAGCAGGACAGTAAGTAAGGAGAGCTTCGCCCTCTGCCCTTCCTCCCACGCCCCACAGGAAGCTGGTGTTCACTTTGCTTTAGAATGTGTTGTCTTTGAACCGGAGTCGGAAGGCAAAGTGAATGACAGGCTGAGGAGAGGGGCCCTGGGAGGGGTGAGCGGCTGCCAGCGGGCAGAAGGGACTGCCCGCCCAGTGAGAGTCCGGGCAGAGCGGTGGCAGGGGAGGGGCTGCCCGGCTGTGCACCTGGCAGAGGGGAGCAGGGTGGTGTGGCATCCAGCCTCCACCCTTGGCCGGCACTGGGGGCCGAGCTGGGCAGGGAACACATTCCCAAACCTGGTCAGAGGCAGGAGCAAAACAGGCAGATGCTGACGAGCAAGATCACCCTCAGACCCCAGAGTGCACGGCGGGCCTGAGACCGGGACAGCCTCCTGGGCATCCCACCTCGGCCTCAGCATCTGCCCACCCTCCCACTGCAGGTGCCAGGCGCCCGGGAGGCGCCAGGAGAACAAAGTGCAGGGCTGGCTGGGGCATCTCCATTGCAGAAAGGGAGACGGGCGGGAGCATGTACACACGTGCAGGGTGAGCGTGCTGGGACCAGACCCCGGTGGAGCAGACGTCACCTGAGCTGGTTTCCCACCTCCTTGCCAGGCAGGGCCTGGGCGCGGCCTTTGGAGAAGGCGCTTCCAAGAAGGCCTGTGAGCAGGTGGCAGATGGCGGCTGTGCCCTGGTGCCGGGCAGTGTATTCAGAAATGCCCTGGCCTCTGTTTTATCAGCGCAGGCACCGGGCCCCACTCACCTTTATCAGAGAGCGGCCGTCACTGCGCGTCCTGCTGAGGGCGAGGCAGACACCAGCTGTGACAGCTTGCGGGGCGCTGTAGGGACTCCGCCGGGACATCTCAGGAATTAAAACCAAAGGACCTTGGGTCTCCCTCAGGAATAATAAGTCATGTGACCTCCACCCCTGCATCTGTGGCCACCCTGCCTTCTCCAGCAGCTGACCCGGGAAGCAGGGTGTACCCCCCACCCCCCTGTACCAGTCCTTGCAATTCCCAGAATAGAGCGGCCGCTATCGGGGCGGGAAGCTTGGAAGGGGCAGATAACACCGGCCCCAGCACAGCAGGGACACTCCGCTACCGGGCCGCCAGAGACATGACAAGATGCCAGTTAAATGGGAATTTCTCAGAAACAACAAATAAGCTTTAACATACGTGTGTCCCGGGCTCTGTTTGGAATGTTCTCACACGAGAAAAGCATTCGCTGTTTATCTGAAACGCAAATTTAACTGGGCATTTTATTATTGTATTGGCCAAATCCGGCAACCTGTTAATACTGATGGCGTTTCATCAGATTCAAGGGGGGATGAGCTCAGACGTGCAGACAGGGGGTGGTGGGATGCTAGGAAGGAGGGAGTGGGTAAAAAGAGAGGGAAGGCGGAGCTCCATTGAGAGAGCATGGTAGACACGGTGTGTAAAAGCCCAGGACTTGGGGTCTGGCCGCTCTGAGCCTCAGTTTCCTTATCTGGGAAATGGGAACAATCGTAAGAAGACCGCCCTCTTAGAGCTCTGAGGGTCACAGAGATGCGCCACGTGAAGGGGCTGCTGTGTCGGGCACTGTGCATTCCGCTGGATGATGGAGGCACTCGGGCCGCTCAGGCCCAGGCCTGCTGCTGCTCCTCTGGCGTCAGCTCCAGGCTGCAGCGTCAGCCCTCGCGTCTTCAGCAGCTCCACGCAGCAGCGCGAGGCCTGACCCCACCCAAGGCAGCCACGCCTGCCGTTCTGTCCATGGCCAGGGCCTGGCCCAAGTGTGTTCTCCATTTTCTTTGATTTGAAAAGAAAATCAAAACCGTCCCACAGGGGAGCAGGATAAACTGGAACAGACAGGCTCCAAAACTCCCCTCAGATCCTGGCTTGCTGCTCACCTGCTGTGTAACTCTGGGCAAGTCACTTAACCTCTCTGATCCTCAGTTTCCAAGCCTGCAAAATGGGGGACTAACCCTCCCTTCCTCGGCGCCTAAAGATTAGACGAGGCCACGCGGAAAGAGCAGGCAGCATGGCTCCCAGCCCATAATGAGAGTCTGACAAGTGGCAGTTATTGTTATTGTCGGACATGTCAACTCTCCCCAGTACACTGCGTCTTCTGCTCACGAGGGGCTGCTCGGGTAGTTGGAGACTTCGAGAACGTCAGCCAGAGGCAGCCAGTCTTGGCGAGGTGTCAGTCCATTAGAGGCCAAGGAGGGCAGGAGGAGGGGGCTGGCCAGCGGGTCCCTCCTGGCTCTTTGCAGCTGCCTCTCATGCCCCATGGTTAGCCCATCCCATCCTACCACCCTCACTCAAGAACAAAGGACATCGTGGACAACTGGGTGAGAAGAAACAGGTGAGGAGGAGCTGACCGTGGCAATGGTGAGCCCTCCTGCCACAGCTCCCCTGGTTATTGACTCATTTAACAAGTGTTTGCTGAGTCCTGGCCTCAGAAAGGCACGGAGCTGCCTACTAGAGAGCGTGGGAAGCCGGGGAGGCCAGCCCAGCCCAGCCCAGCCCCTCGAGGAGTCTGGGAGGGAACAAGGGCTTCTGGTCCTGTGAGGACAGACACCAGGCACATATGGTCACCTCCAGGGCAATAGTTCACTTACTGCACTTCCAACTGCCATTTCCATAAAGTGGTGCCTTTCAGACACTCAAGTGTCTACCAGAGGGAAAAGTATTCCCTCCTCGTTATCTCGGGCACTCACTGTGGCTCACCAGCTTGCATGCTCCACACACTACCAGACCCTGTGTTGGAGGATGAATACATGAGTGTGTGAGCAAAAGCCAGTTTCCCTGCCAGCTCTCTCCCTTCTCATTTGAGACATCTCATCGCCTCATTTCTCAGAGACCCGGTGGGTGAGTGAATGTGCCTGAGCGAGGACGTGTGCACGCCTTGAGCTCCCCCGTGGAGAAGGACACTGTCTGGGTTGCCTGTGAGTCCGTGCCCAGCAGAGGATGGCACACGAGCGTTGCTTGACAAGTGTCTGTGGCTGTGCTGGTGAATGCTATTAGCTGGGAGCAGAATGGCGACCTGGGGACACAGGTACACACAAACACTGAACCCATATAAGTAGGCAGGCTCTCCAAGTAAGCTGACAATTACAAATACGCAGATAAGTAGATCAGTGATAACAGGATTAAGGGACAGTTCCATGGGTTCCTCCCTTTGGATGTGTTTCTTTGCCTACCAGTCTTTGCTCTGTCCAGGCCCCTCTGGCTCCCTGAAAGTCTGTGTTTTCCTTCAAGGGATGGAATCTGTCCAGATTCAAGATAGAAAAGGTAAAATTCTTGTCATTCTTGCCCCTCTTTTCTCCCTCTCTGCCTCCCTCTCTCCTCTGTCCATTTCCATCTTCATCCATCTCCATTCCCACCTCCATTTCCATCTCCATCTCTATCTCCATCCCCATCCTTATCCCCAAACCTATTCCCTTCTCCACCCCCACCTCCATCTCAATCTCTACCTCTATCTTCATCTCCACCTCCATCCCATCCCCAGCCACAGCCCCATCCCCAGCCCACCTCCATCTCCATCTCTATCTTCATCCCCACTTCCATCCATCTCTATCCCATCCCCATCCCCATCCCCACCTCTATCTCCATCTCCATCTTTTATCCTCTGTCCCCAATTCCCAATTTCTCCAAGATGCATCTCTCTTCCTTGCAGAATCTCCTCAGAATCAGTTACACAGTCTTTCCCATAAGAGCCAGGTGACTCCTCACCCTACAGATTTCCCTTTAATGTCTCAACCTTATTCTTAGGTCACTTCACCCCTACCCATACCCTTATTTTCCTTTTCTGGTGTAAGATGTTCCGTGCCCACACCCCTACCCTGGATCCCCATGTTTCATCATATGGCTTCAACCATTATCAATATTCTGCCATCTTGGTGTAGCTATACTTCCAACTGCTCCCCACCCTGACCCACCCGACTATTAAGACTTTTACAGTTATTTTTTCTGTAATTTACACCCATAGAAACGCACAAATTTTAGTGTTTCACACTGACAAATAGCTCCTCCATGTATCCCACATCAATATCAGGAAATAGAACATTTTCACTCACCTCAGAAAATCCCAGTGAGTTCTTCCCCACATTTACAACCACTGTTTTGAGTTTTGTCATCTTAGATTAGTTCTTAGAAGGTTCTAGAATGTTGTATAAATGGAAACATCTATAGTAATACAAGCATAATATGCTAATTAGACCAGACAGTCAAACAACCTTCCGGACAACCTTTCCAGACAAAGCCGGGGCTGTGAGGGCTGAGGCAAGCTGCCGTGGCTGCAGGGCCGAGCCCTTGCACAAATTTCGTGCATTAGGCATCTAGTATAATATATGTACTCTTGTATGTCTGACTTTTTTCACCCAGCATGAGACTCATCCATGTGTCCGAAATGAGTTCCTTTTTGTGGCCTAGTAATATCCGAATTGCACTGTTTATCTTTTCTTTTGCGCATGGACATGCGGGTTGTTTTCTGGTTTGGGTTATTATGGGTAAAGCTGCTATGAACACTTAAACTAGTCTTTAGTGGACATGGGTTTTCATTTCTCATGGATAAAAAATATCTAGTAGTGGAATTGCAGGATTAATGGGTAGATGGGTGTTTAACTTCATAAGAAACTACCAACATTTCCATTTTACATCCTCACCAGCAGTGCACGAGAGCTCTCGTACCACAGCTCACTGTTTGGTATTATGAGATTTTAAATTTTAGTTATTCCAGTGAATGAGCGGCTATATCTCATTGTAGTTTTAATTTGCATTTTTTCTGTTGAGTATCGATTTCAAGCACTTTTTCTTGTTCATTTCTTTGTCTTCCTTTGAAATGGGCTTGTCCATTTAGCCCATTTCTTAAATTAGGCTGTTAGTGTTCTTATTCATCAAATGTAGTAGTTCTTATACATTCCAGATACAAATCCTTTAACAAATACATATTTTGCAAAAATTTCCTCCCAGTCCATAGCTTGCCTATTCATTTTCTTCTTAGTCACTTTTAATGAGCAGTTTTCAATAATGCTGAAATCTAAATTATTGATTTTTTTTTCTTGGTTACTGCCTTCTCTGTCCTGTCTAAGGAATTTCGCCTGCCACCAGGTCACGAGGATATTTTCCTGTATTTTCTTCTAAGGCTTTTGTAGTTTTACATTTATGTTCAAGCTATGTCTGTGATTCGTCTTGATTAATATTTGCTGGTCATGTGAGGTGGACATGTCCCATTTCTTCCCATGTGAACATCCCGTCGTTCTAGCACCATTTGCTAAAATGACTTTTCATTCCCCATTGAATTGCTTTGGTGCATTTGTCAAAAGTTAGTTGTCCTGGGTTACCGTTTAGCTTGCTGGGCTGGTTGCCAGAGACAGCAGCCTGGCTTCCCACAGGTCTGACCACAGGCAGCAGCCTGGCTTCTCACATGTCTGACGACAGGCAGCAGCCTGGCTTCCCACAGGTCTGATCTACAGACAGCAGCCTGGCTTCCTACAGGTCTGACTACAGACAGAGCCTGGCTTCCTACAGGTCTGACTACGGACAGCAGCCTGGCTTCCTACAGGTCTGACTACAGGCAGCAGCCTGGCTTCCTACAGGTCTGACTATGGACAGCAGCCTGGCTTCCTACAGGTCTGACTACGGACAGCAGCCTGGCTTCCTACAGGTCTGACTACAGACAGCAGCCTGGCTTCCTACAGGTCTGACTACAGACAGAGCCTGGCTTCCTACAGCTCTGACTACGGACAGCAGCCTGGCTTCCTACAGGTCTGACTACAGGCAGCAGCCTGGCTTCTCACATGTCTGACGACAGGCAGCAGCCTGGCTTCCCACAGGTCTGATCTACAGACAGCAGCCTGGCTTCCTACAGGTCTGACTACAGACAGAGCCTGGCTTCCTACAGGTCTGACTACGGATAGCAGCCTGGCTTCCTACAGGTCTGACTACAGGCAGCAGCCTGGCTTCCTACAGGTCTGACTATGGACAGCAGCCTGGCTTCCTACAGGTCTGACTACGGACAGCAGCCTGGCTTCCTACAGGTCTGACTACGGACAGCAGCCTGGCTTCCTACAGGTCTGACTACAGACAGAGCCTGGCTTCCTACAGCTCTGACTACGGACAGCAGCCTGGCTTCCTACAGGTCTGACTACAGGCAGCAGCCTGGCTTCCTACAGGAATGACTATGGACAGCAGCCTGGCTTCCTACAGGAATGACTATGGACAGCAGCCTGGCTTCCTACAGGTCTGACTACAGACAGCAGCCTGGCTTCCTACAGGTCTGACTACAGACAGAGCCTGGCTTCCTACAGGTCTGACTACGGACAGCAGCCTGGCTTCCTACAGGTCTGACTACAGGCAGCAGCCTGGCTTCCTACAGGTCTGACTATGGACAGCAGCCTGGCTTCCTACAGGTCTGACTACGGACAGAGCCTGGCTTCCTACAGGTCTGACTATGGACAGCAGCCTGGCTTCCTACAGGTCTGACTATGGACAGCAGCCTGGCTTCCTATAGGTCTGACTACAGACAGAGCCTGGCTTCCTACAGGCCTGACTACAGATAGCAGCCTGGCTTCCTACAGGTCTGACTACAGACAGAGCCTGGCTTCCTACAGGCCTGACTACAGATAGCAGCCTGGCTTCCTACAGGTCTGACTACAGACAGAGCCTGGCTTCCTACAGGTCTGACCTACAGATAGCAGCCTGGCTTCCCACAGGTCTGACTACAGACAGCAGCCTGGCTTCCTACAGGTCTGACTATAGACAGAGCCTGGCTTCCTACAGGTCTGACTACAGACAGCAGCCTGGCTTCCTACAGGTCTGACTACAGACAGAGCCTGGCTTCCTACAGCTCTGACTACGGACAGCAGCCTGGCTTCCTACAGGTCTGACTACAGGCAGCAGCCTGGCTTCTCACATGTCTGACGACAGGCAGCAGCCTGGCTTCCCACAGGTCTGATCTACAGACAGCAGCCTGGCTTCCTACAGGTCTGACTACAGACAGAGCCTGGCTTCCTACAGGTCTGACTACGGATAGCAGCCTGGCTTCCTACAGGTCTGACTACAGGCAGCAGCCTGGCTTCCTACAGGTCTGACTATGGACAGCAGCCTGGCTTCCTACAGGTCTGACTACGGACAGCAGCCTGGCTTCCTACAGGTCTGACTACGGACAGCAGCCTGGCTTCCTACAGGTCTGACTACAGACAGAGCCTGGCTTCCTACAGCTCTGACTACGGACAGCAGCCTGGCTTCCTACAGGTCTGACTACAGGCAGCAGCCTGGCTTCCTACAGGAATGACTATGGACAGCAGCCTGGCTTCCTACAGGAATGACTATGGACAGCAGCCTGGCTTCCTACAGGTCTGACTACAGACAGCAGCCTGGCTTCCTACAGGTCTGACTACAGACAGAGCCTGGCTTCCTACAGGTCTGACTACGGACAGCAGCCTGGCTTCCTACAGGTCTGACTACAGGCAGCAGCCTGGCTTCCTACAGGTCTGACTATGGACAGCAGCCTGGCTTCCTACAGGTCTGACTACGGACAGAGCCTGGCTTCCTACAGGTCTGACTATGGACAGCAGCCTGGCTTCCTACAGGTCTGACTATGGACAGCAGCCTGGCTTCCTATAGGTCTGACTACAGACAGAGCCTGGCTTCCTACAGGCCTGACTACAGATAGCAGCCTGGCTTCCTACAGGTCTGACTACAGACAGAGCCTGGCTTCCTACAGGCCTGACTACAGATAGCAGCCTGGCTTCCTACAGGTCTGACTACAGACAGAGCCTGGCTTCCTACAGGTCTGACCTACAGATAGCAGCCTGGCTTCCCACAGGTCTGACTACAGACAGCAGCCTGGCTTCCTACAGGTCTGACTATAGACAGAGCCTGGCTTCCTACAGGTCTGACTACAGACAGCAACCTGGCTTCCTACAGGTCTGACCTACAGACAGCAGCCTGGCTTCCTACAGGTCTGACTACAGACAGTAGCCTGGCTTCCTACCGGCCTGACTATGGACAGCAGCTTGGCTTCCTACACATCTGACTATAGACAGAGGCTGGCTTCCTGCTCTGGTGTCTATAGAGTAGGAGTTGGTTTCCTGGGCTGGTTGCTGCAAATTGTGGGTCAGAGTCCTATTTTTATATATAGTTTGGCCATCATCTATTTGTATATTCAGCCTCTAATTTATTATAAACGTTTGCAAACATGCATAATGGTAGAGGTAGCAATATAGTGAACTTCCATACATTCATCATCTATATTTAATAATTTTATTTTGTCATATATGATTTAAAGTTTCATATTTTCATGTGGATCCTAGCATCACAATATGTCATCCTTATATGTTGTTTCAAGATGCCTCTCAATATTTATAAAGATGTTTTCTTATGTGTCTGCAATATTATTATCATACTGAATACAAATTTTAAATCCTTAATGTCATCCAATACCCAATCCATATTCAAAATTCCCAAAATATATCCCAAAATGTCTTTGTACCATTGGTTTGTTCTAGTCAGGATCTAAAGAAAGGGACATATTGCATGAAGTCATATCCTTTAATTATCTTTGTTTAAACATTGTATTGATGTTTAACATACAGACAGGAAAGCAGTCAATTAAAACTCTGCAGCTCAAATAGGACACACCCATGTCACCAGCTACTAACAAATCAATACTCAGAACCTGCACCCCAAAAGTCTCTATGGACCCCTGTTTTCAGACACTGCCCCACCCGCCAAGGGTAACTACGATCCTAACCTCCAATAGCATCAATCATCTTATAGGTTTTGAAGTTTATTTAAATGAAATCTCATTTTATGTAAATGAAAATGTGCCTGGCTTGTCTTGGTCAGCCTCCTGTTTGGAGATCCCTGCATGGTTTTCTGTGAAGAAATTGTCATTCTTTCCTACCTATGGCTGCATAGTTCCAGACCAGCCCACCAGCTGCAGGTGCCCATTCCTAGCTGTGTGCGACAAATAAGTTCCACCCACTGATCTGCCTCCTGACTCTCCAAATATGGCCTCCAGGGGAGTAGGACCTATTCTCCCTTTGGAAATTGATGCCCAAAGGGCTGAGCCAACATTCAAATTTGTGGGTAGTCCAGGGGGCCCCGCATCTCCAGCCTTCCACTGTCTCTCACCTGGAGATCCTTACCTTAATTACACCTGCAGAGACCCTTCTTCCAAGTTAGGGTCACATGCTGAGGCTCTGGGTGGACAGCTGAGCCCACTGCAGGAGGTTAGGAATCCATTCAACCCAAGGCCCCAAAACTTAATCCAAACCCAAAAGCGTGGTTCTTCCCAGGGGACTGGCTCCCAGGTGTTGCCAGGTCCCTCATAGAGCGGCAGCGTCAAGGCCAAATCCTCCAGCAGGGCCAGGCTGTGCACCGTGGGTCACTGCTGGGTGGAGGGTGAATAAACTCAGCCTTGGCCCTGAGGCAGTTTGCAAGTGAGGATGGAGCGAGGGAGGGAGGGAAGATGGGAGGGAGAGAAGGCCAACCTACCTAGGGCACTGGTTCTTCACCAGAGGCACTCGGCAATGCCTGGAGATGTTTTTAATTATCTTGACTGAAGGGGGGAGCCACTACTGAAAGGTGGGTAGAACCTAGAATGTTACTAACTACGCTACAATGACAGGACAGTCCCCACCACAGAGTTATTAGCCCAAACATCAGTAGTGCCCTGTTGAGAATCCCTTGCATCAGAAAAATATAGAATCTTTTAGGGTTTTAATAAAAAGTTATAAGACACATACTGCCCCCAGGGGCTGATTTCCAGGGAGCCTGCATTCTCAGAACTCACCTGTGATTCACCACCCGTGGGCCTATCTAAAGCAGCTTTAGAAGTCTCTCAGCCCAACCTCTTCTCGAGACCAATGAGGAAACAGGGACCAAGAAAGACAATAATTTTATTAACAACAGGGCCTTCTCTTAGACGCCTGGGATGTGTCACACACTCAGCAGGGTTGTGTGAGAGATGATAGTCACTCCACCCCTGGGAGACAGATACTCTGTTATCCGTATCTCCTGCGTGGTGCTAGCAAGCCTCAGGGTGGTAAGTAACCTGCCCAAAGTCCTAGAGCTCAGAAAGGCAAACTGGGTTCAAACACAATCTTTCCAGATCTTTCTGTAGCATGCAGACACTGCAAGTAAGTTAAGTGCTTGCCCGGCCTGTGAAGGAGTGATTCTTCCCAGTACAGTGTTCATTCCATGGTCACACCCTGCCTGCCATTCACTATCCCACGGACACACCTCTTCCTGAGTGAGTCCCCTAGGTTTATTTTCAATCCTCACCTGACACCCGAGGGCATGTTTTTCATTGATTTTTTTTTTAAGAGTGAGAGGAAGGGGAGGTAGAGAGGGAGAGGGAGAGGGAGAGAGAGAGAGAGAGAGAGAGAGAGAGAGAGAGAGAGAGAAACATCACTGGGCTACCTCCCATACATGCCCCAACCTGGGATCAAATCCACAACCTACGTTTGTACCCTGACTGGGAATTGAACCCACAACCTTTGGTATACGAGAAGACATTCCGACCAACTGAGCCACCCAGCCAGGGCAGTAAGTAAACTAAGTTAAAGGTTCCCATTTGGGGAGTTTCATGGGTCATTAGAATTTAGATGATAGATGATAGCTAAATAAACATAGATGATAGGTAATGATAGCTAGATAGATAGATAGGGATAATAGACTGGCAGACATCTGCACAGGCTAGTCAACCTTTTACCTTGGCAAATACAGATACTAACAAAACCAATGATCATCTTCCCTCAGGGCCATTTCATAAAATGAAGCAATGCCAAACAAGGAAGGAAGAACATAATCTCAGAGTAAAAATAGTCCTTTAAATTAAATAAATGTAACACTATGGAAAACAACAGTGACCTTATTTCCCTGCTGTATGCTGAGTCACTCTTCAATTACTTATCCACAGCACTCATTTCAGGAAGAGGCTAGTTTACCCACATAGTTTACTGCAGAATGAAGCCCCAAAGTGAAAAAAATTCAGACGTTGTCAGAATTGAAGGACCCTCTGGAGTCATCCAGACCAGTGTGCTCTGGGCAAGGAGCTTTGAGTCCAAAGACCATGGCCTGAGTCCCAGCACAACCGCATGGGAAGTGGGGGGCTGCGGCCTCGCCCCTGAACCTCTCTGGGCCTCAGTTCCTGCTGTTATAAACTGGGAATACATTAATGACCTCCTCACAGGCATAAAGAGCATCCCTCCACCAGGCAGTCCAGCAAGGCCAGGGAGTCCCTCCGCCTCCCTCAGCGTCCGGGAATCTGCTATCCCTGGCAGGGGTCCCATCCCCAGTTGCCCACTTCCTGTTCATGATGCAGTGGCCACCTCACACCCCCCCGAGGGTAGCTCAGGGGCGCAGCCCTTCCTCCTTCAGCCCAGCTCTCCTCCCGCACCGTGGAGAACGGCCAGATTCCCCATTATAACCTCTGCAGCGTCTGAGCAGCGAGCCCTTCTGCCTTAGGCCTTCCCCGCAAAGTGGTGGAAATGGCGACCCAGCAGAAACCCTCCTGAAGGTGTCAGACTGCCCACCTAAGGAATCAGGTGGCAATGACCAAGGCAAGGTTCCTGGCTAAGATTTCCTAATACGCTTGTGACCCCTCTCCTGCCCCCAGCCCACCGGGGAAGAGGTCACTTTAAAATGGCTGCTTAGCTTTGCAAATACTCTGCGGGGTTGAAGGGAGGCGAACACCTGTCTGCACTTCCAAAGCAGGTCATCCTCCTTCTCAGCCTTTGGAGGCAGCAACCCAAGCCCCTCCTCCCGACGAGTGTCTATGAATGACCACCACAGGCTGAAGGCACAATTTCATCCTTCCCCCTGCCTCCCTGCCTCAGGGGAGGCGCCTGCACCTGCTGCTCTGGACAGGGGGAGCATGTGCTTTGGGGAGGGGGGAGCACTACCCTGAGGTGGTTCCGGGGGTGGGTGTTGAGGGGATTTGCCTGAATTTAACGTTGTAGGAAGTGTTGAAGGACAACCCACAACTGCAGGTGCAGAGGGCTGGGGCTTGGGACCCACCGCTGCAGGCACCATCTCCTTGACCCCAAGCTGTCTTTCACCAGGGCTGGTGCCACAGTCTCCAAAAATGTACCCCCCTCCCTATTTGGGTCTGGCTCTCACTCTGTTTGGGGGGGGGGTCAGGGGGACCCATTGTGACTGGGAAGAATAGCCTACTTTCTCTCCCAATAAACTTTTTGCTGTGATGAGAAATCTCTCCCATCCCACTCACAGGAGGGATATTAGTAACTGCTGGTTTGAGTGGGGCTGATGGGGTCAGAGGCCCCGGGGAACCTGGCGGGGGAGGGGAAAAGACACCAAGGCCCAAAGGCAGCTGATCGGAGGAGGGAGAGGAGCAGAGGCTGGGGAGAGTGCTGCTTGGGGAGCTTCTCCCAGGCAGGTGGGGGCCCTGCAGGAAGCAGCAAGAGAGGCTGTGGATCCAGGATACAGAGGAGAGAGTGGCCAGCCTGGTCCCCCAGTGCAGCGCACCTAGGCGTGCGCAGGGAGGCACCAGGCTCTTCCGGGAAGAAGGGAGTGGGTATAGCAGTGTTGTAAGGAAAGCTGGACTTGTTGTTGGTGACCAGTGGACGGGAAGAAGGGAGGGAGAAAAAGGAGAGAGGGAAGGGTGCAGTGGGAGGGGGGACAGAAAGGAAGTTCTTCGTTCTCTCCCTCATTTGACTAAAGCTGTACGGAATCTCAGTCTAGGGCACAGCACTGCCCCGGACCCTCTGGAGATCATGCAAAGAAGAGTCAGGGCGATCACGTGGCGATGACCTCGGGAAGGGTGTCTGGACTCTGCTGGCTTCCCCTCCCTCCCCCACACAGAGAGTGTCTAATACCAGGAGAGTGTCTAAAAGCATTCATCTCTTATTGACTTGCAAACCTATAGGCATTTGCACTTGAACCCATCCTTTCTGATCATGGAATGAAAGGGTTTAATCCCACCTAAACGGCGGTTGAGCCAGCATGGCTCTGGGGGAGTATTTGGCAGGTGAGTGTTGCCTCTCAGCAGCTGGCATTGCTCTGCACAGGTGACCACCTGCCTCCCCATGGGACTGGGGGACGAGAGCTCTGGTGGCTGTGAGGTACACTGATGGGCTCTAGGTGAGAAATTGGAATAGGCAGTTGGGCTCGCTCTATACCAGTGGTTCTCAACCTTCCTAATGCTGCCACCCTTTAATACAGTTCCTCATGTTGTGGTGACCCCCAATTTCATTGTTACGAATTGAACATAATTAAAGCATAGAGATTAATCACAAAAACAATATGTAATTATATATGTGTTTTCCGATGGTCTTAGGAGACCCCTGTGAAAGGGTCATTCGACCCCCAAAGGGGTCACAACCCACAGGTTGAGAACCGCTGCTCTATACCCTTACTGGCCTAAGAACAGGAAGGTGGGAATCTGATGTGATTCACACGGGCGGTGGGAAAAGGGGTCATTTAGATGTTAAAGGTCGCACTGAACCAGAGGCATCACTTCCTGTGCTGACAAAGCACGTAAAATCCCAGGCTGCACTAAAAGATGGGCTCCAACCCGTACGTAGCCCGTGTTGTCAGAGAAGAGCAGACTGGGTTTAATCCGACGTTGTGGTCACTTGCTTCACCTCTCTGAGCCTTGGCTTTCTCATCTGTAAAATAGGATGCTTACCTCCCAGGGGTATTGTGAGGTTCCAGTTTGATGAAAGAGTGTTTAGTGCAGCACCTAGCACTGGCAGACACTACACCTGTGCGTGCGCACACACACGATTATGTATTAAGGATCACTACTCTAATGGACAAATGATACCCTTTGTGGAGGGCTTGCAATATGCTAGACATTGTTCCGATGCATGACATGTCTTAATTCATTGAACCCTTTTGAAAGCCCTACAAGTGGTACTATTATCCCATTTTATAGATAAGAAAATTGAGGCACAGAGACATTAGGTAACTCACTCAAGATCACAGAGCTAGAAAGCTATTGAGTCTGAAAGTAAGATGCCAATCAGTACACTGTTGATTTTGTTGGCTTAATGGGCACGGCTGTTCCCAGTTTTAAATACTAAAAACTTGATTAGATGATATAATATTTATCTCTGGCAAGAAGAACGCATACCAGCTTGAGTGGTTTCTATTTTATGTGGCTCTCATCTGCTTTTCCTTTGGCTTCAGCACAAAAGCCCTGTCTGACCCTCCACTGAGGCCGGGCTGGAGGCGGATGCTGAGAGCAGGAAGGTGTGTGAGGAACCCTTTGGCTTTGCCCTTGCTTCCAACTGCTGCAGGTCCCACATGCCGGGTACTGAGGAGCTGTGACGATGGAGGCTCTCCCCAAAGCCCTGGAGGTCGACGAGAAGTCTCCTGAATCCAAGGACCTGCTGCCCAGCCAGACTGCCAGCTCGCTGTGCATCAGCTCCAGAAGTGAGTCTGTCTGGACCGAAGCCCCCAGGAGTAACTGGGAGATCTACCGCAAGCCCATCGTCATCATGTCCGTGGGTGGTGCCATCCTCCTCTTCGGCGTGGCCATCACCTGCTTGGCCTACACCCTGACTCTGGGTGATATGAGCCGTAAGGTCCTTAAGATGATAGGGCCTGCGTTCCTGTCCCTGGGACTCATGATGATGGTGTGCGGGCTGGTGTGGGTGCCCATCATCAAGAAGAAACAGAAGCAGAGGCAGAAGTCCATGTTCTTCCAGAGCATCCGGTCCTTCTTCTTAAATCGCTGATGGTGGCCTCCCCTGCTGGCCTCCCCTCGTCCTGCACCTCAACCAGGAGGAGGAGATCTGATGACCAACATCCAACAGCCCATCAACTTGGTGGTGGGGTTTGCCATAAAAGTGATCCAGGCAAGCCCACTTCCAGGATCCGAGGGAAAGAGAGAGCTCGGGACTTCACCCTCCACGTAGTGAGGGTGCATTGCTGGATGCATCCATTTAGTGTCTTATCATCGATGCTCCCCTAGATCCTGCCCGCAGCCATCCCCTTTCATGTCTCCCATTCCCTGTCGTGCATTCAGGAGTCACTCAGCTAACTCCCTCTGCCAAGTGCTATGCATGTTGGGAAATTCCTTGAGGTGGGCTATGCCCCAAGGAGAGCCTCATGTTTACAGAGCTGAGTGCCTGAGCTAGATTCACATTTGCATCCTTCTAGAACCAAACTGACCAACAGTGGTCCTTCAGAGAGGGGAGAGGGGGCTGACTTCTGACCCCTGGGTTTGCCAGCCCGGCTCATGGGTGAGATATTGACTTGTATTTCAAGAGACCAGACAAGTCACAAGTATCAAACATTCCAAAGAGTGAACAGTGAAGGAGCTGGGGAAGCCACGATCCCCCTGGACAAGCTGGGTCAGCCAGCCGAGGAAGTTAAGTCTCAGTTACACAGTATTCACAGAGTCGGTGGGGTGTGCTAGGGGTGTCACAGTTTCTCCTTGACCTTCTAACTCCTTCTCCTTGACGACTTTCCCCTCTGAGCTTGCCAACTAGCCAAGGACAAGTGCATGTGGCCCTAACATCCTCTTTGTCCCTACCCTTGATTCTAGAACAGCAACGATGAGCTTCGGAGGGATTCTATAAGATTGCTCTCTCCTTCACCGCCATTTAGAATCAAAACTAAGAGGATAGAATTCCACATTTGAATAGTCTGTAGGTTTCCAGAGACGGAATTCCGTTTCAAAATCTGTCTCCCTGCCCCCACCCACCAAACAAGCAAACATATATTATGGGCCAGGCCCTGGGCTTGGAGCAGACAGACACGTTCCTGCTCTAGTCTTCTTCCCAAAATGTGAGATACAGCCCGGCGAGCAGGCACTGCAATACCCTGGGCTGCGTACTTGATGGAGAAAGGTGGATCGGTGTGGCAGCAGGAGGGGGCATCTAGCCCAGACTTGAGAGAGGACATAGAGGTTGCTGGAGTCCCCATCATTCAATATGGGAACAAAAGGAAAACGAGAGCTAGCAATGAGGAGGAAGCAGCAGCATGTAGGGCAGCAGGAACTGTCTTTGTAAGGTGGATCAGGGAGGGAGCATGATAACACTTAGGAAACTGCTTAGAAACTCTTCTAACCTCCCAAATGTTGCACTTCGCCCTTCCCTGTGGCTGCTTCTCCCCCAAGTGCCTCAGGACAGCTTCTCCTGGGACACACCGAGGGCCTCAAGGGTGTGTGGGAGACTGGAAGGGGGTCTCCTGAGGGCCTGCCAAACAGACAGCACCCACGTGGACGGTGCTCCCAAGGCCAGAGACCCTCAGGTGACAGACGAGGAGGGGTACCTGAGACAGGTTGCCACCACGCCGCCCTAGGTCAGGCCCAGGCCAGTAGAGAGCACTGATAAGGAGCTGGGAGGGAAACGTGTCCTGCCCTGCACTCAGCCTGGGCTTGAGCTGACTCCCTTCACTCCTTAGTCTTCTGGCCTCCTGGTCACCATGGCAACCTTTCTCTCAACAGCCCTCCAGGCATCTCTACCTGGTTCCCTCTGCATCATGGGAAATTCCATGAAGGCAGGTACCTGTGAGCCAGAGTTCAGGAAGCTGGTGGCCTTTGAGCTTCACCCAGAATGGTCATGTCGTTCATTCAGAGTGGCCAATTCCTTTAGCCCACCTGCCCCTGCAAACAGGGGGTCAGGATCAACCCTGGGGTGTTGCAAGTGCTATGCCACTAACTGTAGTTCCGGTGCCCCCAGTGACCGGCTTGCAGATCATTTCCTTTCTCTGACGTGAAGTCAGGTTCAGTAGCGGCCCTGTCATGTCATTCCTACATTCCTTGAATGTTCTATGGCAGGGGAGCAAATGCGGTGGTGGTCTCCCAGATAGCTCAATGGAAATCCACACTCCCTGTGTCTTGACTCATCTGCCAGAAAGCTGGTCGTCTGGGCAGAGCTGTGGGAGGAGGCCCCAGGTGGATGTCACTACCACCATGTCTTAGTGGAAGGAAGTCTGGGGACAGCCAGGACTCTAGAAAGTGTCCAAGCTCTGGACTCCCCTGCAGTCTGCAGCGATACTTGCCCACATTCCTTGCTCCTCAAGCTAGTTTTTCAGATAGGAAAGCTCTGAGGACAGCTCCCCAAGCGTTCTGCAACCCCCTTGAGGTCCCCTATACGGATGTGGGCCTAGGAGCACGCCAGCATCACACTAAAGGGTTTTGCCAAAGCCTCGCCCGTGGAAGCCTGAGGTATGGGTGTGCCTGGCCTGTGAACGCAGCCCAGGTCAGACACCACGTCTCTGCCCAAAGCTCCACCACATGACCACGTTCATGCCCGCGGGTCGGAGAAGGGCCAGCATCCCCACGCTCAGCCAGCTGGATTGCATTAACCCCCATCGCTCTTCTCCCCGGAGAGTGCAATTGAATCTGAGGCCTAAAGGAATTGATGTCATGTTGAATTGTATTCAGCATGCTCCTTACCAGTGAATTCTACTTCTTCTATTTAACAGAGCCTGCTGTTTCATTCTGCTCCACCAGAATTCCTGGGACTGGGTCCACTCATTCATTCCTCTAAGCTGCCCCTCTCACCACCACATGTCCGCTCCCCCCACCCGGGAGCTGCCCAGGAGAAAGGGGGCAGGGTGGGTTTCATGCATGGTTCCTCAGGGCCTCACAGGAGCTGATGACCCTACTCTCCATCCCATCCGTCCAGTAGGGAGGCCACAATAGAGGCAGAGAGGCAGCTTCCGAATGAGTCAGTGGTCCAGGGTGGGGCAGGCAGCACCCGGGCCAGCCTGTCACTGTCCCTGGGAATAAGCACAAGGGTGGCAGTTCAGCTCCCGGGCTCCTCATGGCCTCCTCCTTCCTCCTAAGCCCCCCTTTCTCCCAGCCCAGCCTCTCTGCCCCTCTTGGTCTGCATCCTGACTCTCTTCACTGGGCTACAACCAGATTCCGCGTGTCCTTGACTTTCTGCTTGTCCCAGCTTGCCCTGTCCTCTGAGGGAAAACAAGAGGGTGGGGCTAGGTCTGCACGGCGAGCAGTGTGTTTATTCCTGCTTCCACTCCTGCAGCACCATCAGTCTTGACGCCCCACCCGGCTGCCCTCCACACCCACCCATCGTCACTATCTCCGCCCGCAAAGATCGGAGGCCCCTGGAAAGCTAACCCAGAGCCCCAAGCGTGTCTGTATTAATTGTGGGCCAGGGAGCTGCCTGAGCATGGTGAGGCCTCTGGGCAACGCCTCTGAGTGCCAGGGGGCTTGGGTAGTGGGGAAGGCGGGGTGGGGTGTTGTGAGAAGGGGCAGGAGGAGAGGGGTAAGAGGCACCTGGCAGAGACCTTCTGCAGTGGAGTTGGAAAAACAGAGGAGGGGCCCGGCTGGAAAGAATAAACATTCCGTGGGTGTTTAACACGTACGAGGGGCTGCTCTAAGCACTCTATGCATGAACTCACTTAATCCTTTCCAAATGCCAGGGCCTGGGGTACCACCACCATCATTCCCCTTGACAGGTGAGTGAGTGAGGTGCAGAGACACCGAGCTAGGACAACACCCAGCCAGGACCGAATCCAGGCAGCCTGGCTCCACAGGCCACACCCCTTACCCCACCCAGTCAGCCCTCCAAAGGCCTCCAAGAGAGGGCAGAAGCACTTGGGTCATGACAGGGCAGGACAAGTAAGAATGGACCTGGGGTTGGGGGACAGGCTGGGAGGATGAAGCAATCAGGGACACCACCCGGGAAAGTGGCCAGGAGCCAGGGGGACACAAGGAGGCAGCAGCCAGGCAGACCCAGCATTCTGAGGGGCCAGCACCCAGCTGGGGGCATTCACATAGGTTTCGCTCCCCCCCACATCCAGTCCTTTTTAGCGCATTTTACAGAGAAACAACCACAGCTCAGAAAAGTAAGGAGCTTGTCCCAGGTCTCACAGCCCATAAGCAACCGATCAGAGATTGAGGCCCAAAGCTGCCTCTGAGGTCCGATGTTCTCATCCCCTGAACTCCTGGTTTTCTGCCATGTGAATGGTCAGAGGCAGGAATGGGGGTCTCCAACCACCAGCACGAGTGACACCGTCAGAGGCGGGGGCCTTGGTCCGGCCTTTGTCCCACAGGCCAGACTCTCCTGCTGACCAGCAGGAGGTTTTGGAACTGCCTGGCCCTGGCTACGGTGCCTTTCCATCACATTGTAGGCCAAGTTCATAACCCCTCAACAGTTCAAGGTCACCTCTCGCGGGAGTACCCGGAACCGGACAGCAGTCAAGATCGAGTGTCATTTCTCAAGGGCTTGGAGCTGCTGGACTCCAAGTCTTCCCGCAGGGAGAGGTGCTGTGGGACATTGGTCCTATTCCCCATTTTCCAAAAGACCGTCCCTGCCCCGTTCAAGACAAGAGAGGAGTCACTGATGAGCCTTGGACCTGGCCTCCTAGACCCTGCTAAACCAGGCCATCGTATATCCAGGTCCTACCTCCTGCCCCATCGGGACCCTGAGCCTGTGGCCAGCTCCTGTCTGAGGTTTTCATCTACGCAGACTGCACATAACACCGGGGACCACACCGGCCCACCCAGCCCCTGGCACACGTCTGTCCGGAGACGCTGCCATCAAGAAGCAGCAGTGTGGTCTGTCCTTTCCTGGACGTGTCTCCCTGTGGGTCCTTCTCTAGACCCCTCTCTCCTCCCTGCTCTCCTGCTCCAAACGGTTCCTTCCAGGACCAGGGCTCCAGTTGTTCTGCGTGCTGGTGACTCCCCATCGATCCTCAGTGTCTAAATGCCTGTTAGAAGATGTGTCAGCTTCCTGTGGCTGCTGTAAGGAAAATCATCATCAACGTAGTCGTTCAGATTAAAAAATAAATTAAAAGTTTATTTAAAATTTAGTGTCCATTTTATGACCTCATCATTCTGAAAGTCAGAAGTCCAAAACGGATCTCACAGGAGGCACTCAAATCAAGATGCGGGCGGGGCTCCTGGGAAAATCGGCCCCTTGCTTTTCCAGCTTCTAGGCTGCCACACTGCTGGGCGGGCGGCCCCCTCCTCCACCTTCCGAGCCAGCAACCACATCAGTCCGACCTTTGCTTCCTCACTATGTCTCCTTCTCTGACTCTCCTGCTTCCCTTAGAAGGACCTGGTGGTCCTGCTGGGCCACCTCAATAGCCCTCGCCCACCTCCCCGCTTTCAGAGCCTGGTGTTAGATCGCCAGGGCTGCCACCAGGTGTGTCACAGACTGGGTGGGGGCTTCAACAACCGATACTGGTTTTCTCACGGTTCTGGAGGCTAGAAGTCCAAGATCAAGGTGTCGGCAGGGCGTGCAGACGGCCACCTTCTCCCTGCGCCTTCACATGGCCTTCGCTCTGTACACGCCTGTGTCCTAATTCCCTCTTCTTATAAGGACACCAATATGTAAATTAGTGCCCACCAGTGACCTCATTTTAACTGAATTACCTCTTTCTAGGCCCTGTCTCCAAATACAGTCACATTCTGAAGTCCTTGGGCTTAGCACTTCAGTGTGAATTTGGCGGGGGACACAATTCACCCCTTAACTTAATCACACCTGCAAATTCCTTTTTGCCATGTGAGGCAACTTATTCACACGTTTCAGGGATGAGGACAGAGACATCTTTGGGGCGGGGTGGGGGGGCATTATTCTGCTTGCCACAAAAACCTTCAGCTTCAGACTTCCAGCAGCTTAAACGCAACCTGCCCCAATGGAACTCATCCCCCTCCTCTTCCCATCACCTGTCTCAGAGAAGGACACTGCCGCCGTTCACCAGCCTTCAGCATGCTGTCCCCGCCAAAATCTGATGTTCTGGGGAAAGTATCAGAGACTACTGCTTCCCTGTCCAATGTCCTCCCAGCATCTTCCCTGGGAATAACACCTCCATTGTATTGGGGGCAGTAATATGCTCAGCTAAATTACGATATTCCTCAGCCCCCCTATGACAAGAATTGACCCATGAGATGCATATGAAACTCATTGGTCGGGCGGGGGGGGCGGGGGCACAAGGAAACTCCTCATCTGCCAGAGCTCTTTCCCTCACCCGCTTTCTCTGAGTGCAGACACCATGGGTGGACCATGTTGGGATCATGAACAGATCTTGAGAATAGCAGCCATTGCCCAGGAGAGCAGAGTGGGGGGGGGGGTGGCGGGGGGGGGGAGACTCCTGCGTTCCGGGGGCATCTGGGGAGCCACTGGACTGCCTGGCCCCATCTCCCACAGGAGGCAGAAATAAGCCCTTACAGTAAGTCACCAGTGGTTCAGGTCTGTCCCTTGCAGCCAATACAATCCCTATTTATATAGGTGACTGTGGGCTCCCATGGCCTTTCCTGAGGGTGGAGCCCCTGTGATGGGATTAATATTCTGATAAGAAGAGGAAGGACCACAAGATCCTTCTCTCTCTCTCTCTCTCTCTCTCTCTCTCTCTCTCTCTCTGAAGGAAAGTCTGGGGAAAGAGCTATTTTCTTCCTCTAAGCTATTTGGTTACATCTGGAACCGTTATACCTATGACAAAGACTATCATACATAAGTTCCAATTCAGGGCCATTACGTGTTCTCCACCTCAGAGCATCCTCTGAGTCCTAAGGAGAGAGGAATAGGGAGAAGGAGCTACAAGCAGTGCCACCTCGAGGGGCTCAGACTGTGCCCTCCTGTCTCTGATGGAGCAGGGACCTTCCGCGGCCTGGGCCTCGGAAGTGATGGGCAGGGAAAGAGTGTGCTCACACAGGGCACCCCTGGCTCTCTGCGACCTCTCGGGCTGTCCACCTGCTCTGAGGGCTGAGGCAGGGGAGGGTGGGAGAGGGTGGTAGGAAGGACTGATCGTATGAAACTAGCCACCATTAATGGGAGGAGACCCCTGGCTGATCAGCTGCCTCTCCCAGGCCTCAGTCTCCTTGGCTGTCAACACCAAGGGGACACAGACTTCCCGACCACACGGCGTTCTGTGCAGGTTGAGTGTGTGGGAGCTGGAGACAGCACCTGCTCACTCCCCGCTGGGCCTAAAGGACTTACTTCACTTGCCCATAGTCCCATCTTCACAACTGCAAATGGGGTCCATGAAAGTGCCCGCCTCCTCTGAGCACTAACTGGGATAATTCACACAAGGCGTCTCTCTATGAAGCCCTGATAATAGTTATTATTAATGCAACAGACTATGCAAGGCAGTCTATGCAAGACTGGATATCCTCCTAAATGAGTTCATACAAAGAAGAATGCAAATCTGTACAACTGAGTGTAAGATGATTAGGGGGGAAAGGAGAACGCGGGAGGGGTACTATATACTGTGCAGCCTGGCGAATAGGAGCCTGACACTGGCCAATGACTTTATTCTGATGTGTGTGACCCTCCCTCTCGCTTTGCTTCTCTGTCACCCTTAATCGATCACCAAGGCCTGTAGTCCTACCACTTTAATATCTCCCAAGGGTGGCAATTCCTGCTGGAAGCAGCTCCCTGCTCGGCAAGATTTCTATTTCCCTCCACAGTGAAGAGTGAGTTCAGCCTCCCACCTTTAACAGGAATCCCCAATCCTCTGTTAAAATAGATCCATGCTTCAGCGAGTAAAGCCATGAACAGACTCTTCAGGTAGGACCTACAGACCTGATTCTGAACAAAGAAATGAAGTGTTTTTGCAACAGAGTGCAGGCTCTCCCTGTAGCAGTGCTGTCATTATGAGGGAGCCTCTCCCCAGACTAGTTCACATTTTCACTTAGAATCCAGGTCAGAACCTCATAAAATTCAGGCCAGAATCCCCAGTGAATACCTCTGGGAACACCTGCCACACACCCACTGGCGCCCATGCACTGGGAGAGCGAACAGCCCCACGTCATACGCCTGTGGGGGCTGCCCATCCTCGGGGAGAGGGCGTGGCTGCTTTCAGGGCTGTGCCCAGCAAGCAGACTAATGAGCGGCTCCAAATGTGTGTGCCCGAGCAGCCGCTGGCAGGGTCACTCCAACAAAAAGATGAAAGGCAGTGAGGAGAGCGGGTGCTGGCTCCTGGGAAAGCGGGTGCTGGTGAGAAGAGACAGGCTGGGGTGGGTGTGGCCGCCGCGTGGCCACACAGGCTGCTGCACAGTGAGGCGAGCCTGAGTGGGAGTGGAAGGGAGGTCCAGAAGCTGAGGCCAGACTGGACAGGCCTGGGATGGTCGCACAGCCGGTTCCCAGGTGACTGGACAGGCCTGGGATGGTCGCACAGCCGGTTCCCAGGTGGACTGGACAGGCCTGGGATGGTCGCACAGCCGGTTCCCAGGTGGACTGGACAGGTCTGGGATGGTCGCACAGCCGGTTCCCAGGTGGACTGGACAGGCCTGGGGTGGTCGCACAGCCGGTTCCCAGGTGACTGGACAGGCCTGGGGTGGTCGCACAGCCGGTTCCCAGGTGGACTGGACAGGCCTGGGGTGGTCGCACAGCCCCGTTCTCAGTTGGGCTTTGAAAGACAACATTGTTCCATCCATTTATTCAACAAACAGCTACTGAGCACCTCCCAAAAGCTGCACCGGGCGCTGGGGAGGCGGGAATAACAAAACGGACATGCCGTCCTGCTCTCTGGAGTTTTCCTATGGGAGGGGCAGGCAGGCCATAAACAAGGACATCATCCCATGGAAACGATGGTGTCAGAGAGTCACGAAACAAGGTGAGGGCATGGAAAAAGGGGAGGGACAGTGGCACTTGAGCATGTAGTTGCAGGAGGGCCCTCTGGGGCGGACATTCCAGCAGAGAGAGGGCAGAGCAAGGGCAGAGGAGGGAAGAGGCTGGTGTGTGGGAAATGCCCCCTTTCCTCTCCCCTGTTCTCCCTTCTCCCCACACGGGAGTGACTTCCACACCAGCCTGACTGAAGGGGGCCGTGTGGGGACACAGGCTGCCCGGCCTACACAGCCTTGTTGGCTTTCCCCCTTCAAGGGTCAGCCCTCCCGCAGGGCCAGCACCCAGGTCTCTGTGAACCAGGCTCTTCTCAGGGTCTCTGGGCTTTTTATTCCTGATCTGGAGTGTCCATCATTGACTCCCCAGCTCTCCTCATCCTACGGTAACACTTCCCAGCCGGTTTCCCTGGCCAGTCTCAGAAGACTCCAGTCTACTTTGCTCAAACCTTTGGGCCCAACTGCTTGCAGCCCCAACAGCCATGGGCTGGGAGGAGCAATGGGCAGGTAGATTGCAGAAGGGAGGGGAAGCCAAGGGCCACTTGCTGAGAACCCTGCCCCCCCACTTTTGCGCTAGCCCTGGGAAGATAAGTTAGCAGACTTGACCTTTCAATACCATTGAACACAACTGACAGCTCAATTCTCTCTGAAACGGCCTCTCTCTTCCTTAGGGTTCAAGATACCACCAGCTTGCGGGTTCCTCCTCTCTGTAGATGTTCTTTTTCTGTCTCTTGCTGGCTCATGCTACTCGACCCAGCGGTTACGGGAGATCCTCGGGGACCCGCCCCAGGTCCTCTTCTCTTCTTGTGCTCCGTCTCAAGGACACTTGAGCAATCCCATCCTTACCACCAGTTTGTTGCTGACTCACAAGTTCATGTCCCTAGCTCAGCGCTAGAGCTTCCAACCGATGGATCCACAGCATTACGGGCAAAACTGAACTCGTGGTTTTATGGCCACACTAGGTTCTCTTCTATTTTTTTTTCTTTTTTAAAAACATGTTTTTATTGATTTTTAGAGAGAGAGGAAGGGAGATGGATAGAGAGATAGAAACATTGATCAGAGAGAGAGAGATCAACATTGATCGGCTGCCTCCTGCACACCCCTCTGGAGATTTAGCCCACAACTTGGGCATGTGCCCTGACCAGGAATAGAACCATGACCTCTTGGTTCCTGGGTCAACATTCAACCACTGAGCCACACAGGCAAGGCCAGGCTCTCTTCTAGTATGTTCTGTCTCAGCAGGCACTGTTAGCACCCAGCTTTGCAAAACACAAACCTGGCATTCAGCAATGAACCCTCACTTCCCCTCATCTTCATATTGAACTTGTCACCAGGTCCTGTCAGTTTCACCCTCTGGTTATCTCTCAGGTAGATCCACTTCTGTCCACTGTCACCAGCTCCGCCTCTTCCCTGGTCTACTGCAACCAGGCGTATTGCCTGTCACATGCCAATTCTCGCCCCTCCAGTCTGCTCTTACACAGCAGCCAGGCTACTCTTTATAATAAACTCTTCTTCCTCTTGTCCCAGCCACAGCAACAGTGCCACCCGCCACCACGCAGCTTTGGCATATGTTCCTGCCTCTGCCTGAAAAGCTGCCTCCTCCTCTTCACCATTCCTCACCCAGCCTCCCCTTTGGATCTCAACTCAACCATCAGCTCCTCAGGGAAGCCTGGCCCACGTCTTCCTTTTGATGATCTCATCAGAAGGACGCCCTTCACCACAGACCACTCATGTCTGTCATATGTTTACATGCATTCACGGGGTTAACTGCCCCGTTCCCCTCCCCCCTCTCACCACTGTGAGCTCCCTGAAGGCAGGGGCTGTATTTATCTTGCTCATTTATAGCTGACTTTCTGGGCATCTCTAGAGAGCGGAGCCCCCAGGGTTAGTCCTGCAGCTCTGGCCCTGGAGCCAGTGCACTGAGGCACCCAGCAGAGGCCCTGGGGCTGGGACAGGAACAGGATCACAGACACTGACACGGAGCCTTGAGCAACTCAACCCCGGGACCTGGCAAACAGGCTTGCAGCTGATTGCTGCTGAGACAAGTGGGTGGTGGCAAGAAAAATGGCAAGAGACAGATTCGAGCACCAAGCCCAGCAGGAATCCTGGTGGCGATGCCCAGGAGTGGTAGACCTGGAACCTCCACTGTGTGCCCCGCAGTGAGTTTAGAGCCGAGAGCCAGCAGACACAGATGACAAAGCCAAATGGGTGTGGCAGCACAATCTAGGCGTGCAGGAACCACTTCCCTGAGGGACAGGACTTCAAGGTTTGCCTTGGAGACAGAGTTGGGAGGGCGCTGCTTCCTCAGAACTGGGCCAAGAAGAAAGGAAAGATGCAGAGGGGCTTTGCAGGTATCTGGGTGGAGGTGGGGGACTCTGGCGAGACAGCCTGGGCTCTCCATGAGGCTGGGGGTGCCAGGAGTTATCAATGAGTCCAGTGAGCGAACACTGGGTGTTGGGTCACCAGGAGAAGGCAGAGCCACTCGCTGTCTGAGACGGACACCCAGCCTAACGAGGGAGACGGAGAATTCAACCAAGTCCCTCCGTAGATATGCTGGGCACCAGTGTAAAGGTCACTATCAACTTAAACAGGAATCTGCTTCTCACCCATTAAGATGGTTGTTGTCAGAAAACCCGAAGACCATTCGGCCTCCAGAGCTGGTCAGCAGCCACTCCTTGGGGTCCGTCCTCCAGGACCATAAATGCCCCCTTTCTGCCTTACGGAACTGGCCGCCGTGTGCCCTCCATCTACCACCTGCTCTGCCCTCTCACCGTGCACGGCCATGCTCCGGTATGGCTGACTGTGGCCCCCAGGAGACAGTCCCAGCTGCCAGGAGCCCTCCACACCTGCCTGATGGGGACTGGAAAAGCAAATCCCTGTGAAAAAGGGATGTGTATGTATGAAGGGGTGGTCCATACCCATGGGCGGGGAAGGGGAGAGCGGGCTTGGCATGTCCTAATTGGACCTAGGGCAGTCAGGGGAGGCAAAGAGACAGGGAGCTGTAACCAGGTGAAACCAAGCTTGATAAAGGGGAGAAAATGATGGTGCAGGAGAAGCAGCGGCTGATCGCTCCCAGCCTGGTTTCCCCCCCAGCGGCACCGTGGCAGGAAGGACATGAAGGTGCCGGTGACGACCACAGTAGTAAACACTGTCCATGTGACAAAGTGCAGCTTCTAAGCACTTTACACCTGTGAACTCAGTTAACCTTCACAGGAACACTGTGGAGTAAGGGACTGTTTAACAATGAGGAAATTGAGGCACCGGGAGGGCAAGTGACTTGCCCGAGGTCACACAGCGAGTGAGTGGCACAGGCTGGTGTGGCTAGACTCACCCAGCATCAGAACCTGGCCCTCGGGAGGTGACTGGGCCTTGTCATCCATGCAGCCGGGCTTGGAGCTGTGACTCTGGGTCAGCTGAGCACCTGCCCTCAGGATCTGGGTCATGGAGAGGCTGGCATCCTTGAGACGTCACAGGGAGATGACAGCTCAGGGTGCTTTTGCCAAGGGAGTGACAAGGTCTCCGCTGCCAGGAGGCAGAGCTCTGAGGCAGCAGCAGCAGGGCACACCTCTCTGAGCCTCTGTGGACGCAGCCCCGGCAGCCCCGAGGAGTCTCCGAGGCAGAGGGCCAGAGGGGCGCTAAGGGACCAAACCTGGACGTCACAGGCCGGGGCTGGGCGTCCAGCTGTGCCCCAGACACCGTGTACATGTTCAAAAGGCATAACCGATGCCTCCTGTCTCACATTTCCTCGTTTCTGTAGTATCTTCATTTTTAAAAAACTTTAACTTCATTTTTTCCACCACCATTTATCTTCCCACATGTAGTATTTTCCATTGCATTTAGGGAAATACATAACCTGAAATCATCTATAATAATAAAAGCATAATATGCTAATTAGACCAGACGTCCTTCCAGCTCACCTTCCAGATGAGACAGGGCTACGAGGGCTGCAGCTGCGGGGTCCGAGCCCCTTGCATGAATTTCATGCATCTGGCCTCTAGTATAATGTGATCAGAAAATATATCAGTCATGCATTAATTATTTGTCTCCCTCTTCGAGGGTTAGCTCTATGATGTCAGGTTCTGTACTTGATGCGATTCCCTGCTGCCTGGCATGTAGCAGGTGCTCAGTTAGTCTAATTTACTAATAAATCCCACTTTCTAAATGTGTGTGGGCGTCCCTCAGGGTGACCCACGTGCAGATGGGAAGCCCTCGGCCGGGATGAGCGGTGAGCACCGGCCCAGCCCAGGGGAGGAAGGCCCTGGCTCCTGGGCTTGTCTCCTGTGGCACAGAGAGAGCCAAGGGGACCTCAGTGCTCCTGGGCCCGAAGCACTCCTGGTGCCCAGGGGCACGCCGGGCCACCTTTCATGGGGCGCTGAGTTTGTCATTACGTTGTTTCTGAAAGATTGATTTGAGTCTAAATCTTCTATCTGCACTACAGCTGAAGGGGAAGGATCTCCAACAACAAGCAAACAACCCTTTTAGCTATTGGTATGTGTCTCATTGTGTCCCCAAATTCATTTATTGAAATCCTGACCCCTAGTACCTCAGGAGGTGACCTTATTCGGAAACAGGATCATTGCAGATGTCACTAGTGAGCTGAGGTTGTGCTGGAGTGGCTGCCATTATGTGCACCATCACTGGTGTCCTCATGCAGAGGGGAAATCAGGGCACAGGGATGGGCACCAGGAGACTGGTCCTTGATTACGAAGGCCGTGCCCCTGCAAGCCACGGAATGCCAAAGCCCACTGAACGGTTCTTACTAGTGGCCGGCCTGTGGCCTGGGCAAGCCTTCCCGCTCCCCACTGCTTTTACTGCAAGCTTCCCCTTCATCCCAGCTTCTTATCTTATATGTAGGAATTTCAACCACCTGCTTATTATTCTCATCCACGGGGGAAGGCAAAGAAAGAGTGGAAATTCTTTCTTCCGGTTGTGGGGAAACTGAGCCCCGGAAAGGTTTGGTGCCCAGTTCAAGGCAGTGAGCCGGGGCGGGGGCGGGGCAGCCGTCTGTGGGCCTGCGGAGGTGGCTGAAGGCTGTGGCTGCCTCTTCCTCAGTTGACGTTCACTCTGAACACCCAATGAGTGCCCACGGTGATGCGACCCCCGTTTTATACCTACCCCCTCGGGGGCGCGTGCAGGGTTCCTGGGACAGACAGCAAATGTGCACTTGGTCCTTCCAGAAAACACAGAGAGCCAGGCAAACACGCCTGGCTTTTGCCTGGAGTTGCCTTTCGGTCCACACCCCGTGCAGCACAAACAGAGCCAGCAGTCTCCTCTCGCCCTCTGCCCCCTCTGCCATCCTGGCTTCTGTGCTCTCCGATGAGCCTCATTGGAGGAGGCATGGGTCCTTGG
Source organism: Myotis nattereri (assembly GCF_964212035.1). NCBI lineage: Eukaryota > Metazoa > Chordata > Mammalia > Chiroptera > Vespertilionidae > Myotis > Myotis nattereri. Next base: position 14,325,431 of record NC_138091.1, read on the forward strand.
GTCTGCAGAGCAGAGAATCTACAAGACACATCCCACTTCTCTGGCTAATACTGACCCTCTCACAGCACATTCCAAAGTCTCTTTATATCAGTAACCTATCTCCCACGCCTTTCACACACACCCTCCGGGCCCACCTGAACGAACCAGGCAGAGTGGGGAGGCGACGGGCACCCCACCCGACCACACGAGCTGGAGAAACCGTGTCCTGAAACCTAGCAGGACTTGGCTGGGACACGAGAGCCAGAGGATATGACCCAGGCAGGCCTCTGCTGGCCCCAGGCCCCGTGCTCCTGGTCCCCAGACATGGCAAAGCCGGCCCCGGGCACCCTGACTCCTCCCGTGCCCATAACTGGCTTGGCCTCGGTCCATAAACCGTGATGTCAGGATCATTGCTGAGCCGTGAAACAGTTAAGAAACATCCTGCCCCACTGGCTGCCGCGCTCATAAAGGTAGATCTACGTGTACTTCCTGGTGGCTCCAGACAGAGGCTCGCTCATTTGCCCACACCCAGTGGAGAGAGAGGCAGCAGCAGGCAGGACCGCCACCCTCCCATGCAAATCAGGCCTGGGAGTGCCGCTGGGCTCCGGGGCCATGCTCCTGGGGGGGCCCTGGGGAAGATGCAGCCCCGGCCGCTGTGCAATCCTCCTCATCTTGGCCCTCCTGCTCGACGCCCTGGGCCTGGTGCTCCTGCTCCTGGGCATCTTTGCTTTGCTCGATTACTGGGACTTCTTGGTCTACTCTGGGTCCCTGATCATGGCTTTCAGCCTCCTTTTCTGGATCATCTGGTACTCCCTCAACATCAGGCTGCCTCTTGAGAAGCTGGACTTGTAGTGCGCCTGTAGTCAGAGGAGAGGGAACACAGGCTTCCTGTGAACCTGGGGCTGCTGGCAATCGGAGGAGCGGGGACATGCTGCTCCCACCCAGAATCCCCCTCCCACCCCCCTCCAGGGAGCAGGTGAGTGCACAGGAGACCTGCCTGGAGTGGCGGGGCTCCGATGAGCTGGGACAGGTTTGGGTCTTTGGAGGCCGAATGGGCAAGCAGCTGGAGGATGACAATGACAGGGTTCTGCCCACCTGGGCCCTGGACCAGGAGGACACGGGGCAGGTATTTATCACCTGAGCACTCTCGTCCTTGAGGAAGCCAGAGGAGGGTCCCCGTGGCCCTCTCCACTCCATGGAGGGTTCTGCCACCTGAACAGGAGGTTGTCCCTCAGCTTAGAATGTGGAAGAAAGGGGCCCATCTTGAGCGTCTGCTGGTCTGGCCCCAAACCCTCTGCGGAGAAAAGCCTTTGGCACAGGGAAAGCAGGGAGAGTTCCCCACAGGCTGCCTGTGCCCTTGCCTGGGTGCAGGGGGAGGAGACAGAGCAGGACCCCCCAGAATGGCCCTTCTCACCTGCTTCTGCCCTGCACCTGCCCAAGTGGACATGCAGGAGGGCCAGGGCCTGCCTGCACGTCCACTCTCAGTGCCCCCGCCTCCTCACGTACCCTCCCATGCAGTCAGCACCCCAAGCCGGCTGGGAAGACCCCCAAATCAAGAGACCAGGGCTGGCCATTTCATTGTTGGAGCTGCACTTTCCAGCCAGGCCAGCGGCTCCGGTGACCACATGTCACCAGAGGCAGATACTTGTAAGATTTCTCACATGGACATGGAACCCCACAGGTGCAGCTGATCTGGCCCCCAAACCCTGAATGAGAGACGGGCAGCTGTTCCCAGGGGACCGCAGTCAAAGCCCCCGTTGGTTGGAGATTGTTATCCACCCCCCACCCCCACCCCCAGGGGGACAGGGACCTGCACTCAGGAGCAGCTGGGCACTCCCTTCTGCGTTCCAGGTGTAAGAGCAAAGGTCATTGCTGGTTGGAAGGAGGAAATAATCTTTTTATTTTTCTGGTGTCTTTTCTGGGAATTCCATCTGACCCTCAGAACTGAGGGACAAGAGCAGCGGTTTGAAGAGGTTTCAGAGGGTGGGGTGGTCCCGCCCTGCCAGATGAAAGGAAAAGAGAAGTCACCCTGCCTGGATGCCTGCGTCCCGCTCAGAGCAGCACTGGTTCCCAGGTGACGCTGAGCAGGCTGCATGATGCTCTGAGCCTCGTATTCTCATCTGCAAAATGAGGACAGTCCCTGCCTTGTTTTTGCAAAGATGGGGAATAGGGGAGGCAGGACAAGGCTCCTTGCAACCATGTCAAAGGTTGTTAGTGAACATGTAATGCGGGGTGAATAAGCTCACCCAGAGTCCCAACTGGGGGGACTTTTGGCGCACCTCAAACTGGCGGTGGCGGGGTCCCTTCCGGGTGAGCATGATGAAACAGGAGGGCTCCCTAACGAGTTCGCTCCTTCACCGGCGCGTCAGGCACCGTGCCAGGCACCGGGCTGCTGCAGAGTCAGACACGCGAGGTCTCTACCCTCGGGGAGCTCCGGTCGGGTGAGAGGCAGACAGTAACCTCGTGTTCTCACTAACGGATACATCAGCAGGGTCAGGCAAGGGCCGGGAAGAGGGGCAGCACCTCACATGGGAACGTGCACAGAAACAGGCACAGGAGGGGGAGCGTTCAGGGAGAGGCGCTGGCTGGAGCAAAGGTCCTGGTGAGGAGGAAGTGGGGAGCGCAGGGCAGAGGGCGAGTGCACCAGAAGTCAGCGCCTGCGTGGCCTTTATCTTAAGAACCATTAGAAGATAAATATTAGAGATGTGAGCAGGGTGACGATGACAATGATGATGAGCAGTTCAAGGCCATTTGGGCAGCTAAGTCACTTGCCCCCACATCCAGGGACCACAGTGTGGGGCTCCTTGCCCAGCACGTCCTTCTCATTAAAAAGACACGCTCAACAGCCCACAGTGAAGAGCATGGGCCAAGACCCCGCTGTCTGGTGTGCATCCAGTTTTAGTCCTTACTAGCTGTGTGACCTGGAGCAAGTTACTCCACCTCTCTGTGCCCTGGTTTCCGAATCAGCGAAATGGAGATGGTGCTGATAATCACCCCTGGGTCAGAGGTGACGTTAGTAGCAGCATGCAGCTCACAGGGATGCTGCCCACAGCACCGTACCCGTGCTGGTTAAGTAAACCTCCGTCACGATGCCGGTGGTCAGGGTGTTCTTACACAGGGAAACCTCTCTGAGGCACATGGTCATTCTTAGGAGAGTGGATGGCTTTAAGATTTGCAGTAGATACAAGAGTGAGAGCCACCCCGGACCACCGGGCTTTGTCTAGGAGCAGAGGGCCCTCCAAAGTTGTGAGATGCACTGCACTCTCCATGGAACACAATCATGCAAACATCACTTTCACCTTTTCAGTCCCCAAACTCTGTGTTCCACGGGACCCTCAAAGCCAGTGGCCCTTTGGTCTCGCCTCCCTCAGGCCCTCCATCCCTTGCGACGTCTGGGGCTGGCTTCGTGTGACAGGTTAGTGTGGGCCGGGCCCTGCCATTCAGGAGCCTGCTCACTTATGGGACTTGCCCACCACCCACTGGATGACCCTGGGCAGGTCCTCTTACTTCCCTTTAGAGCAGGAGATGGTCTGAGAAGAGGTTTCAAACTGTGCTCTGCAGAGGCGTCCAGGGGGCTGGAGAGTGAGCGGGGGAAGGGCAGCACCCACCCCCATGCTGGCTCTTATCTACTGAAATTTCCCGGGAGGCTTCCTGGGAACCCAAGTGCTGAGGCTAAAAGATATTCCTGATCACGGCACCTCTCAATCCCCTCACACTGTGACCTTTGGCCAGGGTGTCACCTGTGCCCACAGTCCTGGTTTAGACAGTTTGTGACTGGCTCTGCCAGTTCTGCTGTCCTCGGTGGAGAAGAACATGGGGGAGGGGGGGGCAGGGTCCTTTACTCAAATGTAAGGGAGGACAGGGCAGGGCAGGGGGCCCCACAGCCCTCGCCTGCAGCTTGCAGGGGCTGGAGACCTGGCTGCTGTCGCTCCAAGGCCCCGGGAGCTTCAGGGGTGAGCGGCTCATTGTTACAGCCCAACTGTAACCAAGCGAGACGTCATCAGTGGTCAGGGCATCCCTCAAGCTATGTGTGCGCCGTGTTCCACCTGCTGGGCACTTCCTGTAGATTCCCAGGGGAGTACTCTTGGCCTATTTGTTATTGTTTTTAATTATTATATTTTTTAATCCTCACCCAAAGACATGCTTTCATTGATTTTAGGGAGAGAAAGGGAGAGGGAGAGAAACATCAATGTGAGAGAGAAACATCCATCGGCCTCCTCCTGCATGGACCTTGACCGGGGATTGAACCCCAAACCTTTGGGTGCATGGGGCAATGCTTCAACCAACGGAGCCACCCAGCCAGGGCAGGACTCTTCTACACTAATAAAAGAGAAAAATGGTAATTGGCGTACGACGCTACCCTTTTCATTGGCTAATCAGGGCTATATGCAAATTAACCGCCAACTAAGATTGGCAGTTAACTGCCAACAAGATGGCGGTTAATTTGCATATGTAGGCACAATGCAGGGAGGCGAAAGGGAAAGCAGGAAGAAGCCCCCTGCCACTGACAGTGATCAGAAACCCAGGGGGGAGCTAAGAGCTGCCCCCCAGCCATGATCGGAGAATCAGGTGCCTTTGCCGCCCTGGCCAGTGATAGCAGGAAGTAGGGGTGGAGCCAGCGATGGGAGCTGGGCACGGTCGAAGCTGGCAGTCCCAGGAGCTAGGGGGTCCCTTGCCTGGGCCTAAAGCGGAGCCCACGATCGCGGGGCCGCTGCAGCTGCGGGTCCCCGCTGCCTGGGCCGGACGCTTCAGCCAGAGGCCTCAGGCCTGGTCAAGGGGCCGATCCGGTGATTGGTGATCGGAGGGTGATGAGGGTCAACTCCTCTGGCCGAGGCATCAGGCCTGGGTGGGGGGCGGAGCCGGGGATTGGGGGGATATGATGGTCCCCTTGCCCAGGCCTGAAGCCTGGGTCAGAGGCGTCAGGCTTGGGCGGGGGGTGGAGCAAGCAATTAGAGGGAGATGGGGGTCCCCTGCCCAGGCATGATTCCTGGGCCAGAGGCCTCAGGCCTGGGCGGGGGCCAGAGCCAGTGATCGGGGGGAGATGGGGGTCCCCTGTCCAAGCCTGACACCTCTGGCGGAGGCGTCAGGCCTGGACAAGGGGCCGATCCTGCGATTGGAGGGTGATGGGGGTCAACGCCTGAGGGCTCCCAGTATGTGAGAGGGGGCAGGCTGGGCTGAGGGACACTCCCCCGCCCCCCCCCCCCACACACACACCCAGTGCACGAATTTCGTGCACCGGGCCCCTAGTCCTTTTATAAGAGGGGGTAAGGTTAAACTCCCCACAAATACACACACTCACACCATACTCATATGTCAGCACTTCCTCCACACACACACCCTCATGTGACACACCCATATTCCCCATATACACCTCAGAAACACGTGCACACTCCCACAAACACACACCCTCATGTGACACACCCATATTCCCCATATACACCTCAGAAACACATGCACACTCCCACAAACACACACCCTCATGCACACCTACCTCTCCCATTGCCCACACACATCCACTCTGTGCACAAATCCACTCTCCCCACACACCCATAGTCTCACCTACCCCTACACACACGTCAACACCCCCCACACTGCACACGATCCTCCCCACTGCCCACACATACACACCAACGCACCCCCACATAAAAACCTCACACCATATCCACCCTATTCACACACACACACACAGCCCCTCTCCCCTGCCACACACATGCCAAACACAAACCCACACAAACGCACCATCCCAGCAACCAAAGCTGAGCGGTGGGCTCAGAGCCCCGAGCTGTGAGGGAGGCTTGCTCCTGGCCCCACGCGACTCTTCACACACACACACACACACACACACACACACACACACACACACACGCCTCTCTGCCCTCCGAGGGGAGGGGCCGGGGCAGCTGCCAAGTCTGCCCAGAGGAGAGTGGGGTGAGAGGCCTCGTGCTGGGGCTGCGAGGGCCCACATTTCTCCCTGGAGGCATTTGCACTCTCGAGGGAGAGATAAAGCAGGTATGCAGCGCCTCACAAAGTACACAGAAAATGGAAAGTGCGTGCCACGCGATAAGCACAGTCTTGCACAGGCTCTGAGAGCCAAGCCCGGGAAGAGAGCCTCCCGCCAGGTGGGGAGGGGCCGCCTGTGGTGTCAGAAGCCTGGCCTGGTCCTGAGGTGACAGGCAGAGGTGGCATCTGGGCCGATGCAGAAGGGGAAGACTTAGGGTGTCCTGGGAGAGTGAGCAGGAGTGGCTGGGGTTGGGGGGCTCCCTGGAGGACGAGATGCGGATCCTGACGCTGGGAAAGCAAGAAAGGGCCTTCGCTAACTTGAGGGGCTGGAGAGGGACGGGGCTAGGCTTTGCCGGGGGAGGGGGAGCGGGGAGAGTAGCTAGGTGTCTAGTGGGGGATGGGCTGGAGAGGAGAGGGAGGAGAGAGGGAGACCATGGGAAGCTCAGGTGGCAGGTGAGAGAGTGGCCTGAAATGATGGCATGGGAAGGAGAGCAGGCACAGGGACAGCGTGAGCAGAGGGCAGACAGGACCCACAGGTGTCCTCAAAGCTGCAGACAGCATTGCCGCCCACAGACGAGGGGGGTCAGGAGAAGGCACGGGTTTGGTTAAAATGACGCATTTTCCTTCGCACATGCGGAATTGGAGATGGAAGTGGTATTTATGAACAGAACTACCTAATTGGAACCGAATGCACAGATTTTAAACTCAGGAGGGCGAACAGGCCTGGAGATGGACGTCGGGGCTGCCGGCATGGATGTGGAGGAGATGGTAGAGGGTGAGAAGTAGAGAGAAACAGGAAGAAAACGTGTTGTGGGGAGTGGGGGGTTGGGGGGCCGGGCAGGAACCCTGAGAGTCCCCCGAAGAGGCACACTATCCCAGCTCACCCTATCAACAACACTGAGAGGAAAGTTATTATCGCTCCCCTTTTCCAGATAAGCTATCGAGGAGCACAGAGACTAAATCGTGTGCCCAACATAATGGAACGAGTGGGCGACAGAGCCAGATGGTGAAACCGGTGCATCTGGCCCTTGTTCCCACTCTGTCCGCACTCGGGCTGGGCAAGCTGGCCTCTGTGTCTGTGAGTAGGTGGGTTTTGTTGGGACACAGTTGGGATCCTCGGCTCCTGCGTGGCTGCTTCATGCTGAAACGACAGAGTCGAGGAGACTGTTTGCCTGCTACACTGACGACGCGGCCTTTTACAGATGTAGTTTGCTGCCCTGAACTAGCCATGGCTACTTCCCACAGGAGCCGAGGTCAGAACCCTGAGTCAGGTTTGCTTTTGGGGACTGGGAGAAGGAAGGCGGGTGGGGAGCCCAGAGAGAATTCCTAGGAGTAATAATGGGCAATACGGGGGGAGGGGTGTGGCAAAGAGGATGAAGGAGGACATGAGACCAAGATCGGGGGGCTGATCACCCAACACCCCAGAGCTGTCAGGAAGGTCGTGTCCTGAGGAAAGGGGGTTGGACTTGGCAATGAGACTTTATCAGTAGATGGTGGGAACAAATATGAGAGCAGCTGCTCAGGTGTCTAAGGACTGAGTGCAGATTAGTCTTCAAAGTATTGGGTGACGAAGTGGCCGGAGCAAGGCTGTGGTGGCATAGCCTGTTTGAAGCATGAGTTTTTCCAAGGAAGGGATACAGAAAATTGAGCAGGATGTTCAATGGAGGAGAGGGGCCACTGGAGAGGAAAAGAGGACATTAAAGTCACAAAGAAAAACGGGGGGGTGCCTGGCCATGTCCAAGGTGGAGGTGGGGGGCGGGATTCAGATCCCAGAGAGCGAGATCAGCTTTGCCTGAAAGGAAAGGGTGGGAGAGGGAGCTGAGATTTGATGAGCTCCTCAATATTTATTGGGCCAAACACCTTCTCCATTTTCATGCAGCTGCAGAGTGGGCCCCAGGCCAGCTGACGCCGAGCACCAGGCTCGTGTCACGCACACAGGCCTGAAAGGACGCACTCGGGTCTCAGGCTGATCATTTTGTCTTCATTACTCTTCACAGGTCCCCTCTGATGGAGACGCCCCAGAGCATGAGGCCCGTCGTGTGCCAGGGTGCGGGGGGAGCCAGAGGCTGCACAGAGAAGCTTTCCAGCAGCCACCGGGATGCCCATAAACGGCCGTGATGCCAGGCTCCGTCCAGACTCCGGCGCCCTGTGCCAGTCTACTGACGCCCCTGCCGTGCCCACCTGCCCCAGAAGGGCCTGGGCAGCCTCCAAGTTCTCCCACTGGAGCTCCCATGGCAGCAACCCTGCTGAGGGCTTAGACACCAGCAGAGAAGTCCCGTCCCCGCTGCTCCTCCGGCCAATGTCCTTTTACAGACTAGCGATTGGAACCAAGCACCGATGTCCACATGGGATCCCCCGAGCATCGCTCACACCGCACCCCGGCACCCCCTCCTCCTCAGCTCTGACTGCTGAGCCCAGCGGGCTCCCCTCATCCATCTCTTGGCCCCATCCCCTTGGCACAGGGCAGCAGATGTCAGCATGTTGCTTGCAGAAGCAGATGCATAGCCAATGTTGGGCAAGAGGCCATGCTCCACAGTGCTGGACGCTGGGTGCTGTTACACAGCCCCACCCGCATGCACAGCCCGGCCACACGGTCGGCCCACGTGGAGCTCAGCAACTGAAACCCTCGGGGCGTTTTCTAATAAGCAAGCTAGGCCTCCGCTAGGCTGCCCGGGTATTATTTATTTCTCGATCCCAAGAGCAGGACTTTATTTTTACCTTCATTCAATTTCATCTAGTCAGATGCAGCCCAACCACAGCGACTTGGGGGCCACCCTCTGGAGGCTGATCGGCTGTGCTCTGCTTGCCACTGTGCTCTGCTCACCACTGTGCTCCATAATTTATGTGTCCCGGCCTACTTTTGTACCTTTTATTTATATTTCACCCTAAAAGTGTATGTGTCTCATATACGCTGCCTCAGCCCTTGTATGGTATGATCTGAATAAAGAAGTTGACATGGCCTTTGGTAAAACATGCAATGACAGGTTCCCATCTGCGTGGTCTTCTGACGAGGCTCAAACTCCCAGCCCTGTCACCCTCTCCCCAGTAGCTTCACTGCCTCCGTGCAGGCCTTGGATGCTGCACTCGGCGCAGCACCTCCTGGAAGGCATGCAGAGAGCCCAGCATGATGGAGACAGGTTCCAGGGGTGGGCAAACTTTTTGACTCGAGGGCCACAATGGGTTCTTAAACTGGACTGGAGGGCCGGAACAAAAGCATGCATGGAGTGTTGTGTGAACTAATATAAATTCAAAGTAAACATCATTACATAAAAGGGTACAGTCTTTTTTTTTTTTTTTTTAGTTTTATTCATTTCAAACAGGCCGGATCTGGCCCGCGGGCCGTAGTTAGCCCACGGCTGGGTTAGCCTGACCCCCTGGAATCTTCTGGAAGTTCTATACTCAGCCACCGCCTGGCTTCTCAGAATCCAACTAGTCTCAAAGCACAGTGCCTGGCCCATATTTGAACCTCAATAAATATTTGTTAAGTGAGTGAGTAATTTTAAAAAAATGGGGATTAGGCTGTCTCAACACCCGAAGAGATACCATGAAAGAACATTCTAGATACGACATTAAGGAAAAGAAAGATTAGAACCTGCCTTGACGCTCTTTACTTGCTGAGTTCCCCTGTTAACTATTTCTCCGTGTGTCCTGCCTGCCCACACGCAGGGAGGAAGCAATTCTTCTCTCAGCTCTGTCACCACACAGAGGGAAAAGTCGCCTATAACCAAAGTCACTCTCAGCGGTTCCTTAGCAAGACACTGTGTCGGAGGCCACATAACTTCTTTTCACGAGACCCACCCAGTTGTTTGTTCATTCTAGAAATGGAATGCGTTTGTTTCTTTGCTGAGAACAAAAGCAATAGTTGGCTTTCATTTCGCAGCAGCCACATTGTTCAAAATATGCAAATCCTGAAAAACTCGGCTTGCGCTCAGCCCAGAGAGTCTGTTGCGTCTGCGAGGCTGGGGAGCTGAGCTGAGCTGAGCTGAGCAGCAGCTGCAGATTCCGAACCCCGACATCACACTCCCCTCCAGGGAGTGTCTCACGTTACTCACATCTCCCTCTCCTCCTTCCGCCTGGCTGTCAGCGTGCAATCTAAGTGCACGTGTGGCGGTTCTCCACCTAGTGCGCTTGTTCAGCTCCTGAACTACCTCCCAAATCACAGGGCACGCTTCTGTAGGGTGGGCACCTCCCGGGCACCTCCCGCTGCTGCCGAGAATGGGTGCCTGCCGAGTGAAGCTGTGATCAGGGAAGTAGGAGGTGAACTGGAGGCAATGCCCCTAGAAAACCAGAGAGGGCTTCCTGCAATTTACCTTCAGCCTCCTGGGCACCCTGATTCAGGGCTAGCACTGGGAAGGCACACTTAGGCATTGGAAATTGGGGCAACCCCTCTTGGACCTGGCGTGGTCTGCAGCTCACTGGCTGCTGGAACCATGCCCAGGGACCCCTGTGGCACAAACTGAGACCTCAAGTACTGGACTCAACCTTAGAGGCCATGAGAGCGGCGCCACTCACAAGGTGTGCAGATCACCTGGGGTCCTGCTACATGCTGCTTCTGACTCAGCAAGTCTGGGGAGGGCCTGAGACTGCATTTCTGATGAGCACCTAGATCAGCGGTTCTCAACCTGTGGGTCGCGGCCCCTTTGGGGATCGAACTACCCTTTCACAGGGGTCGCTTAAATACATCCTGCATATCAGATATTTACATTACGATTCATAACAGTAGCAACATTACAGTTATGAAGTAGCAACGAAAATAATTTTATGGTTGGGGGTCACCACTACATGAGGAGCTATTAAAGGGTCGCGGCGTTAGGAAGGTTGAGAACCGCTGCCCTAGATGGTACCGCTGCTCCTAGCCCCAGGACATTCAGAAGACCAAGGATCATGAGCAACCTGCTATTTCAGAGATGGGGAAACTGAGGCCAGAGATGAAGTGACCTTTCCAAGTCCAAGCAGCTGAAAAGTAGCAGGTCCAGGGCAGGGGCCCAGGTCTCCAGGCCTCCAGGCCTCCAGGCCGCCAGGCAAGTCCACTTTCCCATCCATGAGCTGCTGACTGGCCTCCCCAGAGCCTTCTGAGCCTCGGGCAGAGCGAGCAGGGTAGTGGCAGGCGGGGGTGTGCCAGAGGGAGGTGAGGCACGCTCATGCGGCAGGTGAGTCATGAGCCATCGTGCCCCAGGCCTCAGCCTGGCTGTGCCGGGTGCCTGGGAACGCGCTCCTGACCGGCCTCCACGCTCCTCTGCGTCACTGTGGATGCCAGAGCCATGAGGGCATGAGTGCCCGTCACACAGGCAAGGCGGGGTGCAGAGGGAGGAGGGCACGTCTCCGCTGGGCAGGCCACAGGCAGCTGAGCCAGAGCAGATCTGGACTTGCCCTCCCAGACAGTTCTCCCAGGGGCTCGGCCGAGGGAGCCTCCGACCCCTCTCCAGGGCCACCTCTGGGGCCCCTCATCCTCTCTGGTCCTTGGAAGGCATCGGGGTTTTTTCAGTGCCCGACCTCAGTCAACTCTGCCACTTACAGGCAAAGTGACCTCCTAGGCCAGCGGTTCTCAACCTGTGGGTTGCGACCCCTTTGGGGATCGCACGACGCTTTCACAGGGGTCGCCTAAGACCATCGGAAAACACATATATAATTACATGTTGTTTTTGTGACTAATCACTATGCTTTCATTATGTTCAATTTGTAACAATTGAAATTGGGGGTCACCACAACGTGAGGAACTGTATTAAAGGGTCGAGGCATTAGGAAGGTTGAGAACCACTGTCCTAGGCGGTCCTTGCATTAGAGGATCGTAGTAAAGTCCTCCCCATCGCCAGGGCCCAGTGGATTCGGCATGGCCGTCTCAGACCCCACAGCCTCCGACATGGGCACATCCCTCACCGTGTCTCTGTTCTTAAAACATAGAGCTACACTTAGGTCATCCCTTCAGACTCTAATGACCCAGGACTGTAGGACCTGTCATCTACGGCTATTTAAAGTCAAGTCCTGCCACTAACGAAGTCCACACCTCACACTACCCCATTCCCACGGTTTACCACAGAGGTGACTGGGAGGGGCCCACAAACCCGGGGGAAGATGGGCATACGGGGATCCGGGGGGGGGGGGGGGGGAGTCCAGCCAGGCCCTGCAGCCCACTCCCAATCAGTAGAGCCGTAAAGCCTCTAGAATTCAACTCATTTCTCTGTGAAATTAAAGTGTGTGTGTGGGGGGGGGGGCGCGGTGGGAAAGAGGGGGCCCATCCTGGCTGACCACAAGCTGAGTCTATCACTGCTGAGGTCGGCCCAGAAACTCATTTGCATGAGAGACCAAAGAGCCTTCTGGGTAAAAACCAACACGAAGGGAAAAGGGAGTCAGACAGACAAGTTTGTCCTGGTAACCGGGACAACACCGTATGTTCAGCTTCCTTCATCTTACAACAACCCCATCTGTTCTCAGGGAAGAAGGGCTATAGGAAGGATTAGGCGGCTTTTTGGAGAAAAAAAAAAAATCTGTATGTGGTGCTGGGGGTCCTTGTCTCAACGCTTGGAAGCATCCAGCGTAAAGTTGGGTTGTACTAGTTCCTGGTAGACAGAATGATACCTGGCAGAAGAGAGAATGAAAGAGTAAATCACTCCTTGTCAGGGATATTTGGATGAAAGGTTCAGACTGTTAGAAACTAAATGCAGTTATACCCTGAGTTTTAGGGGGCGGGGGGCGGGAAAGCAAAAATACCGCTCGGAGTTTGGTGTGCAGTGAGCTGGCAGCCACCCTGAGCACCGGCGGGAGCGGCCCCGCCCTGGGAGCGCCCTGGGCATCTCAGCATCCGGCCGTGTGGCTTTGAACCGTGTCTGTGAGCAGCTGAGCATTATCTCAATTATCTGTGCCTGGTTAGCAAGATGCGCCCTGAGGTACCAGAAAAGCCGGGAGGGCGCCTGAGAGGGTTATGCTTAGCATAAAACGGAACGTAATTAGGGGTTTCGATTGTGCACGCGAGGCATGTTGGGTCTGGGACACTGACACCTTTGTCCATATAAGTTCCTGGTAATCACGCCTTCACTTAATGACATTCGGTTGACGAGAGGTTTTACAGGAACACTGCTCCGTTTCCTGTTGCGGGGACCTGTACCCGCCTGGGAAGGCCAGGCTCCTGGGTCAGAGTGTTGTCCGTGGCCAAGATCTTCACAGCAGCCCCACAGTCCCCTTCCTCCCTTCATTTCTTTCTTCAACAAATACTCGTCTCTGGCCTCAGTCACCCTGATCCCAGACACTGTCCACTGCCCCTGCTGGAGGTCCTTTAGTGCTTGCAGCTGGTAACTATGAGGAAAGTCTGGGGCTCTATCCTAGACATACCCAATGAGAGGCTCCGGGTGGGGGGTGAGGGCAGCAGAGGAATTAATTTAGCGGCGCTCAGGGGACTCCGAGGCACCGCTCCGGAGTCTGAAACTACCAGAAGGACCTTTTCAGCTGACCCTGTGCTTGGACGCTGCCCTCTGAGTGACCCCTCTCTCCCACTGTCTCCCAGGGCGCAGGGAGTCTGGCTGCACTGCCCAGCCCCAGGCGGCTCTGCCAGCTGTGAGGAACCTTGAGTGCTGCCAGCCCGCATGGTCCCCGTCACCTGTGACCCTGCCAACCTGGGAGGTGGCAGCGGCGGGCGGGGGGGGGGGGGAATGGTGGTGGAGGGGGAGCACACTGGCTTTTCCTCCTGTCTCACCTGCACTTTATTGTCAGGAGAACCAAGGTTGCCATTGTTTAGGGAGACAGTCAGGAGGCTGTCGGAGCTGGTGTAGGGAAAAGGGGGAAGGAGCCAGGAGAGCCAGGGGAGCCCTGGGCAGGGGCATTGAGGGGTGAGATGGTGGGGGGACACGGTGAGGGTGACAGGAACGCCACGGAAGTGAGAAACGGAGGTGGGAGGATGGGGAAATGTGTGGCCCCTGCACCAGCGGCAGCAGCAGACACGTGGGGCCGCGTTTGACATGAACATCCGTGGTCTCAGCCCTGACGTTCGGAACCAGGGACTCGGAAAGTTGAGCCCATTTGTGTGTTTAAAAGCTCCCCCAGGGGTTCTGGGGTGCACATCGCTTGAGACCCGCTGGGCTGAACAGCTGTTATTTTAAGCAGGCATGCGGCCCTCCATCCTGGGTTTTTCCAATGTTTTTGAAATTCTGCCTTGGGCATGGGGACCCAGGGGAGAGCGACAGGGATCTCTAGTGTGAGTCACACACAGACGCCGCTTGCTCTTGCCCCGTGGAGTCCCCGAATCTTCCCCGCAGAGACAGGAGGAAATGGCTGTCACCTCTGCTCTCTCCCGTGGCCCCCCTGGGCCATGGGCACTGTGGCTGCTGGCAGCTCTGGGCCGGGCACCTTTTGCCGGGAAGGCGAGGGGGCTGGGGAAAACCCTAAGGAGCCTCTGACCTATGTTGCTTCCCAACTGATTCAACATCAAGATGCTCCTTTATTATTTTTCTACCAAATGTCGCTTATCTTGGAATATAAGACTAATCACTAAGGAATAATTCATTCATTTCCCCATGATTTATTCATCAAACACATCCATAACTGGGTAGGCGAAAAGCAGACACAGATGGAGTGTGACTTCCATTAGAGTTTCAAAACGTTGAAAACAATCCATTACAACGGCCACAACCCCAGGGACCTGGGAGGACCACGTGGAAGGAGAGTCCAGCTCTCAGCCCCTGTGTGAACAGAGGGGAGGGACACAGTCAAACAATGGCCAACAAGCTCGCAGGCTCTTGCCACGCTGCCCCACCCCAGCCCACTCAGGACGTCGCCCCTTCCACACGCGCCTCCCTCCCTCTGCTCCTGGGACCCAGAGGCCTCCCATAGGCCCGGACTGGAGCAGGCGAGGCCTGAGGGCCGGGGCCACTGCTGCTCCTCCAGCGGCTGCTCTCCCAGCGTGCCTGTCCCTGCAGACCCCCCTCCTCCTCTCGCAAACACTAGAGTCTGTCTTCCGTCCTCACCCCTGAATGTGCCAGAGCCCCTGGGAGGCCTGGCTAACGGGGATCTGCGGCCGAGTGGGCAGTGAGCCCCGCTTCCCCCAGAGCACCCTGGAAGGCGCTGCTCTGCCACCTCGGGGTGCAGGGCTGAAGAAGGCCTCCCCCCCCCATCCCCCCCACTCCCCGTTCACCCTGCAAAGCCGTCAGACAGGCCCGCGGGAGAGTGGAGCTGAGGCGGATCGGTGATGGGTCCCTCTGCCCCTCCAGTGCCCAAGGCTTTGCACTGCTCTAGGCGGATGGGCCTCGGTTGCTTAGGATACTTGTCACCAAGGCATCTCAAGGCCGAGGAGCGAAGGAGAGGGGGCGGGGGAGGGGGTGAAGCTGGGGCAGACCTGCCACAAACAAGGAATTTCGTGAAGACCTCTTTATTTTTATTTATCTTTATTGTCCAAAGTGTGGCATATGCCCCCATTGTTCCCCCTTTATTTTTAAAATCTGTATGAATGTCACCTTGTGCTCCAGGTGTTTGTTCACTACTGTTAAAATGTCTCCAAATCTCCAAGTAAAATGGGCATCATTCCCTGTGGGTTTGCCCCCCCCCCCGCCCCGCCCCGTCCCGTCCCCCGCACGATGGCTGGCAGAGCCCCACGCGGGCCCCGCAGCACAGCTGAGAAGTTCTCAGGCTGGAGTGGCTCTCGCGGGGACTGCTCAGCCCACCAGCTGTGGCCGTCAGCCAGCCCCCCGCCCCCGGCCATGGCCCGGCAAGCCCAGCCCCGCTGAACACCCCCACTCCCAGGCAGAGGGCACCCCTGTCCAGGCTCTGCTTCCACAGGAGGAGCTGGGAGGCCCTGGCATGTTCAACAGCTCACCCGGGGCCACAGGGTCTGTCACGGGTGAGGCCTGGGCTGGAGCCCACCTTTTCTGACTCCCAGCCTACTGCCACCTGCTGCCTCACTCTGCTGCTCTGGGTGAAGGCAAAGGGCTGGCAATGCCCACGGACCTGCTCCGACGGAGCCGAAGCGCCCGGTCAGGAAGCCTGGTGGGTGGGATTACGTCCGGGCACCATTCTGTGCCTCTTCTGTCACATGGGAATATGAGTGCCCCCACTACACGCTCCCAGCGTTGTTTAAGGCACATGCTGGGCATCATACACGAAGGGGCAACCACATGGGGGTGGCTCTGGGGCAGACTTGGGTGCAGCTTAGTTCGTCCCCAGGCTCCCCTCTCTCACCCCGTTTGCAGCATCCCAGCACACAGGGGTGGGAGAGGGTGGGCACCCCTGGAAGCTGACACCTAACAGTGACGGCAAACCTGGCCCATGACCCACATCCCCCGGCACATTCCTCCGGAGCCGGGGGGAGTCAGATATCAAGCCTCACGTCACCGAGCTGCTGGGTGTGCCCTGGCCTCCACCAGGCTCGGCCAGAGCCACCACCGGCCCAGGGAGGTGGCTCCTGGGGTGAAACCCACCTGTTGTTCCCATCACTTACCTCCACCTAAAAGTCACGGCCCCGTGCCCCGTACCACAAGTGACTCAAGCAGCAAGAGCCCTGATGAGTTACAAACGTACTCATCAATGCCGTTCTACATTAAATCCCGAACACTTGTACTGCCACTGTCCTTTATTCCAAAGCCCTCCTTGACATGGTGAAAATCTTCATGCTTTTTATGCATAACTTTAAAATGGGTTTGGTAGACATGGAATTAAACAGAAAAGGGGGAGGGGGGAAATACTTTGCTTCCCATAAAGCAAAGACGCTTACGAAGAGAACTCAGACAAGGTCTGAAGGTGGAATTAAAGCATAAAAGCAAGAAAGGGTCATGGAAAGGGTGGGTGAAATGAGCAGTTCAGCACTTCAAACCTGACCCCAGGAAGCCGGTTGAGTTGCCTGAGGTTATGTTTTGTTACTCGCCTTATCCACAAATAGGTCCGACACTGTTATAAATAGCTTTACCCTTGAAGAGTTTCTGAATGTGCTGTACTAGAGTAGACGGGAGGCTGGGACTGAGGGAGGTCGCAAGGAACCAGATCACAAATCCAGAGACCTCCCTCCCCCACGCAACTCACTTCCAAGCCCCTGAACATGGGCAGGGTGATGAGAGGCACAGAAGAGACGCCACGACAGAACTCCGTAATGGGGTCCTAATTCGGAGTGTAGTCTAGGACTTAGCGTGATATGAAACACCCCGGTTTGATAGTAACCCCCACAAAGCTGGATGATAAGAGCTGATTTGACCCTCATACAAAATGTAATGCAAAGTTTCCCCTCATTATTGCAAGCACACACATGCATACACACTCACATTCACACATACATACCCTCAAACACACGCACACACACACACACACACACACACACACACCACATATTCATACTCTCATGTGGTCCCTCTCTCCTCCTGTATTTCAGACTCAGTGAGGCCAAGAGGGCATTGCACTAGAAGCTGGACATGAGCTCCTGTTTTGACGTTGCAGCCTGCTGGCTAGCTGGCTTGGTCACTAGCCCTCCTTTGGAGACCACAGTTTCATCTGTAAAATAGGTTCTTACAACCATCGAGGAGAGCACACATGCAGTGATATGTAGCGTGGACGGAGTGTTCGCTAGGTGCTAGCACTTTCCATGGTTTGTCCTCTTTAGAACGTACTATAACCCTGCGAGGCTGTCATGGCCCAGGACCCACAGAGGTGGAGACACTAGTTCAAGATTACAGTTAGTGACAAGTGGTTGTCAGACTGGAACCCAGCCCCCTGAGTCCAGAGCACTTGAACTTTGAGACCTGTGGAGCACACGACAGCGCAGTCCGAAGGTGGGAGGAAGTTTAAAGCCGGTGCTTCTGAAAGCGTGGTCAGTGCACTGCACTAAAACAGGTTCTTCGCTCCCTCCTCAGATCCCAGTGAGGAACCCACTGGCAGGAGCATCTGCATTTTAATATTCGCTCTGCCAAGCGAGGCTTTCATAGTCCAAAGTTCGAGACTCTCTTAATTAAGAGGAAACCATAAAGTTTCACTCTGGCCAAGATGAAGTGGCAGAGACTGGATTTATCCTTCTGTCTGAAACAACACAAAACATATGAAACGACAGTTTATAAGACAGTGGGCATCTGGCAACGGAAAGCAGTAATACACAACGTATAGGCCAGGGTGCAGGGAGGAGGAATTCAGGGAAGGCTGTCAGACCCCCAGAGCTGAGGCTGTGAAGGTAAGAATCCAAGCACAACAAAACAGCTAGAGTTCAAAGAACAAAATCTCAGAGAGAAGAGAGCTGCACAGAGAGACCAGCAGAGCACTGATTGGTCTGCGTGTGTGTGAAAAAACAATCCCAAGGTTGGGGGGTGATGGGGGGGGAGGAATAAATCATCAGAGAAAATTAGAGAGTACGATGCAAGTTCTTCAACAAGTAATGAGAGAGAGAGAGCAAAAAGAAAACAAATAACAAAATGATAAACCTAAATCCAATACACAAATGTAAAAGAGATGTGTCAATGGATTTTTTAAAATTATCCAATTATATGTTGTCTACAAAAAACTCACTTCAAATATTATTGGGCCCAGGTGGTGTGGCTCAGTGGTTGAGCACCAACCTATGAACCAGGAGGTCAGGGTTTGATTCCCAGTCGGGCACATACCTGGGTTGCAGGCTCGATCCTCAATAGGGAGCATGAGAGAGGCAGCCAATCAATGATTTTCTCTCATCATTGATATTCCTATCTCTCCCTCTCTCTTCCTCTCTGAAGTCTATAAAAATATATTTTAAATATATATATATATATATATATATATGATATATATATGTGATATTTGGTATGTTAAAAGTAAATGAACAGATAAAGATATACTATTCAAACATAACCAAAAGGAAGTTGGAGTGTCTGCCTCAGTAACAGACGAAGCAGACTAGAGCAAACAACAGCCAGTGTAAAAGAGGAGCATTACATAATTATAAAAGGGTCAGCTCACCAGAAGGCAGACCAGTGATAAATGTGTATGTACCTAAAAACAGAACTTCAATAAGTTAAAACCGATAAAACTGAAAAGAGAAATGGAAATAGGCGAATTCACAATATGCTAGAAGACTTGAACTCCTCTCTCAGTAATTGACAGGACTAGTAAAGAGAAAAATCAACAAAATTTCAAGTATAAGGTTGGCTCATGTCCTTCAGTTCTGTCAGCCTAGGACTAAAGAACTGCAAACCGAGGAAATCTAATTGACATTTACAGAACAGTCCACCCAACAACAGCGAAATATACATCCTTTTCAAGCACAGGTGGAACATTTACAAAGATAGACCATAGGCTGGATCATAAAACAAGTCTTAACAAAATTTAAATGAATTGAAATCATACAATATATGTTCTCTGATCATATTAATTTAAAATCAATAACGGAAAGATAACAGAAAGGTGTCTAAACACTTGGAAATGAAACAACAGACTTCTAGATAACACATGGACCAAACAGGAAGTCTTAAGGGAGAGAGAAAATACTCTGAACAAAATAGAAAATACAGCCTATTTGTGTGATAATGCAGTGCTTAGAGGGAAACTGACAAGCTTCAAATGCTTATGTTAGAAAAGAAAGTCCTTGGCTCAACAATATAAGCATGGATATACCATAGTCTTTTAAAGACCAGCAAAAGGAGTGCCAAATAAACCCAAGTTAAGCAGAAGGAAGGAAATTATAAAGATAAGAGCAGAAATCAATAAAATTGAAAGCAGGAAAACAATAGAGAAAATCAAAGAAACCAAACACTGGATCTTTGAGAAGAATAAGATTGATGAACCTGTAGCAAGCCTGGGAAAGAAAACAATATGCGGTATCAAGAATGAAAGCAGTATTCCCTCCCAGACCCTGCAACCCTTACCAAGGTGATACTACAAACAACTAACTCCATGGACATAGATTTGACAACTTAGACCAAATGGACCAATTCCACAAAAGCCAGAAATGACCACAGGTCACCAGAGATAAAACAAGAGTCCTGTAAAATTTTTTAAAATTTAATTTGTAGTTGAAAACCATTTGTAAGAGAAATCTAGATATTTTCACAGGCAAATTCTACCAAACAGTTAAAGAATAATACCAATTCCAGACTACCTCTTTCAAAAAATACCAGAGGAGAAAACATTCCCCAATTCTTTTCATGAGGCCAGGACTACCCTTATATCAAAGCCAGACAAAAATTATAATAAATCTATAATAAAACTACAAACCAATACCCTCAGGAGCATAGGTGGAAAAATTCTCAATTAAATATTAGCTCACTGAACCCAGCAATATATGTAAAAAGAACAATACACCATGACCAAGTGGAGTTTATCTGCGGCAGCCGATCAATGATTCTCTCTCATCATTGATGTTACTATCTCTCTCCCTCTCCTTTCCTCTCTGAAATCAATAATAAAAATATATTTTAAAAAATTAATAAATTAAATTAAAATTTCAAGTTCTTTACATTTTCTCTTTCCTAAAACTGCAAAAGGGTTGTGGTCGGCAAACTGCGGCTCGCGAGCCACATGCAGCTCTTTGGCCCCTTGAGTGTGGCTCTTCCTAAGCCTTAGGAGTACCCTAGTTAAGTTAATAACAATGTACCTACCTATACAGTTTCAGTTTAAAAAATCTGGCTCTCAAAAGAAATTTCAATCATTGTACTGTTGATATTTGGCTCTGTTGACTAATGAGTTTGCCGACCACTGGGCTAGACAGGTGGGCCACAGCAAAACTTCTTTGAAACTTCCTTTCTCTCCCATCTGTTCACACATCCCAACTGTGTCCACGCCCCTCTCACCCTCCACTCCCAAACCTCCCTCTCCATGCTAAGGGACACGAGGGGAATGTGAGCCTTCCACAGCCTTCATCCTTGTCCTCATCCTTTAATATTGGCATAGACATGCCCAATGTCAAGTACTTTATTTTCAAGTTCCCCACGACCAACCATTTCAGCAGCCCTCGGCTTTCCCCATGTGGAGGTCCTGGGGCAGGTTACAGCCCTCACACTCCCCTCTCTGCTTTGCTCCCCAGTCTGCATTACAAAGCTCAAATCAATCCCTCTGAAAGGCAGGGCCTGCAATGACAGTGGGGAGGCAAACTGAGCTAAGCCAGCATCCTCTTCAAATGACAAGGAGAAGGCAGAGTCTGGAAACCACCTTAACGCTGCCACACTCGCATCCAACTGAGTCCTTCAAAGTAGCCAAGCTGGGAGGGTGCAAGCCTGACAGACCCCTGCTGCTGCGCGGCCGGAGCCAGCCCCGTGCTGTGCTTGGACTCCAATAATAACGACGCAGATTCGAGGCCCTTGTGTGTAGTTAATGCATTTAATCCTCGCAACAGCTCTGTGGTGGTAAGTAACTGTATGATCCCATTTCACGGATCAGAAAACAAGGCACAAGTGCAAGTAACTTGGCCGAGTTTGCGGGGCTAGGAAGTGGTCGAGCCTCAAGAATCCATGCTCTTCACCACTAAGCTGTGCCTTCCATCTGTACATTGCATTTTTTTATTTTGCATTAAATTGTTGGATTTTCCCCGAGCTGTATCAATCTATTTGAATTTTAGTTATTTCTAAAAAGTAACCTATTATCCAAGGAAAATTACCAACACACACTCAACTCAAAGGAATTTGCTGCAGGCCCCCAGGGGTTCCACAGCTGCTGGATAGTGGCAGCCTCCGGGGTCACGAATTCTACCCAAGGCCTTGCAGCTGTGCAGCTGGGTCAGGCTTGCTGGTCAACCACCCGCCACATTCTGAGGTGGTCACACCTCGAAGCAAGCAGGCACATATATGGCAGGTGAGGGGGGCCTCTCCCAAGACCCGGTGCCCCCGTCCCTCAACCAGCGTCCTCAGGAAGGTGGTAAACAGAATGTTAAAGACCCCTCCTGCCTCAGACATGGGTGATGAACAACTTCTACTCCACCCAGCTGGCCCACAACTAGTGATAATATTCCTGCGCAATGTCTTCGGTGGGCTCCAGGTTTGGGGGTGGGAGTGAGGGGCAAACAAAACATAGCTCAGCTACCAGCATCCCTCCCAGCCCCAAGTTGTGCTCACCTCGAGGCCCTGCCCACTCCCCTCACTCGTTTCCAGGTAAAACTATGCTTTTCAGAGACCCTCACACTGGGACGTGGAACATTCAGCATGCTGGGACCAGTTGGAAATTGGGATGGAGGTGAGAAGGGAAGGTGTGAGGGCGAGGAGCCCTAGAACCCAGACAGAGAAGGGTGAGTCCTGGGAGCTTTCATATCTGTAGACCCCACCTCGGGCATCCTGGGGCCAAAATTTTCCAATAAATTAGAAGTTCTCCCCAGTGGTTTTAATGTGCAATCGGGGATAAGAAGCTCCCCTAGATCTGAAGTCAGCAAGCTTTTTCCATAAAAGGCCGGATGTGAAACATTTTTGGCTTTGCAGGCACCTGTGGCTTCTGCCAGTTCTCCTTCTCCTCCACCTTCCTCTTTCTCTCCTCATATCCTCTTAAGCTTTTCCTCATTTTCCTCCTCCTCCTCCTCCTCCTTCTTCTGCAAACCTTTAAAAATGTAAGAACTATCCCCAGCCCATGGGTGGTACAAGAGCAGGCCGCAGGCTCGGTTTGCGGATCCATCCTAAGCCAACAACTCAAACACTAGTTCCTGAGCCCGAGATGAGTGGGCTCGGTGGTGTGGGGAAAACTGGCTCCCGTAAACCCAAACCCTCACCTGCAGTGTTTGCTGAATCCCATGGTGTAAATACTCTCGCCCACCCAGCCCGATCTCTAATCACCCGTGTGACGTCACTGAGCCAGAACTGGGAGGAGACGCCAGAGCAGCGGCCCAGGCAGCTCCAGTGCAGCGCTCTGTGGGAATCACCTGGGAAGCTGCTTACCAGCTGCTGGAGGGGCTGGTGCTGCCCCATATGGGGAGCCCTGGCCTATTTCCATAAGGAAATAGTCCATTCATTCAATACATGTTCACCCAAGGCCCCTGGTGGAGGCCACAGCCTGGAGGAGGGACTTCACAGACGGGCATCTCTCTCATCATTGATGTTTCTATCTCTCTCCCTCTCCTTTCTTCTCTGAAATCAATAAAAATATATGAAAAACAAAACAAAACAAAACACACAAGAACTGACAGTCACTTTCTGATCCCAGCATGATGGAGTTCTTTATGCGCCACAGCAGGAACGACAGATTCGCCTTCCCTGGCCTGGTCCCACATCGTAGCCCTGACTCTTTGCTGTACCCTGGACCCCCTAACAAAGTCCATTTATCCTTGACTTCTGCTGTGCTGGTGCCTGAGGGTAGGCCGTGACCTTTGAGGTATGACTAATACAGTCTGAGAAAATGGATGTTTTTCACCATGAAAAGGCTAACCTTGACAACATTGGTGATTCTGCAATCTTTTCCTTTAAGTGCTCATCCTATATAATAAAAGCATAGTATGCAAATTATCCCCTCAACTGGAGTTCTTCTGGGAGTTTAACCAGGGGGCAGGGAGGCCCTGGCGCTGGCGGGTGGCTGGGGGAAGAGAGGGAGGCTCTGGCCAACGGTGTCAGCAGACGGGAGGGAATACCCGGCTGACAGCTGGCAGTCAGCAGCCACTAGGGACCCTGCCAATGCACGAATTTCATGCACTGGGCCTCTAGTTGTTTTATATTCGGCAAACCAGCCCTTCTGAAACCTACTCCATGACATTCACTGAAGGTAAACTTGCACTTTCGTTTCCTAAACCCAACCATCTCTGCGTCTTTGACAGAGGCGACTTGGGTTACTTTTTATTGCCCTGTTGGATATTAACCAGTTTCACACTGAATTGGCAGTTTCATCTCAGCATTCATTTTCCGTTTACTGTATGAACCCCAGTTTCTCATGTCTCCAGCGAAGCAGCTATGTTTCTTTCTGCTGATCCCCTTATGTATCAGTTCACTTCAGCTGTGTAACAAAACTCCACATGCAGTGGCTTAAAACAAGAACCATTTATTTAGCTTCTGTTTCTGTTTTGGCTGCGACATGCTAGTGGTCTGGGATGGCATGACTAAGCACCACAGGTTTGCTTGCACATCAGTAGTTAGTGGCAGAACACTTGGTACCTGAATAATCTACAATGGCCTCATTTGCAAGCTCAGTAGTTGACCAGCTGACCAGCAAGCAGAGCAAGAGGGACCACTGGACCATTTGTGTCTCATCATCCAACAGGCTAGCCCAGACTTCTTATACAGTAGGTCAAGCATGTCAAACTCGCGGCCCACGGGCCGCATGCCTCATTTATTTGGCCCGTGTTAGCCTTTGAGGTTGACATGCTTGCAGTAGATGCTGGACTCCAAGGGCAGCAAGCACCAATATGCAAATGCTTTTGGAACCTCTGCGTATATCTCATTTGTTATCATCTGATGGACTAACGCATGCCATGGCCTAGCCTGGTGGTGCGGTGTAGCAGATACAGTGAGGTATGGATAAATGGAGGACCATTGCTGCAATAACTTACCACACCTCATTCATGAGTTGAATAAATGTTTGGCACATGCAAACAAATAACTGTGTCTGAGATTATGCTTTTACAGGATGAAGAGATGCCCACAGGGAACCCTATAAAAGGAAGGGGTCATAGAAGTGAAGGGACAAGGAAGGGAACTGTGACCCAGGCAGAGGGAACAGCATGTGCGAAGTCAAATGAGACAGAAAATCTTGCTCTAGAAAGCCACCCACAGTGGCTGGAACCAAAGGCAAAGCCAGCATACCTTGATTTAAATTCCTGTTTTATTCAGATGTGCTCTTATTTAAACACGAGGAGGTGGGCTACCAATGGCCGGACCATTGTAAAATGAAACTTTAACTGTTTTTGCTTCTGCCTCTTGTCTTTGCCCACTGAAAAGGTTGGGAGGTCAGGACCCACCTGCCCTGGGAGGAGGGAGACCTGGCCTGTGGGTGACTGAGGATCAGTCTAATGGGCCATCGTCGTCTATCGTGAAAGGACAGGAGGAGAGAGAAGGAAGGACTTGCCTCGGGAAAGGAAGGGTTTCTCCGAGATTTAACGGGAGGTACTGGGAAGAAGGGAAGAGAGGATGGGGTCATAAAAGGGGGTTGGCAGGGAGTGGGGTGATAATCCCAGGACATGCCCAGGGCGGGGAAGGACATGCGGTGGGAAGAGCTGGGGTGGGGAACCTGATAAAAGACAGCAGTGAAGACCTTTGTTCGAGAGTCCAGAAGCCTATAAGAGGTCCACAGCAGAGACACGATGGAGCCCCTCCTCCACTCAAACCAAGCAGCTCTCCCGCCCAGTCCCCAGTCCCCACCCAGTCCCCACTCAAGCTGGTCCTCCCCCTGGGCCAGTGAGGACGTCACCTGGTCAGCATCCCACAGTTCTCAGGGACCTCTTTCCTTGGTCCCTATCTAAGTGCCTCATCAGGAAAACACACACTCTATCCCCCCAGCTCCCCCAAGCCTAAGAAAAATCCCGCGGGGGCCTGGGCTGTCAGTGGGACAGTGAGGTGAGCGGCGACCCCTTCCCTCTACACCTGCTCTTTAGGGTCAGGTGGAGTGGAATGAGCCTGCAGTGAATCAGCTGACGGATCCCCGAGCGGCCCTGCGTTGAAGAGTCTGCGTGAGAACACGGACCAGCTCAGACTCCTAATCCCCTCCCCAGAGGCACTCTCTGTTGGATCTTGTGTGTTGCTGTAAAAGTTGTGTGTGTGCCTACCCACCTTGAGCCGTAGCATCCACAATGGTGTGCGTTTCAGATGTGTTTTCAAACAGAGGAAGAGGGGGAAAGCCAAACACCCTGGGTTCTTGGAGGAAAACCTCACAAAAATTGCTGGGTTGGTTCTGTGAAAGTACTGAGTTATTTTATGCCAGTGGTTCTCAACCTTCTGGCCCTTTAAATACAGTTCCTCATGTTGTGACCCAACCGTAAAATTAGTTTCGTTGCTACTTCATCACTGTAATGTTGCTACTGTTATGAATCGTCATGTAAATATCTGATATGCAGGATGGTCTTAGGCGACCCCCATGAAAGGGTCGTTCAATCGCCAAAGGGGTCGCGACCCACAGGTTGAGAACAGGGTGTTTATGCGAACAGGGTGAGTCTCAAAGACAGCGGGAATGAATCCTTTAACTTCGTCACCAAAGTCACCCTTCCTTCATTGCAGAAAGAAAAAGTGTCCGTCGGCTTTTCCAGGGACCGCCATGCCATCTCCTTCTCACTCTCCCTCCTGGTCACAGAAAGGAAAGGAGGCTGAAGTGACTTGCAAAGAATGGGCCCCTGGGAGCAGAGAACGAGATTCTCTCCTTTAAAGCCAGGGGAAGGGCGGGACAGAGAAGGCCAGACTCACAGAAGAGCAGCTCAAAGCTAATGAAGCCTCCCAGGAGCTGAGCAGGCCTCTCCCTGGCTCCCCGCCAGCCGCACAGAGCATTTGATGTTGCCCTGAAGTCCCAGCGCAGAGCCCACTCCAGGCCCCAGAAGGAGGGTTGATGTTACAGCAGCCAGAAGTGGCAGCAGAGGAGGAACATAAGAATGGAAACCATCACCCATTGTGCAGCGTGAGAGGGCATTTAAATCTTACCTTGTTATATAAACGATTATGTCAGTAAATAATATTTTAATCAAGGGGCCCAAACATGCCCCCAAACAATACCTTAGCCCAGCGATTTCCAACCTTTTTCATCTGCGGCACACCAAAAAATATATGCTTTGCCAATCTGACCACACACACACAAAAAAAAGGCATAATTTTGAATCATTCATACCAGACGGCTATTATTGTGTTGGCTGTTGTCATTTTTTTCAAAAGTTAACAATCTAAGGGAAAAGAGGCCAGTGCTCTAGCCTAAATAGTCAGGTATTGCAGGTTTTAAAAATTCTTGCAGCACCAGGTTGAAAATCGCTGCCTTACCTGGCCATGTCGTGGATTAGACGCCACCTAGTGTCCGATACTTGAACTACAAGCACAGGCATTAGTGCGTTTGGCTGCTTTTGCAAGGCTAAATCAATCATCAGGTAACACTGCCACATCACTCATTCAAAGTCGCCAGGAGTCAGAGCGGACACACAACAACAGAGCATGCGTCGCAGCTTTTCTTTCCCTGCGACCTTGCTGTAATTATGCACCCACCTCTAGCGGCTTTTGGTCTCTACACAGGGCTAACACAAGTAATGGTAATAATGCTAATAACTCATGCAGCCTTTCAAAATTTACAAAGCCCTTCCACATGAAAGACCTCAAACCAGGGACAGGAGGCAGGCAGAAAGGTGTACTTATCCCCATCTTACCAAGACAGAGAACTGAGGAGCAGAAAGACAGAGTAATTTGCTCAAGGTCAAAGATGGTTTAACACCTGCTCCAAGCTCAGTGCAGTTGCCGCAGGTCCCCACTGCCCCCTCCTGTGCACACCTCCAGGAGGTGAAGGTGGCGCACAGGCCTGGCTGCAGCTGAGTCGCCTGCAGGCTTCAGACCAGTGCCCAGATCCCACGCCCAGAGACTCTGGTTTAACCAGCGGGGTGCTCCCCGGCACCGGCATTTTATAAAGCTCTCCAGAGGAGGCTAATGTGCAGACAGGGATGAAAACCGCTGTTTAGAGAAATAAAACAGAAGGGGATAAAGTAATTAAGCTTGAGTCCCAGGGAGCTGTATTGCCACTAAAACACCACTCACACCAGACACTGGCTCGAATGTCAGAGAATCCAGAACTGTCCTTCTGATGCCCATCTCCCCGATTATGCAGGCACATCCAGACCACTCACAGACACACAGACACACAGAGACATGCTTACATACAAACACACAGACACAGAGACATGCTTACATACAAACACATGCAGTGACACACATGCATGCTTACATACAAAGACATGATTACATACAGAGACATGCATATATGATTACATACAAATACATATAGAAACACAGATATGTGCTTACATAAAAACACATTCAGGATACCCAGATATACCCAGACATGCATACATACAAACACATGAAGGGACACAGAGATACATCCAGACATGCATATATATACAAACACATGCAAGAACATATCAGATATGCGTACATACAAACACATGAAGAGACACGCCCAGACATACTTACATACAAACACATGCAGCGACGCACAGACACACGCAGAGACACACATGGACACATGCACACAGAGATAAACAGACACACAGGCACAGGCACAGGCGCACACACGTATTTGACAACTTCACAATACCTAGGAACACATGTTTATCCAGATTAGGACTGGCCCTCTTTTCTAAATAATTAAGGGAGTTACTAACATTAAAGGGAGTCCCGGGGTCCTAAAGTCCCCTCCAGGGTTACAAGACCCCTTCACGTTTATCAGAAGCTCTTTATCACTCACATCAGATATAAGAACTCGGAAAACCTCCCAAACCCCAGCCCATTCCCTGCCCTCCCTCTCAGAGGAGGAAGCATCCAGAATGGTCTCAGGTCAAGCAGTTGATGCCGCCAGAGGCGGTGGCCCCCAGAACTGGCCACATGGAAACCGGGTGACGGCATTTCCTGAACTTCCAGTTTCATCTGGTCGAGTCACGAAATGTTTTCTGTACTTGGTGAAGACTGGGTTAAAGTCAAGACTACAGTCAGACACCTGCCCCACCCCCTCAGACCTGCCCGGCCAAGCTGGAGCGGCTATGGCCCACCCCGCATAGAAGCCAGTGGTGCTGGGGCTGGCCAGTGTGTGTTCAAGCCTCGTCTCAACTCCACACCCAGGCTAGGAGACAGCACTGTCATCAACACTTCAGGTCCCCTGGGCATGAATGCAGAGCAGTCACTCACTCACTCAGCAAATACTCATCCAGCAGTTACGTGCCAGGCTCTAGGTACTGGGCAGTGAACCAAAAGACAAAATTCCTGCCCTCATGGGAGTTTCAGACAAGTCTGATGAACAGACTGAAAACAAGATAAAAAAATAAAACACGTACTCACTAGCTAGCAATTAATGCTCAGGGAAAACACGGTGAGGAAAGGACAGGATGCAGAATTGGAACTCGAGGTAGAAGGGAAGAGAAGGGACAGCTGAGTAGAGGCGGGAGGCAGTGAGAGGGCAGCGCGCAGGTATCCGGGAGAAGAGAGGACTAGAACGTAGCTGCAGAGGTCCTGAGGTGGGTGGGCACGGGGGGTTCAAGGGACGGCAAGAGATGCGTCAGAGGGAAGAGGAGCAGATCATTAGGGACTTGTCGGCCTTGCGAGGCCTTTGGCTTTTACTCTGAGTGAGATGTGAGACCTGCAGAGGAAAAGGGGGAAGTGAAACGGAGAGATAAAACCAAGAGAAGAAGAAAAGTAGAAAGAGGTCTGTCTCTTTGAGGCAAACAAAGGGACGAGGGCATTAAGCCCCACAGTGGTGCTCGGTCTCCCCTCCACGGCCTCCCCATCCTCTCCGCTGCTTCTGGTCTACCAGATGCCTGCATGTCTGAGCAAGCTTGGCCCGTCTCATTGCGGCAACGCCTATCACTGCCCAGGAGACCTCCGGCCGCACCCAGAGCTGGGCATGTCCCACGGGCACTGACCTTTCTTCTCAGAGGCCAATCCTGCTGGCCGTGAGGGGGGCGGGGGCAGAGATTCCAGGAAGTAAAGGGACTAAGGGGTCTTCTCTGACCCAGCCGGGGTTCCAAAGCTTGGCTCCCACCTCGCCTGGGAGGCTCAGTGAGGAGGCCAGGGAGGGTTTCACCCTACACCAGCCTCTTAGCGGGGCCTCACCCAAGCCCCAAACCAAGCACCCATTGGCCCCTTCTCAGAGCCAAGAGAGAAGCCGAGATCAGAAAAGTTGCTCTCCATCGTCTTCCTCATCCAGAATGGAAAGATGGATTTGGGGGCCAGCCCCAACATCCAGACCCAAACAGTTCTGAAGTTCCCGGGCAGAAGGCAGCCAGGCAGGGCCAACCACGGGCCAGGGCCCACCAGTCTGACTGGACCAGGGGTGGCAACAGATGCTACAAAATGAAGGAACCTCAAAACACACATGCTTAGTGAAAGAAGCCAGACACACACACCAAAAAAAATGACATATTTGATCATTGTGTTTATATGAAATATTCAGAGAAGGCAAGTCCATAGAGGCGGAAAGCAGTTCAGTGGCTGCCAGGGGCTGGGGGAACGAAGGAAAACCGCCTAATGGGGACCGCCTCTCCTTTGGGGGCAATGAAAACATTCGGGAACTGGAGTGTGGCTGGGTGTGACACTGGCCGTTGCAGTTGGGCCTTTTAGGCCAGTTCAGGCCTGGCCTCCTGGCACGGGGGGTGCGTCTGTGTCCTGGGCAGCAAGGAGTCCCCACCCACAGCCAGTGACCAAGCCCTGATGAACCGACTTTGAAGCAGACTGGGAAAACACGGCAGCCTGCCCTTAGGACGCAGGCAGATCCTATCGAGGGAGAGCTGCCCAGTTTGGAGCCAGGCGTTGCCAGAGATCGCGTGAAGGGGGTGGGCAGCCAGGGTGGCAAAGACTCACAGAGCCTTTCCTTCTGAGAGAAGGGTGAGAAGAACCGTGAGGTTTAGCCAGACAAGCAGAAGGCAGGCCTTTGGGGACGTCCCCCACCATCCAAACACCTGGAAGAAACGAGATTAATTCCACATGGACCCAGGCAATGGAATTAGGGCGAATGAGCGGATATTTAAAGGTGAAGGTTTTATTCAACATGAAGAAAAATGGTCCAGGTATTTAAGATCTGGGAGCAGGGAGCAGCTAGCCCATAGAGTGCCTTTGTGGGGAAAAGGAAAGGTGCCCCCTGGAAAGGCCACGTACGGAAAAGGCCCCCGTGCCAGGCTAGCGAGCTGTGCCCAGGCCCGTGCCGGCCACCACCCGCCCGTCCTCATGGGCAGCCCTGTGTGTGGCCATGACGGGCTGTCCCGGGAAGCAGGGAGTTCAGGATGTCCCCGTGGCTGTGGCTGAATAACAGACGACTCCGAAACTCACTGGCTTAAAAGCACAGCATCATTTATTTTGCTCGGGGACCTGCAAATTGGTCGGGGCTCAGCAGACACCTCTTTCTGCTCTGCTCTGTGCCCGCTGGGGCTGCCGGAGGCAGAGGCTGGAATCCTGACCCGTGTGTGCTGGCTGAGGCCTGAGCTGGCCACCAGGACACGTCCACATGGCCTCTGCCGTGGCCTGGGCTTCCTCCCTCCCGGCACGGCAGCTGTGCTCCGAGCCAAGCATCCGGAGAGAGCCGGGTAGAGACTGTGCTGCCTCCTGGGACCGGCGTCGGAAGCCACATCGCCTCTCTCCCCCCATAGTCTAGCCATCGAAACCATCTCAGCAGAAGGAGAAGTGGCCCCCACCTCCTCACGGGGGAGTAGCAAGGTTCTAGAAGCATCTGTGGAACTGAAGATTGCTGTGGCCATTTTCAGAAATACAATCTGCTCCACAGGAGAAGACGGCGGGATTTCTGTCTGGAGGGGCCCAGATGCACGAAGTGGCAGCCACTGCTCAGACTGTCCCTCCACCGCCAGGCCCCGGGAGGCCGGTAGCTTGACACCCACTCTTACCATCAGCCCCGCAGGAGGCCGGAGCCCCAGGAGGACCACATGGGTGTTAGTGGCACCTCCGTCCTCTGCAGAGGAGGGCGTCAGTCCCTACCGACATCCCGGCACACATCACAGGTAAAGGATGGACACTCACAAGAACATACAGCTGCGCCCTGATACCCCTGACCCTGTCCCCAAAGTGGGGTCAGATCCGGTCCTGCTGGCTGTCCTTGTGGGACAGCTCCCTGACTCCCTGAGCCTCGGTTCCCTCAGCCTGTAAAACGCGGAAGGCACGGAACTGCTGTGAGGATCACTGGCATGCCCTGCGTGCACAGGGCCCAGCCTCAGCCCGGATGTGGCTGAGCCCAGGGTGCTCTGAGAACAGTGCTGGCCGTGGGACTTCCGCCCAGAGGGAGGCTGGGACCACCTGGGACGCAGCGCCTCACTCGCCCTCTCCGGATCCAGTCATGAGAACTCCTGCCCACCTGTGCCATGGCCAGGCCACTCCTGCGTACGACCAAGGCTCAGCTTGCTGCGGTCCAACCCCAGCAGGTCCAGGGGTCCCCAAAGGTGTGGATGGAGTCGGCGAAGAAGGAATGACACGGAGACAGCGTTCAGTTGATCAGCAGCCTAGCCAGGATCTCTAGCGAAGTTCTGGTTAGGATCTCCAGCCAGGTTCTGTGTCCATGTTCTCTTGCTAGGTTCTCCAGCCAGGTTCTCCAGGTTCTGTAGCCGGGTTCTTCTGCCAGGTTCTATCCAGGTTCTCCTGCCATGTTCTGTCTAGGTTCTTCAGCCAGGTTCAGTTACCAGGTTCTAGTCAGGTTCTCTTGCCATGTTCTATCCAGGTTCTGTAGCCAGGCTCTGTCTCTAGGTTCTTCAGCAAGGTTCTCTTGCTAGGTTCTGTCTCTAGGTTCTGTGGCCAGTTTCTGTCCAGGATCTTTGCCATGTTCTCTCTCTAGGTTCTGTGTCTCTTGGTTCTGTCTTCTAAGTTCTGTCTCCTATTGTCTTGTCACATCTGTATTTATACCAGTTGATTCCAATCCTATCAATCTCTATTCCAAAGGTTAGGGCGTTTCTTATCTCCATTCCAGGGAGTAAAGATTATGTAGCTTAAGCATGATTGTTCGTAGTTAAAGTGATTAATTACCCGCCTGGCACTTAGTTAAGGGGTTTTATTCCCTCCCTAACTTCAGGGGAAAATCCCTACCTGGGGAAACAACCTTTCTCAGAGAGGAGACCTTGGTTAAAACACATAGTGCCAAGAAGGTGAGCAAACCTATTAAGAACAGTATGCCATATATGCCAGGTCCCTTGAAACAGCAAGCATGGACCGGCTCCCGGCATCAGCTCACCCAGACACAGAGTCCCTGGGTACAGAGACCTTGATTCCAGGGGCCACCCTCCCCTGCAGCCCGCAGCTGAGCCGGGAGCGGGAGTCCCACAGGATCAGGCTGATGGGGCCTGGCTGGGTGGCCTGCCCTTTCTTAGATGGCTGTGCTTTCCGGCTGGTGATTAGAAGGCCTGCAGGCTCTGCAGGACTCGGCCTCATTACCATGTAATTGAATCTCCTCCCAGACTCCAGCTGAGGCCCTGGGAGGTTAAGTACATTTCCCCAGATCAGGAAGCCAGTCGGGCTGCCATCAGGGCTCCCTGGGGACAGTGCTGGGATGCTGGAAAGTGTCAGGGCGTCTGGGGACGGACTCTGAGCAGAGGGTTCTTTCTGCCAACTGGTGGCAGCTGCTTCGAGCAAAAGCTGCAGGTAAAAAGCCACCCCTTCTCAACCAGCACCCAGTGCTGCCCGTGGGGCTCAGGCTAAAAGTGTGGGTGCTCGGTGCCCTGGCTGAGAAGAGTTACAGAAAAAAACACTCGGAGATGGGGGTGGCCAGACTGGGGCCCTTCCGCTGAGCTGCTGGGTGGCTGAGGCCCAGGGCGTGGGGCGCAACATGACTGAGGGGGCAAGTGCAGGGCTCAAAAACCCAGCCTCCATGCACTAGCTGAGCGACCTTGGGTAGGGCATTAACCTCTCTGTCCCTCAGCCTCCTTATCTATAAAAAGACAAAGATAAAATTATACATCCCATGGGCCTGCAGTGAGCATTTAAAAGGGAACTGGCATCGAGCCTTGGCCCAGTCCCCGTGGCTGGTCACCTCTCTTGGCTCTGGGCTCCCCGGGGCTGTCTCAGACCTGAGCAGGAGATATCTGCATGAGCTGGGACTCCTTGGGGCTGTGTGATAAGCACCTACTATGCTCCGGGCACTGAGCGAGGCATTTGCACGTACTTCACAACCCCAAGGTGAGTCTGTGTTATGTGGGAACAGGCTCAGAGACCCAGGGAGGAAAGGACCTCAGCCAGGCCTCCCGCAGCAGCAAGCGATGGGGCTGGAATCGGAACCCAGGTCTTCATGACTCATGTCCATGTCCTTGCAAATATATCTCGTGATTCATGATGCTCTTTAAGTTCCAGGAAAGAATTTATAGGAGGGGAGCCTTGTTGAGGCAGCACAGATGCCTCCGATGGGAAAAGGGACACTCCACACTGTGATGTGCAACCTGTTGTCTGCATTGCTTTTCTCCCTTCTCCATTCTATGTTGACCCCGGCATCTGTTCCTGATGGCACTGTCCCGTCAGCCTGCCTGTGGGAGCGATGCATTTGCAGAGTTCTAGCGGGATGGGCCCAGAGACATCAGGCAAACTGTCCGCAGTGAACCAAGCTCTTGTTTGCAGTGGGGAAAGGATGAAAAGCAAAGGGGACTTGCTAATGCCACCGTTTCTCAACTCAGCACTATTGGCATTGGGGCCAGGAAACTCTTTGTTGTGGGGGAATGTCCTGTATTGTAGGATGTGCGGCAGCCTCTCTGGTCTCCAGCTGCTAGATGCCAGTGGCACACACCTCCCTCCTTACCACAAGTTGTGACAACCAAAAACGTCTCCACACACTGCCAACTGTTCCTGGTGGGGCAAATCGCCCAGGGCTGAGAACCACTGTGCTAAATTTTAATACCATTCTGTAAGGTCTCGCCATTGCAATCAGACAAGGAAATAAAATAAAGCTCGCTCACTTCCTTACACAGTACACCAAATTAAATTTCAGATGGATTAGAGAACCAAATCCATTAAGAGGATTAAAGAGATTTAAAAATAAGTAAAGGATATAGGAAAATGTTGACTTGACCCTTCCATGGTCTAAAAATTAAGACTCTGTAAATCAGAAGCATCATAAATAAAAAAGAAAATTCAAATGACATATTCTACATCACATAAGTATAACATATGAACAAATGGCCGTCTAGAGGCCAAGTCACATATCAAGATTAATGGACCTCCAGCATAAGTAAATTTTACAGACAGATCATCAAAGAGCACTGCCCTGGAAAGAAAAAATAAAAAGCAAAGCGTAGGAACTTCAAAGTTTAACAAAGGGTATGATACGCACAAATGAAGAAAGGCAAATAGTCAATAAACTTTACACTGTCTATTTTTTAGTAACTGAAAAACGTAAGTTAAAACCATGGCAAAGTCGATTATAAACGCTGTTCATATCCAGTATGGACAGAATGTGTGAACCTGGCTCTGCGGGTGGCAATCTCTGCGGTGCTATCTTTCCAAAGGAGAGTGTGGTGTCAAAACGGGCATAGTTTTGACCCAAACATTTCACTTCCAGACGTTTATCCAGGAAAAAATCGAGAATGTGCACAAAACCTATCATCTGGGTTGCGAATCACAGCGGGTGGCGGTCGGTTGCATTAATGATGCTGTACCTGTCAGGGTGAGTCCTGTGCTGGTGGAGGCAGAGTTTTCCAAGCTGGCCTTTCCCATGACCCAGGCTTCCATGAGCTGCTTCCGTGGTGGCCTGTGGTGGGTGCAGGGAACTGCAGGAGAGAAAGAGGGCCAGGGGACAAGAGCAGGGGGCACTGGGGGCTGCCACCCCCAGGGCAACCAGTCCAGCTCTACCCCTGTGTCTTCCATTTTAGGCTTATGGGGAAACTCCCTTAGAGAATGCGTCCCAGAGCTGAAACAGCTAAACATTGTGGGAAATAGTGTCCTAGCAGAAAGGACATGGGGCTGGGGGTCAGACAGATTCGTGAGAGTCCTCGTTCTACCACTGAACTAGCTGTGTGACCTTAGGCAAGATGCTTGCTCCCTCTGTGCCTCGGTTTCCTCATCTGTAAAGTAAGAGTAACAATGGTTCCCGTCCTACCGTTACCGTTGTGAGAACTGAGACAACACACGTGACGTGCACAGAACTCCGGACGTTATAAGCAGCAATGACAGCGAGTTATTGCTGTTGTTTAATGGGATGCAAAAATGTTCATGGGTGCACTGAACAGAGATCGTGCTCAATGTCGCCTTTCGCATGTCAGTGTATAATGACTGCGCGTGAAGGAATGTACACATACATGTCAGCACGAGTGTTTGCTGGGAGGTAGGACTACAAGTGGTTTAAAGTTATAACTGTTTTCTTCCTCTCCCAGAGTGGTTTATAGATTTCTAAGACCCTGCATCTCCTCGTGTGTAGGAAAGGTCATCTGATAATGACTCCTTTTCCTTTTTATAATGTCCTGACAGCCTAGACAGAGCTAGATTTCACCTTTAGCCTATTTGATAGGTGGGATTTATATCATCTTCAGCATTCATCTCATCTACTGACGCTGGGCATTTAGGAGATGAGATATTGATGTCCGGGTTTGGGGAGTCATTAAATCCAGCCAAGGAGTGTCTCGTGGAAGCTGGTGGAAAGATGCTGTATATCACAGGACGCCGGCATCAGGAGCCCCAAGGACAAGCATCTCCAACACCGGGTGGGGATGAATGCTGATGCGCCATCCATTCTTCCTGTCTCTTTCCCTGTTCATGCTGCTGCTTATTATGGGATGCCCTTGGTATTGAAATAGGAGATGGGACAATAAAGTAAAGATAGGCAGGACAGTAAAGGAATTTTAGAACGTGAAAAGGGCATGGCATATATAAATCTATCTCAGGTTTATCTCTCTGAGCTGCGCTGGAAACCACAATCTGACAGCCATCAAGAAGGTAACGAAATGCCCCCAGAATCACAACATTGGCCTGACCCCTGTCCTGACCACCCCAGGAGCACCAGAGCTTCGAATGGGAGCACAAGTCCATGTGTTTTAAGGGATTAGATGTTGAGAGGGTTCAGGTGCAAGGGTCCAGGTCTAGTGCCAAGCTGCCGGTAGAACTCTCTGGAAGGATAGGCCTGTTCTACATCTATGTCATCCAAAATGGTAGCCCATAGCCACTAGCCACATGTAGGAAGTGAGCATTTGCAATATGGCTCACGGGACTTAGTGGATTTTAATACTACTTAATTTCCACTAATTTGTAGTCCAATGGGCATGTGTAGCTAATGGCTACCTTCCTGGACAGCTCAACATAATGGTTAAGAACAGTCTGAATTCAGATTGCCTGGGATTGAGCTACTCTCACACTGACTTGGACAAACCCTTTAACCTCACCTTACTTACCTGTGAAATAGTGTGATGATAGTACGTAAGCTTCCTCCAAGAAGTCCATGAGTTACAGATATGCAGCATGAGTTGCTCTATTGTGTAGGTGCTCATACAGCCCCTGGGAAGTGCTGTACAGGCCACGGTGCTGGGCCTCCCCTCACTGCCCACCTCTTCTGCCCCCCTCTGTCCTCCAGGAGGTGGACTTCATGGACCACATCGATCCTCCCTTGCCCTCTGGCTTCTAACTGGGTTCAGTCAATGAGAAGCACTGATGGGAGACCAGAGGGCTGGCAAAGAGGTCAGGGTGTTTATCTTCCACCCCCGCTGCCTGGTGGCCATGCTGTGTCCCTCTGCTGAAGGCTTCAGCCTCGGCCAGCAGCCCTCCTACAACCATCCTCCTCAGTCTCCAGGGTCAGCTCCATCTCCTTGTCCCTCGGGCCTACAGGTGGTAGGGTCTTGCGCTCTTGCCCCTGGCTGTTGTCACTCTCGGTGCTTCATCAACTCTCCTAACTGGCTTATCTCACTGGTGCCCACATAGCAAATAGTCGCTTTAACAAGCAATACTCCATTGCTCCATGGAGGGCGCCTCCCAGCTGCGGCCAGACCCTGCAGGGGAGGCTACTGTCATTCCATGTTCTCGTTTCACCACCCCCATTATTACCACTGACATTGAGGGGTGCCTTCTGGGTTCACCGCCCATTGGCTTTCTCTTTTTGATGAACCCATAAGTCTAATTCACTGATCTCAGGTGGTTGGCTTGGGATCCTTAGAAGCGGGGAGATGATCATCAATGAGGAGGAAATGTGTTTCCCCCCCAAGAATCCCTGCCCTCAGAGAACACTCAGATACACTTCATTAGTGAGCCAGTGCCAGGAAGCATGCTCACTGCTGCTTTGCAGGGACTACCTAAAGCCAGAATCCATTATCCCTGTTCCAGGGGGAGCCGCCCTCCCCCACCCCCACCAGCCTGCCTACTTGTCACACCCTTAATCACAGCCATCACTGAGATGGGCCCAGGTGAACTTTGTCTCCGTAAGGAAGAAACACACGTCATGTCTCTGCCTCGTTGGCTGGAAAGATGGCCAAGGTCAAGGGTTGGCTACTCAGAGTGAGGACCAAGGGTAGACTTGAAAGAGGTGAAGGTAAAAGCTGGAATGGCAGCTTTGAGCCACGGATTGATCCATTGCACCAGCAAACAGTGACTATTTTTGCAAGGTCCTAGGTGTCTGTGAGGGTTTGTACATGCAATGGCAAAAGTTGTCAACTCTGGTTGATTTAAGGAGCAAAGTCATTAACTGAGAAGACATTGAATAGGTGCCTGGATGGTCACAAACACTGGGGAGCCAGGTTCCAGAAATGGGCAGCTGAAAGGGAAGCCAGGAGCCAGTCACCCAGCTCCGGCCCCCCATGCTGGGTTCCCCAGCTCATTCTGCCACACTGTCGCCTCTGGGGACTGAATCCTGCAGGTGCCACCACCACATCCACTCTCCCCTGTCCCTGCTTCTTCTGGTCACCAGCTCCTGATGAGGGTGAGACAGCTTGGCTGAGACTAAGCCACATGCTTATGTCCCCTTTCAGGGGCTGGGAGTGTAGTACCGGACCTTTCAGCTTTAGTGAGAAAGCAGGTTCTGTCTCCTGTCAGGACAATATGGCAGGAAACGCCAAACATAGGAAGTGGGCGAAATGCTGGGCAGACATTACCACATGGTGTAGATGAATAAAGGGCACAGCCTTAGCTTGGAGGAGCAGGCAGTTTCCAGACCAGAAGGATCTAACATTAATGTTAAGAATAAGAATGAACTGGGGGTGAAGGAAGATTTGCCACACCACCCTCAAAGACTCCGATTCAAACGGCCTACACTGAGTCTGGACCGCATGATGCTGGGCAGGTGGTCCCCACACTGGTCCGCACCTAAGCAGATGCCAGTGCCCTGCTCAAGTGCCCTGAGGGCACAGAGGAGACTCGGACCTAACTCGTGAGATGAGCTGAGTCTTGAAGAATGACTGTTTGGCTCGGTGGATAGAGCGTCGGCCTGCAGGCTGAAGGGTCCTGGGTTCGATTCCAGTCAAGGGCACATGCCCGGGTTTCAGGCTCAATCCCAAGTAGGGGGCATGCAGGAAGCAGCTGATCAATGATTCTCTCATCATTGATGTTTCTATCTCTCCCTCTCCCTTCCTCTCTGAAATCAATAAAAATATATTAAAAAAGAAAAAAAAGAATGAGGTGGGAGTGGAGGGGAAGGAGAGAGGACAGTTTGGGCAAAGGGTGTGGGGTGAGCAAAAGCCCATAGTGAGGCCCAGCATGGGACGTATAAAGCAACTCGGAGAAACAGAGACTGGCAAGAACCTGGCACCGGGGGAAGTGGGAGGAGGTGTGGCCTGGGACGGGCACACTGGGCATCACGGGCCCTCACCACGGCCAGAGGAGCTCTGCTATCCTCTCAGCCAGGGTTTTCAAACAGATCTAGACTCACTAGTGGTCATGAAATCAGGTTAACGGGTCTGGCCCGAAGTTTTAAAAAGTGATAGAAACTTCTTGGGTAAGTATTGATTCTGGGAAAACTTGTTTCAGTTATAGAAATAGGTTCCTCCTAAAATCAGCTGTGGACTAAATTTCTTACGGCGGGTCAAGGTCATGAAGGTTGAGAGCCTTGGTCGTGGGCAGGCAGGCAGGCCCCGACTGCAGCTTTGTAAGGCGGGAATGTGTGAGCAGATCTCAGCCTACATCCCTCTGCAGCTGGCTGGCTGTGGGCAAGACTGAAGACGGACCCTCAGGAGAGGCTGCAGTAGATCGGTCAGAGGAGATGGGAAGGGCCTGCCTCCTGCGCAGAGCTCCCGGGAAGTGGGCGCGAAGTTCAGCTGGAGCCTTGGAGAGGAAGGGTTGTCTGGTCCTGTCGAGGTGACCAGGGCACGATGCTCGTCACTCCTCGCAGAAGCGGGGAGGCCAGCAGCGTGGGTGCTCTTCACCAGGCAGGGTTCTTTGGTGAGAAGCAACAGAAAGTGGTGTTAGCTCATTTAGCCAGAAGGACACCTAGAGGCAGGGCGTAGGGGAGGCGCACATTTGGTGGGAAACGGAAGGACCGGTTCTCTGAAAGCTCCGCCCTTGCAGGAGCGTGACCCTCCAGGACAGCCCGCGGGATGAGTGACCGGTGTCCCTCTGCGAGGCGCCAGTCCCGGGGACAGTGATGTCCTCTGGGTGCCCACCTCTCAGGCTGTCTGCGGACCCAGGCCCCTGGAGGTTCCACGGGCTCACAGTGCCCAGCCCTTGACTCATTCATGTCACTCCCTGGGCTCCCCCAGCAGCCAAATCCGCATCTCCCTCCTGTGCCCCAGTTCAGGTAGCGGCCAGACACAGACAGGCGGCCAGAAGAGTCCCTGTCCGCGCCACCCACACCGCCCTGCACAGGCGAGAAAGCATCTCCGTGGCCTTGATTGGCATCCAAAGGGGCTTGGAGAAAGGTGAGGGTGGCCGGGCACTGCAGGAGAGAGTCACCGAAGCAGCAGCCCTGCTGGCCCACTCGGTGGCTGCAGGCAGCCTGCATCGGAGGTTGAGAAACGGAGGAGGCCGGGGGGGGGGGGGGGGGGCGGAAGGGGGGGCCCTCTGGTGGCAGAGGGCTGGGCTCAAGGGGGCGCGGAGATCGGGCACGGATTTGAACTGATTCATAGCCACGCACCTAGGAACGGATCTGGGGTTCAGAGCTGGCCTGTCAGAGGGAGGAACAGAGGAGAGGCATGGCTCTCAGCAGGTATGGAGTGTCTTTCCTCAGAGCCGCCCGGCCCCCAGGGCCAGCTGAGGGGCCTCCTTTGTGTTCCCATCTCCCCGGTGCTTCTCAAATAACCATTCCCTCCTTGGTTACCCCCCCAAACCTGGGAGAGTTAAAGGGCGAGGATGGTGTCTTCACTGTGCCCTCAGGCAGTGCCTGCACTCAGGGGGCGCACTCCAGAGACATCTAGTGAGAGAGTGGATGACTGGATGAACGGTCCTCCCTCCTCCCAGGGCCCCGTGGCCCCGTGCCCCTGGAGGAGCAGCAGACCCAGCCGCTGTGCACGCCGGGCATCCTGTGGCCTGCCCACCCCAGCACCTGCCGGCTGGGCTCCTTCCCGGGGCTGCGAGCAGAGCCCTTGTTTACCCAGCAGATAAGCCAGGGCCGGGTTGGTCAGAGCGAGGTGAGCACAGCTTGGTCACGAGCCAGGTGAGCACAGCGGGTCATGTGGAAAATCCCAGCCTGGCAGGCAGCCTGCCGCCCGGGGCACGGGGCACGGAGGAAACCCGGGCGGAGCTCAGAGCAGGAGCCCTCCTCCGCCCAGCTGCAGCCTGGGGACCCCCTCGTGGCAGCCTTTGCCAGACGCCGCCCCCCCGCCCCCCACCCCGCGCTCCCACTCTTCCCCTTTAATATTGGCTGTGGGGGAGGGGACAGGCCTGGGCCCTTACACTTCAGCATAGCCCACCAGACCCTTCGGCAAATGTTTTCTAAAGGAGCAGATAGTAAATATCTTAGATTTTGCAAACAACTCTGCCATCATAGCAAGAAAGCAGCATATCCAACATATCAGTGAGTGGGCGGGGCTGTGTGCCGGTTCGCCTTTATTTACATTTTTCATTGATTTTAGAGAAAGAAGAAGGGAGAAAAAGAGAGAGAGATCGATTTATTGTTCCACTTATTGATGCACTCATTGATTGATTGCTGCATGTGCCCTGACCAGTGGTCAAAATCTCACCCTTGGCGTCTGGGCTGGTTTGGCTCAGTGGATAGAGCATTGGCCTGGGGACTGAAGGGTCCTGGGTTCGATTCCAGTCAAGGGCACATTCCTGGGTTGCGGGGCTTGATCCCCAGTGGGGGCGTGCAGGAGGCAGCCGGTCAATGATTCTCATCATTGATGCTTCAATCTCTCTCTCCCTCTCCCTTCTCTGAAATCAATAAACAACAACAACAACAAAAACCTCACCCTTGGCCTATCGGGATGACGCTCCAACCAAATGAACCCTCCAGCCAGGGCCAGTCAGCTTTTATTCACAAAAACAGGTGGTGGGCTCAAAAGTAGGGACAGTGGACCTGCCCAGCTCCCCACAGAGTAATGTCCCCACCCCCCCACCCCCCGGGACAGCGTTCTAGAGCTGGGTTCTCAACCAGGTGAGCGCCCCACTCCCCAGGGGCAGGTGGAACGTCTGGAGGCATTGGTTGTCACAATGGCTGGAAGCACTTGGTGGGTGGAGGCCAGCGATGCTGCCCAACATCCCACAATGCACAGGACCGCCTCCCCCACCCCCCAAGCCCCCACAACAGAGAATCACCCAGCCCAGAGGTCAGTCAGCAGGGCCTGGCTGGGACACCTGCCCCAAAGCAGTGCCTCTCAGAGGGAGCCCGTCACCCCCTGGGAACGGTCACCCTCGCCCTGAGTCCCTAGTCTCAGACGCAGCCTGGGGTCCCCTCCCCGGTGCCTGGCCACATGTTCTCTTTCTTGAAACACAAACCCTGTAGCAACCCCCGAGGCAAAGGGGCTCCTACTCAGACAAGAGGATCCCTCCCGCTCCTCGTGAACACCAGCAGCGGGAGGACCGGATGGAACACAAACAAGCATCTTTATAAACTGTCCCGCCCCCAGGGCCCTAGTGACTCTTAGTTCTTTCTGCCATCGCAGCAGCCTCCCTGATTAGAGTTCAGGGGCATCCAACACCCCAGGGAACTGCAGGGTGAGGTGGGTGAGGAGCCCATTGCAGGGCAGGCCCGGGCTGCGCAGCTGCGGGCCCGAAGGAACACGTGGCCACCTGTGGGTCACCCTGTCCACCCTCAGCCCTGTGGCCTGCCTCGCCCTCGCTTCACTCCCACCCTCCCAACTCCGCCCACCATGGTGGCCCCTTCGCGGTGGCCCCGCCGCACCCCTGGAGGCCCAGACCTGGACTTGACGTGACCACAGGGTTTCCGCCCTGGAAAGGACCTGAACAATCTGCAGGGTTTTCGGCTGAGAGTTGAGGCCCAGATGCTCCCAGTGTGAGTAACCCTCTGGGGACACAAAGCTCGGGGAGGCAGAGTGGGACTCGAACCCTGCTCCCGGTCCCATCCTGGCATGGGGCACCCACCACACTGCGCAGGCAAGGGGACAGCACGCGTCCGGGGCGCCACCCGCCTCCTCCGCGGCCAGCCTCCTGCGTGGCTTAGTCAGCACCGACTCTGCCTCCGCTGCAAGCCTCTCCCTCCTCAGTACCTGTTGGTCCCGCCCATCCCTCACACCTCCCTTCCCGGGAAGTTTCCTGGGCCCCAGGCTGGTCAGACCCACCACTCCCCTTTACTCTCTCATCCATCACAGGTATTACCGTGGCAGTTAAATAAATCAGGTGCAGTAGCTTATTCAATGTCTGCCTCCCTGGTTTATCTGAGCTCCATGACAGCGGGCCCAGCGCCATCTCATTTGCGGTGTACCCCCCAACACCAGAATGAATGAATGAATGAATGAATGAGGACATCAGCGGGGTACTCCCCTTCAATTCTGTCCTTTCTTAGCACAATTGTCCTGGCTTTTTATCTATTTTCTAAATTCCTCAACCGAGGATATTTTTCCATTGATTTTTAGAGAGAGTGGAAGGGAGAGGGAGCTATATATAGAGAGAAACATCCATGTGAGAGAGACACATCGATTGGTTACCTCCCACATGCGCTCCGACCAGGGTCTGGGGTAGAGCCTGCAACCGTGATAGGTGCCCTGGACAGAACCAGGCCCAGGATTCTTCAGTTGTCAGGCTGATGCTCTATCCACTGAGCCGAACCGGCTAGGGCTGTTCTGGCTTTTAGACAAATGTCAAATGCCTCAAAGGCACTTAACAAGACGTAGTCAGTGCCCATCCCATTCCCCAAGCCCGCCTCTTGGGACCTGGTTCAATGTCAAGCACAAGAGTGGACGTGGACAGCAGAGTGCTGATTGATGGATGCCAGCCGGCAGCCTGGGCCTCCAGAGCACCCCGTCAGGAAAGGGAGGCCAGGATTCTTGTGCCTCTGCAGGGACCGGAGGGCAGGAGCCAGGATAGCTCTGCTCTGGGCCC
Organism: Myotis nattereri; assembly: GCF_964212035.1. Lineage (NCBI taxonomy): Eukaryota > Metazoa > Chordata > Mammalia > Chiroptera > Vespertilionidae > Myotis > Myotis nattereri. The sequence goes on from NC_138091.1 coordinate 14,369,284, forward strand.
CAGGCAGCAGGGAAGAAATTAGCTCAGATCACATTAGCATGGCTCTCAGGAAACTGCTGAATTAGAGGTTACAGCCACAGCAGCTGCCTCTTTTTAATAGGACATTAATGCTCATTCTGAGCAATTACTGCATTTGCAAGGCTTTCTTAATGCTCAGCTCCTGGAGCCTGAGAGGAAAGGACCTTGTGTTGCCAGTAACCAGCTCTCCACAGGCAAAGTAGAAAGAAGAATGAGCTGGGGGGGGGTGGGGGGGGGCGGGGGCCGGCTCCTCCGAGCAGCTCACACTCCCCGAGCTTGGCACAGGGTGGGCCTATCCAGGCAGAGGCAGGGAGGTCTCCGAGCACAGCAGAGCCTCGCTGGGCCTCCCTAATGCTCCCTGTGCCATCAGCAGCAGCCCAAGGCAGGTCCCTGCGGAGCGCTCCTAACAGCTTCCAGCACCTCTCCCAGCACTCAGGTTCATCATTTTGACTTTAATAGCATTTCCCCTCTTGATTATTAGAGTAATTAAGGTTCACTGCAAAAATAAAGCAAAATGGGAAGGAAACAGACGGCATTGCCATGGCACCCAGAGATCATCCCTAACATACTTGCCCCGGTGCCGAGACATACACAGAGATCTGTTAAGTAACGGCTTTTAAAATGGGGGTCAGGCGTGGCTCAGTGGTTGAGCGTCGACCTATGAACCAGGAGGTCATGGTTCGATTCCAGGTTGGGGCCCAGGTTGTGGGCTCAGATCATCTCCAGTGTGGGGCATGCAGGAGGCAGCTGATCAATGCTTCTCTCTCATCAGTGATGTTTCTATCTCTCTCTCCTCTCCCTTCCTCTCTGAAACCAATAAAAATACATATTTTTTTAAAAGGAGGGTCAATCCCACCAGCCACCCCGTTTTTAACAATAGGATAACCTTACTTTATTGGCATTGTTTACGCAATTGTCTGCCTGTGACGCTGAGTTTTAGCTTCGGGTGGGCAGCGCCCAGCTCCACCAGGGAGAAGCTGGCGCGTGGCCGTGGCTCCATAAATGTTAGCTGGCGAGATGTCATGTCGGTGGGGATTCTTTGTGTGGCAAGTAACCCCATAAAATACTGTGTGATGGGAAGCAAAACTGAGTGGACCTGCTCTGATTGAAGACGGGGTGGGGCCCCCAGAGTCCGAGCCACCTCGGCCACTTGATCCCTTCTGTGCCCCCACCCTGGCCCCTCGGCAGTAATCCCTGGAGAATCACCACCCCCCACTCCCCATAGGGAGCAAGCTTGATAGTCTCCAGTGTTTGCTCTGGGTGAGGGTGGGAGGGGAGAGAAGCTGAGCTTCTGGACCAGAGGCTTCTGGGGGACCCTGCCCCCCCAACTCACTCTGAGATCTGACACGTCACATCACCTCAGATTTCAGGGTAACCGCCTGCAACTCACAAGGGGACCAACCTGTCTCTGTCCATCCCAGGATACAGCTTGGGAGTGGGGCCAGTCTGCTGCCCAGATCTGTCTGGCAAATTCCCTTCTGCCCAGATAACCTGGAAGCCCAAGAGAGGGAAAGAGAAGGAAGGAAGAGTTTGGTTCTGCCCCCAGCCCCCAGCTCCCCAACCAGGTGAGAAGCAACCGTGATGCCCATCAGCCATCAGCTTGGCCCCGTGGGATCGCTCTTCCCCAAGAACGAACGGTTCTCTCTCTCTCTCCCTTTCTCTCCTCTCTCTCTCCCCTCCCCACTTCCCTCTGTGTGCCTGTGTGTGTTTCTCAATCTTCTTCCCTCTTCATCTTGGTATTTGGACTTCATCAAACAGTTACTACATTATCCACCACGTAGGGCTCAATGTTTGTTGTATGCTTGTAGAACTTAAAATCTCTTTTCGGGCCCTGGTCGGTGGTTCAATGGTTAGAGCCGGCACGTAGCTGGGTTGCAAGGTCAATCCCCGCACCCTGGTCGGGGCTCGCGCTGTGGGAGGCAACCAATCGATGTGTGTGTCTCACAAAGATGTCTACCCGCCCCCGCCCCCCCCCCCCCCCCCCCGCCTCTTCCCATACCTCCCTGCCTTCCACTCTCTCTAAAAAGCAATGGAAAAAATATTCTTGGGTGAGGATTAACAACAACAACAAAATGTCTTTTCTGATAAATGAATCTGCCTCTTTTATCAGAAGTGAATAGGCCGTGATGTCTTAAAAACACTTAGAATGTAATGCAATTTTTAAAAGAGCCATAAAGCAGATCTCCCCATAGAGATCAAAGGCTCACTTCCTGCAGGTGGTACCAGGGCTGGATATACTTGCCTGCAGAGATAAGAAGGGCCGAGAGCCAAGCTGAGCTGATTTCAGAGCAGCCGGGCGGACTCCCGATAACTGCCTTTTCACTGGCTCTTCTGAAATGTTGATCATAGCCGGCCCTGCAGCCACGAGAGCTCCAGGCTCCGGGCGCAATTACTGGGCCATTCCACATTCGGGTCATTCCGAAGAAACTCTCCCCAGGCAGAAACCCGGATTCAGCAGCCAAGTGGGGAAGGGGCTTAGGCAGGAGGGCAGAGGGGTTTACCAGGAAGTGGGGGCAGTCAATTCCGGATCATGTGACACATGGTAGCTTCCAGGTCAGCAAAGCAACTTCTGACTTAGGGCCAGGATGAAACTGCCCAAGGGATGGAGGTGTTCCCCACTCAGGTCCCAGCTTCCAGCCCAGAATCGGATCCTCCCCCAGCACTTCCGTCCTCTTCTCCATGAAGGACCGTCATGATGGTTGAACATCGCGCTGCGGGTGCGGCTGCTAGGCCAGCACTGAGCTAGGTGTCCGCTCACGTGTTCATTCCTCCTCACCTCTTTCACGGCAGCCCCTGTGTGCCAGGCTCCGTTCCTGGTGTTGGGGACACAGTGACGAGTAAAGTACATAAGGTCTGTGTTCTCATGAGGCTCTCATTCAAGTAGGAAGAGACGTAATTTTAAAATGAGCAGATAAATACCCAAAATCAAGCAATGAGAAGTGCTTAGAAGAAGCATAAGGCAGGGTAAAGGGATAGGAAGAGAACAAGGGCAGTTGCTGAGAGTCGTACAGTCTTTAGGATAGGGAGCAGTTTGAGGGAAAGCTACAGGAAGTGAGAGACCAAGCCACCCACGGAGAGAGCAGTGCAGCCAGAGGAAATCTCGGGGGGAGGTGAGAGCACACCCAGGAGGCTGGAGAAGCAGCTGGCAGGTTGGTAGGGATGGTGTGGAATGAGCAAAGGGGGGAGAGGTGGGGCATGAGATCGGAGAGATCATGGGACTCATGGGAAGGATACAGACCTGGGACCTGACTCTGGTATTGTTGGAGAGTTTTGAGATTCAGAGAGTCTTTTTTTATTATTATTTTTTAAAATATATTTTATTGATTTTTTACAGAGAGGAAGGGAGAGGGATAGAGAGTCAGAAATATCGATGAGAGAGAAACATCGATCAGCTGCTTCCTGCACACCTCCTACTGGGGATGTGCCCGCAACCAAGGTACATGCCCTTGACTGGAATCGAACCTGGGACCTTTCGGTCCGCAGGCCGATGCTCTATCCACTGAGCCAAACCAGTTAGGGCTAGATTCGGAGAGTCTTGATTTATTTTTTTTTAAACATTCCCAGCTACTGTAGGGTAAACAGAGTTTGGGAGGACAAGAGCGGAAGCTGAGATACCAATTAGGCCACAAATGCAAGAGTCCACGTGAGACACATTTGTGCTCACCACGAGGGTGGACAGGGCGGTCCCACTGTGGATCTATTCCCAACGCGGGAGCAACAGGATTGTAGCTGAGAGAAGTAGGAGGAGAAAGATAAGTCAAGGATGATTCCAAGGATCTGGGCTGGAGCAGCTGGGAGAATTGGTGGTGCCATTTAGAATTTGGCTTAGTGGGGCTTACAGTGAAATCCCGCCTGGGGGTTGGGGGTTGGGTGTAGGGAGAGCAGAGAGAGCTGAAGAGAGCCCTGGGGCAGTTCAGCATGTGACTGGGAAGCGGAGCAGCAGCTGAGGAGGCTGGGAAAGAGTGGCCGGGTGGCTGGAGTGAGCTGTGAGGGACCGGGGTCCTGTGGCTGAGGGAGCGAGTATTTCAAGGAGGAAGACCTAATCGGCCACGGAAGGAGCCACTAGTCAATACACAGGGAAGCTGAGGATCCACCTTGGAGATGACAAGGCAGTTATGGAGGAGCTCTATTCAACCAGGAGAGGTTCTGTGACGTGCCCAAGACCACGTGACCAGCGAATGGTGGGGACAGGATTGGAACTCGGATGTGTGCAGCCATTCCTCCCTCAGTCCTCACGCCTGGGCCACGCAGGCCCACACTCAGTGGTCCCTGGGAGGGAAGGCGGCCTTGAATTTCCTGCCAAGTGGGTGGGGTCAGCATGCAGTCCCAGGAAGTAGCTTGATCAAATTCAAAACATAAGCCTGGCATTTCATCTTCATTGTCTTACTCCTAAAACTTTCTAGGCTTTTCTCTGCTTAGCTCTAGAGCAGTGATGGCGAACCTTTGAGCTCGGCGTGTCAGCATTTTGAAAAACCCTAACTTAACTCTGGTGCCGTGTCACATATAGAAATTTTTTGATATTTGCAACCATAGTAAAACAAAGATGTATATTTTTGATATTTATTTTATATATTTAAATGCCATTTAACAAAGAAAAATCAACCAAAAAAATGAGTTCGCGTGTCACCTCTGACACGCGTGTCATCTCTGACACGCGTGTCATAGGTTCGCCATCACTGCTCTAAAGAAAAATGTCATTGTTTCTCGCTAGACCATGGGTGAGCAAGTTCCGAGGGCTAACCCTGCCACCCTCCATGCCTCAGGGAGGAGGTGGCTGCTGTCTGCCGCTTGGTCCCGAATCCTGGAGCCTCTTCTAGCCTGAAGAGAGCCACACCAGCTGCCTCTTCTTGCAGGGCCTGCCAAGATGGAGTCCCACCTGGTCCCACCTCTCCCAGCCCCTACGCCTGTTCTCCTTGCCTATCATCCCCTTGAAACCCATGCACAACAACGAGTGATTTTTTTATTCCTTCATCTTTAGATGGCTTTCTTGATTACAATAAACATTAGCTATTTTTAAATACATTTTCAGCTTATAATACTTTTTCCCTCAACATTTTCTTATGAAAATTTCAAGCCGAGCAAAGTTGAAAGTCTTATGCAGTGAAATCCGCATGTAGTATTGTGTTCCACTTGCTTCATCACATGTCTCGCCATCGATTCATCCCTCTGTCCGTCAACAATCGCTCTTATTTCTGGCGCACTTTGCAGTAGATGCAGATGGTAGCGCACTTCACCTCCAGCACTTGGGTGTGTTTATCATTAACTGGAGTTCAATATGTGCTTAAGAGTTTCTTTTTTTGAGATAAAGTTTGCAAACAGAGAAATTAACGAATCTCATGCATACATATGCTGAGCTCAGACAAATACAAACACACCCGGGTGACTGAAACCTCCGCCAGAAGAGAGCATTGTCATCGCCCCAGAAAGTCGCCTCGTGCCCCTTCCCAGTCAGCTCCCACCCGACCCGAGGCCACTGCTGACGTGATGCTGTTCACCAGAGATGCTTTTGCCTGTTCTAGAGTTTCACATCAATCAAACCCCACAGCGTGTGCTTGTCTGCGCCTGGCTTCTTTGGTTCAGCATGATGTTTTCGCCATATATCAATGCGATAACATGTTCCTGGGAGTTCATGTCCCCTTTCTGCTAGTCCTATTCCATTATGAGAACATATCACTGATTGTTTATCCATTCTCCTGTGGACTGCAATCATTAGTCTTGTAAAGAAAATTACTCTTTAATTAAGTTACAGTTATTCCCTCTGCCTTTCTGATACGAATTCTCCCATCTCACACGAACTGGATCTGAGTCATGGCTATTAGGAGCCTCGCCTTTGAAATCAGAAAACTCTGGGTTTCAATCTCAGTCCCCCCTGTGACTTTGGGTGGCCTCTGACCGGGTACCTAGCCGCATTGTGCCTTGCTTTCCGCACCTGAACATTGGGAATATAAACATCTAAAGCCGCGGTTCTCAACCTTGGCTGCACATTAGAATCGCCTGGGAATCTTTTTAAAATCCTGATGTCTGGGCCTCATCCTCCGGAAATTCTGTTTCTTTGTGATGGGGCGGGGCCACAACATTCGTAACAAAGAAACAGAATTTCCGGAAGATGAAGCCCAGGAATCAGGATTTAAAAAAGATTCCCAGGTGATTCTAATGTGCAGCCAGGGTTGAGAACCGCTGCTCTAAAGGATGGGAATTGCTTAGAGTTGTTCGCTCATGCCCTGGCTCATTCATGAAGCAATGGTTAACAAGCGCTCGCTGTGTTCCCTAAGCTGAGAAAACAACAGGAAACGAACAGGCACAGACCTCAGGGGGGCTCTCAGGCTGGTGGGCTACAAGGACCCAAACAACTCATTGCACAAATTAATGATTTAATTGCCATTGTTATCACTGCTGCAAGGGAGGTGTGGCAGCTGCTGAGAGCAGGTGCCAGGGTTGTCCAAGGAGGCTGAGGGGGGGAAGATGAGCGAGGTAAGCAGGCAAAGGGGGAGCCCTCAGCAGAAGGGGCCGCAGGGAGCTCTCCGGAGGGCAGGAGGGCTGCACCGGGAGAACTGGGGAGGCTGTGTTCCTGAAGGGAGCAGGCGATGTGTAGTCAAGCGGTGGAGAAGGAAGGTGACCAGGGACTAAGTGGAGGCTGACCCTGCTGGGCTGTGCAGACCTTGTTCAAAATGCAGGGCTTTAACCTCAGAGCCCTAGGCAGCTAGGCCAGGCTGGACCGTAAGCTTCACAGAAGACTTGGGGGAGGGGTGTGTTTTGTTCACTGGTACATCCCTGGTGCTCAGGGCAGCGCCTGGGTCGATCTGAAGAAGGGAAGGGGGAGAGTTGCTTCTAAGCAGAGGTTTGCGCTTTGTGTCGCACTGGCCGCAATGTGGAGACTGGGTTGGCAAAAAGCTCAGAGTGTGTACTGGTTTGTTCGAGCTGCCACAGCCAAATACCACAGGCTGGGAGGCTGAAGCAGCACAACTGTATTGTCTCAAAGTTCTGGAGACGGAAAGTCCAAGACCAGGGTTTCTGCTGAGATCTCTCTCCCTGGCTTGCAGTTGGTAACTTTCTTTGTCGCGTCCTCACACGGCCTTCCCATGTGTGTGCGAGGAGAGAGAGCTGGCATCCCTTCCACTTTTTAGAAGAACAACAGTCCTATCACATTAGGGCCCCACCCCTATGACCTCATTCAACTTTAATTATCTCCCGAAAGGCCCTCCCTCCCGATGCAGTCACTTTGGGAGTCAGAGTTTCAATGTGAGACTGGAGGAGGGGGAAGGACAACTTCTAGGTTTCCTTGCTGAGTGTAGAGTTGAATGGTGGCCCCTGAAAAGACATGCTCAGATCCTAATCTCTGAAAGCTGTGGACCATGGCCCCATTTAGACACAGGGTCTTTGCAGAGAGAATTAAGTTAAGGATTGTTGTAATGTACCCCACAAACCACACAAGGACGCCTCAAGAAGTCAAATTAAGGAGTCAGATTTATTGCAAATCCGGGACTTCGAGGGGGCATTTTGCTCCCCAAATCTCGCCATAATTACCCAGCCCCAACACCGGATTTATAAAGGCAAAAATCACAAAGGTATTCATTACATCTTTGGGTTTGGAATGAGGAACCTGGTTTGCACAAAGCAGTTAGAGAAGCGAATTGCACTTGTTAGTTAAATTATAGTTTTGGGTCTCCGGATCACTGAATCAACAGAAACACATTATCTGGAGCCACTGAGGCAATTTAGAGCAATTGTGCTGTCCTGGTGTTGGGACCACTGGGTCAACCGGAACGCATTATCTGTAGCCACTGAGGCAATTTAGGATAATTGTGCTGTCCTGGTTCCCAGGTACAGAAGAATGTGCTTTCTAAAACCAGTATGCCACAACCAATGGGGCATTCACATTACAATCGATAGGGTATTCAATCGAATGGGATGATTTATATAATTCAGAAAATCAAAATACCTTTTCTATTATTTTAGCAAGCAAATAAGTACAGAAGCCAAGTCAGCAGGGTTAAAATATTAAACATTGTCCTAACCGGTTTGGCTCAGTGGATAGAGCGTCAGCCTGCGGACTGAAGGGTCCCAGGTTCGATTCCGGTCAAGGGCATGTACCTTGGTTGCAGGCACATCCCCAGTAGGGAGTGTGCAGGAGGCAGCTGATCGATGTTTCTAAAGCTCTATCCCTCTCCCTCCCTCTCTGTAAAAAATCAATAAAATATACTTAAAAAAATTAAGCATTTACCCAAACATGGTTGCTACCATGCTTCAGGATCTCCAGATGAGACCGTTCTTACAAGAGACAGAGGGGAGAAGACACAGACCCAGAGAAGGCCACGTGAAGGGACAGTCAGACTGGAGGGATGTGGCCACAAGAAGCCACCAGAAGCCGGAAGAGGCACGAAAGGACTCTCCCCAGAGCCTGCAGCACGAGTGCATCCCTGCAGAGACCTTGGATGTGGACTCCTGGTCTCCAGAGCTGTGAGAGAATGAATTTCTATTGTTTTAAGTCTCCAGTTTTGTGCTAATTTCTAAGGCAGCCCTAGCAGCTAATCCAGGAGTAACTGTGTGTGATGGTGCCACGCACAGAGGGAGGAGACGAGGGGTGGGGGCAGGTCTTGGTGTGGGGACAAGAGGCAGAGTGTAAGTTGGATTTGGAAACGCAGGCTTTGTGTGACTTTCAGAGGCAAGATGAGAGAGGCGAGATGAAAGGGCCGCGCGGGCTCGCTGTAAACACTGCGTAATTGATAGCCATTACCGCTGCTCTTTCCTTCTGGAGTGCTCCCACTTTAGAAGATTACTCCAGCTTCCTGTGATCTCCGGCGCCAGTCTGAAGCTCTGCCAGGACCGCAGCAGAGCTCAGCCCTTTCCTTGTGACTCCCCGGCTTCACACAAATGTCCCCTGGTACAAAGTTCTGTTTGCACCTCTTCACCTCAGGCTGGCACCAACCTGGTCCCCACCCAGAGAGCCTGCATCCCAGCCTCCCAGGAGGAGCCACGGCAGCCACTGTTCCCTCCCCCTCCACCCACAGCCGCCCAGCGCCGACTCCGTCCGCAGCAGGAGCCTGCCATCTCCTGGACAAGGACAATCCTAACAGCCTGGTCACAGCGTCAGGATTAGAGAGAAAACGGCGTCAAAGTCATGTAACTTCTCCTACCTCCAAATTCAGCTTCAACTTATCGGGCTCCCAAAGGTCCAGGACACAGGTGTGACGGCCTCCTGGTCTTTAAAATCGCTCAGGGGTCAGCCAAATGGGGCAGAGCGCCCAGTCTCTTCACCGCCCTCTGGCTAAGACCAACCACCTTCCCTGCCCCTTCCCAGCCTCCTCCTTCTCCACCCACAGGCGGCCCTGGGGAGCCAGGTCCAGGGCTCCCCTCCCTGCTGTGAGCCCGGTGCACACCTCCTGCACCCACACCCGCCCCGTTATCTTTCAGGACATACAGTACCTGAAAGCCGCCTCTCCAGGGAGTTTCTCAACACCCAGGGAAGAGGTCCGGTTCCCCGCATGGCACACATCCCCACAGCCATGCTCTCTCCCCCCACAGCACAGACCGCTGGGCGACCACAGCGTAAGCTCCTCCTCAGGACGAGGATGGCCTCTTCCGTTCGCAGTCATGTCCTCAGTCAGCAACACCATGCCTGGCACACAGGAAGGCCTGCGGCCATGTTAATGAGCGGGTGAAATACAGGCTCAGGGAGTGTTTCTCACTGATGAGGAGCAATGGTGATGGACAGAAATATATGCGGAGGGTGCTGCACGCACGGATTTTACTTCTGGGGGCATCACGGGTATCGAGGAACATAGTTTGAGCCAGGTAGCTTTCACTGTCAATCCCTGAGGAAGCTTTAAGGCTGTTATAATGGGGTCTATGTTTTGCTACCGGTAGAGACCCGAGTCCTTCATGGAGACCAGATGGGTTTTGCAGATGCACATCAATCCTCGCTGTGGTGAGTGAGGTGATGTCTGAGTTGAGAGACTTCAGGAGCAGCCTGTGGAGCCCAGAGCAGAATCCCTCTGCTGTCCCATTCCCCGCCCCCTCCCCCGGAGCCTCCCTGACACAGAGTCAGCAGGCTGGAGGCATGGGGGAGCCTTTGCTGATCCAGTTTGATGGGCAGAGAAAGGTGGATGGGACAGCATCTGGCACAGGGCAGCATTCTTGCTCCCTGTCACCCTGTCCCCAAACATGTCACCCAGTGGGCGTCACCAACACCCACACTCGGGACACCCTACAAGGAGTGGGTTCACTCACCAATGGTGACCCTGCCTCTGACTTTACCTGTTCTTCCCGCCCCCCTGAGTAGCTGACCATGCCTGGCATACTTGGAAATGTGTGGATAATGGAGAGTGCTACAAGGTTATTGAGTCTGTAAGAGAGGACAGCATTCTACTAGCATGTTCTTAGCAATACACCTGGCTCCTGGGCCAGACTGTTGTGCCAGCAGGTCAGCATTGGCATTCTGCCCTCTGCAGGCAAGCTGGTGTGAAGCCAGCCTCTGGAATTGGAGCTCTAGGATCACAGCAAGGAGAGGGACTGAGCGTAGCAGCGCTCAGTCACGTGAGCCCGTGAGGATGGCCTTGACGGATGGAGGTCCCTGTCCACGGAGTGGAGCCCCTCTCCAGCCGGTGCTGGGACGGCCTGGGCCTGCCCTGCCTCCCGGATGGACATGACTCTGTCTGGGCTTCCATAGCCCATCAGTCCCCCCTGCTGATGCTCTTCTTTCAGATATGTTCACGCATTCGTCAGCGCTCTCTCTAGCTGGTGGCCCTGGGAGGCCATCCGTGTCTTTCTGTGAGCATGCCGGTCTCTGCTCCGTTTCCTAGCATTGGACTGGCAATCCCTCTCTCAGAGAACAAGCAAGCACCGCTACCTCCGGTTCTTGGAGGACAGATGCCCACACGCTGCCCAGGCACCGCTGGATGCTGGTGGAGAAGCGCGTCCCGGTCGCCTGGCACCAGTGGCTCTGACTGCTTTCACAACGCTGTCACTGACCTGGGCGCCGGGGGGTAGCCCAGCAGGATAAAGGCCTGTGCCGCCCTCTGTGCCGAGCGAAGGCAGCGTTGGCAGGCCCCTACTCCCCCCACTCCTCAGCATCTCTACAGCACCGTACCATTGCGGTGAACGTCCATAATGCAATGTCTCCTCAAGCAGAGCTCCCTGGGATACTGGGTTCATCTAAATTTATTCCTCATTATGTTTCAGAGACTTCTCTTCCCTGTCTTTGCACAATCTGGACAAGCCTACAGCAGGCGTGGGGGAGGGGTGCGGGATCTCAAGCATTGGCTTAACTATTGAATCATGATTATACCAGGCATCATTCTGGGTCACAAGCGACAAAAATCCAACTCACACAGGCTTATGTATAAGGAAGAGACTTGGATGGCTCACAAAAGTGAAAGGCGGAGAGGCAGTTCCCAGCTTCAGGTGTGGCTGGATCCAGAGCCTCCTTTAGTGATGTCACCAACCTCCTTTATCTCTGAGTTCTGCTTCCTGTCCATGAGTTCTTACATGCTACCAGCTCACCACGCTCACCAAAAAGCAAGCTTCTCTTTAATAGTCCAGCTAGTCCAACTGCCAGATTCAGCAATCATGTGGGACACCTTTATGCTAAGAAACTATCCCTAGCTAATCTGGAATGCAAATGGAACTAAGCATCCTGTATTTCATCTGACAACCCTCATCTAACACAGGTCCTAGGACTGAATCTGACACATACCTTCCCAGACCAGGTCAGGAGGATGGGCTGTGCCCCTGGCAGGCCAGGGTCCCTTGCCTATCTCTGCAAAGGAGGGAGCATGGTCAGCCCTCCCAGTGCTCTGAGAGTGGAAATGGGGTCCCCTTCACAGTAATTGGGAGGCTGACCCTAGAAGAAGGGGGGATGAACTCTGCACAGGCAAATACAACAAATGTCCACACAGTGACCCCAAAGGTCCCAAAGAACAGGAAAATGGTGAAACTCCGCCCACAGTGGTCATATGGCACACGGTAATTTATAAAGCATTTTCACACCGCTCTTTCCTTGCCACCCACACCACTCGTTGGTTGGCAGAGCAAATATAAGCACTCCCTGTATTCTTTTGCTCGAGCTGTCATACCAAGTACTACAGAGGGTGGGGGTGGGGGTGCTTAATAGACATCTCTTTTCTGACTATAGTTCTGAAGGCTGGAAGTCCAAGATCAAAGTGTCAGCGGGGTTAGTTTCTTCTGAGGCCTCTCTCCCTGGCTTGTGGATGGATGTCTTCTTGCTGTGTGCTCACATGGTCTTTCCTCTGGGCACGTCTGTGTCCACATCTCCTATTCTTATGAGCACACCAGTTGTGTAAAGTTTGTTCCCCCATGCCCCGCGTGGTTCAGGGTTCAGGATCTGGAGAGGAGCCGCACACAAATGAAAGAGAAGAGACAAGAGATAATTTGGAAATACTGGGGGGCCAGGCGGATAAGTCCAACTCAAGGGGAAGGACTTCCACTGGTGCTCAGGCCTCGCCAACCTTTTATTGGTCTGGGATACACCCATAGCCCTTAGGCAGGCAATTTCCAGTAACAGGCAGACTTGCCCTTTAGCAAGGATTTATTTTACATAATAATAAATGGGGAAGTTGCTTCAGCTACCATTGTCTGGACTTACAGTGGGTGCACAGCCCTGACCTTTGCCAGGGCTTCAAGGGTCACCAGCCTTCTGGGTTCCTTGTCCACACCGCTCTGCTAGTGAAGACAATAGGCGGCTTCCCACAACCAGTCATATTGGATTGAGGCCCACCCTAGTGACCTCATTCTAACCTAATTACCTCCTTTAAGACCCTGTCACCAAATAGTTACATTCTGAGGTAGTTGAGGTTAGGACTTCAGTTGACAGAGGGTCAAACTCACCCTCTCCTGTTTTTTTCAGATTAGGAACTGGACAGTGAGGGTGCTCTGAGTTGTCCCCGTCCCAGGACGGATTTAACGGTGGAACTCCGTAAGGAGCCTTTTCCAACTCCACGCAGCGGCAGCCCCTGCTGTGGCCGCCCAACCTCTGCCCAGCCCTTCTGTCCCCATGTGGCCATTGCGTAGACAAGTGCCCGCCTGCCAGAGTGGCAGCTCCCTGCCCGGAGAGCACACAGCAAGCCCATGTTCATGGTCCCTGCCCCTCACCCAGCACACAGTGTTCCTGAAATAAGCATTCCCTGAAAGGAATGAAACCGAGAACAAATTCCTAGAGTGTTAGCTTAGTTAAAGGAAGAGGGCAGGCGCACCTGCTCAAGTGGAGTGATAAAGACTCTAGGACAGCAAAAATCATGAGGCTTATGCATATGCAAATGAGCCGGGGAAGAACTAATCAGAGGGTAGATTACAAAACAGAAAAAGACTAAAACAAGTGAGGGGGGAACAGTGAATATTTCAGTGTCTTTAGTTCATAAGAAATTCATGAGCAACGCATGTGAAAATGTTGTTGGTTTTGGTGATGGGAAAGAACTGTAAATATGTATAACATGTAAATACCTTTTATAATAAAAACCGTGAAGATAAACGAGCCTGCAGGCAGAAAAGCTGCGAACTGTCTGAGATGCTAATGTAGCTGTCGTCACCCAAAAATTACCATAATGCTTGCAGGGTTTTGAAAGTTCCTGAGCTTTGGAAAGAAATGCATAAATTGGAACCAGAAAACACACCACCACCACGCATCTCTCTCACTGTATATAGTAGCTTGAGTGAGAGTAAGCGCTGGAGTTGACCCATCCGGGGTCAGAGGCGACTTCCTTCCACCGCGAATGCGCTGCGCGGCCCGGCAAGTCGTCCAGTCCCTCTGGGGCTCACTTTCCCATCAGAAATGGGGACACCGACAGCTCCCCAGGCTGCGTTTGGGGGAGGAGCGATCGCGAGAACCCAGTACAAATGAAGCAGCGCTGCTTCTCCACCGGTGCACCCACCTGCTGCCCTGCCCGTCACTGGACCTGGCCGGGCGGGGCGTGTCCGTCTCCCGCGGCCCCGCCCATCGCTCCTGCCCCGCCCCAGGCGCCCGAGGCCCCGCCCATCACTCCGGCCCCGCCTCCGGCGCCCGAGGCCCCGCCCATCACCCTGACCCCTCCCCCCGCGCCCGTGGCCGGGTTGGACTCAGCGGCCCCACCGATGGCTCCGGTCCAGCCCATGGCGCCCGCGGCCGGGTGGGCGCCCGCCCTGTGGAGGGCCTGCAATGCGCTGATGGCCGCCTTCTTCGCGCTGGCGGCCTTGGTGCAGGTCAGCCCCCGGCCCCGGAGGCGGGCGGCGGGCGGCGGGCGGAAGGCGGTGGGAGAGGGGCCTGCGGGTCCCACAGGGCGCGGGCTCCAGGCTCCGTGCGGGGCCGGCCTGAGCTTAGGTGGAGGACGGGCACTGGGTGCTGTGCTTCGGGGACCCCCTGGCCTCCCCCACCTAAGACACGGTGTGTGTGTTCCTATGACCGCAGCCCGCCCCTCCCTTGCTCACATGCCGGAAGGAGCTGGATCAGTGTCACTCTGAAGGGACCTGAGCAGAAGCGGCCCGGCGCCTTTCTCAGTATCAGGCCAGTGGATGAGACCGAACCAATTCAGGACCTGGGAACAAATCCCTTAGAGCCTGATGAGGCCTTCGTGTCCCCACGGGCCCCTCCTCATGCTCTCCTGGTTCCTTGAGACGGGCGGCCCGGAACAGTACTCCTAGGGGCTCTCCGTGTCAGAGTTCCTTTGCGGTTCTTCACAAAGATGTGTGGGCTGGAGGTGCCGGCCACCTGCTGTGCTCAGCCAGAAGCCCTGCGCCCGTCTGCTCTGCTCGGCCGTGTCTTCCTCCCGTTTAGTGTCCTCGGTGCCCACTGGGCGTCTGCCAGGTAACAAATGACTGAGACTGGAACCTGACGGTGTGTCTGATGTTTTGGATTCCAGGTGAATGATCCAGACGCAGCACTCTGGGTGGTGAGTATGAGCTGCTGTCCCGCATCTGAAAGCGCTGTGGACCGCGGCGAACGCACAGTCTTGTCCATTTGCCACCACCCCCTCACAGAGTAGAAATCAAATCCTTCGTGGGCTCTTTTCCCTACAATATCAGGGGGAAATGGGTCCGAGTGATAAGGTACGGGGCGTGTGAACTCAGAATTTCCCGCAGACATCGGGGTCTTCCAGCAGTATTCCCTTTGAATGAAATGGTCCCTACTTCATCTTACTCATGAAGCATACGTGTATCATAGAAGCACGCAGGTGGAAATAATAGAAAACCTGACTAGCATCAGGTTATAAAAATACAGAATTTCTCACTGAAAAGAAGTGCAGAGGCAGCTACTTAATGGTCAACGGCATCATCAGGGGCCTGGGCTTCCTCTTTTGTCTGCTCCTCCATGTGTGCTATAGCCTCTCCTGTTTACAGAATGGCTGCTGCGGCTCCCACATCTCATCCCCAGACAAGAGCATCCCATGTAGGAAGCAGCAAGGCAAGAGCAAAAAGGAGTGTTTGTCCTGTGCATTCTGCCCTTCGATCCGGGAAGGAATGTTCCCCAAGGCTATTTAGTTTGTACACACAAGTATGGCTTCTGGGCTGGGATCCGTTCGGATTAGTCAGCATCTGGGCCTGTTGGTTGTTAAGTACTTTAAGCCTCAGCTTGGCCCCGAGACTTTCCATTTCAATGCTGGAATGTGACCACCCCTTGCTGCCAAAAGGGGCTGGGAAAACAAGCAGGCTTTTCCGTTCTTCCAGTGGCCAGGGGACAAGGGAGGCAGTATCAGGAATGACTGCCAAGGGACTCAATGATGATAGGCTGAATTAAACTAGATATTGTAAAATAATATTATGATGCCTTAGTTTAAAACATCCACCAACAGAAAAAGACTGTTAAGATGGGTTCTACTGAGTTATTATTTATACTGTGCATTGTTTTTACTTGTTACTAAAAACAATTATTTTTAGTCTCTCTGCCCTCCAAAAATTATCTCATTCAAGATAGAGAAAATAATTTAAATAAGGATCGACATGGCACAATGGCCATGGGAAACCATTACTTAATTTTAAGGGTTATTTTGTTCACATGTTTACAATATACTGAAATAAGATCTTACTTTTCTCTGTTAGTCACAAAAACATGATATATTTGCACATTTTAAAAATCTCTGCCAAACATTGCTTACAGAAAGCACAAAGAAATACTGTACAGCCTGTGTGTGTGAAATTTCCCTCCCTCTCAGTGGCTAAGCCATGGGGTTTTTCAGAGTGGGGACCAACCCCTCACTGCTCTAAGTGTGGTCTTTGGAACAGCAGCACCTCCCCTGGGAGCTTATTAGAGAAGCAGAATCTTGGGTCCTACCCCAGAACTTAGAATCAGACCTACATTTTAGTAAGATTTCCAGTAATTCACATGCACATTAAAGTATGGGAAGCACTGGTCTAGCCCTCAGGAGCATGACTGCCCACCTGTGAGAGGTGACCTGATTCCTCATTGGCTAATACACCAGTCATCATTAGGGAGGGAGTAGGAAAGACAAACAGAATCAGTAGAATCTAGACCAGTGGTTCTCAACCTTCCTAATGCCACGACCCTTTAGTACAGTTCCTCATGTTGTGGTGACCCCCAATTTCATTGTCACAAATTGGACATAATTAAAGAATAGCGATTAATCACAAAAACAATATGTATGTGTTTTCCGATGGTCTTAGGCGACCCCTGTGAAAGGGTCGTTCGACCCCCAAAGGGGTCGCGACCCACAGGTTGAGAACCGCTGATCTAGACACTCTCTCTCCAGGGTGAAGACAGACATGTTTTCAGTGTCAGCAAATCACTTAAAAATGTACAGCTCTGACCACTTCTAAATAAACTAAACGTTCTGACGTAAGGATCGCAATTAATGTAGTGAAGCAACTACATTTCTGGGAAAACCCATGTTTTTATACACCCACCATCTCCTTACTTGTCCTGGGAAAGACCACGTTTCTTATACACCCACCATCTCCTTACTTGTCCTGGGAAAGACCACGTTTCTTATACACCCACCATCTCCTTACTTGTCCTGGGAAAGACCACGTTTCTTCTAGACCCAGCATCGCCTTACTTGTCCTGGGAAAGACCGTGTTTCTTATAGACCCACCATCTCCTTACTTGCCCTCTTCCCTCATCATGCAGTAGCAGGTCTGGCTAGTCTGCTTGCTATGAATGAGGCTTGCAAATAGGGCCCCTTCAGGGCCAGTCTTCCAAACTGCAAACCAACTTATCATCAGTTTCTAAGATGAAGAGCCTGATCTTGTTGGGCACATCTGATCGGCTGTTAGGAAACTTTCTGTGGACTCACTTGCAGAGATGGAATGTTGGGCTGGATGGTCCATGGTGCCAGACCCAGCAGGGCCACCTAGCTGATTATGGCTCCTCCTTCCCTACTTGTCAAAGAGCATTTTCTTTAATGCAAGTGGGGAAGGGCCATTTGGGCATGGATGTTGCTTGGGAGAGATTAGGAGGTCAGTGTGTCTTGAGACCCAGACTCTGCTCAATGCTAGAGCTCAAAAATGAATAAACCTTTCCTGGTATTGCCTACAATCTAGGAGGAAGGCAGATAACATTACAACCTGACATGGTAAGTGCCATAAAAACAGAGGTTATCGCTGAAACCTACAGTAAATTGTGGACTGTGATGGCCACTGATGTCTTTCTTAACTTCAATACTTCTGAACATCTATGTTGGACATACTTCTTAACCCACGTGACTTCCTCTCTTTGTGCTAACAGGTTGTGTATATGATTCCTGCAGTGCTGACCTTGCTTGTTGGACTTAACCCTCTTGTCACAGGTATGAACCTTAGATACTGAATAGAGATACTTAAAAAAATTGCTTGTTAATGAATGAATGAAAAAAAAAAAAACCAGAGGTTTACCATGTATTTATTCTGTAACCTGCTTCTTGGACTATACACACACACACACACACACACACACACACACACACATATATCCCAAGTGGGTATACATGTAAGAAATTCACTCAAAATAGCTGGTTTGTAGTGCCCAAAGTAGCGGTTCTCAACCTGTGGGTCGCGACCCCTTTGGGGGTCAAACGACCCTTTCACAGGGGTCACCTAAGACCATCGGAAAACACATATATAATTACATATTGTTTTTGTGATTAATCACTATGCTTTAATTATGTTCAATTTGTAACAATAAAAATACATCCTGCATATCAGATATTTACATTACGATTCATAACAGTAGCAACATTACAGTTATGAAGTAGCAACAAAAATAATTTTATGGTTGGGGGTCACCACAACATGAGGAACTGTATTAAAGGGTCGCGGCATTGCCGAAACCGGTTTGGCTCAGTGGATAGAGCGTCGGCTTGCGGACTGAAGGGTCCCAGGTTCGATTCCGGTGAAGGGCATGTACGTGGGTTGCGGGCACATCCCCAGTAGGAGATGTGCAGGAGGCAGCTGATTGATGTTTCTCTCTCATCGATGTTTCTAACTCTCTATCTCTCTCCCTTCCTCTCTGTAAAAAATCAATAAAATATATTAAAAAAAAAAGACTTTAAAAAAAAAATAAAAAAATAAAAAAAATAAAGGGTCGCGGCATTAGGAAGGTTGAGAACCACTGGCCCAAAGGGTACCTTCCTCAATTATGGGCAAAACGTAGCTGCTTTGCCTTCGTTAAAAAATATATATTTTTTTATTGATTCCAGAGAGGAAGGGAGAGGGAGAGATAGAAACATCAATGATGAGAATCATTGATCAGCTGCCTCCTGCACGCCCCAAACTGGGGATCGAGCCTGAAACCTGGGCATGTGCCCTTGACCAGAATTGAATCTGGGACCTTTCAGTCCACAGGCCAATGCTCTATCCACTGAGCCAAACTGGCTAGGGCTGCTTTGCCTTTTATGGCCCTAAAAACTCTCAACAAACCTTAAGTTGGACAATTTTATACTATAAAGCAGTGCCTTAGAAAAAATACATTATTTACCATCATTTTCTTATTAATGGGGAATATTATCCTGCAAGTTACTCTTTACTTTCTTTAAAACAGCTTCTACTAGTAGGGCTTAGAGGTTGTCAGGCCCTCAGAATAAAGACTGAGTCCCACCTGGGTGGGGAAAACTCCTGTCCCCAGGTACATGGGCTCCTTGGATAGGCCCCTAGGGCTCTGTCTATATCTTTAAAGTGTGTTAGGGCTCCAGTCATTGCAAGCAAGGCAAACAACTAAACTCAGATGGGCTCCAAGCTAAAAAGCAGATGTACTGGGATACTTTACTGACAAGGCAAAGGGTGCTGGCTTCAGGCACTGGGCTCAGAATTTGAACTTCTCTACTCTCAGTTCCATCGATTGCACTGACTTCAGTCTGGAGCTCCACGTGGTAGCCGGCAGCTCCAAGTTCATGTCTTCACTACACTAAGTCCCACAGAAGACAGAACCAACTTCCCTGATGTCGTCACAGGAGTCTCAAGAATTGAGTTGTTGGCCCTGATTTGTCATCTGTTGATTCTGAGCTAAACTTCTGTCAATAACGAATGAAACACATTGATTGACCTAGCTTAGGTCCACGTGGCCGGGTGTGTGGGAAGAGTGGATTTTCAAGGAAAAGAAGGGCAGTCATCACAGGAAAAGGAGTGCTAGACAACAGAATAATAAATGCCCACCTAAGTTTATAATTACGGCTTTAACTTCCATGATGACCCTCAAAACCAAACCAAACCAAACCCAGCCTTTCCCGAGTGCTTTGTCTGAAAGCAGACAACAGCGAAGCACACACAGACCATTTTTCTCTGGAAGGTGATTCCGTGATTTGCTTTCAGGTAACGTCATTTGGAAGAGTGTCTCCGCAGTACACGTGTTCTTTTGCGTGGTGTGGGCTGCCAGCTTGGCATACCACCTCATGCTTCAGGCTCAGTGGAACATCTTACACGAGGAAGAAGGCAGGTGAGCACTGACCTTTGCTCTCTGGGAAAGGTGGGAAGGAGGAAACCTCCTGATCCTTCTCAACACCTTATCTGTGCATGTCTCCACCTACACCATGAAAAGTAGGGACGGGGTCATCGCCATTACAAGCTGAAGAAACTGAAGAAATGATGGAACCAGCACTCACACCCAGCACCATCTAGCCCACTCCGTGATCACTTCCCCAGGCAGCACTGCATATTACATTACCGTCAGGCAGTGCACCTTGGCCCCTTACAATGAGCAAAGATGACAGTCCAGTCTAATCAGGTGAAAACTCCATCAGCACTGATTCAGTTCGGGGGCCAAGCCAGAATCTTATCTACAGGTGTGATCAGCCACCTCAGAGGTCAGCCTGGTTCAGCTTGGCCCTGGCATATCTCAGGTTGTCCCCCTTTGTCATGGACATTCATTCTTAATCAGCTCTCCCTTTGCTGCCTCCCACCCTAGACATCCTGGGCTAATAGCCAGATTCCTTTACTTTTTATCCCATTGCTAACATCTGCAATACGAAGATTTAAAGACCTTTGAGTATCACTGGTGAGGTACTGCTACCAGTTGTAGGTCCTAGTTGTAGGTCCTAGTCCTTGGAAAGTTGGATCAGGTTGGGTCAATGGGAATGTAAACCAAATGTGTTGAATCACCTCCACCCACTTGATGCCTACAAGGTATGGTGAACTCAAAGTGGGGCTTCCAGTGGTACTATGGCCAAACGCAATTATTTTCTACTCTATGAAAAAAAATAAGTGCTTTTAACATAGATTTCTAGCATTAGTCTGGCTCCCTACAAATCATTTATCTTCACGAAGATGTGGCCTGATCTCTGCAACATGTGCTCAAACCATTTGTGCTCAACCTAACACCGAGCACTCTAAGACAATGTAAAAAGAATAGCTGGTCAGGCTGAAATTTTCTTGGTTGTAGTATTCCGCCCAGTGACATGAAGTGCTTTAGCTGTGTTTCTGTTTTATTGGTTTTGTTGTTGTTGTTCACTTCTACATTGGGGAACAATCATGGAGTTCATATCTGCTTTATAAAATGGAATTTATTTTTACATAGGGATTTAACGGAGAAAAAAGTAATTTTTAAATCATACCAGACTTGAAAAATATTCTATAGATGCTATATATCTTGGGGGAAGCCATTCAACAACCAGAAATCATGTATCATGGAGATAATGGGGTGATATGCATCTCACTTGCGGCCATGTCACAGATGAAATGTATGCTATTTTATAGGGAGCTGTCTGGTCTGGTGATTATCACAGCATGGATGAGTCTATGCCACAGTTCATCAAAGTAAGTTTTCAAATCAGATATGTTCAAGGTTGAGTCAGAGTTTCATGATCATTAATCATGAATACCAGTTTCCTACATGGCCCAATGTAATCATATGGAGTTGCCAGCATAAAGGTGTTCTTCAGGAAGAAGGAAAAATGATCTCAGAAGGAAGCTTGGAGATTTAGGAAAGAATGAAGAGCAAATTTTTTAAAAAAGTGTGAGTATATATAAATGAATATTAACTTTATAAAACAATAATAATGATATTTTGTGGGCTTAAACATATAAAGAATAAAAATGTGTGACAAGCATAGCATATGTTAGAAGGGGATAAATGAAGGTATTGTGTTCTAAGATCCTTCAATTATCTAGGAAGTAGTACCAATTTATATTAGACTTTGATAAGTCAAGAATTCATGTGGTAATCCTTAGGGTAACCACTAGAAGAAAAGGATGATTATAGAGGGCAGGAAAAGAGAAGGGAAAAGGATAGAACAGATGGGAAAATAGGAAGCAGATGTTTAGAGAAACCCAAGTATATGAGAAGTCACGTTAAATGTAAATGTTCCAAATATTTCAATTAAGAGTTTAAGATTTTCAAAGTGGATAAAAAGATTAAAAACCCACTGAACACTGCTTATAAAATTCACCACTTAAGTATATAGATACAGAAAGATTGAAAGTCAAAAGATGGAAAAAATACACTATCCAAATACCAATCAAATGAAAGTTAGTACATCAATTTTAAAAGTAGACTTTAAGGGCAGCATTACAGAAAAAGGACTTTTTGCTGATTAAAAATATTTTTATTTTAAAATACTCAAACATATATAAAATCAGAGAGATTAATAAGCATAGTGAATTAGATGTACCTATCAACTAGCTTAAATGATTTTCAATATATGTCCAGTCTTATTTCATCTATATCACTGTCCTCTCCACACTTACCTTGAAATAAATCTGAGACATACTGTTTTATCTGTAAATATTTCAGTATGTATCCTTAAAAGCACTTAAAAAAAATAACGACTCTACCATCATCACACACAAAAATTAAAAAAATAATTCTTCAAAACTGAGTTTTCCACTCAATGTTTATATTTCCCCACTGTCCTGTAAATGCCTGCTCCTCCGTGCTCTATATTTCCAATAAATTGGTGATTAGATCTAGAGGCCTGGCCAGATTCTGGTATTATTACTATTACTACTAAGCAAAACTACTTCATGGGTGGTATTATGTACTGCCATCATAATATACATAATGCCTAGCTGTTTCTTTGTAATGTTAATAGTCTTTGTGATTATTGCCTAAGCCCATTAATTCGAGTTGCAAATACTGCTATTCTAATTATACCATTCCTTGATTATTAGTTGGAAAACTTCTATAAAGAGAAACTTCCACTTATCAATTCTTTGAGATCTAGCTTCTAAGAGGAAAAGGAAAAAAAGGAGCTCTTAATTTACCAGTTATCAAAATAATGAGTCTTTCATGCCTTAGCTTCTTCCAGTAGTGACCAATGTTCTGTTAGGAGTGTTATTATGAAGTCATGGGTTTCGACATAGTTTATGTTTTTTCAGTCCATGGAAGTTACCAAGTTATTGATGCGTTAGCTGTCCATCTTCAACCAGTTGCACTTATTCAGGTTTGGATCCTGAGTTCTTTTTGACATAATCATAGTAATTTTTGCTTTTTGGTATGACAAAATGTTCCTAGATAATGTTGTACATTTTAAGCCCCAGACCTGGAATCAACCATTTTAAGCCCCAGACCTGGAATCAACCATTTTCCAAAAAAGCCCTGGTTATTTTTGGTAGGTAATGGTATTTAGAGGTCACAATCCAGGCATAAGCAGTGCTTGTTGCTACTGGATTGGTCGATTGTTCTTTTTAGTGGACAGAGCTAGGAAATTCTCATCTATGTGTAATGTATATAGATTATACATATAAAAATAATCTATAATAATAAAAGCATAATATGCAAATCAACCGAACGACTGAATAGCAGAATGACGGTCCAGACAACCTTCTGGACAACCACGCTATGACACGCACTGGTGCCAGGCCTGCCAAGGCAGGTGCAATGCGATTGGTCAGGAGGCCCTGCCATAGCCCCACGATCGCCCCGCAGAGTGAGGCTCAGGCCACCGGCAGGGCAATCGATGGCGGGGGTTGTGGGGGGGGGGGGGAGCTCCATGATCACCCCAAAGAGGGAAGCACAGGCTACCCTCTGCACGTTGATCAATCTTGGAGCCCTGACCAGGTGGGGGGAGCCTCCCTCTGCTGGGCAATTGATTGTGGAGCAGAGGCCCAGGCCACCTGGCCCGGGCTACCTGGCCCTGGGCCAGCGGTGCTACAGCGGGTGGGCGAGGACTCCCTCTGCGCAGTGATCAATCTGAGGACCCCGCCCACAGAGGGAGGCCCAGGCCAGCCAAGCAATCGAACCCCACGCCTGTCGCCCACAGAGGAAAGCGTCCAATGGTGGGGAAGGGGGGGGGGGCAGCACTGCACAGATGGCAAGCAGTGGCAGTCATGGGGGCAGGTCCAGCTGCCGGCAGCCGGAGAAAGGAAAGCCCCGATAGGCCCTGATAGGCCCTGATCAATGGCCAGGCCTAGGGACCCTACCTGAGGGGTCCCGGATTGTGAGAGGGCGCAGGCAGGGCTCAGGGACACTCCCCTCCACCCCCCACCCCACTACACACACACACCCTGTGCACGAATTTTGTACACCAGGCCTCTAGTTTTACATATATACTTAAAAATATCTTACGTGTTCCTACTAATCCCAGCAATTCAAATTCAAGAACACAGATTTTCATTTAACTTTATCAGCAATCTTAATCTATATTTCCTTTTAATCATGTCAAAAATCTCATCGCAACTAAAATACAGAAAAGCTTCCTCAATAATCAATGGAAAACTCACAGGAGAAAACCCTGACACCTGAGGACCGAAAGTGGAGATCACATAGAGACTGTTCTAAAAAAAAAAAATCTCATCTCAATATCCTCAACATAACTCATTTGACTTAACCCACAATACAAACACAACCTCAGAATAACAATATGATTACTAAAGATTTTTTTGGAGTATTTTTGTTTTGTTTTGAAACAGCCATATAAGGGATGTATATTCAAATTGCTTGAGATAGTTACTCTATGTACTAACCCTAACAAAAGAATACTGTTAATTTCACTTTCATTTCTAGGGATAACTTTATTAAAAATATATTTTGTTTATAATATAAAGTATCTACATGGTCCCACAGTCAAATCTACAAAACAAAGTATATTCAAAGACCTCTAGCTTCTTAGTCCCCTAACCCTATACCCTCCTTTTGTCTACAGGTAAAACTTTTTTCAATTTTATGTTTTATCCTTCCATGGTTTCTTAATGGAGCAAATATGTGCATTTATTTGTATTCCTGCTTGTCTTAGAGAATTATACAATGTCCTCTCTGATTTTTCCATCACTATATGCTAAAGATCACTCAGTAGTATATACAGACTTTCCTTATCTGCTGATAGGTCCAGAGTATACAATATTTTGCTGTTAAATAGAATTCTAAGAGTATATTGTCAAAATTTGGAATTTTTAATTACTAGAGGCCCAGTGCACAAAAATTGCCCACAGCCCAGCCTGTGCCCTCTCTTAGTCTGGGACTTCTCGGGGGATGTCCACCTGCTGGCTTAGGCCTGCTTCCCGGGGGATCAGGCCTAAGTTGGAAGTCAGACATCCCTCTGGCAGCCCAGGAGCCCTCAGGGGATGTCCACTTGCCAGTGGGGAGCAAACCTAAGTTGCAGTCGGACATCCTTAGCACTGCTGAGGAGACAGGAGAGGCTCCCACCACCACCACTGTGCTGGCAGCTGGAAGCCTGGCTTGTGGCTGAGCTGAGCTCCCCCTGTGAGAGTGTAATGACCACTAGGGGGCAGCTCCTGCATTGAGCGCCTGCCCCTGGTGGTCAGTGTGTGTCATAGTGACCAGTCATTCCCAGTCATTCTGCTGTTAGGGTCAATTTGCACATTACCCTTTTGTGGGCATGGCTTGAGCATAGCAGAGGGACAGTTAATTTGCATGTTTCTCTTTAATTATATAGGACTAGAGGCCTGGTGCACAAAAATTTGTGCACTCGGGGGGGGGGGGGGAGGAGGGTCCCTCAGCCCGGCCTGTGCCCTCTTGCAGTCTGGGACCCCTCAGGAGATAATGACCTGCTGGCTTAGGTCTGCTCCCGGGTGGCAGAGAGCAGGCCCAATCCCTAGGTGCAGCCCCTGGTCAGGCTCAGAGCAGGGCTGATTGGGGAGTTGGGGCGCCGCCCCGTCATACACAGAGCAGGGCAGATCGGGAGGTTGCGATGCCACCCTCAGTCACGCTCAGGGTAGGGCCGATTGGAGGGTTGGGGCACCACCCCATCACACTCAAGGCAGGGTCGATGGGGAGGTTGGGGCGCTGCCCCCTGTCACTCACAGAGCAGGGCCCATCAGGGGGGTTGGGACTCCGTACCCTGTCACGCACAGAGCAGGGTCGATCAGGGGGTTGGGGAGCTCCCCCCTGTCACGCACAGAGTAGGGCCGATAGGGGAGTTGGGGCACCAACCCGTCACACACAGAGCAGGGCGGATCGGGGGTTGGGGCGCTGCACCCTGTCACACTCAGGGCAGGGCCAATGGGGAGGTTATGGCTCTACCCCGTCACACACAGAGCAGGGCCCGTGGGGGGCGGTTGGGGCATCGCCCTCTATCACCCACAGAGCAGGGCTGATCAGGGGGTTGGGGCGCCGCCACTGTCACACTAATGGCAGGGCCAATGGGGAGGTTATGGCTCTACCCCGTCACACACAGAGCAGGGCCCGTGGCGGGGGGGCGGTTGGGGGGCCGCACCCTGTCACACACAGAGCAGGGACGATCAGGGGGTTGGGGCGCCGCACCCTGTCACACACAGAGCAGGGCTGATCAGGGGGTTGGGCACCACAGCCTGTCACACACAGAGCTGCAGGGCAATCAGGGGGTTGGGGAGCTCCCCCCTATCAGGCACAGAGCAGGGCTAATCAGGGGGTTGGGGTGCCTTCCCCTGTCACGAACAGAGCAGGGCGGATAGGGAGGTTGTGGCCCCGCCCTGTCACACACAGAGCCGCAGGGCGATCAGGGGGTTTGGGCGCTGCCCCGTCAAGCTGATCCCGGTGCCGGGAGGCCTCGCGGCTCCGCTGATCCCAGTGCTGGGAGGCATATTACCCTTTTACTATATAGGATAGAGGCCTGGTGCACGGGTGGGGGCCAACTGGTTTGCCCTTAAGGGTGTCCTGTATCAGGGTGGGGGTCCCCACTGGGGTGCCTGGCCAGCCTGGGTGAGGGGCTGAGGGCTGTTTTCAGGCTGGCGGGTGACTGAAGCTCCCAACCACTCCTTTTTTCTTTTTTTTTTATTCTGGGCCAGCTTTAGCTCTGAGGCTTGGCTCCAGCTCTTAGGCCTAGGCTGCTGAAAGCAGGTATCTGGTTTGTTTGGGTTCTATAATCAAAACACTGTTTCAACTCCAGCTCTGAGATCCAGGCTGGCTGAAAGCAGGTTTCTGGGGTTTTGTTTAGCTTCTGTATTTGTAACAATGTTTCAAACTGCAAGCTCAGAGGCGGGCAGCGGCAAGCGGGGAACGTTGGAGTCCTCCATCACTGAAGCAAGCAAGCCTCATGTTTGCTTCAAGCTGCCTGGCTGCCGGCCGCCATCTTGGCTGGGAGTTAATTTGCATATTGCCCTGATTAGCCAATGGGAAGGGTAGCGGATGTATGGCTAATTACCATGTTTTTCTTTTATTAGATAGGATAGTTTAGAAATAGGTAGTTTTATTTATTTTTAAAATATATTTTTATTGATTTCAGAGAGGAAGAGATAGAAACATCAATGATGAGAGAGAAACATTGATAGGCTGCCTCCTGCACACCCCCTACTGGAGATTGAGCCTGCTACCCAAGCATGTGCCCTTGACCGGAATCAAACCCAGGACCCTTCAGTCCACATGCGGACGCTCTAGCCACTGAGCCAAACCAGTTAAAGTGAAAAATGGGTGGTTTTAGTTTGCATTATGAGCAAAGGTGAGCATATTTGCATTTGATTAAGAGCCATTTGCATTTTTCATATGAAATATTGGATCATCTCTGAGAAATATAGGTTTAATCTCTAAAGTTGTTATTCTCTATTTTTAGAAGCTCTTTTTTATATATTATGGCTATTAACATTTTGTGATATAAGCTGGAAGTTTTTCTTTTGCTGTTTCATCCTTTTACTTTGCCATGAAAATGCTTTGATTTTAGAGTAACCAAATATATCAATCATTCCCCTTATTGCTTTTGGATTTGGAGTCATAGGAAATCTTTCTTTCTTCTATAGTAAGTTTTCTTCTAATACATGTAGTTTCATTTTTACATTTAAATCTTTGATCTAAAGACTGTCCCAAAAAGTGTATACACACTCTCAATGATTATAAAGTCACTGTTTATTAATATACAGTTCATTTTCTAAATTTAAAAGACTCTATAGCAGCGGTTCTCAACCTGTGGGTCGCAACTCCTTTGGGGGTCAAACGACCCTTTCACAGAGGTCACCTAAGACCATCGGAAAAAAAACACATATATAATTACATACTGTTTTTGTGATTAATCACTATGCTTTAATTATGTTCAATTTGTAACAATGAAATTGGGGGTCCCCACAACATGAGGCACTGTATTAAAGGGTCGCAGCATTAGGAAGGTTGAGAACCACTGCTCTATAGAAATGAGTAATTGTTTTTGTCAATGCCTATTTTCAAACTGATGACCACTCTGGTCCAGGCACTGCTGATAATGCGAAGCAAAGGAATAGCAAACATCAAGAATCATTTTGCTCAGTATTTGTGCGCCCTCAATTCATCAACTGTTGCTGGTTTTTGTACCATAAACTTTATCCTTTATGTATCTCAATAAAAAAGTCTAGTGAATAAACTTTGTTCAAAGCTTAGTTTGGCTTTATCCAGTATTTCAAATCAGTTAAACCTGAAAAGGAGTGAAAATTGAGTTATCAGCTGTCAAGTGTGTATACATCTTTTTGGGGGGAGATACAGGGTGTTTGAATAATTATAAAGGCAGTGTTTGTACTTAAACTGCATTTTCAAACTTCCAGTAGCATTTTAGGATGAATTTCCTTTGTTCAAAGCTTAGTCTGGCTGAAAAGAAAGAAACATCAATTGAGCTATCAGCTGGTAAAGTGTGTGTACATGTTTTTGGGACATGTATTTAGAATTTATCCTAGTGTGATTGTATAAAGAACTGATCCAACATTATCTTTTTTTCCTTTTGGCTATCTGGTGATCTCAACACATATTATTTGGATTTAAGATGCCAAAGATAGACACTTTTTAATGTCTAAAAATTCATTAAATCAGGAAGTATAATAAACCATTATATCAGACAGATAATAAGAGTTGTATATTTGTATAAAACTAATAACATAGCCTCAAAATAGATAAAACAAAAATTGACAGAATAAAGAGAAACACTGAAAAATTGACAATCATCTTGGGAGACTTTCAGTCACTAATAGTATAAGAAAACAAGTATCAACAATGATACAGATAATTTGAGCTACACAATAAGAAACCTCACCTAATGGATGTACACAGAACATTAGCATCAAGAATGGCAGAATTCACATTCTTCTCAAATACACATCGAATATTTACAAAAAGATTGGATGTTGAGCCATGAAAGAAGACCCAAAAAATGTAAGAGAATGTTCTTTCACCAAGCTAGAAATCATTAACAAATAATTAGATAATTATCGTATATTTGGAAATTAGGAAATACACTTCCAAATAATATTTGGGTAAAAGAAATTACATGGAACTTTAGTAGATACTTTGAACACAATGGAGTATTATATATTAAAATTTGTGGAATGCAGCTAAAAATCATGCTTTGAGAGAAAATTGTAGCCTAAACACATGTATTTAAAGAACAGAAAAGAAAGGGTACAATGAGCTAAGCTTCCAAAAACTTAGGAATTCCCCAATTCAAGAAGTTATAAAAAGAACATCAATTAAACCTAAAGAAACAAGAAGAAAATAAACATAAAAGCAGAAACCAATGAAACACAGAAGATTAAGTAGGTCCATATTCATTCTCTGAAATGATTTATAACATTAGTAAGCCCTGGCAAAATAGTAAGAGTGAGAGCAAATAAGAACAGGCACAAATAACCAATAGCAGGAATGAAAAACAGAACGTTACTATACAGTATAACAGATATTGCAAAACGCGTAAGTGGGTAGTATGAACAATTTTTTTGCCAATAAGTTTGAAAATGTAGGCAAAAATGGACAAATTCATTAAAAATACAATTTATCAAAAGTGACACAAGAAGTACTCACAACAGTCCCATACAAATTAAAGAAACTGAGTCCAAAATTAAAATTTTTCCTGAAAGAAAACTCTAGACCAAATGTCCTAACTGGAGAATTCTACCTAACATTTAAGGAAGAAATAACATCAGACTTAAAATCTTCTAGAGAACAGTAAAAAAAGAAACACTTTACAATTCGTTTTATTAGGGTAGAATATTCATGATACTAAAATTGATAATACAAAAACAAAAGGAAGTTACATGGCAATGTCACGACCACAGATGGTAAAATGTTAAACAAAACATTAACAAATTAAATCTTGCAATATATAACTCAACCACCAAGTTGTGTTTATTCTAGGAATACAGATGGTTTTAATATTTAAAAAGCTACAAATGCTTGCTGCATTAACAGAATAAAAGAAAACAATCTTCTCAATCTATACAAAAAGAGCATTTGATAAAATTCAATACCCATTCATAGTAAGGGCTCATGGGAAATAGGCATCCAAGGGAAGTAACATGATAAAGGGTATCTGTGCCAAAGCATGATACGTAACAGTGAGCAGGTGAAACTTTCCCTCTGAGATCAGGAATGAGCTGAGGTTAGTCACTATTGATGCTTCTACTGAGCACTGTTCTAGCTGTTGTCCTAACCAGTATAAGGCAAGAAGAAGAAGGCTCAAAGATTGAGAAGAAAACATTAAAGTTCATTATTTATGGTGACATGACTGCATACATAGAAAATAAAAAAGAATCTAAAAAGTTATTTGTATAAGTGACCTTAACATGATTGCTAGATACTAGGTCAATATACAGTGGGGCCTTGACTTACGAGTTTAATTCGTTCCGAGACCGAGCTCGTTAAGGAGCTCATTAACTCAAATTACTCTATCAACTCAATGCAAAAAATCGGCCGAGAGACAGCTGGTATCTCAAAAAACTCGTTAGTCGGGACACTCATAAGTCAAGGCCCCACTGTACTAAAATCAACTGTACTTTTATCAGCAAGTAACAAAATAACAACACAAAGTTAACATTTATAGTAACATAAAAAAAAATTAACTCCCTAGGACTAAATCTAACAGAGATGCAAAATACCTCTACACAAAACTATTAAATATTATAGGAGAAATTAAAGACCTAAATATTAAAATAAGGAAAACCTAAATAATTATCCAGTGGCAGTATAGGCTAAAATCTATTACTGGCAAAAGGATAAATTAATGAAACAAAATAGAATCTAGAAAGCGATCCATCCATACACAGACCCTTGACTTATGACACAGTGGCGCGGCAGGTTAGCAAAGAAAGGCAGTCTTCAATGAACAGCGCTGGAGCAATTGAATAGCATAAGGGAAAAAAGTGAAACAACCCTCACCTTACAACTTTTACAAAAATCAATTCCAGGTGGATTATAGATCTAATGTGAAAGTAAAACCTAGAAAAGGTAACAATATTTTCCAGACCTCTGGGAAGTTTTCTTAAACAGGACACAAAAATCATTATGAAAAGATAAATTTTAACAATCACTTCAGTTCCTGAAATAATTATCTAAGACATCATTGAGTGGGAAAAGCTATTTGCAACACATGTAAACCAGGATTTGCATTAATATATAAATTCATAAAATCAGTAAGTTATAGTTCAGTATTTTAAAAAAAGGACCATACAAAAAATGATGTTTTACCAAATTCTATCTTTATACTTGTTTCCAATGTAATCTATAATTTTATTGGATTTTTACTTATGATAATTTTTGTGTCTTTATAGGAATCCAGTTGGTGGGAGAATTCAGTTGGTTGTTGCCACTGTAATTGCTCTTTTCCCATTTACTGCCTGGTTCTACATATATATTAACAAGGAGATGCGTTCCTCCTGGCCAACTCACTGCAAGACAGTCATTTAAATGAAATGAAGAATCCTGTTCTCAAAATGAGAATATTCAATTTTTATAAACATGGATTTTATTTTTTTAATCCCAGGAACCTTTTAAGGCCGACTACAGGGTTGGGTGGGACTAGTAAGAGACGGGGTCCGACACCTAGGGGTCACAGTGTAGTACAAAAGGCAGTTGAAAAAAAGTTAAGAAATATGAATTCTAACTCAGCTTCCTCACGATCTATGTGACTTGGGAAATATAAAAAACCTCCTGGTGGTTCTTTCTTTATCTATAAACCAGGATTAAAACTAGATCTACTTACAAAGTTGGAAGGATCAAACTAGATATTATGAGGGCACTCTGAAAATATAAATTGCTTACAAAGGGCTACTACGCATGATTAAAATACAGGGAAGCGGGGCTTGGTTAATATGACAGAAGTAGAGGTTCAAGAGGGGACTGTCTCCCTGACCTAATCTCATTACATTTAACTGTACAGTGCCATGAACTAAATGAGGACCCGGATAAAACAAATAAGCAAGCATGTCTTGGAAAGAAAGGAAAATTAGATCAAGGAATTTGGAACCAAAAAGGAAACAATATCAATTACACTGTAAATAAAAAATAAGACTGAAGTCTATACACATTTGAAAAAAATGAATTTCAAAAGTAACCCTGGGGTGAGACCATGTTAGAGCTGTCCTCTCCAATACCGCAGCCACCAGCCATGTGTGCACTGAGCACTTGAAATGTGTCTAGACGGAGGACATTTTCTTTTCCATTTTAATTTAAAAACTTATCAATTCAGCTATTAGAAAGCTTATAATGTCTGGAACACTTGTTTTAAGCATGCTTGGAGTAAGTATGTGAACCTACTGCAAATTTTATATCTAAAACTAGATCAAGTATTTCTAATGAAGTTAGTGTCCAATGCATGGGTTGAATTATAAAATATACACTAGATTTTAAAGACATAGTATAACAAATGTAAAATTTTTATATCGATTACATTTTGAAATATTTTAGATATATTGGGGTAAATAAAACGTATTGGAAGTTGATCTTATCTTTCTATTTACTGTTTTAACTTCTTTTTATTGCTTAAAATATTACAAATAGTACATTTGTCTTTTTATTTTTCCCCTTGACCTTCCCCCAGCCTCTATTTACTGTTTTAAATGTGACTGCTAAAATACTTTATTCATGAGGCTCGCATTATATTTCTGCTGGTCAATGCTGTTTATATGGCAACTTTTTCACATGGGCTACTCAAGACACCATTTCATGAGATGTAGGAAATATTTCAATCAAAAAGTATTAGCACCAATCATAACTCAGGAGAGTGAAAATGAGCCTGGTAGTTTGTCTCTATTCTTATAACCTTAAATACAATTTAAGTGTTCTATAAATGTTTGTTTAAGGAGGTATACATGTGTTTTATTTTACACAATGGCCTCTGGATAGTCAGAAATTCTTGATCAAGATTTAGATAAGGTAAAAGGGGAAAAAATCTAGTTGACATTAAAGTGATTAAAGTGAAATTTACTTTAAGGATTTCAGTGTTCCAATGTGCATTTAGTCTGTATAGCAGTTACGGCTTTTATACCTTTTTGTATAATTATTAAGGTCATACATGAGGAAATGGACTTACTTGCAAATTCTATATAGAACCTACCCATCCTCCAAGTCATGCTTGATTCTGTGCTTAAAAGTCAATAATGTTCCAATTTGAAAAAAAATGTCCAAGATACACGTTCATTTTATCTGCATCTCCCACATCACACTGAATATGAGTTTATAGCTCCTTTTAAATCTCCGTAAGTATATATAAGGAACTAACTTTTGGTAGAGTACTGCCTTTAGAAAAGAGCATTACTGAAATTACTTTTAAACTCTACTTTTCAATTGAAGCATTACCAGTAAGTTTAATATTTCTACTATCAAAACATGTCTTCTCACCCCCAATCGTCTCTCTTCCCACTGAGACTTTTGTACACCAGCCTCTCATCATCTACTGCCTGGGCTGAAGCACAAATCTAATCATATATGGCCCAGCTCAGGAGCTTGGGGTTCTCACACTGTGTGACAAGATTAAGTTTGAACTTTGGGCTGGTCATTCAAGGCTATTCTGCACACAGCCATAGCCTAACCTTTTCCTGTTTTATTACTCGGCACCTTTTGGTGAATCGTCGTATCATTACTTGCATCTCCTAAACTCAGCATATCCTTCAATGCCTCTGCTTATGCTATTCTGTTTACTTGAAATGCACTTCCACACCCATTTAAACCTTTCTTCTTTCTTCAAGTCATCCCTAATCCCTTCAAGCAATATGAAATTCCTGCTCCATATTCTTCACACTTGTATGTAGGGGTCTGTTTCCTCACCATTATACAGCTGGTTACTGCAGGGAGTACATCAGTCACCTCGGAGGTAGGCTGGATAATGCCCCTCAAAGATACCCAGGCCCTAATCTCCAGGACCTAGGAATGTTACCTTATATAGCAAAATGGAGCATGGCCCTAACAGCAGCTTGATCCCAGCCCAGTGAAAATAACTCTGACTTTTGACTCCAGAACTGTTAAGAGAACAAATATGTTACTTAGACCACCAAGTTTGTGGTAATTTGTCACCACAGCCATAGAAAACAAATAGACCTGTACTGCCTAGGTAAGGGGTTGGGCAGGCACACTCACGTTGATCAGCATTGGTTGATACCTTACTGTTTTTAAGCCCTTAATCAAACCTTCTCTACACTCCAAACAGTCCCCATTTGCCATATAGTGTTTCTGCAAATAAGCCTTAGCATGACAACTGAATTGAACACGTCCCATTTATCTACGAAGGGAGTTAAGGGTGAATTCATTTAGCTGCTGTCTATCCTCAGGCAGCTCTAGCTGGTGGCCCAAACAGACCCCAGAAACAGGCACACAGCTGCACTGGCCACATAACTTCTCTGAAGGCCCTTCTTATAGTCTCACACGAGAGGCACACATCACTTATGAGAATGAGAGCACCATTCATTCATTCACCTGTGGAGTAACATGACAGTTTTGGTCTACAAAATAGGAACACAAGCTTATAAAAATATATGATGGCTATTCTGAGCAAAAAAATGTCCAAAGCTCATTTGCACAGGATGGTTAAAAGGAAAAGCTTTACCTGAGCTGCTTTTTTATTATGAATTTTAAGTTATATAGCTAGTAAATGAGCATATTCTCCTCGTAAAAAATTTTTTAAAAGTCTCAGGTAAAGCGAAAATAAAGTCTGTTTTGAGGACTATACCCCACCCCACCCTGCCCGGTCTCCTCCCTGGTTCATTCATGGCACTTTGATTCATTTTCTTTCCAATTTTTAGCACTGGATATACATTCCAAAATGACTTCAGAATGTCTTATGAGCAAAACACACTGAAGCCATAAATACGTTTTGTTACACCAACAGAATACTAAACAATGAGACAGAGGAGTCAGGGGTGGGGTAACGGAGCGCAAACATAAAGCTAAGTCTCCTCTTTCAATATGGATAAAATAAATCAGACTAAAAGTGGAAAAGGTTTTTCCTTCCTGTAATTCATAATTCTGTCTGTAACTCGGCCGCTCCCTTTCAACATCATTTTGTCGGGATAGACATAAATCGTGCCAAAAGCCTGGCTGTCCGGAGCTGTTTCAATGACTCCTTCCACGTTGATGTGGTGCACACCAAAAGGATCCTCAGAGTAGCCACCATCGTGGGTGTGACCGGCGAAGAAACACACCACACACTCATGAGACCAAATGACTGCGAGGGCGTCTCTGTAATTCCAGGCCAGGCACACAGAGTCAGAGGCCTCTGGGTAAATGGGAAGATGACCTGTTAGTTAAAGAGAAGAGTTGTGAGCCAATTAGGATATACCACTTTCACCAAAATAAATGGCTAAAAACGAGTACTCAGGAAAACAATGTGCATTGCTCCTTCATTATGGGCTGAGACCAGCGAGAATTCACATACATGAAGAATGAAGTAATCTATAACCAGGAGTCTGGAGCATAAAGGAGGGTGAGATAGTTTACATGCAAGAGCAGAGGCCACAGCAGAGACAGAAGCCCTGCGAGTCCCAGGATGTACACACGTCAAGGGAGACAGAGGCATCCCGCACAGGGCAGTCTGCAAAGGCAGTAGAATCAGGCCAGCGCTGTGCTGGAGTCCAGCCTCCGACTTCTGAAAGTATAGACATGTTACATACACACACAGAGGTACTCTTACATAAAAGATAGCTTAGGGATGGACCAGTGAATAATATGTCATTTTTTCTAAACACTCAATGTTTTATAAAGAACTGATTTATGCCCCTTTAAACACCTCCAGGAGAACAAGGTAGTCATAGCCATTTTAGAGATGAGAAAACTAGGCGAAAGTGGGGAATATTCATACTGGGTCCCACAGGAGATATGTGGAAGTAGATGCCAAGACGTAAATGAGGCCACATCCTACATCAGGCCACATTTCACTCTGAAGGACAGATACAATAGCCCATTGGTCTTTGCTTCTTCCCACTAATTCTATTACTGTTTATTTTTATTCTGCTTAATATCTACTAGTTTTGTATAAAAAAGGGAGCTAATAGTGCACACCTGTCCGCACACATACACTCAGCTCCTCTTTAAGATGTGACAAGGATAGGGGAGGACTGTCAAGGGCGGGGGAAAAAAAAGGACACAAATGTAATACCCTTTGTAATACTTTAAGCAATAAAAAAAAAAAAAAAAAAAAAGATGTGCCAAGGGCTAAGGGTCCAAAGAGGCCATGTGACTTTCCAGATCTAGATGCCACACTGGAAGCACCTATCAAATCCCTGTAGCGCTGGACACAATTAGTTGCTCCCTTTTTCTGGAAACACCTGGCTCCCAGGACAGTACCAATCCTCCCAGTTCCCCTCCAACCTCAAGGCTACTGATTCTCACTCTCCTTTGCTGGCTCCTCATTTCCCCAGTATCTTATTAGAGTGCCTGAATGCTTGGTTTGTGGGCTTCACTTCTGTCTACACCTAAAGACTTGGCGATCTCTTAGCAATGTCCATAGTTTTAAATATCATCCGTATTCTTTCAACTGCCACATTTATACACCTAGCTCAAACCTCTATTCTGAATTTCAGATTCATTATACTCAACATCTCTGCTCATGTGTAACAGGCACCTGAAAGTTAATCTTTTCAACCTTCAACTCCTGAGCTCTCCACCCAAAGCCCCCTCCTGCTGCAGTGTTCCATATTCCAGCTAACAGCAATTCTGTCTTCCAACTTCATGGCCAGAACTCTAGAATTAGGCAAAATGACATGTGAGTAGCCAAAAGGGAAGTGTAAAAGCAAACAAAAAGAAAATTTCGATTAGTCATTTTAAACTTTGCTAAAGAAAACCCAAGGCACTGAGTTAAAGGTTTGTTCATCCAGTTTCTAAGCTTACAGGGAAACAGGAGAAATTTTAGAGACTGATAATGTAGATACGTGCGCTGACATAAACACAATGAGAAGACAGGATAGTGTGGGAAAGGGGCTGGGATACAAAACATGGACTCTCTAGCCTCAATTCTGTCAGGAGCTGAGGGATTTTAGCTATGTTGTTTAATCTCTTTTGGTTCAGTTTCTTTATCTTTAAAATTAAAAGGTGTGACTGTATGTTCTCTAGGTCCCTTTTAGCGCCAGTATTCTCTAAAGCAGGGGTGGGGAACGTCCAGCCCACAAAATCAGTTGGTCTGGCCCTGCCAAGGCATTAGGGGTGAGTTAATTAAATGTCTGACCAAATACAGCAGGCTAATGTTTGAGTTGATAATTTTGTATGGCCCGGGAATGATGTTATAAATATCCAAATGGCCCTTGGCAGAACAAAGGTTCCCCATGCCTCTAAAGTCACAAGTACAACTTAACAGCGAAGAAGAGACAAGTCAAGAAGTCTCAGTTTTTGAGACCACTCATTGTAAAGCCAAAATAGTGTCACATCATGCCAATAACCCCTGAGGGTCCCTTACATTTTCCAAGCCTTGAATGATATTTGATGGTAGCAGAAACACCCTTAACTCCATCTACATGTTTTTACTACATCAATGAAAGGTAATAAGTAAAAACTATATTGATAGAAACCTCATTTTATATCAATTACCTGAGCAGCCTATCATTTTCTTCACAATTTCATTTGATGCAATACTGAGAAAACTGCAGTTTGTAGGTTCGACATATGCCCAATCAAAGCTCACAGATGTAAGCGCCAGAATGGCATTCTGTCCTTGTGACCCTTAGTCCATGTTCTTATCCATTACGCCACATCAATTTGATCCCTAAAACAAGGGATATAATCTCAGCCCCCAACCAAGTATACCAGCCACAATGCAAATCC
This sequence comes from Myotis nattereri, assembly GCF_964212035.1. Lineage (NCBI taxonomy): Eukaryota > Metazoa > Chordata > Mammalia > Chiroptera > Vespertilionidae > Myotis > Myotis nattereri. The sequence continues at coordinate 14,407,052 of NC_138091.1, forward strand.
CAAGTCAGTTCTTTGTATATACATACATGTGCACACAGCCAATGCATGTACTGTAAGCACCTCCAGATTCCTAAATCTCTGATGGCAGTATGTCTGTCAAAAACGATTCTAAATGAAAACAATAATCACGTAAGTGCTCACTGTCAGTTGTATCTCTAACACTTGTCCCTGTTACATCGGCTTTGCTTTCATCCAGGCAGCAGGGCCAGAGGTGTGGTAGGGGACCTAGACTGAATTTTTCATTTAAATATTACTATGTAAATTGATCGCATTTGGAGAAATTCTACTATGAAACCTAAAAAGCCAATTCACAGGCTCTAGAATTTGGCAAGATGTTTTTGTTACTTTACATTCAATTCTTCCCTGACTCGACCTTAAATGTTAATCTCATACTTAGATTGTTTTTAAATTTAAACTAAGCATTCATTTTACTGAAAGAGGATATCACATGTTATTAGTATGCTTTAAAATCTAATTTCCCATTCTCTAAAATGCTAGTATACACAAATCATTTAAATACTTACTCACGATCACCACCTTTTCTTGGTTTGTGTCAGAGAATGTAAGGACTTCATTCAACCAGTTCAGTTGTTCTTGGCTGAATCCTCCATTAAACTGGACAAACTGAGGCTCAGAAAGTCCTAAAATAAATTCTGTAAGTTAGAGCCACCAAATACAATTTTCTCATCATTAGGGCATTTTAACTTAGCTAATATGGGTAACTTATACTTCTCTTTAGGAACATTTGGCAGCAACCGACTTAACACAGGAAACCACAAGAATTTAGAATATACAAATAAATCACACTGTACCAGTGTCTTGCTTCTAGTCTTGACACTCCTCTGTTTATTTCACTAGCTTCCTGTTACACTGAAAATAAATTAGACTCTTAACTGTCCACAGGGCTCCTGCAAAATCATCCTGCACACTGGCCCTTCCTGCGTTCAAGAATGCCAGCCTTAACTATGCTTAGTGCCTCTGCATTTGTTTATCCCTCTGTCACAAATACTCTGCCCAAGGTTGACTCCCTCCTGTCATTTAGATTTCAGCTTAAATGTTTTCTCCTTGGAAAGGCTATCTCTGACCACCTAAACTAAATCAGTCCTCTCAGTCATACTTCATTTTCTTGGTAGGATATATCATTGTGGAAATAATTTGTTACAATTTCATTTATTATTTGTCCTATTTTTCTTGTTCCTTCCACTCTACCCATTAAAAAAGTGATATTGTCAATACTGCTTACAGTCCTAAATAGCTAAGCTCTAGAAAAAGTGCTCAGCCCAGAACAATCATTCAGATATTTAAATAAATCTTCAACCAACACAGCAACCAATCCATGTGCCATGGGGCTTGTGAGAAATCCTGACCCTGAACAACAGTGACAATATACTTTTACCTTAGTCATCCATCTTCCTGCCGAATAAAAGGTAGCTGAAGAATTTAAAGACAATGTATTAGACTCTCAGCTCAAAGGAATAATTCACCTTGAGGACTATTCAATTCCATATTTGGATTGTGCTCCTTCAGCATCTTCAGACACTGCTGGTATTTTGGAGAGGACTGGTCCACGCCCAAGACACTCAAGTCATAAGAATCGAGTAAAATGAACCGGAATTTAGGGAATGGAACAAAATGGTAAGCGTAAAAACTCCCCGTAGGCACAGTTTCCGGATGGTGTTCAATCTGGTCTTCTAGAAACTTTGTGTTCAGTTTAGAGTTTGTTAAATAGTCTCTGCTGAAGTTATAGAATTCATGATTTCCCCACGTGTGATGAACTGGGACTTTAAGCCTTTTGAACACGTTCATAACAAGTTCTAGTGACTTTTCTGATGCTTTATACTGCGCATTGTAGCCATCAATGATATCTCCAAGCTGAAGGACACAACAGGGTGGACTGCTTTCTCTGTTCCAGTGTTCAATAGCACCCTGCAAGTGAAGGAGACTGTGTCTGTAGTATCTTCTTCTGGTTCCTTGGTAATTATAGCCATCTTCTAAGTTAGCATATTGAATATCTGCTATAACTCCAAAGGAGAAGAGATGTTCTGAACTCTCACTTACGGCTCCAGGACTGGGCTTGTCATCCATAACCTCTGAACAGATTTCTAAATAAAGTATAAAAGATAACTCAGTTATAAACATCTTAATCTTCTAAATGGTAAAGTGGATATTAAACTTAATAGTTGACTCACTAGGTAGCTTGGTATAGACCAGGGGTGGGCAAACTTTTTGACTCGAGGGCCACAATGGGTTCTTAAACTGGACCGGAGGGCTGGAACAAAAGCATGGATGGAGTGTTTGTGTGAACTAATATAAATTCAAAGTAAACATCATTACATAAAAGGGTACGGTCTTTTTTTTTTTTAGTTTTATTCATTTCAAATGGGCCGAATCCGGCCCGCGGGCCGTAGTTTGCCCACGGCTGGTATAGACTCTATAGAGGAAAGTGCCTGGGCTTTAGAGTCTTAGGTCCAAATTACCAAGATCTTGAAATGCTTCAGTTTTCTTATCTGTAAAATAGAGAATAACCTGTATTCTTTAGAAGGGTATTAATTTACAAGAGTATTATTCTATTAATGAATAGGCATTCTAATTCTAGGCAAGTCAAAATCAAATCTGGAATAATCTGTAATTTTTACAAAATATACTAATTTTAAACAGGCACCTTCTTCTAATAATTCTATAAAAATTTCAGGATTTTTTGCAAGTCATACATTATATTCATTCATTGTACTTTATTAAATTCCTGCTGTGGGTTATTTTGTGTCTTTGTTGGTGGGTAAGTTTCTCATATTTTTTATCTGGGATAAAAGGGTAAAGATATGAGAATAATAATTTTAAACAAAAAAATCTGGCACAAAAACTATGTATGACATTGATGTGACTATTTTCACTTAAAAATTTTTTTTAAATATATTTTTATTGATTTCAGAGAGGAAGGGTGACAGAGCTAGAAACAGCAATGATAAGAGAGTCATTGATTGGCTGTCTCCTGCACGCTCCACACTAGGGATTGAGCCAGCAACCCGGGCATGTGCCCTGACCAGGAATCAAACCATGATCTCCTGGTTCATAGGTTGACACTCAACCACTGAGCCATGCCAGCGGGACTATTTTCACTTATGAGAGTAGGGGGTCTTGGTTCTTCAATAGTTGGATATTAATTTCAAACCGCTTTTTAAAAGCTGAATATGAACTCCCCTTCCTTACAACAAAACGGATATGTGAAATTCTAATTGTCAGTGTTCCTATCAGAGGTGGAGGTGACAACCCCACAACTGGCAGTAAAGGCCAGACTTCAATTTGACTAATTTGAGAATTAGGGGCTTCTTTTCATTCTACAACGATCTGACGCACCCAATTATGAGCTTCAGCTACTTTCCTTTCTTCCCTAATCTGGTTGGGTATAATTATTCCAAAAACAGGTAAAACAGCACCAGAAAAAGAGATGGAGACCCTAAAACATGGCCTGTGTTCTTACGCTGGGTTTTTTCATTTGCTCATTTTTCCTGCAGTCCCCATTTGAAAACCCCACCAGATAGCAAGTCAGTCTATAAGTGTGAGGGTGGGTAGATGAGATAATCTGATTTGGAAGGCAAAGAACTCAGGTACAATTATAATAAGTACAAAACTCACCTAAGTCAGTTGAAAAGCTCTAGTTCTAATAGATTTCAAATATTTACGATTCCAAGTACAGATTAATAGAAGAATCAAATTAAAAGATAATTTAGCAAAAGTATCAGTGGAACATTATTACCAAAGCTTAAGAGAAAACATTCTGGGAGTGCTTTTGTCCCTTGTCAAATGCGCTTATTTTTAACTTTAAACTTAGAGCCTTTAAGGCAATAATAAGTACTTGTGTAACTCTTAGAGGACATTTAGCCCCTGTTAATTTCATCTTCTTTCCAGTAGATAGCTGTTATTTCTGCCTGCCTAGCATCCATTTCCTGTTCTTGTAACAGCACCACAATATCTCTTTAGGTATCTACGTAATTCCTCAATCTTACTTCATGTGGTTTGAGAGGCAGACACATGACCCAGGGTTGGCCTATAAAAGCCATTCCCTACTTGTCAGAGGTAGGCATATAACCTAAGCTGGGCCAAGGGTCAGCCCTGGGACTTTTGTTGGAACTATGAGCAAAATTATTAGAACTTCTTCTACTAAGTTGATAACTAAGACTGGAACTGCTGGGGGAAAATTAACTAAGAAATCTGACTGACAGAAAGAAGTAGGTAGAGTCCTGGGACTATTCGTTGAATACCTGGATCCACCTGTTCCTGCCAGAACTAATATTGGCCATTGAGTTATATCAGCCAAGAAATTCTCCTTTGAGCTTAAAGTCAAAGTGAATTGGCTTTACTTTTCTATCATGTGATTCCAATCAGACACATCTTCCTGGGACACAGTTCAGGTTAGGGATAAAGTAAGATTCGCCAACTTTTTAAAGTGAAGCAACATGGAAAGAACCAGCAAGGACCATACACTTCCAAAGACCAATGTGTTCTGGAGTAGAAAAGAGATCAAAATACTGAATGCATATAGCTTTGAAAAATAAGGTCATGGCCCTAGCTGGTCTGGCTCAGTGGGTAGAGCGTTAGCCTGCAGACTGAAGGGTTCTGGGTTCAATGCCAGTCAAGGGCACATGCCTGGGTTTCGGGCTTGATCCCCAGTAGGGGGCGTACAGGAGACAGCCCATCAATGACTCACTCTCATCATTGATGTTTCTCTCTCCCCCCCTCCTCTCTGAAATCAATAAAAATATATTTAAAAAAAATAAGGTTATGTTATCAGTACAAAATTGAAAGACTCAGAAAGGTGAAGAATAAGAGGTTAGGCAAAGATAATCCCAGAAAAATCAAATATAAGAGAACAGAGGTTACTCCTTTGACGTTGCATTAGGTAGAACTCAGGCCAGAAATGATTAAAGAGGGAGACACAAATAAGGCTACAAGCTGCAAGCTCAATGAAGATGTACTATTGGATACATGGGTATTATGACAACTTTGATTTTTAAAAAACGTCTTAGGACGGTCAATAAGACTTGGAAACATTAATAAGACTTAAAACCTCTCTTAGTTGAAGATAGATCAAGTAGACAAAAATTTTATAAGGCTATTGAAGACCTAAATAATACAACCAAAAGGTGGATCTCATTATCGTGTATTACATATGAAAGAATACACCTTCTTTGCAAATGCACATGTAACACTGAAGAAAAATGATCATTTGTTGACATATAAAGAAAATTCCCTCAAATTAAAAAATAATAAAAATAAGAATAAGGTTATGGCCCTGGCAGAATTGCTCAGCTGGTTGGGCACCAAAAACATTGTAGGCTCGATCCCAGATCAGGGCACATACTGCATAGATGTTTCTCCCTCTCTCTCTAAAACCAAGAAATATGCCCTGGCCGGTTTTGGCCAGTGGTTGGAGCACTGGCCCGTGGACCAAAGGGTCGAGGGTTCGAGTCCCAGTCAAGTGCAAGCACCTTGGTGCAGGTTCCCCAGTCCTGGTGGGGGCAGGTGCGGGAGGCAACAATTGATGTATCTCTCTCACAAAAATGTCTGTCTGGCTCTATCTTTGTCTCTCTCTTCCCCTCCTACCTCCCACCTCCCACCTCCCTCCCACTTTTTCTAGACATTAATGGAAAAAATATCCCAGGGTGAGGATTAAAAATAATAATAATAAATAGTATCAATAAATATATCCTCAGGCAAGAATAAAAAAAATAACAAGGTTATGGATAGGATACATGCGATTTTATTACATAAAGAAATTACTTAAAAAGACAGAAACTTTAATTTCCATACTGTGATCTCTTCAGGGAAAGATATGAGGCAAGAGGAAAGAACACAAGCACTTTCAAGGAATGACAATTAGGATCACAAGTGAGTAAGGCAGGGAAGAGAACCCATGGGCAGGAAGCAGACTCTCCTGATTAGTTCAAAGTCTTAGATCATGACTCAGGGAGCTTAGAGCAGTCCCCTAGACAGAGGACAAAATTCAGACACCTCCAGGGGCGAGAGTTAGAATTAATAAGATTCATCAATTAATTCCAGGGACTTTTTCAAAATATCCCCCTGCTTCACCAAACACAAAAAACATGGGTGAGGAGAGGATGATAATTGTAGAAGCTAGCAATGGGTACATGAGGTTTATTCGCTCTATGTGTTTTTAAATGTCTACAATACAAAGTTTTAAATAGCATTCAAAATTTTAGAGCAGCGGTTCTCATCCTGTGGGTTGCAACCCCTTTGGGGGTCGAACGACCCTTTCACAGGGGTCGCCTAAGGCCATTGGAAAACACATATTGAATATATAATTACATATTGTTCTTGTGATTAATCACTATGCTTTAATTATGTTCAATTTGTAACAATGAAAATACATCCTGCATATCAGGTATTTACATTACGACTCATAACAGTAGCAAAATTACAGTTATGAAGTAGCAACAAAAATAATTTTATGGTTGGGGGTCACCACAACATGAGGAACTGTATTAAAGGGTCGCGGCATTAGGAAGGTTGAGAACCACTGGTTTAGAGAAAATAAAGTCTGGAAGAATTAGAATAACCAAGGGAATAATTTGCTTTTGAAAAGAAAGGAAAATACCAAGTTTTTGTTCTGCAAGTTTTGCCTGCACCATATGCTAAGTTTTCAAAGTTTTTTGTTCTTGTTCTTTACTGATTTCAGAAAGGAGAGGAGAGGAAGAGACAGCAGCGTTAATGACGAGAGACAAGCACTGATTGGCTGCCTCCCACACGCTCCCCACGGGGACATTTAGGAGAAAACTTCCCAGCAAAATAACCCTCATCAGTTGATGTGAGATTCAACTGAGTTATAATACACAGTAGTTTACTTTGTAAATCATAAAGCACTATTAAGACTATTATTATTTTTTAAAAAATACATATTTTATTGATTTTTTTACAGAGAAGAAGGGAGAGAGATAGAGAGTTGGAAACATCGATGAGAGAGAAACATCGATCAGCTGCCTCCTGCACACCCCCTACTAGGGATGTGCCCGGCAACCAAGGTACATGTCCTTGACCGGAATCGAACCTGGGACCTTTCAGTCCGCAGGCCGATGCTCTATCCACCGAGCCAAACGGCTAGGGCTAGAATATTATTTTTTAATTACATATTTGAAAGGATGTCTGCCTGGTCAACCTCAAAATACCTGAAACTTTTTACAGAACAGAAAATGCAGAAAACTTTGCAAGTTTTTCTCAAGAAGTCGCGGTGCAGGATAAGCAGCCAGCATTTTGTGAAAATCACAGCAGGCATCAATGATTTTTAGGAACAAGAAAGAAATACATAGAGATGCTTAACTGCTGAAAACTTGCTCCGAGAGGATACTAATAAAACTTCTGTAATAATCAGGTCTGGCAGAAGGCTGAAGTTCCTTAACCATCTGGTGGAGAAAAACAGCCTGACACTGAAAAGAATATTTCCTTTATTCTACTGTCAGAGATAAAGGGGAGGGGTGACAAATCCAGAAACTAGTGAGAGCCTGTGATAAGAGGAACTGCTCCAACAGAGAGATGCTGAAAGCCTGAGCCAGAAGAGTGTGACCGAGTGTGGGTGAGCCAAGTTGTGATTGCACAGTCCATGGGGTAGGCGGCTGTGGAAAGAGGGGGGGGGGGGGGGGCCTTGAAATGTAACTGTGCTAAATATTGCAGTCATGGCAAAACTGAGGCAGAAATGTTTGTGGCTAGACACCCGGGGTAGATGTGTGAACCGGAGATGAGAATAAAGTTCCAGGGCCGGGAAGGTTTTCCGAAAGTTAGGCCTAGCGGTCCTGGTCAAAACAGTCTACAGCAAGGACAGCGTTTGGTCAGCATCGTCAGATGATTCTTTGTGTCCGCTCTTCCAAGAAAAGTATTGAAATGGAAAGAAAATAAATTAAAAAAAAACCCCACCTCGTTTGGGGATCTTGGTGGTTTGATGATAAGTGATAGGTTTACACTAGATAATGCTTTAGGTAGCTTTTAACACTAAAGTTCCATAGGTCCATGAATCAGGCGCGGAGGTGTTACGCTTAGCAATTCTTCCGAAGGACAGCGACACAGCACCTACTTTGAGTCAAGAGCTGTCTCAGAAACTAATAGTTTACTTAACATTATAAATTTAATATGAAGAGGCTGTATAAAAATGCTCTGGTCAACGAAGGCGAGGCGATGGAAAGAATCACCCTGGTAAACACAACTGAAGTGACCAGCTGGCAACACACCGCACTCCATTCCAACGTACATGACGCGTGTGTCATCAATGAGCCTCCAACTGAAAAGGACGGACAGCAACTTCATCCGCTCATTGCCCGAATAAGCAAAGTGCTTTTGTGGCTTTCTGTCCATTTGAGGGGAAATTTCTCCTTGGGCAAACCAATACACAGACATATGAGGGTAAAGAAATATTACTACCCACAGGCAACTCCAAGACAGAAAATTTAATTTGATTTAAAAGGGCCCTCACCAGTTTGGCTCAGTGGATGGAGCGTCGGCCTGCGGACTGAAGGGTCCCAGGTTCGATTCCGGTCAAGGGCATGTACCTGGGTTGCGGACACATCCCCAGTAGGAGGTGTGCAGGAGGCAGCTGATCGGTATTTCTCTCATCGATGTTTCTAACTCTCTATCCCTCTCCCTTCCTCTCTATAAAAAATCAATAAAATATCTTTTTTTAAAAAATGGATTTGAAGTGCTGAGCAAATACTGACTTTGAGCAGAAATTCAAGAAAATTCCCGTTCAACTTTGGAATAAAAAAACACATGGGTGATGCCAGACTACAACCAACGGAGCACACGTGGCCCAGGAAACCCCAGCTCAGCGCCCCGCGCGCCGGGCACCGGGAAAGCCACGCGGGAGTGGGGTCTGCAGCGGAGGAGGAAGATGAGAGGGCGACTTCTCCCTTTTTCTGCGTTTTGCGAATCCACCAGGGAAGCCGGGAGGGGAGGGGTTCCGATCACAGACGCGGAGACAAAGGCAGACGAAACGAATGCGAGTCCAGCTTTCGGAAGGAACGACTATGGGGCCGCGGCCCCTCCGCCCCAGACGAGACACCCGCCCAAACCTTCCGCCGCGGAACGGAAGGGGCAGGGGGGTCGCCGGGGGCTTTTGAAGAAACTGGGGCCGAGGGAGAAAGTTAAGGGGCCGGGTGTGACGCAGCACAGCTCCCTCGCCCTGCGCCGCTGTGTGTGATCAGGCTCCAGGAGAGCCGGGCGCGCCGGGCATCAGTCCTCCTGACTCGCCCTCGCCACTCCGACCACAGACATCCATCATCCTTATGGGCAACAGTTCCTTCCAGCGCCAGGGGGCGGCGCGGAGGTGCAGAGGGGTCAGCAGCCAACTGGCGGCCTCCACACAGGGCAGGGGGCGGGCCACAAGGTGGGGTGAGGGCTGCGGGGGCTCGCGGGGCTGCGGACCCCGTTTTCCTGTCCCCGAGACCGGGGGGGCGGTGGGGAGCTGCCCGGGGAGCGAGGGGCCCCCAGCGCTCAGGCCTGCCCGGCCCAGGCCCCGCCGCGAAGCCGGGACCCCTAGGCGGCCGCTCCGGAGGGTCCCGCTGCCCAGCCCGGGGCGACCCGCCTCCGACCGCGAGGAGCCACCTACCGCGCGCCAGCTCCCAGCGAAGGGCGGCCGGACTCTCCGCTCAGCGACTCACCGCGTCACCACCGAGCCGAGCGGGGCGGGAAGAGCCGCTCCTCCGACTTCCGGAGGAAGTCAAAGTGGAACCGGAAGTCGAGGGGCGGGTCGAAGGAGGCGCGACCTCCTCGGCTAATGGCGGGGTTGTTACTGGGATCGGGCCGGCTCCTGCGGCTTCCGGGTGGTCAGCTTCGGCTCCTCTCGCCTCGAGGTTTCGGGGTGTGGGGCCGGGCACCTGGGGCCGTGGGCGTCTTCCTGAGGCCACGCTGCGCGCAGCCGGAGAAGGGATGGCGGGCCTGGGGGCTCCCCCGCGGCTGCCCGGGATGCAGGCGCCTCAGCTCCGCGATGCCGCCGCCGCCGGGGGCGCCGGGACCCGAGCCGAAGGGCCGCCGAGACCCCTCGCGCCCCTCGAAGCCCGGGGTGAGTGCACACGCGGAGCACCTCCTGCCCTCGTCGCGGCCGTCGGGCCCTCCCACCTGGTCGTCACCTCGGAAAGCACCCGGCCGCGCCTGAAACCGTCTGCGGCCCAGCCGCTCACCTGGGTCAACATTTTGGGTTTCCTTAGCGTCCTCCACCCGAAACTTTCCATTGTTGAGGGGTCAGGGCGTTTTGAGAATCTGGACACTCGAGTCCCCCTTCGGAGGGTCGGTGTGCACGTTGGAATTGAGCAAAATAGGGATCGTTGTTGCCTGCTGGATAGCCCCCCCCCCTTTTTTTGAGAGGGGGGGCGGTTCTTGCAGGTTCTTCTGACCCAAAAAGAACTTACAAGCCGCTTCCTCTAGGACCTAGAGTCTAGGGTGGTGGGTGAGGGCAGTGTTTCTCGGATCTGGGGGATGTCAGTGAGTTAGGCTGCGCAGCCCGCGCATCTAGGGACTCGCAGAGAACCAGGAAATGAGGGTGCCATGCGTTTGCAGGAACGTTGCAACTCGCAGCCTCTTGCACTTTGCAAGCCAGGTTCACCTCCCGAACTTTACTTGGTTTATTGATATTCACAATAGCAGCACCAGCAGGTAATGAACTGGTTTTCAAGTCAGCAGTGGGGATCAGAGGCACACTGCTAGTTCCCCCCCCCCCCCCAAATGAAAAGAAATGGGCGGAGCGGACTTGCCCTTGGAAACGTGCCTTGGTGGTTGCGTTTAGGCGCCCAGATACAGCTGCATCCGCAGACACTTTCAGTATGTCCTCATCCCAAATGGCATGAAACGTTCCGCACCCTGAACGATATCAGGGCCCCCGTTTTGATATTTAAAAACTACGGTAATATGTTCAGTGTGGTTAAATGTCTGCGTCTTACTAGTGGCTTTGGTTTTGAAATCTCTGCCCCAGTAGCCCGTTTCCTGGAAGTCGCTAGCTGTCACGTTTGCCATTGGAGGCGCTTTACTGGCTGGAATGAAGCTCTTCAAGAAAGAGAAGACGGACAGTGAGTACATGTCATTTGGTCAGCTCTGCATAACGTCTTCCCTGCCTCTGGACTAGCATCTCTTTGTTTTTAGACTTTTAATTTTGAAATAATTTTAGGTTTACAGAAGAGGTGTAAACATGGCATAGAGCAGCGGTTCTCAACCTGTGGGTCGCGACCCCTTCGGGGGTCCAACGACCCTTTCACAGGGGTCACCTAAGACCATCGGAAAACACATATATAATTACATATTGTTTTTGTGATGAATCACTATGCTTTAATTATGTTCAATTTGTAACCATGAAAATGCATCCTGCATATCAGATATTTACATGACAATTCATAACAGTAGCAAAATTACAGTTATGAAGTAGCAACGAAAATAATTTTATGGTTGGGGGTCACCACAACATGAGGAACTGTATTAAAGGGTCGCGGCCTTAGGAAGGCTGAGAACCTCTGGCATAGAGAGTTCTCATGTACCCGTTACCTAGCTTCCCCTAATGTTGACGTGTCATGAAAACTAAGAAATTAGAATTGGTACACACACTAGTCCTCACTAAACCACTCACTCACTTTATTTGGATTTCACTTGTTTTTCCGTTGCCTTTTAGCTGTTCCAGGATCCAATCCAGCATAGCGCTGTCCACCTATGTGCAATGACTTCTTTTCGGACAGATTTGAACGTGGGTTAGTGCGAGTCCAGAGGCTACAAAGATGACTAAGATGCAGTCCAGCCTTTGCGATACCTGTGAAGCACAGATTTTACTAGATGAGGTTCTGTCAGGCCAGAGGGAAGTTCAGGGTGCTCTGAGGGCCAAAGGAAGGCTTAACCCCTACCATGAGCCACTGGGTACCAGCAGACAGAAGAAGGCCAGAGACTGACCGTGGAAGACAGAGGGAGGGAGAACCTGTGGCGGGAAGCCAGGAACCGCTGTGGACAGGCACTTGAAGTGTTTAGCAATTGTTTACAAGAAGTTTATATTTTCGCGAATATTCTAGGACTTCTTAAGATTTGTTTTAGAGTTTTCAGTAAATCTTTACAGTGTCACTTGAATCTGTTTTGATTTTTTTAGTGTCTCTTGATGCCATTATACACAGGATGGTGTTTAAATCTGGGAGTGAGAATTCATAGGCTTTAGAACCTGAGCAATATAAGATTCATGCAGATATTTAGACCTTTCTTTTGTATAACTGGTAGTACTTTATTGATATAATTTTCATATTCTAATAAGCAGTTAAGTTCCTTTAGTTTCACAGTGAAATAAAACTGAAAAGCTAGGAAAGTGTTGGTAAAGACATTTAAGGAAAATGCAAGCTTCGTTTGACTTTAGTTTGGAATGTCACCTGCAATTAATAACATTTTTATTAAAAATGTATTATGACACATACAATATTCAAAGTGTTCCTAAATCATTTGAAAATATTTGCTTGACATGATGCCTCAGCATCTCCAAATACTTTATTGTATATTTCTACAAATAAGGACATTCTCCAGTATAATCACAATACGGTGTTCAAAATCAGAAAATCGACACTGATATGCTTTACTGTTGAGTGTTCAGACCTCTTTAAAGTGGTGCAGCCTGATGCCCTTTATGGCAAAAGTTGTCTGGTTTAGAACCACACCTCATGCCTAGCTGCTTTTTTAGTCTCCTTCAATCTGTAAGTTTTTCAGTTTTTACTTGACTTTCAGGACCTGATATCAGCTATCTCTCTAAAAACCCTGTTTCCTTTTTGTGGAGGAGGATATTTAGAAGTCAGGATACGAGTTTGTTGTTATTGGTATATGAGTGCAGTGTATCTTCTCCCAGGTCCTCTCAGTAGACAGAGCTAGGAAAGAGATATACAGTATGTATATATATATATCTTTTTATCTATATTTCTGTATATATAGAAACCATAAGTTCATTTTGTACCTCCAGTTTCTTTCCAGTACTGCAAGTTTCATTCTAGTTTTCTTTCTTTCTATTGTTCTAACTCCTTGTCCATTTGTAACTCTCTTATCTCTAATATATTTACTGATTTGATCAACCCCCAGTAAGTAAGTAAGCTCCCATCCCGCTGTCCCCTCCCCTCAGCACACAGCTGCCCTCAGCACACTCAGGCTCAGACTTCCAATGCCAGGCCACCACCTTGCCCGCTTGGGCTCAGGCATTCTGTATAGCTATGCCCCCTCTCTCACCCGCATTATGGCACACCTGTTGGCTTAGGATTGAATTGTTCCAGAAGAAATATTTTTACCACTTTCGTTTCTTATCGTCTTTAGTACATATTAGATTTAATTTGATTTTTTTTATTTTATGCTTATTTTCCTTAAGAGGTTTTTTTAAGGTTCTTGAAAACTGACACTATTTCTTGTACATTTTGTGCCCACACAGCCATTAGTATAGTGTGAATCATATATCAGGTATTGAGTAACTATGGTTATATTGACAATTTGTGTGTGTGTGTGTATTTGTGTCTGTTTAAGAGCTGGAGAAGGAACGGCAGCGAAGCATTGGAAAGCCTCTACTTGGGGGACCATTTTCCCTCGTAACTCATACCGGAGAGCCCAAAACTAATAAGGACTACCTGGGTCAGTGGGTATTGATTTATTTTGGTTTCACTCATTGCCCTGATGTTTGTCCAGAAGAACTAGAAAAAATGATTCAAGTCGTGGATGAAATAGGTAAGGAAGCCATCGCTTACCATGAAAAGTATGTTTACTTAATGTCCTTAATGTTACTATGCTTTTCACATTCTAGTATTACTGTTAGATGGAGGTTTGTAATTATTTGGTTTGTGTGAACATAAAATCTTAGTGTTAGGCTTGTCTGTTGCTTGGATTCCCATGACCTATAAATTCTCCACCAAAAGAAGCTTGTTATGATGCTAAGTATTAGTTTGCTTAAAAATGTGACCCTACCTGGTTTGGCCCAGTGGATAGAGCGTCAGCCCACCGACTGAAGCATCCTGGGTTCAGTTCCCTGTCAAGGGCATGTTACCTCAGTCCTGGTGCAGGCACGTTGTGGGAGGTAACCAATCGACATGGATGTTCCTCTGTCTCTCCCCTTCCCTTCCACTCTCTCTAAAAATCAATGGAAAAATATCCTTAGGTGAGGATTTTAAAAAAATGTCAGTGTGGTCTGGATCTCTCTTAACTCTGCTTTGTATCCCTTTATTGTGGCTTCCATCATTGACTCCACTGTTGCCTTTCCCAGATGACTATTGGTTAGACTGAAATCTGTGGGTGGTCTATGATGTGCAGTCAGGGGCATTTATTAATACCAATAAGAAGGCAGGCTACATCCTTCTTAACACATTGCATACCGCATAGAAATCTCTAAGACATACGCCAGGGACCGCACGTTTTTGGGCAAACTGCACATTATTTAAGTCATCATAATGCACTTTAGGTGTTGTTTTTCAGTAATTATAACATTTTTATTTACAAAAACAATTAAACAATAAAAGTTCCTAGTGCTTTTTTAACGTATGGCACTGTGTAAAAAAACATTTTCCTCTATGAAGAGGGACCAAACAAAATTTACGTAAGTATCTAGATTCGCTCCTTTTTCCGTGGGCGTGAAAAACGAGAACACTCGTGAGCGGTCCTTAACAGATGGCGCGCGAAACACGAGAAAACTCCTGAGTGGTACAAAATGTGTTAAAATGAATTATCCCAGGCTATTCGGTTCTTATGAATAGTTTGCCCTGCCTTTGGGGCATGGTGGGGGGACTAACCTATAATATGGGTTGGATTAGGGGACAAGATACCCTGGTGCAGGTATTTGGTGGGTTGTCTGATTCCACCACAGGCAATTACCGATCTGTTTCTCCTCAAGGCCATCCCATCCCCTTCCCGGTCATGTAACACCAGTGTCAGATGTGCCTTTGTTTCCCTAAGCCTTGCTGTAGCTACTACACTCTACTGTAATTGCTGGTTTTCTTTGTCGTTTCCCTTACAGTGTGAATACTGACTAACAGGAACTTTCTTTCAGATGATATTCCAACTCTGCCAAATTTAACTCCACTTTTCATCACTATTGACCCAGAGAGGGACACAAAAGAAGCCATTGCAAATTATGTGAAAGGTGTGTTCCATTACTAATACTTAATATCTGTTTAGCTCTACAGTTTTTGAAATATCAACTCATTTGTACCTTAAAATGGCCTGTGAAATAGGGAGGACAAATGTTATCTCCAATTTTACAGTCAAATAAAAAGAAGAGGCTCAGAGTTATGACTGTGGCTAATAAGTAAATAAGACACAGGCTTCTTAATTGCTGGGACAGGGTCCTTTTATTTTGTCAGGGTGGGAGAACTGAACTCAGCCTTCGTGTATCAGCAAAGTCAATAGAGCCTTGAATTGAGAATAAGGGGCCTTGTTTCTAATTCTGCCTGTGCATCTCATTCTCTCCTTTGTAAAATTAATGTGCATACGTTCTGGGAGTATGTGCATTGAGAGATTAAAAATAAATCTTATATAAACACATTTTGAACTCAGGACATAGTTTATAAACCCAAAACATTGATTATGACAAACATAACTACTAGTGGAAGGATTTCAATTCAAACATCTCAACATGCAGGTCAAAACCTATTAGAAGGTACTTTTAAAGACTAAATTATGGTAGAATTAAAGGTGAATATTTAGGTTTTATGAGCTTAGGTGAGTTGCTTAATTTCTCTAGATTTGAGTTTTTTCAGCTGAAAAGTGTGTTGAGAATAAAGATCTGATCAAGCAGGTTTTGTTCTTATACTAGTGTGCAGAAGGTGGGTGCTTAAAAATCAGGAATTTAAGTTGTAGTTATGGTGAAATTGATTTAAATTACTGGACAGAACAACTAGTGAATAGTGTTCTATTTGTTTTTATTATGACACAGTCTAATGCACATGTCCTCTAAATCTTTGAGGTTATTTTTTAAAATGTGTTTTTGAAGGCCCTTACTATATATTTTATTATTTAACAGACCGATTGAGAGATAATTGACAGAGTGTATATATTTAAGTGTGCAGTTTGTTACCTTTTGACATATGTGTGCTTGGGAAACCATCACCACAAAAGGAGTAAACATATCCGTGCCCCCAGCAGCGTCCTTGTGCCCTTGCTCATCCCTCCCTCCTGCCCTCCACTTCACCCACCCCTTGGCTTCGGCAGCCAGGATCTGCTTGCTGTCTATGTAGATCAGTTTGCATTTCTACAAGTCAATGTAAATAGAATTATAGAATATGTACTCTTTTTTTGAATGGCTTCTTTTAGCTTAATTATTTTGAGATTCATCCTTATTGTAGAATGTATCAATAGTTCATTCATTTTTATTTCTGAATAGTATCCAGTTGATGGACACTGGAGTTATTTCCAGTTTTTGACTATTACAAATAAAACTGCTAAGAGCATGGATATGCACCTCGTTGTGGTTTTAATATGCGTTTCCCTAGTGTTGAGCATGTTTTCATGCTGTTGTTTGCCATCTGTATGTCTTCTTCAGTAAAAAGTGTCTCTTTATATCTTTTGGGGCTGTTTGTTTTATTTATTCACTTTTATTTATATTCCTGATATAAGTCTTTTATCAATTGTATGATTTGCAGATATTTTCTCCCATGGCTTGTCATTGCAGCCATGTTTTTTGAAGAGCAATTTTCCATTTTGATGAGATCCAGCTTATAAACTTGTTCTTGTATAGATAATGGTTTTGGCTTTATATGTAAGAAATCTTTGCATAATCCAGGGTTACAAAGGTTTATGTTTTTAGTGTGTAAAAGTGGAATTAATGTTCATAGTTTGCAAGTTTGTCAGAAACTTGGGCAATAGGGTATTTTCTAAAGCCAGAAAAAGCAGGTATACTAGTAGCAACCAAACTATAAATACCCCAAATGAATAGATACCTGAGTTGCTGCACCTAACTAGACTACCAAAACCTTGTGGTGATACTCTTCATCAATCACTGTCAATCACTTGACAGTGATTGATGAAGTAATCATTAGTAATTGCATTTGGGGGAATTTTAAAATATTTCAGTTAGTAGCTAGAAAATTATTGAAATTTCAACAATTTAAAAAGGTCTGGATGTGCAACTAATTCAGGCTTCTTTTACCTTTCTCTTCATTTACTCATTGAGCAGAAAAGAAAGACAAGCCATCTTGCTTTTTCAGTACCTGAACAATTTTTCAGTTTAGAATGAACTAGTCCAAGGAATGAAAATAGGCTTTCAGAAGAAGGTACTGTGGTTAAATGTTGGACTATCACTTTAATAGTCTGATGAATCCAGGTGTTTTAAGTGACTTTCACCAGCTTACTTACATAAA
This sequence comes from Myotis nattereri, assembly GCF_964212035.1. Taxonomy (NCBI): domain Eukaryota; kingdom Metazoa; phylum Chordata; class Mammalia; order Chiroptera; family Vespertilionidae; genus Myotis; species Myotis nattereri. Next base: position 14,424,382 of record NC_138091.1, read on the forward strand.
TTCCAAAAACTTAACAGCAGATCCGTAGTATGAGATTATTTGCTGGAAAATGAGATACAGATATTTTGACCTGGTGTGAACTAATAATGAGACAAATTTTTATCTCATGATATGATATAAAGATAAAAACTGTAGTGCTTAATTCATGACAATATCTTTGAACTTCAGCATATCTCATTATTTAAAAACAACTAAATAAGAAATGTGACAAATAATTAGAATATATTCCCTCTTTACTAGATAGTCATGAAAGGATATGACTGATAGATTATTAAGAACCAACTTTCAGTTTCATTGATCTTCTATATTAATATCCTGTTTTCAAGTCCATTGATTTCAGCTCTCATTTTTCTTTTCTGCTTACATGGGGTTTAATTTGCTCTTTTTTTTTCTAGTTTCCTAAGGAGGAAACTTACCAACTTTAGATCTTTCTTCTTTTCTAATGTATGCATTCAGTACTATAAATTTCTCTCTTAAGCACTGCTTTTTCTTCATCCCACAAATTTGGGTAAGTTGCATTTCCATTTTCATTTTTCAAAATATTTTTTACTCTCTTGAAATTTCCTTTTTGACCCATGTTATTTAGAAGTGTGTTTATCTCCACATACTTTGGGATTTTCCAGCTATCTTCTGTTACTGATTTCTAGTTTAATTCCAAAGTGACTTGTATACCACAGGAAAAATTTTATTTGTTCTCTATGTGAAATTTTTTTCTTTTGAAACATGAGGAAATGCTTAGGGACTCACAGGAAGAAAGTAGCAATAGGGCTTCTTTATAACTAGTACTGCTTTTTCATGTAGGGGTAGGTTGTTTTGAGCGCTTCTCATTTTTTGCTGTCTTTCTCATTTTTTATTTAGAATTTTCTCCCAAACTGGTTGGCTTGACTGGCACAAAAGAGGAGATTGATCAAGTAGCCAGAGCTTACCGAGTGTATTACAGCCCTGGCCCCAGGGACGAAGATGAGGACTACATAGTAAGTACTTGCTCAGGTTTCTACCCACAGGCCAACTCTCGGGGCTCAGATGTTCATATAGATTTAAGTGACAACTGGCATCAGAGAGGAAAGAAAACCTGAGATTTTTGCAAATTCCTTAGGAATTAGGGATAAAGAGAAGCCAGCATTTTGGAGCAAAGCTATTTTACTTGTTAAAAGCATTGTATTGTTCTGTGTCCCCTGTGAAGAGGTCAAAGAAATATGCTTCTTTTGAGAAGCAGTGTCTGGCCATAAGGAACTGTATTTTGGGGGTGAATGAATTGAATAAGAATTTAGAAAAGCAAGAGAAAATAGGAAAGGCACAGATAGGTAGACTTTCTATAAGGTGTATTTTCTTTATTTTTTTTTCTTTGTTAATCCCCACTCAAGGACACTTTTTGTGTTGTTTATCCTCACCCCAGAATATTTTTCCATTGATTTTTAGGAACAGTGGAAGAGAGAGGGAAAGAGAGAGAAATATCAATGTGAGAGAAACACATCGATTGGTTGCCTCCTGCACGAGCCCTGACCAGGGCCCAGGCCGGGGAGGAGCCTGCAACCAAGATATGTGCCCTTGACCGGAATTGGACCCAGCCTCCTTCTGTTTGCAGGCCGACCCTCTCTCCACTGAGCCAAACTAGGGCAGGTGTATTTTCATATCTCTATATGACTTGCATCATTAGATGTTTAATTATGTGCTTTTTAATGATTCCATTAAGGTTTCTGCTGTAGCTCATCCATTCAAGAGCTATCTACTTTCATCAGCACTGCCCCAGGAGCCCTAGGCTAAGGCCCGAGCTCCTGAGGTCCGTTTCTTACCAGTGGTCTCACAGTGAGGCACCAACAAAGGGCATGCAGCTGCTCCATTCGGTTTTCTCAGTAGGACATCCTCTCCCATCACAGTAAGAACTGACATTGCCCGGCCGGCGTGGCTCAGCGGTTGAGCACTGACTTACGAACCAGGAGGTCAGGGTTTGATTCCCAGTCAGGGCACATACCCAGGTTGCGGCCTCGATCCCCATTGTGGGGCATGCAGGAAGCAGCCAATCAATGATTCTCATTATTGATGTTTCTCTCTCTCCCTCTCCCTTTGTCTCTGAAATCAATAGAAATATGTATTTTTTTTTTTTTAAAAAAAGTTGACATTGTATTTTAGTATCATTTCCATTTTTTTCTTCAGTTTTCATACTCTGATTTCTGTATTAATTTGGATGGACAAAGTGATTAACCAGAAGAGCTTTTTTACCAGCAAAGCTGTTTTATAGAAAGAAAGCTGGCCAGGACCTTGAGTCATTGATCTGCTGGCTATGCCATGGCTCATTTCCAAGAGCAGTGTGCAGAGGGGACATCTCACTGTGGTGCTTTGTCTGCGGCCCTGTGGTTTCTCTGTCACCTTTGAACCTGGGGCACACTGTAGCCTACAGCCTCAATTTGGCTTCTGGTCCCTTTGCTTTAATCTTATTTTCCATAATCTTATTTTCCAATTCTGATGCCTCCTAGATTTAGGGAAACTTGGGTTCATGAGAAAATTAGCATGTTTCCATAAGCCCTAAGTTTAAGGAAAGAGGAAACCCTACTGTGGTTTTCCCGTGTTGCACCAGCAGCATGAGAAGAATGAGAGAAGAGTACAGGGCGAGAGGAAGCCACGTCAAGAAATTCCAGCTTATTTACTCTTTCTGTTAAAGAGAGTTAACTGGTTTCGAGTTTGGGCACTGAGATTTGTACTGTGTACATCCTCCAGAATGGGATGTTAATATTTTATCTTAATGTGGAGTCCATTGCTCTACGTTTGCCAAATCAACCAACAGGGGGAGACACTCTCCAGTTTCTTGGTTCATTAGTATGGCTTCTGCCCTGGAAGTCACAGATTTTCATCCACAAGATCGTGTGCGAAACTGCTGTTACAATTTTAGGGACTGCAAGGAGGCAGGGAGTATCTTAAAGGTTGAGGTGTAATGGAATGAGGTTTTCTTAATCTCAAACAATAGCAACAAGGTACGCCTCTGGCTTCCAAACGCCAGCGGAGCCCTCAGAGTGGCCGTATGTGTGCTGGTGTGCCAGCCGCTCAGGGGTCCTCTGAAAGCTAAATGTGCACAGCGCTGCCCGGTGTGCATGCAATCTGACAGGGCTTTGTATGCATGGAAACTACTTTTGACAAAGAATATAAATGGCTTTCAAACCAAAAACAGATGTTCAGTGTCATTCAGTGAAAAACATGACTTGTGATGCCATTTTCACTTGTTAGGCCAGCAAAGATCAAAAGCTTGAAACATGTTGTCAAAGTCGAATTTTGGAAAAGAGCCCAGGAGCTGTTGGGATGAGGCACTTCCTGCGTGGTTGACGGGAACGCCCTCTTCAGAGGGCAGTTTGTCAGATGCTCTTTCGGTTAGAGGTTCTACTGTTTGGAACTTACCTGTAGCTATAACCTGCAGCATTGCTTATAAAAAGACTGAAAACCAGACAACCATTTCTAAAAGGCTTACGATATATGTGCTGATACAGAACAACGTCCAGTATGTCATTAAATGAGAAGAAAAGTATATTGTTACTTCTTTGTAAAAATAAATAGGTGACAGGTGGTAAAAGAAATAAGTAGATAGAAACTCACACTAATAGATGCAGAGAATTTCTCTAGGACAGGAGTGGGAAACCTTTTTTCTGCCAAGGTCCACGTGGATATTTATAACATCATTCCCAGGCCATACAAATTTATCAACTTAAACATTAGCTGCTGTATTTGGTCAGACACTTAATTAACTCACCCCTGATGCCTTGGCAGGGCCAGACCAATGATTTCATGGGCCGGACATTCCCCACCTCTGCTCTAGGAGAACACAGGACCTGGCAGCAGGGCTTCCCTCTAAGGAGAACTGAGGGCTCTGAGGGCTCAGAGGGTCTGGAAGAGGAGGACTTTCGTTGAATAAGTGTGTTCTTTTTTATGAGCATAGTTACCTTTTCAAAAATGAAAAGGCCTGTGCGTGTATATCCAGTAGAGATAGTGGCAACAGGATATAAAACGATTGTGGACTTTGAAATTGGGCAGATCTAGGTTCTAAGCTTCGGTCTGGCATTTACCAATGTGATAATTTACCCTCTCAGCCTATTTTATTGTTTGTAGAGGTGTCTGATACCTATTTCCTGGGTTAAGGTGACACTTGAAAGAGCTTGTGCCCTGGCCAGGTGGCTCGGTTTATTTTTCTCTACTGGGAACTACTAGAACTTTAAAGTATCCCACACTAAAAACAGGTGGCAGTTTGCTCTGCCCTTAACCAAATGTGCATTGAGACTTGACCACTGACAAGTTTAACATACATGGATAGTACAATATTTTTATTATGTATTATGAAGTAATTTATATTAAGAATACTCATAAAGTTAAGTTCACTGCACTGACATTCTATTTTTAAATAGAGAATAGAGAAAAGGAAGAAATAGGGAGGAGGAGGGGGTAAGCTTCAGGATAAGGTTTGAAGATGAGCTGGAGACCTAGTTCTGACCAATATTTCAAATGTGTGGAGAAGCACAGAGCCCCTGCCCTGCCCCTGCAGTGAATGATGCAAGACATGGAGCCACAGCTGCCTGAGCCTGCGGGGTACATTCTTTCCGTATCTGAGTGGGCAGGTGGCTCTTTCCATTTGCTGTGTCTTTATGAATGTGTGTTTATAAAAAAGTAATTACCTCACGCATATACCATATGTTCGGATATATTTGAGGGCTGTCTCCAGTTTGGTATGTGTGATCACATCCCTGTCTTTTAATCTTGCCAAATAACAATCAAGCCTGCAGTAAATTCCAAGGACTCTAAATTCTAAGTCTTCTGCTCATTTAAAATGGGGTTTTGTGGAATCATGTAACTAAGAAAGACTGGTGACTAGTCTAAACTTAAGTTAGAGCTAGGAATACTTTAAGAACTTTGCCTGGAAAGGATAGAGCAGTGGTCGGCAAACTGCGGCTCTTTGGCCCCTTGAGTGTGGCTCTTCCACAAAATACCACGTGTGGGCGCACACGTACAGTGCGGTTGAAACTTCGTGGTCCATGCGCAGAAGTCGGTATTTGGCTCGCGAACCGCAGTTTGCCAACCACTGGGATGGTGGATTTTAGGTGATCCCTCCAAGGTGTAATGTTGTGGCTTCTCAGAGTTTCCCGGTGCTTTGCTTCGGATGGGATTGCCCTGTGTAGTGTAAGAATTTCCTGCGGGAGAAAGACACCTGTTGTCATGTTTCCATTTGAATCACTGCTATCAGGGCTAAATACTGTGTTAGAGTCTATAACTTTTATAGTTAGTAGTTGGTTTTCTGGTTTCTTCTCATGAAACATGGTAAGCAGAATTCAGGTCCTGATGAATTGACAGCCAGCTAGCTCTTCCTAAAGCAAAGGCATACACCCAAGAACTCATTGAATAACATAATTTCTCCCCAACACTTTTAATTCCATGCGCTATGTCTTTGTAATACAGTCCAGGGGTCTGATGAAATATTTTACTCATAAATGTCAGCTCTTCCCAAGCGAGCATTGTCCACAAGCATTGACCGTGTTATGAAGGCCAGGCCAGAGCTGCTGTTTCTTAGAAGTGGAATCTTTTCGCAGAGATTGTGTGGATATGCTAAGGATTACACCAAAGGAAATCCAAATTATAGCTGATGTTTCAGGCAATGGTCAGTGCAGAGTTCTACAACACAAGCTATTTGAGATAATGTGTCACTATAATAGGCTTCGGCCCATTCAGTAGATAATAGGTGCCATGGGTTATTTAAGCACAATGTGAAGTTCTGTTATCCTGCAGCACCTAAACAGTAACATAAGCCGCTTATGTTGGTAATCTTGTCATCCCCACCCCCCTTTCTCTGCAGGTGGACCATACCATAATAATGTACTTGATTGGACCAGATGGTGAATTTCTAGATTATTTTGGCCAGAACAAGAGGAATGCAGAAATAGCTGGTTCCATCGCTGCACACATGCGGGAGCACAGGAGGAGGAGCTAGCCAGAGCCGCTGCCCCTGCACTGTTCTCTGCTGAAGAGGAAGGAGCTCCGTCTCCCATAGGAGACCGCTGACATATGTGTGCAACCTGCAGGATGGCCTTCAAGCCGTGAGGACACCTGTGTATTGGACAGGGCCTGCCACCCTTGGAATCAGCCAGCGTGGATTCTTAGAACTTACCGGTTACAACCAAAAGTCTCCCAAATAGCACCGCAAGACTGAGGACCAAGTTAACATGAAGCCAGTGGAGTGGACCTCGGAGAAGGACACAGCCGAGGAGGAGGCATAGTCCGTGCGTTTCCGCCCGGGGTAGGGCCCGTTCAGTGTTGCTGCCTCTCCTTTGTCTGGGACCCCTGCTCCTGCAGGTTGTGGGGCTGGATTCCCAGGAGGAGTGTAATGTCCGCAGTGCTGTGGCTTCCCCTTCGAGTCTGGTGGCTGATGAATTAGGCTCGCTGCCGTTCGAAGTTGCTCTTTACACTTGAAAGCTTATGTGGAGTCGTCCTTGTTAAGAAATATCACTGTCAGGTCTGCAGTGCATTCCCTCTCAGCAGGTGCTGGTCTGACTAATCAAGAGAGAATCTATTGTTTGGGGGAAACCATTAGATTCGTTTCTTTTGGGAACTTTTTTGTGAATTTTAGCCAAATGATGTGCTAGGTTTTCAGTGACACAGCAAATGGAAACCGAGCTCTTTCCTGTCTGTACTGATTGCTCTGTGTGAAATAAATGTTTTCAGTTTTGCAGCTTGGACAAGCGTGACCTTCCTCATGGGTGAAGAGCGAGAGCGTAGATGGCAGCACACAGCTCAGGACAGACTCCCAGGGAATGGAGGGGACGGGTGGGTGGTGCTGTAGTGCAGGCTCCCAGACCCTGAGCGGATTCACTGAGTCGGGTGGGATGTAGAGGCTGCGTTCATAACAGACGTCTGACGTGCTTCAAATGCTGTGGCCTGGGAACTGCCTTGAGAAAATGTGAGAGAACAAGGTTTGGACGGGGCGGAGTGAAGACTTGACCATCACTTTATGTGTCGATGGAAGTACACACAGCTGGCCCCTGCCGGTTTGGCTCAGTGGATATACTAGTAGAGCATCGGCCTGTGGACCAAAGGGTTCGATTTTGGTCAAGGGCATGTACCTTGGTTGCAGGCTTCTCCCTGGTCTGGGCCTTGGTCAGGGGCTCATGCAGGTGGCAACCAATCAAGTGTTTCTCTCTTTTTCCCTCTCTTCAACTCTTCCTAAAAATTTCAGTGGAAAAGTATCCTTGCTGAGGATTTAAAAAAAAAAAAAGTACACATAACCAGGAAATGACTGTTGAATGATAGAATGAATTTTGGCCTTTTTCTGAATTTCACTTTTTTCACCTATAGCTGCTGTATAGGGCTAAGTCCTCTGAAAGTTTTTCAGATCCTACCACAGCAGGTGTAGTGCCTAGTCAGGCCACAGATTCTCTGTGCACATCAGTTACGTTTTCCATGCACATGAAACAAGCCTATCTTTTGGGTTTTATATGTCTTCTTAATACCTAATTAAACCTACTCTAAAGGCATGTCAAAATATGTGAAAAAGAAAAATCATGAGCAGTGGTTATGGGCTGAATTGTGTCCCCCAAAACCCATACGTGGAAATCCTCACCGACCTCAGAAAGTGACTGTATTTGGAGATGGAGGTCTTTAAAGGTGATGAAGTTAAAATGAGACTGTCAGGGTGGGCCCTCCTCCAGTCTGACTGATGTCCTCATCAGAGAAGATCAGGGCGCCCAGCACCCTGTAAAGACAGGCCTCCAGAGGATGCCTACCCTGCCGACACCTTGATCTCAGCCTTTTGCCTCCAGAACCGGGAGGAAGTACATGTCTAGTTGCAGCCCCTGGTCTCTGGTTCTTCATTACAGCAGCCTTAGCGAATGAGCACAGTAGCCGTCCCTTCTTGGGGTGGGTTCCTTAGTAAACCGCTACAAGGTTGGAATGACTTTCCCAGGAACCTTGTGAAGGTGAGGAACTTGCTAAAAGGCTAGTCTCATGTAACAAGATGCTAAGTGTCTAAAATGCCAGACACTTTAAAAGATGGTCTGTTTTAAGCCACCAAGCAGTTGTGTGGATCACTGCAGCGTGCTTGCTGTAGATAAAATTGTCTTCATTCTCAGCTGTTGCAGGTTAGGCCTTGTGTAATGATCCAGAAAGGGAACGGCAGCTTTTGAAGAAACCTTTGATTTGCTCTTCATTCCAGTATCAAGTTTAAAGGCTTAGGATTCAGATGTTAGAAGCAGGGAGAGGGGCCCCAGGAATGACATCCAAATCTTGATACATGAGGAGACAATTCCACAGGTGAAGGTGGTGCCTTTACTTCTGAACCTCGATTAGAATTTGGGCCCCAGTTTCTAGTCAAGTCCCTACTTGTTCCACCGCTCTGGGGTGTTTATGGTGATACTAGTGGCCTGGTGCACAAAATTCGTGCACAGGGGGCGGGGGGGCACGTGTCCCTCACCCTGGCCTGTACCCTCTCCAATCTGGGACCCCTCGGGGGATGTCCAACTGCCAGTTTACAATCCCTATGGGAGCGGGCCTAAACCGGCAGTCGGACATCTCTCTCGCAAACCGAGACTGCTGGCTCCTAACCGCTCACCTGCCTGATCGCCCCTAACCACTCTGCCTGCCGGCCTGCTCACCCCCAACTGCCCCCCCACCAGCCTTCTGGCCCCCAACTGCCCCCCCTTGCCAGCTTGTTCACCCCCAACTGGCCCCGCCTGCCGGCCTGCTTGACCTCAACTGCCCCCCCACCTTCGCCAGCCTGATCACTCCTAACTGCCCTCCCCTCCTGGCCTGATCGCCCCTAACTGCCTCTGCCTCGGCCCTGCCACCATGGCTTTGTCCAGAAGGACATCTGGAAGGTCTCCTGGTCTAATTAGCATATTACCCTTTTATTAGTATAGATGAATCCGAAACGAGGTGTTGTGTCCTTGTGGGGCATCCTTTCAGTTGTGAATCTTGGGAAATTGAAATCAAGACTGCCTTTCAGCAAAGCATCACTTGCAGGCCTTTACCTGGGTGGGTTAGAGTGTGTTCTTTCACTGGACTCTTCAATGGAATTAACAGGAAATGCTGTTTATTTGAAAATTGTAAGAATCCTGTCTGCAAAAAGCTCGGAAGTACTTAATGCCCAGCTGTCCCTGAGGCAGCTGATACCTTAGGCACGAGAGTGGAGATTCCAGTAAAAAACGCACATGTGAGTTGGAGGCTAACATGAACTCATTAAAAGTGATTTGAAATTGTCAAGTATCTACATAAAATATAGTTTTAAATGTAAGATTAGTTAAAAAATGTTTCAAATCACCCATAATCCCCCAAGTAACAATTTTTTGCATATAGCACTATTTAAATTGTGTGTGTTACCTTTAAAAGAGCAGTCACACAAGCATTTTTTATCTTTTCAGCTTTTTTTTTTACTCAGTTATGAATTATATCACTAATGACATTGGAGGTTATTCCCATTTATTAATGAGATGCAATTAACCTTTTCAGCCATGTGTTGTTTAATAACACCCTTAGAACTTAGGAGATAATTATCTTCTGTTCATTTAAAAAAATGTATCTTACCCTAACTGGTTTGGCTCAGTGGATAGAGCGTCAACCTGTGGACTGAAGGGTCCCAGGTTCGGTTCCAGTCAAGGGCATATACCTTGATTTCAGGCACATCCCCAGTAGGGGGTGTGCAGGAGGCAGCTGATCGATGTTTCTCTTTCATCGATGTTTCTGATTCTCTATCCCTCTCCCTTCCTCTCTGTAAAAAGTCAATAAAAATATATATTTTTTAAAAGATGTATCTTAAAATTTATTGGTTCTTTCATAATTTTAACAGATCCTCAGTAGAGAAAATTTGTACTATACATACAGAAAAGTCAGAAGAAGTTTTAAAATCACCACCAGGAAATATTTGGATGCATTTTCTTACCATCTGCAACATTTTAAAATATTTTATTGTACCAGAAATTCACAAATGTATTCCTTTAAAAAAATTAGACATGGCGGATCAAGCTCAAATCTCTTGCCCACCACGGCCCACTGCTATGCAGGGTGGGTGGGTATCTCCAGAGTATTAGATCTACTTAGGCTGTTTTTGGCTCAAATGATGAATACTAGGTTAAAAGTTTTATCACCGTGACTAGCGCAGATATTACTAGTTTTTGTGGCTTATTTTTGTTATGTCTTTGTATATTTATATTACTGAGTGGTAAATACTGAAAGTAACCTGAAATAGTTCCTCTTGTCCCTTGCCAAGGTTAGGTAGTAGATTAACTCGAGAAAAAATTTGTTTGCGAAGTAAACTTCAGTTGTCCCCTATCCCCACCATGGAGACACACCTGTTATTGAACAATGGTGTTGTTTGGGGTATGTTGTTGGATAAGCTTCCTACTCTGAGAATGGCCATAAGGAGCTAGGAACCACACAGTCAGGATCCTCTATTGGCAGAATGGGGGCTCTCCCTGCAGGCACTGGTGGTGTGCAGGGCGCCCACACCGTCTGCTCCCACCATCACCATCGCTGCTTGCCCCTCAGGAACTCAATGCACCAGAACCAGCCTGGTCTGAATCCCTGGCGAAGTAACTTCCCGAAGCCTCACTTGTCTTCCCCGCACCCTAGAACACTCACAGACTGTTGCCAGGGGTCTATTTGACATGAAGGCTCTGACGCACATGCTCGGTAAGGGAGGGTCGCCGTTCTATTTGAGGAGGGTGGTGGTTTGGAGCTTGCTTGACCAAGACTGTGTCAGGAGGTGGGTTTGGTCCTAAGCGTTTTCACTGTCCCTCCATCACGGTTCCCCTCCAGCCGGCCTTGTATGCTGATCTCTGGTCGCCTCCGCGTTTTCTGCAGCCCCACCCCCATACACGTATCTAAGCCTGGAACTGTTCGGTCATCTTGCCTTAACTATTCAAACCTGCCTTCTCTTATGTAGAGGAAAGTTTCTTGAAAAGACATAAAGTTCAAACCAGAAACTTGGGCTTTTGATCTTGACAGAACATGAGGGCATGATTTCCTGGGAAGAGCAGGCAGCCTGGGGGGAGGGAGGGTTTCTAGGGTCCTGCTAGGCCAGAGGCCTCAGGAAGCCGGCTCATTTTCAAGCGAGTCCATTGAAGAGAGTGAGCTTCCTTCAGAGTTCTTGACAGATGCTCAGGGCAGAGTGCTGGGGGAGCTGCTGCTCCACCAGGCCATGGCCATTTCCATCGGGGATTGCTGCTTCCACAGAGGGGTGTCACTCCCACTCTGATGGAGGGACCTGTTGCTGTCCTTTGCGGCCCAGGTTCCCCTAGGGCTCGTGTCTGCTGCTCTGGGCATGGTTAGTTTAATCCGTATCCACCTTGCCTCTACTCACGGGCTCACAGGGTGGGTTCCAGAACAGATGGTGAGCAAGTTTCCCCTTCTCAGCCCCAGCACAGCCAGCCTGGAGAAAAGCTTGACTTATCAGCCTACTTGTCTGTTCATTCAACAAGTATTTATTGTGCACCTACTGTGCACAGGCACTGCCCTGGGTGCTGGGGATGCAGTAGTGAACTGAACCAACTCCCTGCCGTGTGGAGTAGGGTAGACAGACTAGAAACATAAATACCCTCAGTGGGGTCAGAGAGTAATAAGTGCTGTGAAGAAGGTGGGGGTTTGGGCAGTTATGGGAGGGTGGGTATCAGTGTGATTGGTCACTCCTTCAGGAGGTGACCTTCTGAAAGCTGGGGGTGAGCCCTGGGAGTATCAGGGGGACCTTGGGAGTATGTGTGGGAAGCTCGAGAACAGCTGGGAGCCCAGCCGAACAACAGCTTGGAGAGTCACAGTGGGCAATGAGGGCAAAGGGGCAGGGCCCATTGCTTTCCCAGCAGACACTCTGAGTGCCATGGAGGCCCCAGGAGGGCTGAGAGCAGGCCCTGACCTGACCCATCGCCGGGGGATTATGGTCTTGATTCACAGATGTCTGACCGTGCTGACGCCACCCCTCCTAGCGGTCTTAACAGCACTCACCCTGTGTAATATTTCAGGAGAACAGCTCTGGATTGTTAATTGAGAGACAACTTGAATTCTCTTTTTTTTTTTTATTGTGGGAATTTAAAAATCTATTCAGAGTAGAATAGTTGAATGAACGTGAGCTACCCATCACTGAGCTTTAATAATGACCAACATGTGGCTGATCTCATTTCATCTATACCTCCACCCACTCCCACCCACCCTGATCCTGCATGTGTAGGTATCTCTAAAACAGGGGTCCTCAAACTTTTTAAACAGGGGGCCAGTTCACTGTCCCTCAGACCGTTGGAGGGCCGGACTATAGTTTAAAAAAAAAAAACTGAACAAATTCCTATGCACACTGCACATATCTTATTTTGAAGTAAAAAAACAAAATGGAAACAAATACAATATTTGTATTTGCATGTGGCCCGCGGGCCGTAGTTTGAGGACCCCTGCTCTAAAAGATACCAACTCTAGCTTTTAAAGCATAACTACAATCCCATTATTACACACCATCTTTTTTCTTCATATCAAATAGCCAGTCAGTGAAAACCCAAGTTCATTTTGGGCCCTATGCTTTGTAGGAGGCACGGCACTGTCGCTGTGGAGGTGTGTTCTGTTCACGTTTGCACCCAGCTCATGGCGGACAGAGGGGTTTAGAGAGACGACCCGGCAGCCTCCCTACCACTCCCACGCATGGCTGGTGGCATTCAGGTTGGGCCGGATTAGAAAGACCTTGGTTCGGTGTTTTGTTTTTGTAAGTGGATAACCTGAGAACTAAGTGAGATGCTGGGAGAACAGGGAAAACTAAACTATGATCATAGTCAAAAGAGTGTAAAGTAATTGGGTGGCTAGTAATTGAAAAGCTCGAGGAGACCTTTGGAGCCCTGGGCATGTGCACGGCTTAGTTTGATCCGGATGATGAATTACGTATCTAAAAATGAATTGAGGTATAAACTAGACTTATGCATTTTGTTGTATAGAATCTATGACTCAAAAACAGGGGGTGGGGGAGGGAAGAAGAGTTCCCGTGAGAGGCAGGCCTGCAAGGAAACTGTGTGTGGTGAGGAGAAGGCTCGGCCACCACCCAGCAACTCGCTCCAGCTTGGCCAGGGGGACAGGGGCTAATGGTCCCCACCAGGTTCCCAGGTGAGAGAAGGCCCACACACTGACTGCACAGAAGGCGAAACTCCGAAAGCTTTAACGAAGTCAGTGATGGGAGTCAGAGAAGTCGGTGGGTCTGGTGAAGGCCCACCATGTTCAGTACCTTCCTTCTCATCTGCACTCAGAGGCTCAGGAAATGAGTACCTCTGGTGACCCCCACGCTGGGGGACGGGCTGAGGCTGCACGCTTGGAGAGAGGTTTGCTCAGAGGCCTTCTGGGGCCCAGGACCCAGATGTTCCTATCTCTTTCTCCCTCTCTCTTCCTCTCAAAGGAGGGAGTTTACTATTGTTACAGAAGAGCAGCAGCTGGGCACTGTCCATCGAGCTGTGCGGCTGCTTGACCATTTGCTGGGTGGCTCCTGTGCCTGGTGGAGTCCCTTTTTAGGGAGTAAGCCAGGGACAAAGCCCTTAAACTTGAGCCCTCTGAAGTATTCGTGGGCGGAGCCACAGTTAGCGGCCCATTACCCATTTTCCATTCAAGATGATGCAAAGGTAAGGGTCCAGAGCCAACTCTCCAGACACGTGTTAGAGCCTCCCAGTCGCAAGAGGCCTGCCCCTGCTGGGCACCGAGGTTTCTGTGATGCCATCCCAGCATCAGACGTGGCGGAGACCATCTCGTATGCCTTCACTGTGCGGGAGAGGAGGAGTACGAGTGAGGACTTGCCCACAGGTTTGTAGCGGAGCTGAGACCAGAACTCACTCTCCAGCCTTATTTCCCAGGTGTGGCCCCGGACCCACAGCACCACGTCCCCTGGGAGCGTAGGGACCTGGGAGTCACGGGCTCCACTCCACGCCTCCCGGGCCTGAGTCCTGTGCCCGTGCAGGTTGGAGAAGCGCTCGCGGCACACTGACCTGTGTCCTCTGCACCTCAGCGCCTCTGCTTGTTGCCCAACAGGCAAGCGACAAGGGAAACAGTAGTAAACGAACTCATCTTCCCCGAACAGAAAGTCCTTTAGCTCATTTGCTTCCATGAAACACATCATGTGTGTCTCTCAGGTAAACAATTCCATTTTCCGATAATTATTTGATGGCCCCGTTTTCAAAATTCTCCTCAAAAACATCTCTCACTCACTCCCTGTGGGAGCGTCTGTTCAGCACAGGCTACCCAGGTGTCTGCACTGAGTTGATGTAACTCCAGCAAACAGTGAGGGGATGGCTGTTGGCCAGCCTGTGAGGCCGGATCAGAGAGGAGGGAGCCTGATTCCTTGCGGGGGCCGTGCAATTCCACCTTCAGCCTGGGTTATGTTGTTGCGGGGGCACTGTCGGCCTGAATCTGGTTTACTGCACACTTGCATTTGCATTCCACACCCTGTACAACAGCAGCTTTGCGGAGTGCCCTCTTGCAATCCGGGACCCCTCGGGGGATGTCAGAGAGCCGGTTTCTGCCAGGTGCAGCCAGCTGGGGAGGGGCTGTGGGAGGTTGGCTCCAGGGCCTGTCCAGCCTGTCTTGCCCAGTCCCGCCCTGCCAGCCACCTTTTAATTACTTTCCTTTCGATGTGCACGAATCCGTGCACCGGGCCAGTAGTATTGTAATAAGTATGTAAGGTGTCAGATGGGTACTAGACTTATTGGGGTGATCACTTTGTAAGTTATATAAATGTCTAATCACTATGTCATACACCTGAAACTAATGTGATATTGTATGTCAACTGTAATTTTTTATGCTACTTCCTTTATTAATTTTTAAAAATTTATCTTTATTGTTGAAAGTATTACAGATGTTCCTTTTTTCTTCAATGACCCCTCCACTTTGCCCCTGCCACTCCTCCTCCCCCCCCCCCGCCCCCCCCCCCTGCCACTCAGGCCTTCATCAAAGAAAAAGAAAGAAAAAGGAGTTTTCTGTATAATATGCAAGACTTGAGCATGTAAAAAATTCCATGGGAATCTCTTGACCCAGATTGAAATTGAGTAAAAGAAAAATTAAACTATTTTTTAACTTAATAGTAAAATTAAAAATTTGGAGGACTTTTTAATGCTTTTATAAAGAAAGAAAGAAAATATTGATTTATGTAATTTTCCTCTTCTCCCCAAATATCCCATGTCTGATCCAATGTCTAGGTCAGACTCTAAGCCAGTGATGGCGAACCTTTTGAGCTCAGCGTGTCAGCATTTTGAAAAACCCTAACTTAACTCTGGTGCCGTGTCACATATAGAAATTTTTTGATATTTGCAACCATAGGAAAACAAAGATTTATATTTTTGATATTTCTTTGATATATTTAAATGCCATTTAACAAAGAAAAATCAACCAAAAAATGAGTTCGCGTGTCACCTCTGACACGCGTGTCATAGATTCACCATCACTGCTCTAAGCAATGAATTGGCTGAAAATAAAATTCCTGTTAAGATATTTCTTTAACTTACAATGGCATTTTTTGGAGCTCAAAAAAATAAAAAGATTCTCAAATGAACCTGAAACAATAAATGTGAAAAATAATTAGTAGAAATAAGAGCAAGGAGAAAGGACTTGCCTTAATAATATTAATTATCTTACTAACCATATGAATATTTTTAAAGGATGGTGCTTACACAGCATTTAGCAGATCAAGTCACAAAAGTATGGAAATAGATCCATGTTAATGAAAGTTCATTATATAATAAAGGTATAATGTTGGTGAAGATTACTAAAAATTTGTATTGGAATATTGGCTAATGAAATGATTTTTCTCATTCTGTCCACCTTTATTAGTGGCATTCTTCTGTGACAAAGAGTTTTCCTTCTTCACTGGCCCACCCATAAGACTCATGGACTATTTTCTATTCAATATGTTGATATTCAACTAGTCATTATTCTTTCAGACGCTCAGATTGATTCATACTAACAGGCACAATTCAAATGAATATTACAGGGATTTTCTTACCTTCTTGTCTTATTTTATATTTTAGAGTGAAAATATTTGTTTCTCATAAGAAGGACATATTTATTTAGTTATTTGCCTTTTCCATCGCTTCTCGGCCTTTTGGCTAAGATCAAGTGTAGTTATTTGCCTTTTCCAAAAAATATAAATTATTTGAAATTATAATCCAGTATTATAACTAATAATAAACACACTTGAGAGGCGTTCCCAGTTTCTTTGCAGTTCTTTTATGCTTTTAGTACATTTCCCTAAGAAGGTACACCGTACTTTTCCAAATTGACAGGAGTCTTTTTAAAGTGTGGCTATGCTATCATTTTGATGTACTTTAGGTTTATTTGTTCACTTTGTATTCAGTTTTAGGAATTGCTTTTTCCCCTCTTTTTCAATTTAAATTTATCTTTGAATATATGTCATTGACATGGCTCAGAGTCAGGATCATGTAAGAAGGCAGAGTTTATGGTTCACATTCACCCCCTGGAGGTAACCACTTTTACCATTTTTATTAGTTTCTGGTTTATCCTTGTTTCTTTTTGCAAAAATGAGCAAATATGTATAGATATTCTTATGTCTCCTTTCTCACACAAAAGGTAGAATTCTATATACACTGCTCTGCACCTTTTTTTTCACTTGCAATATATCTTGGGAATTATTCCATCTCAGTTCATAAAGACCTTTCTAATTCTTTTTTTTAATTGTTGCATAGCCATAGACCCACATATTCCATCATGTGGCTATAGCATAACTTAGTCAGCAAGTCTCCCATCAGTACATACTTGAGCTACTTGCGATTTTGTACTGTTCATTGTAAGTACAGTAACCTGGTGCTTACAATGTTTTAGTACTCGTGGACATAGATCTTCAGGGCAGATTACTGGAAGAGGTTTTGCTGGGTCAAAGGGAAATTGCTATTTGCTTTTTTTTTAAAGTATATTTTTATTGATTTTAGAGAGAGATGAATGGAGAAGGGAGAGAAACATTAATTGGCACGCCCCCTACTGGGTATGGAGCCCACAACCTGGGCATGTGACCTGACTAGGAATCAAACCAGCAACCTTTCGGTGCATGGAACATTGCTCAACCAACCTAGCCAAACCAGCCAGGGCTCTCTTTATTTTTGTTAATTTTTTCTAAATTCTCCTCCATAACAGATGCACAAGTTTTCACCCACCAGAAAGGTATGGGAGTATGAATTTAATCACAGCCCCCCAACCGAACATGTCACTCAGTGTTTGGATGTTTTCCCATTCAAAATGGTGAGAAAGTGTGGTTTAATATGCATTTCTCTAAAAACAGGGAGCATTTTTCTATGTTTAAAGGCCACCTGTCTATCTTTATCGGTGAGCTGCCTGCTTTGTTTGCTCAAGTTTCTATGTTTTTCTTCTTAATTTTTAAGATTTCTATACTAGATGATTATCCCTTTGTAATTAAACTGAAAATATCTTCTCCCAGTTTGTTATTAATATATCCTCTGCTCACTTTTGTTGCCATTAGGTTTGCTTTAATTGTCATGCTGTTGACTTGGTCTGTGTTTTTATTTGACTGCTTTGCATTTTGAGTCACAGTTGGCTTTCTCCACTCCCAGACCGTAAAGGAATTCACCCAAGCTTTCTTTTAGCACTGCCTGCATTTCTTTACACTTGGATCTGATACTTGTTGTTAATCTGGTATGTGGCATGAGGTATGGATCCAAATTTATCCTCGTCCAAATGGCCATCCAGCTGTCCCTCCACCGCTATGAAAGAATCTGTCTGTGCTCCGGGGACTTGAGATGCTCCCTTCATCAGAAATCAAGTTCCCTGTGTATTTATTTGGGCTGTTTTCTGGGCTTTTGATCATGTGTGTGTGTGTGTGCGTGTGTGTGTGCGCATGCGTGTGTGTGTGTTTGTCGGTCTGTCTCTTCAGGCACCAGCACACAGTCTTCACTATTGATGTTATCGTGTAGGTTTTAATATCTGGAGGGCTGCTTGCCCGTGACTTTTTTTTTCAGGGCTTTCTTTATTATTCATGCATGAAATTTAGAATCAACTATCTAGCTCTAAAAGATTTTTGGTATTTTTATAGGGATTGCATTACATGTATATATTAATTTGGGCATAACTGGCATCTTTATAATGTCGAATCATCAAAAGCAAAGAAAATCTCTTTTTGTGTCTTCCGGAACCACTTTCAGGTTTTGCACAGATCTTGTTAAGTTTATTCTACAGTGTTTTCACCTTATTTATGGCTGTGGAGCCTTTTCTTCCACCTGACATCATGTCTTCCAATTGGTTATGCTAAGTTTTTTTTCTTTCTTTTAAAAAAATATATTTTATTGATTTTTTTTTTTTTTTTTTTTTTTAGCAGAGTGGAAGGGAGAGGGAGAGGGATAGAGAGTTAGAAACATCGATGAGACAGAAACATCGATCAGCTGCCTCCTGCACACTCCGTATTGGGGATGTGCCTGCAACCAAGGTACATGCTCTTCACCGAATCGAACCTGGGACCCTTCAGTCCATAGGCCAATGCTCGATCCACTGAGCCAAACCAGTTAGGGCCAAAGTTTTTTTCTTAACAGCTCCTCAGGTGATTTTAAGGTATAGCCAACTTGAAAACCACAACTTATTATGAAAATTCAGTGTTATCCTTCGATACACAGGCTATGGCTCAAATCGTAATCAACCCCTTCCCCCCACACTGGCCACCTTTCTTCCAGAAGCTCTACGATCAGGGTGCTATATGTTTTCCATTTCACCCCTTGGCAACCTCCTGGTGATCTTTGACCTTTACCTTCCACACCCACATGCAGCCAGTGGGCTAGTTTACCTGTTTCTTTCTCTATGGCCTTGTCCAGACTCATGCATTAGATTTCATTCCTATCCTCCGACCCCTTGGCAAAGCTCTGGGCCAGGTCTGCCTCTTTACCGCCTTGCCCTCCGAATAAAATAACCGTCTTCTCCTGCCCTGCTCAAAGCAATCTTCCCTGCTCCCATCATGCTGCTCGGTGCTCCCAGCCACAGGCCCATGAGCCATCCAACCCCTGCCGGCTGGGATGGGACGTCAGCAGGGCCCCCCCTGCGGCAGGGATTCCCTCCTCCTTGCCAGCCCGAGTGGCTCAAGCCTTGCCCACGCTCATCTTTAGTCCTTGCCATGTTTCCCTGACTGTGGAGTTATCTCCGCACTGGCCACCTTCTAGCACCAGCTCTCCCTCTCACTTGCAGGTTGAAGTGGGACGTTTTCAGTAAGTTTGCTCTGATTGACTTCACAAACAGGTGGCTCACTTCCTAGTTCCTGACCATCCCTCCCTGAATCCCCCCAGACAGCTAGCAGGAGGGTCCACATCCGAGTGGGTGCTTTGCACTTGCCTGTACATTGAAATTTTTCATAATAGAAAGTGGGGGAAAGGGCGTTTGTGGAATTGAATTCAAGGGGTGGAAGGCCTCTGCTTCCATTTCACCGGGGGCTCTGGGCATTGGCAGCGGTCTTGGCTCAGAGTAGCTCCTCGTTTCCCAGACACTCAATTCCCTCCCAGTGGGACGCCGGGAAGGCACTGGGGCCTGGAGGCACCTGCTCCCGAGGGAAGCTGACTTCATGCTCCGGGGACAGTGGCCTGAGCACGCGGTGCACAGCCCGAGCCCGTGGCCACGCGGAGCAGGGGTGGCAGGTGTGGAGGACAGTTTGGGAGGAAGAGTGGGGCTTGGGGAGGGGGCGCAGCGGCCCCCCACTTACTGCCTCCGGAGCCAGTGAGCATTCCTGAGACAATACGTGTTCTTTCCAGCTCATCCAAAAATAAAGGCAGCTCTCCGCCCGGCTGCGGGGATTAGCTCTGGCTGGGGGATGGCCGGACCAACAAGGGCTCCTCCTGGTCCCCCAAAGCCGACTAATAATACACGGATAAGCCACCTGACCCAGGGATCCCGGGAGGAATCCCACACCATCAGAGGACCCAGTTAGCCCCTGAAGACTGCCCTTGAAGCAACAAGAGGTTCTCTTCTTTGATATTTTTCTCTCTCTGGATGGAATCTTTTGTGAAAAATATATTATATATGTCCATCCCCCCCCCCCATCTCAATGAAACAAATGTTCAACATAGTCCACTCAGGCTCATCAGAAAGGCAGTGGTACTGCGTGTGCCTAACACACGGAACCTTCACGTGACAGACACAGCGGCAGGCACAGTGTCTGAGAAGCTAACATCCTGCTGAATGCCCATGACCACTGATGTTTCTCTCTCTCCCTCCCTCTCCCTGCTTCTCTGAAATCAATAAAAATATATTTAAACTGCTTTCCACGTGGCCATTTCGGTAGTCACTTCATCTTCAGGGTTTCTTCCGGAGGGCTGCGTTTCATGCCTCACCGGATCCTCTGTTTTATGGCCGCGGGCAGCGTCCTGCCCTCCACTTGCTCACATGCAGAAGGAGGTCGGGCAGCAAGTGCGCTCTACGACCTTCCATCGGAACCCTCTGATTCGACAGGAAGTTTGAGGAAAGAAGGAGGATGGGTAGCTGGGGAGGCTGGGGAAGGCCGGCAGCATCTCAGAGCCCGCCCTGGGCTCGGTGATGTGACATCTGCTCCTTCACGGCGCTCACGCAGTCCCGTGGGGAATATGCCCTTCAGTTCCTGAGCGTGGGTATGCGTGTGGTTACACAGAGACCTGCGTGAGCTGGTGACCGAGAAGGACGAATCCAAACGGACCCATGTTCTTCCCCCACAAAGGCCCTCCCCGCAGCGCTCCTGTGTTTAAGAAGGCACTGCCAGCGCCAGCCCCACCCTCCGTCTGCCCGGCACCCCTCGCCGCCTGAGAGGTAGCCAGGGCCCTTTGCACTGTCCCTTGGCTCCACGGGGCCTGAGAACACCTGCCCCACAGGTGACATTTACCTGTCCTGCAGGAAGGGGTCAGCAGCCTTTCCCCGGTGGCCTGGCCTTCCTACAACAGGCACTCAATAAATGTGTTGCATTGAACTTCAATCGCCTAAATCTGAAAAACAATTGATTCATCATTTATAATATAAACGATTAAGCATAAAGGCTGCATCTTCCTTTTCTTTTGTATCTTTTTGAAGTGCTCTGTATAGGGGCCAGCACACAGTAGGTGTTTCATTAATGTCCCCACACCTCTCTGAGTAACCTCCATACCTGGGCTTGGTAAGGGTGGGAGCAGGCAGCCCTTATTCTTAAGTGGGGACTGTTGACACACAGCTCTCTTTCGAATTAACAGCCATAGCTTGCCCACTGGCCACTCCCAAAGATTTGATCAGGAAAAGAGGGGTAAAACAAGCGAAAAGTAGAATGGCATGGGCAAAAGCTTCAACTACACCCTTGCTCTTCTCTGAGGCTTTATTTTTCCAATCCTGATTTAGCAACAACCACACTGGTTAGACACCCCACACCCTCCCGTTCTCTGCAGGCCACCGCTGTCCCCCGGCCCCCCGCCTAGGCCAGCAGCTGGTTTTTCCTAATCGGTCATACGTCTTAGTAACAACAGGGCCTTCGCAGCTGTTGCTGGGAATACTAGCGGGTGGGATAGCGCCCAGCACTAATTTACTGGCCCTACTGGTGCTTGAGAAAGGATCACGTTGAGATGCTGCTAGTGAAACGGAAAGGTGCACAGGGAAAGGAGAAGTGGGCCGAGCGGGGAGGGAGGGAAGGAGAATTACTACTGTCGCCGTTGTTCCTCGCATAAGTTTTATAATCACACAGTCCTGCGTTGTGACAAAAGTCTACTCAAATCTCCAGGAGGATGGGAACGTTTTCAGTTTCGTTCACTTTCCTGTAAGATGAGGTTTCTGTGGCCAGTCTGACTGCTCTGTCCCGGGCAGGGCTCCCCCTGATGTCGCAGCCTGGCAGCTGCCTGCACGGTGGTCCGGCAGGGCCTCCCCAGCCAGGCTGGTCCGTCACGTCGCCAGCCCCAAGTTCAGCAAAAGGCATCCCAAACTCCCAACCTTCTATAGTTGGAAGAATGGCTATAATCCTGCTCATTTCTATATATACCTTTCCCCTGGCAGCAACGCCAAAAAAACGTGAGGCAGGAGCTGCTTCTCAGCCGGTGGTGTGGTCATTCTCTTTCCAAATATAGAGAAGGAATGAGCCAGGGGGGTTAGTGGGGCCTATAAAAGCGCAGCCAGCAGCAGCCCCTCGTAGCTGCTCTCGTGGGCGGAGGTAAGTCACAGCCCCTCCGGCATGGCTCTCGCCTCGGCGTGGCTCTCGCCTCGGTGTGGCTGAGCACTCCGGGCCGGGCCTTGCCTGGCTTTGCTAAGGAACAGTTAGATGTGAAGGACAGGTCCTCCTCCCGCCTCCCCTCCCCATCATGGGCAGGATCCCTGGACTCTCCATGGACCTTGGCCTGTCCAGTGGGGTCACCGCCTCCCTTTGCCTGAGTGGTGCAGGGACCATGGATGAGGTGCCTTCCTGTACCCTCACCTTCCCCACCTATGTGTGTGCCTGTCACATGTACTGTCCTCCCAAGACCAACCACACTGTCCGGGTGTCAGTCAGCCGGTCTTAGAGATTTCTCCCTGCTCCAGGCCTAGGACCACAAGCTTTTAGACAGAGACACTGTTTTTATTGTCTACTTCTAATGGGAGGCATTGCAGACTGAACAACGGCCCAGAGTGGGCTGGTAAGAGCCAGGTTGGGGGCAGTGGGGGCTTTTACTACCTTAATGGCTTACTTGTGGGTCCTGTCCCATCTGCTCCTCCAGCTTGTCTCTGGGGTAAGTTATTAGTCCTTTCTCCTTATTTACCTAATGTATCAAGAGCTGAATCAAAGCTGGACCAGACGCTACCAGGTGCCCTGAGCTTTCCTCTTGCGTTCTTTGCAGGTCTGATTTCCCGGGCTGCTGCGGCCTCATTGTCTGTCCTGTGTCTGTGACTCTCGGGTGAGAATTCTGGCCACGTCCATGGCTGGCGGGAACCTGGGAGCTCAGACCAGGACAGGGAGGCTGGGGAGGAGCAGAGGGGCAGCACTTAGGAGACCTCCCGAAGGATGCGAGGTCAGATGCGACTGCTGTTCTCAGCAACTGGAGGAAGCCCGTCGCTTTCCTTGAGGGAGGAGGTGGCCACCTTCGTTCAAAATGGTCCCAACGTTCCTCAGCTATTTGCGACTGAGCAGGATCCCTTTGAAGAACGGCCTTTGTGTTTTATGGTGTTTATTCTAAAGCTTCCCTGGGCAACACCTGGGTTTTAAAGGAAGTGAGGTCCCTAGGGGCTGGGCTCACCTCTAGGTCCCTCAGCCAGCCGAGCCTCAGATGGCGAGGAGACGGGGTTACACATGCTCCGCTGATTTTCCCAGCACTTAGGTCTGTGGGTGGGGCTCCTGGGACCGAGCACAGCCTTGTCCGGAGCCATCGTAGAGGAGAGGCGGGCAGGCCTGGGGCCTGCCGGGAGGCAGCGGCTCACGGGTGGCTTGCCTTGCAGCTGGCGCCATGAGCAGCGACACTGAAATGGAAGTGTTCGGCATGGCCGCTCCCTTCCTCCGCAAGTCGGAAAAGGAGAGGATCGAGGCGCAGAACCAGCCCTTTGACGCCAAAACCTACTGCTTTGTGGTCGACTCGAAGGAAGAGTACGCCAAGGGGAAAATTAAGAGTACCCAGGATGGGAAGGTCACGGTGGAAACCGAAGACAACCGGGTAAGCCCCGTCCAGGCCCGCACGGCCCACTGGCTCTCCACCTGCTCCTCCAGGCCTGGTCCATGCATTGCCCCGCCCGGCCCTGCCCTGCCCCGGGTGGCCCTGGTGCCAGGGCGCCTCTCACCGCCTCACTGTGAGCTTCCTCGGAGAAAGCACAGCACATGCCGGTGCAGGTGGGAGACCTGACGCGGCTGATGAGAGCAGTTAGTGCCCACGCGGCTCTGAGTCAGAGGGCCCGGCTCTGTGCATCTCGAGGGCGTGGGCCTGGGAGTCCAGGAGTAGGCAGGCCCATTTAGAACACTCTCCTTTGGTAGCTTAGGTTTGCCCCTGATTCTTCTAGCAACAGCTGTCTCCCCGAGCAAGTAAGGAAAGGGGGTGAGGGGCCCCAGCCGACCACACCTCAGTGTGAAACAGCAGCCTCCCCATGTCTCAGGAGCAGGCAGCCCGCAGGCCTAGGCCATGTGGGAGCGTTAAAAGGAATGCTGGACGTTACTAATTTCTGGAATCAAGACCAGAATCTAGAAGAATCTGGAATGTTCCAAGAAAGTTAAAGGTAAAGACAGGAAAAATAAAATCCGAAAGAGAAAAGGGGAAGAACTAGCACCTAGCTGTCCTAAGCGTCCACACCCAAGTAGGGTGTGACTGATGTAGAAAGGCACTGAAAGTGCCCCTCAGGGCTGCAGGTCCGCCCTCCCGCGGGGCTCTCTGTGTTGCTGATAACGGGGCTGAGCCTGGGCTCGCAGAGCAGCAGGGAAGACGGCAGGGAAGACGGGGCCAGCGTGAAGGATGACCATCTAAGACAAGCCCACCATCCCTAGAGGGCTGGCTGCACAGGAGCCGAGGGAAGCTCTGCAGGAAAGGCAGGTGTCCACTGCCTTGTCCAGAGAGGACCAGAGCAGGAGTCATGTTCAAAGGTCTCAGAGAGAGGAGGTGGGCAGGGCAGGGGCAGGAGCGGCTCTGTGCCCAGGAAGCCTGCGGGCACGGGCCAGCCTTCTCCTCCCCGGGAACCGCAGGCACGAGCTCGGGGCTGGATCCAAACTCTGCCCATGGTCCCCTACCCTGGCGTGAGAGGTGGAGGCGGGAGGGGGTGAAGCATGGGGTGGTGGGGTGGCGAAGGGGCCAGCTTAGACTCCGCTCAGGGGCTGGACAGCTGCTCTCGGAGAGCCCTGGGTATGGTGATGCTGGGGCCAGCCTGCTGCCCCAATGCCACCTCCGTCTTTCTCCTCCGTCCCTGTCCACACGCCATTCTGAGTAAACAGGAATGAGCCCCCCGCTGCGGAGCAGTGCGGGTCCTGCTGGGGTCCTGAGGGGAGTTCCTCGCTGCTTCCGCTGTGCCTGCACCTGCCCAGAGGCCGCACCCCAGCCCTGCGTGGCAGAACCAAGGCTCCCGCTGGCAGCACCGTCGCCACCTGCCCCCAGCCGTGTCTCCCGCGCTGCCAGCGGGCGCTTCCCCTGGTGCTCGCCCCGGACCAGGGCTCACCGCCCGCTTCGCGGGAGACCTGTCCGCAGGGGCACCCGCGCAGACACCCATGGCGAGCACCGCGCCGCTTCCCTTCCAGACCCTGGTGGTCAAGCCGGAGGACGTGTACGCCATGAACCCGCCCAAGTTCGACCGGATCGAGGACATGGCCATGCTGACGCACCTGAACGAGCCGGCCGTGCTGTACAACCTCAAGGACCGCTACACCTCCTGGATGATCTACGTCCGTGCCGGGCGCCCTGGGGCTGCGGGGTGGGGTGGGGAGGGGGGAGAGGTCCGTGCCGGGCGCCCTGGGGCTGCGGGGTGGGGTGGGGAGGGGGGAGAGGTCCGTGCCGGGCGCCCTGGGGCTGCGGGTTGGGGTGGCGGGGGGAGAGGTCCGTGCCGGGCGCCCTGGGGCTGCGGGTTGGGGGGGGGGCGGGGGGAGAGGCCTGTGCGGTGACGGGACCTGGAGAGATCCGTGTTTGACTAAGCTGTTGAACCAAAGACGGGAAGTGGAACCAGGAAGAGGAAAGGGGGAAGAGAAGCTGGAAGACGAGAAAGCGAGGAGGAACGGGACAGGAAGGAGAGGGGCTGGAGGAAGGAGGGCGGAGCAGGAGGAGCCAGCGGGGAGCAGGAGCCACAGGCTTTGGGTCTCAGCTGTCACTCACCAGCTGTGGGCGGTCCAGCCACGCCCCTGCTTGAGTCTCAGGGGCCTCGCCTGCAAACAGAAATTACATGTTTCCTCCTTTACTAATTTATTGTAAAAAAAAAAAAAGTGAAAAAGTCACAAAGGCAGAGGTTTTGTATACATACACATGCATCTATACTTTTAACCCGCCCACAGACCTACTCGGGCCTCTTCTGCGTCACCGTCAACCCCTACAAGTGGCTGCCGGTGTATAACCCCGAGGTGGTGGATGGCTACCGAGGCAAAAAGCGCCAGGAGACCCCGCCCCACATCTTCTCCATCTCTGACAACGCCTATCAGTTCATGCTGACTGGTAGGTTTCTGGGAGGAAGCCTGGAGTGGTGAGCAGGCGCTGGACAGGGCTCCCGGGGAGCACCATGTGGCCCTGAGCCTGCCCTGTTCGGCCTGTGACCTCCAGCACAAAGGAGAGGCGGGTAAAGATGCTTAAAGAGCAGAAAGGGGCCAGTTCTCCGAGCCCCTGCAAGCCCTGGTGAGAAGTGTGCATTTGATGCAAGTACTGGTTAAACCTATGAAACTAAGATTTCTATGGCCCAAAACATTATTGACAATCTCATACGGTTCAACCCAATACAGTCAGAAGCCACTGCCCCGGGACAAGCCACTGGCGGGTTTTAAGCAGGGGCTTAACCCCTCTGAGCCTCATTCTCCAGCTCCCACATTGGACCAAACCAGCGGTCGGCAAACTGCGGCTCGCGAGCCACATGCGGCTCTTTGGCCCCTTGACTGTGGCTCTTCCACAAAATACCGACTTCTGCGCCTGGGCCACAAAGTTTCAATCGCACTGTACGTGCGCGCCCGCACGTGGTATTTTGTGGAAGAGCCACACTCAAGGAGCCAAAGAGCCGCATGTGGCTCTCGAGCCACAGTTTGCCGACCACTGGACTAAACTAACTGCGAGAGGGCAGAGGAATTGTGCATTGAACCGTGACTGCTTGAGAGGTGGGGCAAAGGGGGAAGCTCCTTTTATATTGCCATCAGCCCCGTTTTATTTTTGCTTTTGGCAGATCGTGAAAACCAGTCCATCCTGATCACGTAAGTGTCCGGGCGCAGGGCAGTGTCAAAGCCGTGGCTGCTGTCCCCGGTGCAGAAGGCAGCGGCGCCACGTGCTCTGCTCTGTCCACTGGAAAGCATTTAGAACAAAGTGCAAGCGAAAGATCGACTTGGGGTGGGCGGGAAGATACGCGGGAGGCCTCAGAGCACTGGATTGCCCATCCCTGGGTCAGCTCAGCCGTGGGCTTCCCTGGGCCTCTGCCGCTCTGTGTGGTACACGTGTGTCTGACGTGGCTCAGAGTATGTCCAGGCCTCCATGCGGCATCTTGGAGAGACCGTTTACGCTAACAGAACTGGACTCACTCTCTCTCTCTCTCTCTCTCTCTCTCTCTCTCTCTCTCTCTCCCAACAGCGGAGAATCCGGGGCAGGGAAGACTGTGAACACCAAGAGGGTCATCCAGTACTTTGCAACAATTGCAGCGACTGGGGACCTGGCCAAGAAGAAGGACTCCAAAATGAAGGTGAGGCGAGGAGGGAGGCTTGCTGCGTTTCCGTGGCTACCCTTTGTCTTAACTTCCTGGTGAGGGCACGGGAGGCAAGCCCCTCCCCCAGGAAAGGCGAGCAGGCCAGGAGTTAACCCTGAAGGACAGCAGCATCTTAGGTGGCCTGTGCAGGGCTGATGGCACAGGACCAGACCCTGTCACTGTTCTGGAAAGGGCGGCTCTGAGGAAGGTCCGCTGGGAGCATCGCGGGAGCTCCTTCTTTTATGGCAGAATCCATCCCCCCTCTCGAGAGAACTGCAGCGTGTACTCCCTTTCTAAGTGAAAACATTACAACGGTTAGAAGTGAATCAGACAACCTAACGGACTGGAGAGTCAAGGAATGCAGTATTAAAAGAACTTCAGGTCAAGTCCCTCACTGTAGCTACATAGAGCAGCGTGGCAACGGTGTGCTGAGTGAGACGTGCTGTTGATTTGCTTTGGCCTCTGATTGGCAAGGGGGAGGGAGGGACTGGCTGTGCCCTGACTGCCAGGCACAGGGACAGGCAGGAGCGACGGGGGGAGGGGGGGGAGCATTGCTTACCGCGTTCTGCGGCTCCTTCCTCCCCTGACCCGTGCCCAGGGGACTCTGGAAGACCAAATCATCAGCGCCAACCCGCTGCTGGAGGCTTTCGGGAACGCCAAGACCGTGAGGAACGACAACTCCTCCCGCTTTGTGAGTCCGAGTCCAGATACGCTGCGGTTTTGTCTGTGGCTTATGAGACAAGCAAGGTCCCCGTCCTCACAGAGGTTACAGTCGGAGGGAAGAGACAGTGAAAGAACAAAACAAATCAGCAAGATGATTTCCGATAATGATACATTCGTATAAAGTTCAGCAAGCAGGGCCTGGGATAGGGTAATGGGGCAGGGTCTCCTTCAGGCAGTGTCGGCAGGGGAGGCCTCCAGGTGGGGGTGGGGGGGGGGCATGAACCCTGAGCTCCGCAGGGTGAGGAGGAACAAAGGACAACACAAGACTCTGACATAGGAGGGGGCCTGCTGGTAGGGGAGCAGCTGCAGAGCGCTGGGCAGGGGGCGCCCATGAGGTGAGGGGAGAGGCAGAGAGACCTGTCACGTAGGCACCTGTAGACCCTGAGGAGGAGTTTGGGTTTCACACAGGAAGCTCCGGGAAGGATTCTACAGGCAGGGAAGTGACATGGTTTGATTTGCATCTAGAAAAAGACCAGTCTCTTACCTTGTTGGCTGCACGTGTGGGGTGGTTTGGAGGGAGCGTGGAATAGAGGAATGGGGAGGAAGGCACAGCATCTGGAAAGAGGAGGAGGGAGGAAGAGGAGGACATAAGTACTTTCCAGCCACAGGGAATAAGGCTCCTCTCACCTGGCCCAGGAGGCTGCTGGGACGCTTGGAGCCACGGTAAACGCTGGGCTCCCTGTCCCCACAGGGCAAGTTCATCCGAATCCATTTCGGCACCACGGGGAAGCTGGCCTCTGCAGATATTGAAACTTGTAAGTAGATGCTCGGGACCGGATGTCTCAGGGAGGTGGGGGGCAGCTTGGAAAACAGTGCTGTGTCGTGTTCACAGACCTGCTGGAGAAATCAAGAGTGACTTTCCAGCTGAAGGCTGAGAGAAGCTACCACATCTTCTACCAGATTCTTTCCAACAAGAAGCCGGAGCTCATAGGTGAGCAAGTCCCCAGCGGGGCTGGTCTTTCAGGCACTTCGGCTCTGACATCACCGGTCCAGGTAGAGCCGCACCTATATACATAGGGGACTCCGCAGACAGCAAAGTTTGTTCAACAAAATGAGATGTAGGTATATTGACAGTGACGTGCCAATTTGAAAAAAATAAAACAAAACAAATCCGATGGGCAGCAACAGATGAAACCACTACTGAACTCAGCGCTGGTTTATAAAAGCCTTTTGAGCAGCTACACATTTAATTGACACGTAGCGCCCCCTTGTGTTCGAGCACAGAAACCCATCTTTCACCAAATGCTGTGAGGCCAGTGCAAAAACCAATGAGCAATCCAGCCTGTGGAGCGTCCCTGCCCTTTGTCCTGCACCTAAAGGGGCCTGTGCACATGCTCTTCCACGCCCTTTGGCTGTCTTTGCTCAGCCTTCTGGTTCCAGCCTGGGAACAGGCGGCAGCTTTTCAACCTGTGCTCCCCTCCCCCAGACTCCGCCAGCTTCCCTTTTACCTGCTCTGATCCTTCTTCACTAGGCGCCATGTGCACGCAGAGCAAGACTTTAAATACTGCACTCTGCCTGGGTTCTTCCTCTACACGGCACAGGCCGGCTGCACTGTCTTCCCCGCACACTTTATATCCAGGCGTAGCCTGAGCACCGAGAGGCTGTTTAGAGCTCTCTAACTCTAACTCTAAATCCAATTTGGGCTCCAGCAGTAAGTTTCAAACCTGAACGTAGGAGCTCAAACCCACTGGTGGGTGTTCTCTTCGAATCTATGCGACCTCCTCTAACGACTCATTGCAGAGCTGCTGCTGATTACGACCAACCCTTACGATTACCCGTTCATCAGCCAGGGCGAGATCCTGGTGGCCAGCATTGACGATGCGGAGGAGCTGCTGGCCACGGATGTAAGTAGAACAGAGAGAGGTGCGGGTGCTCGTCCTGGCCCCTGGGGTCAGCCGGCTGACGTGCCCTTCCTTCCATGCCAGAGTGCCATCGACATCCTGGGCTTCACTGCAGAGGAGAAGTCTGGGATCTACAAGCTCACGGGCGCCGTGATGCACTATGGGAACATGAAGTTCAAGCAGAAGCAGCGGGAGGAGCAGGCAGAGCCCGACGGCACCGAAGGTACAAAGTCACCGAGACAGGGTGTGAGCCAAGCATGTCAAACTCCAGCTGGCGGGCCGCATGCCGTGAGTGTGACATGCTTGGTGTAAGCCAAGGTCGGTGGGTTCGACTGAGGCTGTTTGAACCTCTCCAGGGCTCAGATGCCTGTAGGCACTGGTAGCACCCGTGTTTGCCGAACGGCTAGAATGGCCCAGTTTCAGCTGCAATGAGCAGTGATCGGAGCTTTCTGGAACCCCTCTGCATTTCAGACAATCTGCCATGTTCTCGGGGGGACTTAGCTTCCAGTGGCCGCATGTATGCCGTTTAGAGATACAAAAAGTAAAACCCCCCGAGACAAACGGAGTCACCTCTGCAGCATCTGGATGACTTTCAAAGCGTCTCTTCTTCGTTGCCAACTTCAGGGCTTCCCTTTGAACCGTCTTTCTTCTCTTGGCAGTGGCTGACAAGACAGCCTACCTGATGGGCCTGAACTCCTCAGACCTCCTGAAAGCCCTGTGCTTCCCCCGGGTGAAAGTCGGGAATGAGTACGTGACCAAAGGTCAAACGGTGGACCAGGTAGGCGGCCCTTCAGGGCGGGGAAGGGATGCGGGTCCAGGACGGCCGCTGCCGGCAGGCTCATCCTGGTCTTGCCCACAGGTCCACCACGCTGTGAACGCCCTTTCCAAGTCAGTTTACGAAAAGCTGTTTCTGTGGATGGTCACTCGCATCAACCAGCAGCTGGACACAAAGCTTCCAAGACAGCACTTCATTGGGGTTTTGGACATCGCTGGCTTTGAGATCTTCGAGGTTTGTGTTGCTCGTGCTCATGCTTTCATGTGGCCCGTGTGAGGGGATTGGTTCTCATGATTCCGTAGGGGCGATGTTGAGGGGGCCGCCATGTCACAGCATTACATCTTGTAGGAAAACTAGACGGAGGGTGAATCAAGCAGAAGAGAATGTGAGGAGGATTTGTATGATTTTAAGAGGGGTTGTATTACTTTAAGAGAGGGGAATATTTGTGTCAAGTACAATTTTAAAGGCATAGCCCAATGAATAAAGAAATATCTCAAATGCAATTACTGACTTAGGGAGAGCCAAGCAAATAATTTGATAATAAGCCAATCATGCAATATTTTACATAAATATCCTCCTAGCATAGAGCCATTCATCCAAGCGTATATTGGCGTCTACCAGATAGAAGACATGCAGGTAAATAAAAGATGAGCTTGCAGTCTGTAGAGGAAGATGAGAAGTATATCAGGCGCACTGGAGAGTAACTTCAAAATAAGACTGTGGTGGGTGCACAGGCGAGGCCCTGGCCCTGGGAGCTCAGGAGAGGGAGACACGCCTGCTAGACGGAGGTGCAGAGGAGACTCCAAAGAGGAGGCACGGCCTGAGCTCGGCCCTGGAGACTGTGACCATCTCTGAAAGCGAAATGAGCTGGCTGGAGCCGCGCAACGAGGGGGGAGGTGGATGGGTCTTTGCCTTAGAAAGAGGTCTAACTTTTCACATGAACGTTGCATTTTGGTGTTAGTACAACAGCCTGGAGCAGCTGTGCATCAACTTCACCAACGAGAAACTGCAACAGTTTTTCAACCACCACATGTTCGTGCTGGAGCAGGAGGAGTACAAGAAGGAAGGCATCGAGTGGACGTTCATCGACTTCGGGATGGACCTGGCTGCCTGCATCGAGCTCATCGAGAAGGTACCCTGTCTGTCCACTCTGGCCTCTCCTCGCACCCTCCGCTGTTCACCACCGCAGCTCTTGTTTACCCACGTGCATTTCGCCCTAATCTAGCCCATGGGCATCTTCTCCATCCTGGAGGAGGAGTGCATGTTCCCCAAGGCCACAGACACCTCCTTCAAGAACAAGCTGCATGACCAGCACTTGGGCAAGTCCAGCAATTTCCAGAAGCCCAAGGTCGTCAAAGGCAAGGCCGAGGCCCACTTCTCGCTGGTGCACTACGCTGGCACCGTGGACTACAGCGTCTCGGGCTGGCTGGAGAAGAACAAGGACCCCCTGAACGAGACCGTGGTCGGGCTGTACCAGAAGTCCTCCAACAGGCTCCTGGCTCACCTCTATGCCACCTTTGCTACCACGGACGGTAACCGACTCCCCAGAGTGCCCTGTAGTCATGCTTCCTCCTTCCAGTTCAGCCCACAGGACCCCCAAATCCCTAGTGGCCTGCTAACAAGCGCGTGCCAACGTCATTTCTTCCAGTTGACAGCGGAAAGAAGAAAGTTGCCAAGAAGAAGGGCTCTTCCTTCCAAACTGTCTCTGCCCTTTTCAGGGTAAGGAAAACACGCGTTGATTTGCGTGTAGCTGGTTTGAGTCATTGCAACATGAGCAATGGAGAGATTCTAAACTCGTTTATTTGAGAACAGCAATGTGGTCTTAATCTGGTCGCTGTCACTTGGTGAGGTGCTGGTGTGATGATGTGTAAGGGAGGTCTGACAGAGGTAGGACTGGAACTTAAGGATCATTTGGTTCTGTAACTAGCTGGGCTGGGAGTGGATCCTCCGCACAAACTTTCTCACTTGCCCGAAGGACACGGGCAGGAGCACCTCATTCACCCCAGGGGCTGCGTACATCTCTTGCATTGATTTCAGAGGGCATTTTCTATTTCTTAGTCTCTGGCCCGCTGTGAAACAAAAGACTATTATATAAGGTTGTGGGTTTTGTGTGTGTGTGTGTGTGTGTGTGTGTGTGTGTGTGTGTGTTTTGCCCACTCCTCTAGCCATAGGACTATTAAAAGCAAGAGTTAAATAGCTCCATCATTCTTTAGAATCCATGATAAGTTTAAAATATGCATCTTACTTTTCATTACAATATTTCTCTGTGTTTGTAAAAGCCTACAGTAAGCGGTCAAATTTAATCTTTTTCTTTCAGGAAAACCTAAACAAGCTAATGTCCAATTTAAGAACTACGCACCCTCACTTTGTGCGCTGTATAATTCCCAACGAAACCAAAACCCCAGGTGAGACAGCGGCGGCTCCCTGGGTGCGGCCAGTCCCCGGAAATGCTGTGCGGAGCTGACGTCCTCGCTTCCTTCCTCAGGGGCCATGGAGCACAGCCTGGTCCTGCACCAGCTGCGCTGTAACGGGGTTCTGGAGGGCATCCGCATCTGCCGGAAGGGCTTCCCCAACCGCATTCTCTACGGGGATTTTAAACAAAGGTGTGTCATAAATATTCTACACGATTCTTTTTTTTCTTTTTTAAATATATTTTATTGATTTTTTTTACAGAGAGGAAGGGAGAGGCATAGAGAGTTAGAAACATCGATGAGAGAGAAGCATCCATCAGCTGCCTCCTGCACACCCCCTACTGGGAATGTGCCCGCAACCAAGGTACATGCCCTTGACCAGATTCAAACCTGGGACCCTTGAGCCCGCAGGCCGACGCTCTATCCACTGAGCCAAACCGGCTAGGGCTCTACACGATTCTTGATAAGATGTGCACATACTGGAAATTGAGAGAGAGAAATACTGATGAAAAAAACACTTCAACAGAACAGGTAGGGACCTTCCGTGTAATATGAATAACCTTCCACGTGGCCACAGTACATCCTTCCTCCACGTTTTCTCAGGAGCTTTTCTGATGAGCACCTGGCAGAAAGCATCTGGCCTGGGGGTCGGGAGGCCCAGCCTCTAGGCCAGTGATGGCGAACCTCTGACACGCGTGTCCGAGGTGACACGCGAACTCATTTTTTTGGTTGATTTTTCTTTGTTAAATGGCATTTAAATATTAACATAAATATCAAAAATATAGCCTTTGTTTTACTATGGTTGCAAATATCAAAAAATTTCTCTATGTGACACGGCACCCGAGTTAAGTTAGGGTATTTCAAAATGCTGACACGCCGAGCTCAAAAGGTTCGCCATCACTGCCCTAGGCCGTGACCCAGCATGTGATTACGGCGGCTTTCTTTCTCTTTCTGGACCTTGGCTTTCTTCACAGGAAGAGAGACTGAACTGGATGGTTTCCAAGGTTAGTGATTTTGCTAATAGTCTCTGATTGCTTCTGTGTCTACAATGGCAGATACCGCGTGCTGAATGCCAGTGCGATCCCAGAGGGACAGTTCATCGACAGCAAGAAAGCTTGTGAGAAGCTGCTGGCCTCCATCGACATTGACCACACTCAGTACAAATTCGGACACACCAAGGTCAGCCTCTGTCCTGACAGCTGCTGGCCTTGAGTCCCTTGTCGACCTCCGCAGACACGGACCCACGCCGTTCTTCTCCCCTCTAAGGTGTTCTTCAAAGCCGGCTTGCTGGGAACCCTGGAAGAAATGCGCGATGACCGCTTGGCCAAACTGATCACTCGGACACAGGCTGTGTGCAGAGGGTTTCTCATGCGCGTGGAATTCCAGAAGATGGTGCAGAGAAGGTGAGTGGGGTCTGTATTCAGACATGAGGTCTTCTGAGGATGTTTTTTTTTGGGGGGGTGTCTCTCTGAGAAATAACCAATATTTTGTTTTTAGGGAGTCCATCTTCTGCATCCAGTACAACGTCCGCGCCTTCATGAACGTCAAGCACTGGCCCTGGATGAAGCTCTTCTTCAAGATCAAGCCCCTCCTCAAGAGTGCGGAGACCGAAAAGGAGATGGCCACCATGAAGGAGGACTTCCAGAAGATCAAGGAGGAACTGGCCAGGTCGGAGGCGAAGAGGAAGGAGCTGGAGGAGAAGCTGGTGACTCTCGTCCAAGAGAAGAATGACCTGCTGCTCCAAGTACAGGCTGTATGTGTTCAGAAATCTTTTGTTTTCACTTTTCTCCTAGAATCGATTATTTAAGAAAACTAGAATTTTGGTGGAAGTTTTGCTTTTCGGTTCAGATGCTTCATAAAGAACACATATAACAAAATACTGGAATGTCACACGCCTTATCTCATTAAGGCACATCATGATTCTTTTCTTAAAGGAAAGTGAAAACTTGCTGGATGCCGAGGAAAGGTGTGATCAACTGATCAAAGCCAAATTCCAGCTGGAGGCTAAAATCAAGGAGGTGACCGAGAGAGCCGAGGATGAGGAAGAGATCAATGCCGAGCTGACGGCCAAGAAGAGGAAACTGGAGGACGAATGTTCAGAACTGAAGAAAGACATCGATGACCTTGAGCTGACACTGGCCAAGGTTGAAAAGGAGAAACATGCCACAGAGAACAAGGTACTCTGTGGGTCTTCCCCGTATGATGTTGTCATTGCAAACCAAGCTGTACCTCTTCTTACAGTTGCTTGTGGCTTCTTCTTAGGTTAAAAACCTGACTGAGGAGCTGGCTGGGTTGGACGAAACCATCGCAAAGTTAACCAGGGAGAAGAAGGCCCTCCAGGAGGCCCACCAGCAGACCCTGGATGACCTCCAAGCTGAAGAAGACAAAGTCAATTCTTTGAGTAAAACCAAGAGCAAACTGGAACAGCAAGTCGATGATGTAAGTAAACGCTGCTAGTTGGCAGGCCTAGGACTTCAGGGTTGAAAGAGCTGCCCTCCCCCGTCCCCAACCCTCTGGCGCAAAAGCATTTGTTCTCAAAAAGGAAATGATGCCTTTTGCAGCTGGAAAACTCCCTAGAGCAAGAAAAGAAGCTCCGGGTAGACCTGGAACGGAACAAAAGGAAGCTGGAGGGAGACTTGAAGCTTGCCCACGAGTCCATATCGGATCTGGAGAATGACAAGCAGCAGCTGGATGAAAGGCTCAAGAAGTATGCGCTCAAACCACTGGTTTCAATTTTGCAACGTACTGAGTGATTTACATTCTGCAAGTTAACTGGTATTTTGTCTTCACACATTCTCCATTTCCCTTCACAGGAAGGATTTTGAATATAGTCAACTGCAGAGCAAAGTGGAAGATGAACAGACCCTGGGCCTCCAGTTTCAGAAGAAAATCAAAGAGCTCCAGGTAGGAGGTGTTTGGGATTTCTCTTTTATATGCGGTCACTCACAGTGCACTGGGTGTTCTGTGCTACGAGCCATTTTGAGCCAGGGGTCATGCCATGGGCCTGCCTGCCTCAGCGGTTTCCTTTCTGCTAGGTGCCAGAGCTTGTGAATAATGTTTTATACTAGGGATTGGGCCTGCCCTCTGCCACCTGGGAGCAGGCCTAAGCCAGCAGGTCGTTATCTCCCAAGGGGTCCCAGACTTCGAGAGGGCACAGGCCGGGCTGAGGGACCCCCCCCCCCCCCAGTGCACAAATTTTTGTGCACCGGGCCTCTAGTGTTTTATATAATCTTAAGTAAAATCCATAATTGAAGTATTTGAGTCAACAGTTCATTGGATGGGCAATATCCTGGGTTGATCACTGCGGGGTAAGGGCCATGTTGGTGCAGGAAAAGGTCACATTAAAGAAAATCAGGAATCTTCCTATCTCTCTGGGAGCGGTTCCAGAATTGGTTTGTTAATGGGGATGGGAACTAGCCTGCTCTTGGCATGCCCAGTGAGTGGCTCGGGGGCTGACTGGCTCACAGGCTCGCATCGAGGAGCTGGAAGAAGAGATTGAGGCAGAGAGGGCGACTCGTGCAAAGGCAGAGAAACAGCGCTGTGACTACGCCCGGGAACTGGAGGAGCTGAGCGAGCGGCTGGAGGAGGCCGGAGGCGTCACCTCCACCCAGATCGAGCTGAACAAGAAGCGGGAGGCCGAGTTCCTGAAGCTGCGCAGGGACCTGGAGGAGGCCACCCTGCAGCATGAAGCCACGGCGGCCGCCCTGAGGAAGAAGCACGCCGACAGTGTGGCCGAGCTCGCCGAGCAGATAGACAACCTGCAGAGGGTCAAGCAGAAGCTGGAGAAGGAGAAGAGCGAGTTCAAATTGGAGATCGACGACCTCGCCAGCAATGTGGAGAGTGTGTCGAAATCCAAGGTACCTGGGCACAGTGCTTTGGATGCAAGAGATCTCTTGGGTCATTCAGATCTCAAGACTGACTTACTTTTCTCCTCTTTCTCAATCCTTTAGGCAAATCTGGAAAAAATATGCCGAACGCTGGAGGATCAGCTAAGTGAGGCCAGGGGCAAGAACGAGGAGGCTCAGAGGAGCATGAGCGAGCTGACGGCACAGAAGTCTCGTCTTCAGACAGAGGCTGGTGAGCGATGGGAGACGGGGAGGGGCACCCCCTCAGGGAGCCCTAACGGGGCAGCTGGGCAAAACAAAAGAGTCGACTTTGTTTGGGGGAGAATTTCTACAAAAGTACTTTTTCAGGAAAGAAACTATTGGAATAACCCAGAAAAAGAGCTGCTCAAAATATTCTGAAGGAGGAGAACAGAGTGCGAGTTCAGTAAAAACAAGAGAGAGAGGTAGGCCAGAAAGAGAAGGGACTCAAACTGTCATGTGGTTGAAACTCTTTCAGAAGGAATAGAACCTGAGCTGAAAGAGGCTGAGAGGCAGAATTCGGGCTAGAAACCAGGGCCTTCCTACTTCTTGCTGCACGTATTTTCAGATTGTCTGCGATCAAGACAATAAGGAAAGGAACACGGCCACTTTGCACGGGCTCTGGGTGTGCACTGAATATTAGGGGACATTATGGGGGCCTTCCCTGGGAATGGGGCTTCCCCAGCCCTGGTCCTGCACCCATCATCACAGGTGGGCCAATCCCTCACCAGCAGCCACAACAAGGCAGTGAAGACAGGAAGCTTAGTTGCCATTCCAAAATAACCTTCGGGTTCTAGAGTCCTAAAGCGTCTCACCCCCTCCTTTCTTCTCTTACCTCCATATACATGCAAACCTGAACTTAGCATATTCATCCAGGAGACTACCTTCCAATCATTAGAGATAGCGAGTCCTTGGAAAAGCACAATTTCCCTTAATGACAAATTGACAAACAGCTGGAAACGCCAGCCACTGGGCGGTCTGGAGGGAGTGTTTCCGTGTTCCTGGTCATGTCTAAATTTACACTCGTCCCCATGAGTTATGTTGACAGAGTCACTTCACATTTCTAGTCATTTACAACAATACTTACCAGGTCGGGCTTTCATTTTCCTTCTCACGGACTCACCCCTTCACCCCCAAGAAAGGACCACACCTTACCATTTACTCTCTCCCCAGATCTTCTTACAGCGCCTTACACACTATAGGAACTTGCTAAGTGAATGAATTAATGGGTGCACTCATGAAACCTTTCTTTCTGGACACAGGGGAGCTGAGCCGCCAACTGGAAGAAAAGGAAAGTATAGTATCCCAGCTCTCTAGGAGCAAGCAAGCTTTCACCCAGCAAACAGAGGAGCTCAAGAGGCAGCTGGAGGAAGAGAACAAGGTACTATCTGAGCGAGCGCTTCTCTGAGCTAGTTTTCAAGTACCACCGGGCAACTTTGTTCAGTAGGTGCCGAGAGGAGGAACAGACTTGGATTGTGACATGCACACAGCATTAAAATATCAATCCCCCAGGGGCTCCTCTCTTTCTTAACCATTTTTAGGCCAAGAACGCCCTGGCCCACGCCCTGCAGTCCTCCCGCCACGACTGTGACCTGCTGCGGGAACAGTATGAGGAGGAGCAGGAAGCCAAGGCCGAGCTGCAGAGGGCGCTGTCCAAGGCCAACAGTGAGGTTGCCCAGTGGAGGACCAAGTACGAGACGGACGCCATCCAGCGCACGGAGGAGCTGGAGGAGGCCAAGTGCGCAACTCTATTTACCTTTCGAACTTGAACCCTTAAATGAGCGGTTCTCAACCTGTGGGCCGCGACCCCTTTGGGGGTCGAACGACCCTTTTACAGGGGTCGCCTAAGACCATCGGAAAACACATATATAATTACATACTGTTTTTGTGATTAATCACTATGCTTTCATTATGTTCAATTTGTAACAATGAAATCGGGGGTCACCACAACATGAGGAACTGTATTAAAGGGTCGCGGCGTTAGGAAGGTTGAGAACCACTGCCTTAAATGATCATGTGATAGAGGGCACTGACTTTAGAACTGCTAGGGAATGAACTTGTTTTGTGACTAGATGTCCCCCCATCTCACGCCTTTGCGTGCGGTGCTGTGCCATTGGAGGGACCTGCCTTTGCGCATTTCCTAAGACAGGCCACTTGGATCTTGGCCAGAGGCAAGGCAGGCTGTGGGTCACTGATTTCCAGCAGCCAGGAGGCTCTCCTGAGCTTAGGAGAGCAAATGCACGTTTGAATCACAAGGTGAGTGATTCCAACATGATGAACAGTGATGTCCAAGAGGCTGGAAACTGAAATGGCATCTGCTTCTCGTTCCCATCCTCCAAGGAAAAAGCTCGCTCAGCGCCTTCAAGATTCCGAGGAACAGGTTGAGGCAGTGAATGCGAAGTGTGCTTCCTTGGAGAAGACCAAGCAGAGGCTGCAAGGGGAGGTGGAGGATCTGATGGTGGACGTGGAAAGAGCCAACTCCATGGCCGCAGCTCTGGACAAGAAGCAGAGGAACTTTGACAAGGTGCGGGGTCAGCCCTGTGCGGGGTCAGCCCTGTGCCGCCGAGCACTATGATGCGGGGAATGCCTGTGGTTGTGTGAGGAGGAGGCTGGGACCCCTCCTGCCCTGTGCACAGGGCCCTGTGAGGTTGGGCCAGTCCCCGAACTTCACTGAGCTCTGGCTTCCTCCTCTGTAAAATGAAATGGGAGTGGGATGGGGCTGGAGTTCCTTTCAGACATTGGCAGTGGAGACAAACCCGTTTCTACAAACATCCGCCCCCCACCCCCACCCCCCGCTGGCCTATCTGGGTAGCTGACGCGCAGGAACAGAACCTGGGCACTAGGAGAAGCTGTCTGGGAGCCCCCTGGTGAGATGGCAGAAAGGTTGAGTTGAACCAAAGTTTTAATGAAATCTTTAAAAGTGCAGGCCCATTTCCATGTTAGGAAAAGGGTAATCATGCTCAGCTAATTCCTTCTCAGAGGATCCATTTGCTTTTTGGAGACAATCGTTACTGATCAGTTATGGATCTTGAATAAATCCACAGAACAAAAATCTTAGCTAGTCCACCAATGAAGAGCAAGGAGCTGGGCAAGAGACACCCCAACTCTGAGCTTTCCCTCAGGGTGGCATGTAGTTAGAAGCTGGGGGCGGAGCTAGTCAGCGGGCCACCTCCTTGCCTGTCCCAGGTGCTGGCTGAATGGAAAACGAAGTCCCAGGAGAGCCAGGCGGAGCTGGAGGCGGCCCTGAAGGAATCCCGCACCCTGAGCACCGAACTCTTCAAACTGAAAAACGCCTACGAAGAAGCCTTAGATCAGCTTGAAACTGTGAAACGAGAAAACAAGAACTTGGAGCGTAAGCAGTTTAAACCTCCTGAAACCTCCCTCTCCCAGCTGCCGAGTGTGTGCGGGAGAGGGTGACGCCGGCTCCCATTTCTGTGCCGCAGGCTGGAAGAGCGTTCATGGGAGGGGCTATTTTGGGGTCTTTCTCTCTAGAACAGTGGTTCTCAACCTTCCTAATGCCGCGACCCTTTAATACAGTTCCTCATGTTGTGGTGACCCCCAATTTCATTGTTACAAATCGAACATAATGAAAGCATAGTGATTAATCACAAAAACAGTATGTAATTATATATGTGTTTTCCGATGGTCTTAGGCGACCCCTGTGAAAGGGTCGTTCAACCCCCAATGGGGTTGCGACCCACAGGTTGAGAACCACTGCTCTAGAGCATCTTATCTGTAGGAAACAGCACCCTTAGAATTGAAATAAACTAGTGAAAAGGATTTAGTTGATGCCACCTGCCCGGGAACCCGTGCAGAGGGGTTCAAATGAATCACAACTCACTTCTTTGCAGAGGAGATAGCGGACCTCACAGAACAAATTGCTGAGAATGGCAAAACCATCCATGAACTGGAGAAATCGAGAAAGCAGATCGAGCTGGAGAAGGCAGACATCCAGCTGGCTCTGGAGGAAGCGGAGGTGAGCAGACGCTGGGGTGGCGCAGGTGCCATGAGGCCATGGTGGGTGCTACCCTGGCAGGCTAGCTGGTCCCACCGTCTTCGTTTTTGCCTCTGTAGAACCCACAGTCTGAAATCTGCACCCTTCCTATCAAACAGCATAACTGCGAGGTTGAATGGGATAATACTGTGAATTGTTTTAAATGTATTGGGAAAATCATTACACTTAAAATAGGTCTAAAAATGAGATTTTACAAAATCTTAGATGAGTTTAAAATATGCACAAGGTTTCCCGGCTGTGGTGGCCCAGTGGATTGAGCATTGTCCCATGGACCAAGGGGTCCCGGGTTCGAGTCCAGGTCAGGACACATGCCTGGGTTGTAGGCTCGATCCCCAGTGGGGGGTGTGCAGGAGGCAGCCAATCAATTAGTCTCTCTCATCATTGGTGTTTCTGTCTCTCTCTTCCTTTCCCTTCCTCTCTGAAATCAATAAAAATATATTTTAAAAAATATGCACAAGGTGTTTTACGCTCCTAAGAAATATGATCATTGCCCTAGCCGGTTTGGCTCAATGGATAGAGCATCGCCCTGGGGCCTGAAAGGCCCCAGGTTCGATTCAGGTCAAGGGCATATGCCGGGTTGTGGGCTTGATCCCCAGTAGGGGGCGTGCAGGAGGCAGCCAATCAGTGATTCTCTATCATCATTGATGTTTCTCTCCCTTCCTCTCTGAAATCAATAAAAATATATTAAAAAAAGAAATATGGTCATTCAATGTTATCATTTCCTGATGATATAACCTAAACAAATAGTAAGGAAACACTTCATTTCTGCACTGAAGATAAATGAGGGATTTTGAACTGCAGAGTCAGGGTTATGAACATTCCAATGAAGCTTTATCACGCAGAAGGCCAGTGTGGCAGGCGTGGCACCGTCCCCGGCACTCTTCCCGTGTTTTGTTCTTTAAAGGCTGCCCTTGAGCACGAAGAGGCCAAGATCCTCCGAGTCCAGCTGGAATTGACCCAGGTGAAATCGGAAATCGACAGAAAGATCGCCGAGAAAGATGAAGAGATTGAGCAGCTGAAGAGAAACTCCCAGAGAACGGTGGAGACGATGCAGAGCGCGCTGGACGCCGAAGTGCGCAGCAGGAACGAGGCCATCCGGATCAAGAAGAAGATGGAGGGGGACCTGAACGAAATTGAGATCCAGCTGAGCCACGCCAACCGCCAGGCTGCCGAGACCCTCAAGCACCTCCGGGGTGTGCAGGGACAGCTGAAGGTTCGAGAGCCCTCCGGGTGGGAAACCTCTCCTGTCTCAAACACTCAGAGGCCCTAACGCTGACCTTCCACGAGACCTTCCCTTTTCTCTGGCCAGGACACCCAGCTACACCTGGATGACGCCCTCCGGGGCCAGGAGGACCTGAAGGAGCAGCTGGCGATCGTGGAGCGCAGAGCCAACCTGCTGCAGGCCGAGGTGGAGGAGCTGCGGGCGTCGCTGGAGCAGACGGAGAGGGCGCGGAAGCTGGCGGAACAAGAGCTCCTGGACTCCAACGAGAGGGTGCAGCTGCTGCACGCCCAGGTGCGCGCAGGGAGGCGGGGAGGCAGGGGGCGTCTCAGCACCCCCCCGCAGAAGCCTGGGTAACCCCGCTCCTCTCACCCCAGAACACCAGCCTCATCCACACCAAGAAGAAGCTGGAGACAGACCTCATGCAGCTCCAGAGCGAGGTTGAAGATGCCAGCAGGGACGCAAGGAATGCGGAAGAGAAAGCAAAGAAGGCCATCACAGATGTGAGCTTTCCCCTGAGCCCGTGTGGCAGCCCTGACCGTGTCATCAAAGCCCCTGCCCTCTCCCAACCCCGAGACAGTTCCCCTGAGACAGGTGGGGCTCCCCCAGGGCACACGTGGGGTGCATTCTGCTCTGAAACCACTGCCCACCTCCCTCAAACTCAGCTGTCCTCTCCTGCACATTTAAAAGGTGGATATGAGAAATACGGAGAACAGAAAAAAACAAAAAGACCGGGAAGGATTACATTCTGTCTCTTATGCCCAAGGAGGCCATGCTCTTCTCTCCCTCCACATATGACTTATTCCACATATAAAAGTGAGACCGACAGCTGTCAATATCCACCACATTTCACTTCATATGAAGCCGGCGTGGCTCCCAGCAGCACCTAAGCTTTCTGGGCTCAGATGTTTTAAACTCTGAGGTCACAGCGCCCCAGCGCCACCTGCTGCCTGAGGAGGACATTACCTTGCAACTATTTTGCTCTCCTGCGGGTTTTGGCACACCCTGATTCCCTAGAGGCCTTCCCTTAAGCTCCCTACCCCCATACCTGTGATGCCAGGTAGCAAAGCAACCTTCTCTACGTTTCAGATCCCTTTGAGAAAATATATTGGTGATCACGAGATAACAAAAGAATTTCCTTGGGTGGGCACAGTTCCCAGGAGGCCAGTGTAAGAAACAAAGAAAGCATTTCCCAGCCAGTCCCAGAGGTTCCTCTCTGTGCCTGGTGTAGCCCATTTCACATTCCCTATGAAGGGCGGGCTCATCACCTTACCCACGGCCCTTTCCGTTAGCGTGGCTCTGGTCCTCTGGCCACCCAGGTTCCGGCAGCTCCTCGGCGCCTGACCCCTGCCTGCATCTTAGTGGCTGTGATTGGCTTTGCAGGCGGCCATGATGGCCGAGGAGCTGAAGAAGGAGCAGGACACCAGCGCCCACCTGGAGCGGATGAAGAAGAACCTGGAGCAGACGGTGAAGGACCTGCAGCACCGTCTGGACGAGGCTGAGCAGCTGGCCCTGAAGGGCGGGAAGAAGCAGATCCAGAAGCTGGAGACGCGGGTACTCGCCACGCAAACAGCTTCCCAGCTCCGCCCGTTGGGGCTCCAGCCCCAGACTAACCCCCCAACCGTGTCCCCAGATCCGAGAGCTGGAGCTGGAGCTCGAAGGGGAGCAGAAGAAGAACACCGAGTCCGTGAAGGGCCTGCGGAAATATGAGCGGCGGGTCAAGGAGCTAACTTACCAGGTGAGTGGGAAGGACC
This sequence comes from Myotis nattereri, assembly GCF_964212035.1. NCBI lineage: Eukaryota > Metazoa > Chordata > Mammalia > Chiroptera > Vespertilionidae > Myotis > Myotis nattereri. Next base: position 14,468,226 of record NC_138091.1, read on the forward strand.
CCGGGGCCTTTCTGCTCCGTAAAGGGCAAACGACACCTCGGTTCTGTCTTGGAGATACAGGAGGACACGCTTCAGCCCCAGGAACCTGGCCGGACCTCACGCCGCTCTCCATCCCCTGTTCCCGTTTCTAGAGTGAAGAGGACCGGAAGAATGTGCTGCGACTGCAGGATCTGGTGGACAAGCTGCAAGTGAAAGTCAAGACCTACAAGAGGCAGGCGGAGGAGGCTGTAAGTCAGCTGCGTGCGGGGCTCAGAACAGCAGCCGGTGTGTTTCTCGCAGGGAGCGGCTCAGGGGGGTGCACGCTGACCTTACCTGCCGGGGCGCTTTGTTTCAGGATGAACAAGCCAACGCGCATCTCACCAAATTCCGAAAAGCTCAGCATGAGCTCGAGGAGGCTGAAGAGCGGGCCGATATTGCAGAATCTCAAGTCAATAAGCTTCGCGCTAAGACCCGAGACTTCACCCCCGGCAGGGTAGGTGGCTCCTGCTGGAGCAAGACGGAGGGAGGGCAGCAGATGCGTGCGGGACTCCCAGCCCCTGGTGACCTGGGAAGGACCCGCTGTGATTAGACATTTTTGAACTGGAAGGGGCCTTAGAGAGCCCTCAGCGTTAGAGCTGGTGGACCCTGGGTTCAGGAAGGGAAGGGGTTTGCCTAAGGTCGCAGAGCTGAGAACAGCCCCGGGTTCGCACTGAAAGACATGCCATTCTGGAAAGGAAGGAGAGGTTCCCACTGAGACCTTTCAGTGCCCTCTGCTGGCACCGTCCTCAGTCGCGGTCCATGTGGGTACCTGTAGGAGGAAGCCCAGTGTGTGGGGCTAGTTCTCCCAGGGCCAGTTTCTCATCTCTGGGTGAGTTCCTCCATGTGTGCTATTGTGCATTCTCCTGAGATGCAACAAACCCCCCACGTCCCACTGAAATATACAAGCAAGCAACTGCCTGCGGCTGGCCAGGAGAGGGCGCAGGAGGCAGCGTGTGGGCCGCACGCCCTAACGCAGGCTGCCGCTGTCTTTGCAGATGGTGGTCCACGAGAGTGAGGAGTGAGCGACCCTCTTCTGGAACAGGGCAGAAGATATGCAGAATGTGTATTTTCATGGCACCTGGCCTTTTTACTTAATTTCCATGGAACTGCTTTTCACCTGCAATAAACTTTGTTTTCAGTCGGGGGCTCTTTCATTGTTTTCTCTTAGTGGTGGGGAAGTGGCTCATTGTTTGGTGATTTTAGTGCTTAATGTTGAAATCTCAGTAAGCAGATGGCTCGATCAACTGGTGCGTGTTTGTGGAGACAGGCAGAGATTGCTCTTGTTCAAATGTGAGATTAGCTCAGAAAGAAAAAGTGCTCCTAGGGGTAACCCCAGCTTTGGCAGTGGGAGGAGGAGAGGAGGACGAGTTTGTCAAGAGGCATCTCTCAATATGGCATGCGGGAAACCCAAGTTGAATAGGGTTAAAGGCAAGGGATTCCCCTCCCCCAATTCTATCAGGGAACCTCTGGGAAGTCTGTTGGGCAGACTTCACACAAGCACTGTGCTAACTCTTAGAAATGCACAAATGAAGACCATACACGAGGAACCTGCCGCTAGGTCCTTGGCTGGGTCTACACTAGTTCAAAGCCGCACAACAGAAAATCTTAGCCCTTACCCAGGGTAAACGTGTCTTTTTCTTAAAAGACAAAATAAGTAGGAAGTCAGAATAACTCTCTGGCTGACCTGCTACTTGAAACAGCGCCTTCTAGCTTGGAATCATTTGTTTATTGTCATAATTAAACTTACCGGAAATAGTTGTGAAGTTCCCTTCTTTATCTGGTTCTAGAAGATTGGAGATGACCAGTCTGACTCCAGGAGAATGATAGGCCCAGGAGGTCTCCTCGGCACCCAGCAGCGAGTTCAGCACCTGCTGGATGTGTCATTTATAGAGAGGAGGCCATAATGAGGTCAGACTTGCCTATCAATGACTTCAGATAATTCTGTCTCAAAGACCACTTTGTGCTTGACTTGCTTTCAATACTCCAGGGCAATGCTGTGACTAAAGCTGGGGTGTCCTCCTGGGGGTGCTGTCCCTGAAAGGGAATCACAGCAGTGAGAGCGAGTCTGGCCCAGGCCTAAGGCCGTGCCATGCGCTGGAGTCCTCAGAGCCTCCCAGGACTTCCTGGCGCTGCGCTCTGTGGAAAGGGCAGGATGGAGAAAGCAAGCGGGGCTTCTCCTTACAGAGCTTTCCAATTGGTGAAAGAGGAATGGAAGAACTAGGATATCATCATTTTTATGTGACTCACAAATCCCAAATGAATGATGACTACTAGTATCACCAAAATATAGACAACCAGACATTATATGCCTCATGATAGGAGTGCATGCCATGGCCTGGGGAGAATTCTTGCCCCACAATCTAACTTGTGTCTGACCCAAATTAGATGTCATCACCAACTTACAGGAAATGCAGGGGATCCAAGACACAACCAATAAACTCAGGCTGTGGGGAACTCAACGACAAACCATCTAGTTTTTTCAGTAAATAAATTGCAAGGAAAAGATATACAAGGAATAGAAGGAGGAACTATAGATTATAGATTAAAATAGATTTAATGGACCTATCCACCAATTGCAGTGCATGGATCTTGTTAGGACACACACACACACACACACACACATACACACACCTCAATTGGTGGAATTTGGAAATTGACTGAATATTTCAAGATGATATGGCATTATCATTTATTTCCAAGGTGTAATGTGATATTGTGATTATGTTTTCTAAGATAGTCCTTATTTTTTTTTTATATTTTATTGATTTTTTACAGAGAGGAAGGGAGAGAGATAGAGAGTTAGAAACATCGATGAGAGAGAAACATCGATCAGCTGCCTCCTGCACATCTCCTACTGGGGATGTGCCCGCAACCCAGGTACATGCCCTTGACCGGAATCGAACCTGGGACCTTTTCAGTCCGCAAGCCGACGCTCTATCCACTGAGCCAAACCGGTTTCGGCAGATAGTCCTTATTTTTTAAAAATATGTACTAAAATACAGATAAGAAAGGAAGTGAGAGAGAGAAAGGAGGGAGGAGGGTGGGCCATCTTTGAAGTGAACTTGTGTTATAGAATTTCTGACGTAGAGAATTGAGAAGAGAGGCCCCTGGTACATTTTACACAAAACCGGGCCACAAACTTGAAAACCTCTGAGGCGTAAGACCTGACACGCCCACTCATGGGCCCAGCATCAAAGGCGAGGAGTTGGGGTCTGAAAGCTACCCATGACCATCTCTGTGAGTCTGATTTTGGGAAGGATATAAATGGAAAAATTCATTTTCTAAGAGTTAGTATTATGACGACCTCCGCCAGAGTTCATTTCTTCCATAAAGCAAAGGATGCCGGGACTGTAGAAAACACAGCCCTGTTTCAGAGGAGAGAAAAGTGAAAGCACGAATCTCATTCCAAAGAAGGACCCGCTGGGCCGCCCCGCAGCAGAGGGAGCCTTGTCCTGGACGGAGAGGATGAGCTCAGCCACTATTTACTGAACTCTTAGCCCGGTTCTCGGCATGTCCTGCCTCACGTCACTGGTGTAACAGCTCAGCGATGACACCATGGATCTATCACTCTGCTTTCCAGCCGAGAAGAAACCAGAGCACAGTGTAACTTGCTCAAGGCCAAAGTGGTAGAGCTGGGACTCCCTCTAGATGCCACAACTCCTTCCCATTACAAGGCGCTGCCCACCACGCAGCTGTGGGACACGTGAGAAACGCCCTGAGGAGTGGAGCAAGGGGCCAAGGTGTGTTACCACTGATAAGGCACAAAGCACAGGGTTTTTTGTCTTTTGACTGTTGACTGTGTTACTTTCCTCCAGGCATTCCACTCTAACCCTTCTCTTGCCCAGGGCTCAGCCTGCCTGTCTTCTGAGAGTGCCCCTCAGGACATTGGATCTCTCACAGGAGCCTGGTGATCTTCACTCATTGGTGCTTCTACTGGTTCTTTTGCAAAGGAGCCCATGCATAGGAGGCCCCAAAGGGCGAAAGGTCCCCCCTCTCCCAGCTAACTTCTTTGGGTGGAAGTTAAGTAAAGGGCCATTTTAAATTACTTTTTCTAAAAGGACTCACATTTCCCCTTTATTATTATTATTATTATTATTATTTTATTTTCCCCACTGTAATCCTTATTTTACCCAGAAATCCCTGACTTTCTGAATTCTTTACTGTGACCCAAATCTCTTAGCTATAGATTTCCATTTGTATTATTTTAATAATTTATTAATTACACAAGAAATACATGCTCAAGCACAGGATTAACCGCCACCTGTCAACTATAAAAGGGTGGCCAGCTAGGAGGGTAGGCTCCTTCCTTATTGGGAACAGATGGATCTTGACTGACGATTGGCAGGTGGCCCCTTCTTAAGGACATTGAGGGACGCAGGTCTATAAGAGGAACATGCCCTTAGAGGGGCACAGGCTGCCACCAGCTGGGGCGGGGGGGGGGGGGGAGCCCCGCCTTTCTCCACGCCTGGGTCACGGTGACAGCTGAGAGCTTTAATAGAGCGAAGGGCCTTGGAATGTGGGCTGAGGAAGTCGCCCAGAACACGGAGTCTATTTCCACCCGGCCAGTAATCCCACCGCTAAAAACAGTGAGGCTGAGAGGCCCTGCGGCTGCTTGCTGGAGCCCCGCTGGCGATCCGGTTACCCCCAGACATTCCAGAGGCGCTCAGGGCCCGGCAGCAGCCCCCGGGAGCGGGGCCCAGATGGCGCTGGGTATTTTTAGCTAAGATGTTTCAGCCTTTCCATGGCAGTGAGCAAGGAGCCCCGGTGCCTGGGCATGGGGGGCCTTCTCCATGTTCTCCCTCCTTCAGGAGCCTCGCAGAGATGTGGGGAGCAGGTAATAGGCACCCCAGGCCACCTTGGTCAAGTACGCTGACACCAGCTTGCTGAGAGAAGGGGCAGCTTCGGTAAAGAACATGGACTGCTGTCACCAGCAATACAACTAAATGAGACTGAATGTGAAGCTCGAGGACAGTGAAGGAAATGTAAATCATAATGATGAAAAACAGAGTCGTGGGAAACTGAGGAATGGGATGGGTGACATGCTTTTATAGCGCGAGACCAAAAGAAAGGCGATTCCTCTAGCAATGAGCACAGTGGTGTGTACACAGCAGGTGCTCAATGAGTGCTTGAACTGGGTTCCTAGGAGAAAAAGTGAAGTGGTGGGGGAACCAGGTGCCCTGGAATAAAGCACATGCTTTCTATGCTGATTTTCTGCTCCGCGCAGCCTATATAATAAAAGGCTAATATGCAAATCGACCAGTGGAACGACTAGTTGCTATGATGTGCACTGACCACCAGGGGGCAGACACTCAATGTGGGAACTGCCCCCTGGTGGTCAGTGCGCTCCCACAGCCAACCTCCTATGGCCGGCCAACCTTCCGTGGTTCTTCCCCCCTGGCCAGCCAGCCCAGATTGCCCCGCTCAGGACTGGGCGAGACGGCCCTCATCAGCCCTGATTGTTGGCCAGGCCAAGGAACCCCACCCATGCACAAATTCATGCACCGGGTCTCTAGTCAGTGATAAAAACCCTAATAAGCCAGAAGCCGTTCTTCACAAATCTGTGAGCAATCCCAGCCATGAACTTGATTTTCTTGGCTTTCTGAAGCAACGGGTGTGGGCACAGCTGTTCACAATCCCCGGGCTGATAAGCCTGAGGAGGGCATCAGGTATCAGAGGAGGCCCGAGGGGACAAGGTGCTGCCCTGTGGAGCAGGAGCCTACCAGCTGCTGTGCCCAGCACCAAAGCCCCCACTGGCCCCAGGCTTTGCTGCCTGGAACTCCAGGTCTGGTTTCTTTACACATTTACTGGCTCACCTATCATTTACCGACTGCCTACTACGTGCCTGAGAACAGGAAGCAGAAGTCCTCAAGAAAGCTAGAGCCGGAAAAGGGAGACGATGCCTGGTTTGAAGTGTCAAGGCTGGGAGTGGAGAGGGCAGGTGGGTGGGTGGAGGGACAGACCTTTCCAAAAAGTGCTCATCCTCAGTCCCACCCAAGATTAGCATCACAGCAGCTGCTCCTATTTGGGGCCTGAGTCTCTGACCTGTGGGCAGCAGGTGCAGACCTGAAGAACAAGGCACAACATGTGGGTGCTGGGTATGCGGGCATCCTGGCATCATTCCTGGGGGCAAAAACCAGCCTTTTACAGAATGGTTCTCAGCCAGAAACATAACATTTCCTTCTTCTTTGCTTCCCTGTGGCCATCTGACCCGTCTCCTCTGCACCCCAGGCTGCTGGTGTGGGATGGGAGCCCCTCTCTGGGTTACAGAAGGCAGGGGACATGTTCTGCTCACAGCTCACATTCTGCTCCAGGAGAAGCCTGGAGCAGAGCACAGTTGGGGAGGCAGAGAGAGGCTGCCCCGTGTCTCAGAACCCACCTTAGCGTCCGTGCCTGGCTGTGCTGGGGCCAGACACCGCTGGAGGCCCTCCTCTGAACTACAGTATCTACCACCAGGCCACAGGTCCCTGAGGCAGTGAAGGCCACCGCCTTCACACGTGATGATCCCTGTTGGAAAGTGGATCAAAGGACACAAGTTTTTACTTTTGAAGTGACTTGCTTTCAGTTCCACAGCAAATCCAGACCATAGCAGGGTTTTATGTGTAGTGTAATCATGTAATCAGTGATCTATACATACACACTGATTACATTTGGTGTGGCCACAATTAGTCTCCCATGGCCAAGGGGGCTCGTGCTCACCTTTAAAAATATATTCTTATTGATTTCAGAGAGGAAGGGAGAGGGAGAGAGAGAGAGAAACATCAATGATGAGAGAGAATCATGGATCAGCTGCCTCCTGTACGCCCCCTACTGGGGACCGAGCCTGCAACCTGGGCATGTGCCCTGACTGGGAATCGAACCTCGACCTCCTGGTTCATAGGTTGACGCTCACTGAGCCACGCAGGCAGGGCTTGCTCTCCCCTTTTGAGAGGTTCCCTGAGACAAGGCTGAGTAAGAGCCATTCCCGTTGGGAAGACCAGCACTTCTGCTGGGACCTCGGCAGGTTCTGCTGCAGCCAGAGGGAGCCTTACAGACGTGGCTCAGCCCGTTCCTCCCCTTCCTCCGCGTTCCTCCCTGGGAAGGAGTCAGGGCAGTACCGGCCAGGCTGCCCCAAACCCGGATCAGTCCTTTTACTAATGAGGGAGCCCGCACTTCTGAGCCCCAAACAGCTCCCCAGGCCGGTTTCCCATCCTGACTCTGACCCCAGAGCCACTCTGCCGCCTGAGAGTGAGTGCTGCCTCCTGGGCTCCCCGTCCTCCTTCCCTGAAGTTCTGTGCCTGGGAGCCTGAGAGCCTGTTGCTTTGGTTCTGTTACCCGGAACCTGGGGTTGAAATGGAGGCGGGCCTTTTTCCTGGCGTGAGCCGTGTCTGTAAGGGACGATTTACAGCGGCCCCAAGATGAAAGGTGGTTTGAAGGATGGCCGTTACTCCACGGCACAAGGAAGAGGCCGGTTCCGCAGGGGCCCTCCTCCCTCTCAGGGCCTCGTTGGAGCCGCTGTGGACTTGCAGGCTGGTGACATGAAGGGGGACCCACATGGCCCACAAGCCCTTGGGCCAGAAGAGTGTGCAGGATCAAGGCAGCCGACGTCACCGCCGAATCCGTTCAGATTAGTCCTCAGTTCTGTTCAAAACACCCAGGGACCTACCGGGGCTCTGTCCGGGCACCGCCAGCGCCTCTGCCCCAGTGAGCACTCCCGCCTCAGTGACACCGGCAAGCCTGGCTGTTGTCTGCTCCCCCACCCCTGCCACCTCCGCCAGGGCCACCTCCACTTACTGAAATCCGAATGCACCGCGGTCAGGCGCTGAACCAGCATCTGCACACTAGGTACTGAGATGCTGGTTTTTAACAGGCCCCAGAACCCCCGGGAAGGTTCCTTAGTACTCTTATCGCTGCCCCCCCCCCCCCACTTTCTGATGCTCAGGTTTGGAGTAAACCCCAAGACTTTACATTCCCAACAAGCTCCCAGGTCCCGCTGCTGCTGGCCGGGGAACCCACTTTGAGAATCACGGCCTTGGATAATTTCTCAGAATCTTTCTAGTTCTAAGAGCCTTTTTTTTTTTCTTTCTTTAATTCTTTGACTGAAGCCTTTGATGTGTTTCCTTGTTAATCTCCTTGGACACTCACAAACCCCTATTCACCCACCCAAGGGTCCAATATTCTATGAATTAATTAGCAGCATATTATTTATATGCTAAGTTCTTTGACACGGATTGTTTGTTCTAAAAGTTTCAAGAACACGCCGAAACCGGTTTGGCTCAGTGGATAGAGCATCGGCCTGCGGACTGAAAGGTCCCAGGTTCGATTCCGGTCAAGGGCATGTACCTGGGTTGCGAGCACATCCCCAGTGGGAGATGTGCAGGAGGCAGCTGATTGATGTTTCTCTCTCATCAATGTTTCTATCTCTCTCCCTTCCTCTCTGTAAAAAATCAATAAAATATATTAAAAAAAAAAAAGAACAAGCCACACACTAAGCTGGTGCGGTCACTGCCCCCCCCCCCCCCCACCACCACCACACGCGTGGGGCAGGCCTTGCAGGAAGTGCCACTCCCGGACACTGCGGGAGGAGCCGCCTGGAGGCCCTGCCAGGAGCACCTTTTGTGTCTCCAGAGCTGCTCTCCCGACTAGTCCCGGCGCTAGAGACGTGGTCCCAGAACGCTGGCGAGGGCAGGGGCCACAGAGGGGGTCCGCACCCACCCTCTTAGTTCCCAGATGAAAACTAAAGGAATTTCCTGCCTGGGGGACCCAGACCTCAGGAACGGTTAGAGGCCCCTTCCCCACCTCCCCGCCCATCTGTTCCCCAGTCCCAGCTGCCCCCCCCCCCTCAACTGCCACCCAGGAGTATCTCCCAGTGTGGACAACCCCGCTCAGCCCCTGGGCACCTTTGTCCATCTTTGCTCTGCCTGGCATCCCCCTTCGCTCCCTGGCGCCCGAGTCTGCCGCTGGGTGGCACCACTGCTCTGCCGGCCGCGCAGTCCTCAGCCAGAGCTAAAGCAGCGATGCCCGCTGGGGGCCAAGGGGACCCCAGGCTCCGGCGAAGCGGGAGGGAGGTGGGGACGCTCTCCCTCTGGCGTCGCCTGCTCCTTGGCGGAGAAGCCCAGACAGTGCCACATCAGAGCCAAAGCAAAAGGAAAACCCACGAACACCATCCCGTCTTGTTTAAAATGTTGATATTTTGTTCACCGTGAAGTCATCTGCATTAATTTTGAATGAAAAATACTGTATTGAGATCGTCATATTATTCATTACCAAGTTTCCCCCTTAAATTTTGCATCACTTGCCTCACCCCAGCCCCTGCCTGGCCGGAGCAGGGTGGATGGTGCCAGGTGCTCGGAAGCTAAAGGAAAAGCTGTTCTTGCCGCTCGGGGGCCCCCTCTGTCTGAGAGACCCTGCTGCTGGGCTGGGGCAGCCCCCATGCCGGGGACGCGGGGGTCGGGGGCGGGCGGGGGCCAGGCAGCCCTGTCACTGCAGGACCCAGCTCCTCTCAGGACACGCTCAGCCTCGGGAGCCCCTCAACCTCCCTGTGAACCCAGGTCCCCAAAGACTCCGGAATCCCAGAACCGCCACTGCCCGGCCACAGCAGGAGCCCCGCCATTGGAGGAGCCTGGTCTCCTGCCCCAGCCCTTCCTTCTAGAGTGTTCCATAAGCCTCCCTTGCCCTCAGTGTGGCTCCACTGGATTCATTTCAGGGGGCACGGGTGCCCGTGGTCCCTCAGGTGCACTGTTTGGGCTCCTGCTTCTCTCCTGCTTTGGGAGGAGCCCTTTTCTCTTCTTTCCTTCATGAGCTAGTGTTCTTTACAGCCTGTGGGGCCATCTCTGATGCCCCGGAGTTTCCCTGGGCCCAGGCTCCCCTGCAGAGTGCCGTGAAAGGAGAGGAAGACAACAAGCTGCCCACTGGAGCGACAGGATGGCAGGGCCAAAGCTCTCAACCACTCCCTTAGAGCCCCGAGTGCTCAGACAGTCCCAGGCCCAGCATCGCCCAAGGCCAGTGATCAGAACCTCAGGCGACACAGTCTTCCCCCTCCCCCCACCTGCCCCACCTGCCAGGAATCAGTAGTTTGTAAACCCCCTCGGGTGAAAAGTTGTGCAGCCAAGAATGGGAACCCAGGCACCAATGGGCTTGGGCTCCTACCCAGCAGCGCTGCTACCTGCCACCTGCAGGCTGCAGCCAGTACTGCTGTCCACTGGCAGGATGGAGGGGGACAGGTGCGGGGGTGGGGAAGGGGGGAGCTGCACATGGACAGGGGAGACTTTAAGGCTTTCTGCCCACAAATGTTTCCTGAATAAACTCCCCAATGACCTCCAATCTAAGTCCTTCCAAAGACGAGCACCTCCACAGGCCACCATTTTCATGGGTGGGACCGCCCCCACTGGCTGGCTAGCCAGATGCTTTGACCTGCACCTGACATCTGCCTTGAGAACTCCGCTCCCTGGGCCCTGGGGCTCCACATGAGACACACGGAGAATAAACCCACTCTCCTGGGCCCTCAGCGGCATGAAACAGCTGCCATGCCCTCTGACTCCTGTCTCTGTGGTGAAAGAGCCCAGTTGCTGTTTCCTGGCTGTCCTCCCGGGGACATGTTGGCGTGTGATATCCCTTCATCATGGGAGGCACCCAGGATTTAGTTTAGATTTTAAAATATAGAGATAAGCCATCAATATTCATTCTTAAAATATATTTGTAGCCCAGCTAATGTGGCCCAATGGTTGAGCATTGACCCATGAACCAGGAGATCACAGTTCGATTCCCTACCAGGGCATGTGACCCGGGTGTGGGCTTGATCCCCAGTAGGGGGGATACAGGAGGCAACCGATTGATTATTCTCTCTCATCACTGATGAGTCTATCGCTCTCGCCCTCTCCCTTTCTCTTTCTGAAATCAATAAAAAGACACACACACACACACACACACACACATATCTGTAAAACATACATTAGAAGGGTCCCTGCCCCTTCATTCCCCTCTCAGTCCCACTGTCTGGGTGTGGGGTGTGGGTGGGCACCATTGCGAGCAGGTTAGTTGCATCCAGCACTGAATGTCATATTCTGCAACAAGAGTGAGATTTCCTCTCTGAGTCTCAGCTTCTTCATCTATAACCTGTAAACAATTACAGCATCTTTTCCAGAGATTAACAGTATGACACAAATACAGGGCCAATCACAATGCCTGTCACATTTTAAGTGTTTGCTAAGTGCTAGTTCATAAATGCTAACTGAATTGTTTCAGGCTATTGGTGGAACTAGACAGAAGCCTAAAGTACCTTACTTTTCCTGATCATTACACTCGCATCACAGACCTATTGGGTTCATGTAGATGAGTAAAATCAGTCCCAAAGTCCCAAGGCTCAGGGCATGTTGCTAAATTGTAAATTAGAGTCTCCAGCAGGAATCCTAAGCCAATGTGCATTTGACGGAGTTCACCACCAGAGGGCAGTGCGGGGTCACCTATGGCGGGACTGCATCTGTCAAACGCAGGGCCATCAAGCACAGCTGCTGTGGAGGCTGCCACAACTCTGGTCACCCTGTGTGGAGCCTGGGGTATCCTGCCTGCTGGTCCACCCAGGTCTGAGCTCAGCGGAGCTGGGGAGCAGGTCAGCATCTCTGGGGCCCATCTGCAGGTTAGGGCCACCTCAGTGTCCTCACACTGGGCTTCTGTCCTCACTTCCCACCACAGGGCTTATCTGGGGCTTCTCTCGCTCACCTGCCCCCGGGGCAGATCAACCCTAAATTACAGTATTTCCCACCTGGCTGAGCCCAGGTGTCTTTCTCGGCATCTCATGCCAGACAGTCGCTACCAACTGCTCAGACTCGGCGCCTGACCCGGGTCCCGCAGCAGCAGGTACTTCTGAGGGTCTGCTGTGTGCTGGGCACTCTTCTGCTGGCAGCCTGTCCCTGTCCAGCCAGGCCCAGCAAAAGGTTTCCCAACACAGACTGAGTTTTCTGGGGTCTCACAAGTCAGAGCTGCTCTCAGCAAGGTCCCCCAAACTGCTGGGCTTATCCTGACATGAGGGGTAAGCCCACAACACACTCCGGTCAGACCCTGCCATGCTCCTCCAGACAACTTCAGAATGGTGACACCTCACTCCCCGCGGAACAGGCTCAACTGCAAATAGCCCTGGGGAGGACTGACCCAGGCCCGAGGCAGGGCCCCCCGCCAGCCTCTCTCTCGCCTCATTCCCACCAAAAGGTAAAGAAAATACTCGCGGAGACTCTACTTCCAGGACAGTTCAGACATCAAGTGTCCTCTTCCTGCCAAACACAGAAAATGCTCTTGGACTTGGCAGACACGTGACCTGTTGACTTAAGGGCTGCCGTGCCCCCTGCCTGGAGGTTGGCATTTGAGGATATTTTGATTATGCATCCCTTCAAGGGAAAGAAGGAAACATGTTTTTAGTAATTTTTTTTACAATGCAATTTTAGAGAAAGGGAAGTCAGTAACATCCTTGCACGAGAGCCACAGAATATTTTGAGAAAGGGGGGCATACAGGAATCAGAGGGCTTTTAATGCCGCTTAGACCAGAGAGCTCATCAAATGCTTGTGGGGGGTTTCTCTCTCAGCTGCAATCTAGCCGACCAGGTCACATGAGATGCTCAAGGCAGCAGCGAGAGACGGGAGGGTTCCAATCCCTTTGATCATTTCAGGAGCCCGAGAGAAACACACCAGAGATTCAGAGTTGCCTTCCATTATGAGCCTTAGTCAAGAGAAGACATGAGAATGCAAGCCTGACCTAGATGATGTACTAATGGTCCAACTTTGCAAGGTGGGAGGACCAGGAAAGGAATGATGGATCGAAGGCGAGTCCAGGGTTGTAAGATGAGGTGTTCAGGAAGCTGCCTCATGGCCTGAGCAGTGAAGAGCTGATGGGCCACAGAATTGAGAGGCCAAGCAGCTGCCCTGCCTCAGTGTTTCTTGAGGTCATCATGTGTACACTCTCAGTAATAAGCCCAAATGATCAAAGAAAGGGAAAATATGCTTTACACTGTTTAAGGAGCAAGGAACAAAAGCTCACATCTACAGTAGTAAAAGACAAAGATGCTAATTGACTGTACCTTCGCTACACAATCAGCCAATCAGAAGAGTATGCAAATTAACCCAACAAAGATGGCCGTTAAATTTGCGTACTGCAGGCGGGGCAGCGCAGCTTGAGCCGCCACCCACCCGCTGTCATCTGGGCCTCCTGTGTGCAACCCGGGGCGGTGGGGCAGGACAGCACGATCCACCACCTGCTCTGCCACCATCCAGGCCTGCCATCTGTGACCCAGGAAGGTGGGGCAGGCACCACGGGATCGGGCCTGCCATCTGCCACCCAGGGAGCGGACCTAAGCCAGCAGGTGGTTATCTCCTGAGGGGTCCCAGACTGTAAGAGGGCACAGGTCGGGCTGAGGACCCCCCCCCACCCCCCGCCAGTGCACAAATTTTTGTGCACCGGGCCTCTAGTCCTATATCATAAAAGGGTAATGTGCAAATAGTCCAAATGGCAGAACAACCGAACAACCAATCAAAGTGTAATATGCTAATGATATGCTAAGGCTGCTGAGCCACTTGCTGTGACTTGCACTGACCACCAGGGGGCAGAGAGTCGACTGGTCGACCAGTCGCTATGATGTGCACTGACCACCACGGGGCAGATGCTGCAACTGGTAGGTTAGCTTGCTGCTGGCATCCTGCCGATCAGGACTGAGTGAGATGAGCCAGACATGCCTTGGAGCCCTCCCACAGTCCCTCCCTGGCCCAACTGTGCACCAGTGGGGTCCCTCACCCTGGCCTGAGCCCTCTTGCAATCTGGGACCCCTCGGGGGATGTCAGAGAGCTGGTTTCAGCCCGATGCTGCAGGCCACTCCCCTTGGGCGGGCACCAGATGCAGGGCTCATGGTTGGCGAGCACTGTTGTGGCAGCACGAGCCTCTCCTGATCGGGACTTATTGGGCATGAGCCTACAGTAGGCACAATGGGGCTGGGATGAGCAGGAGCCGCAGGTAGGAGCTGCAGGTGGCATTGGACTGCGGGGTTTGGCTGATCCCTCCCTGCAGGCCACCCAGAGGGACCCTACCCGTGCATGAATTTGTGCACCAGGCCTCTAGTATTACATAATTCTGAATGTGTGAAATGTCCAGAATAGGCAAATCCACAGAGACAGTAATAGATTCGTAGAGTGACTGCTTAATGAGAGTTTCTTTTGGGGCGTTGAAATGTCTCTTATTAGATTGTGGTGATATTTACACACCTCTGTGTTGGGGATCAGCAAGGTCCTTGCACCTGAAGGGGCTAGCAAGGCTGGGACCCTTACCTACACAGTTTTCCCAGACTTGTTTGGATGGCAATTATTAGTAGAATAAGAGCAACCTTTGTAGAATGAGAACAGCCTTTCATGGCTTACCAAGAAGTCTGTAACTATTTACTGAGATATGCTGTACTGAGAACTTGTCCTTCTGTTCTGTCCCTCCCTTAGAGATTAAGAGGAACAAAGAATACATTCCTCTTGACAGACCTCCTATTCAGTGTCTTGTGTATAAATAGGATTGTGTGGCTAATAAAGTTGCTTCAGTTCCTCGAGAGCTGTAGTCCTCCCAATCCCACTTTCCTGTCTTTCTTTCTTTTCTCAATTCCCACCTCTCTGCCTCAGCCTGGCTCAACCTGTTAGGCTGGCCCTGACACCTCTGTGAATATATTAATACTACTAAACTTTTAATAGGTGAGTGCTATGTGAAACATATCTCGACAAAGCTATAAAAAAAGATAGGAAGGTATGTAATGCAACTTATAAATAGTCTATGAAAAATGATTCCAAACTTCAACAATTTAAAGGGGTTAGACCAGGGGTGGCCAAACTTTTTGACTCAAGGGCCACAATGGGTTCTTAAACTGGACCAGAGGGCCGGAACAAAAGCATGGATGGAGTGTTTCTGTGAACTAATATAAATTCAAAGTAAACATCATTACATAAAAGGGTATGGTCTTTTTTTTTTTTTAGTTTTATTCATTTCAAACTGGCCATAGTTTGCCCACAGCTGGGTTAGACTCATTTACCTGGACAATTCAGAGTGTGAAAATTTCATTCTCAGGCAGTGCTGGAAAAATGAGGTGTTCCTAAATAACCAACAGAGTGGGATTCAGTAAAGAAACTAGAGAAAGAAAGTACAAAATATGCCCTCAATTCACGAGAATTACAGACCCAGACCATGTAATCATTCAGACATAATCTCTTATTTAATGGATGAAGAAGCAATCTAAAGTAGCACAAAGGGTTTTGTAAAACTTTTATCTCCTCTACCCCAGTTAATTAGTTTCCTTCCCTAAAGAAATCAGTTCCCAGTTTCTTGTATAACCTTCCATAAATGTTTTATTTGTGTGCAAGTATACACACAGACACACAGACACACACACACACACACACACACACACACACACTCACTTGCCCTTGGTTCAATTAGAACAGCAGTTTTCAACTGGTGTGCTGCAACAATTTTGAAAACAATGCAATATTGATTATTTAGTTAGGGGCCAACTAAATACTGACCTTTTCCCCTTAGATTGTCAAGTAAAAAAAAATGACAACAGCCAACACAACAATAGCCATCTGGTGTGAATGAATCAAAATTATACCCCCCCTTTTTTTTGTCAGATCTGCAAAAAAATATAATAAGCCAAGGACTCAGGGGGAGAATTTTAGTAGTTTATGTGAGCCCTGAGATGAAAAAGGTTGAAAATTGCTGAATTAAACTAAAAGTGTAGGAGAAAAACATAAATTAATCTTAAGGAAGAGCTTCCTTAATGTGAGAGCAAGTCCTTGGAGTTACTCTAACATTAGAGTAGCTTCCTCTTACTTAAGCACACTCACTAAAATACAGGGGGCAGCCCATGGTGGGGCCTCACACATTCCTGCCTAAAATAGGGAACTGCCCACTGATTGGCACGTGAGTGACTCTCAGTGATGCTCACATAGCTCATCAAATCAGTGGCTACAAAGACTTAGAAACATACCCACAGCTCAGTTTGAACCTGCAGCAGCACATTCCATTCTTTTTAAAGAAAAACACCAGCATCTGTGCAACACAGATTCATCTCTGTTCTCTGGCCTTGGGCTTCTATGCGGGCTCACTAATTATACTACCAGGGGTGGGAGATGGAAGTAGCATGTAGGACTGTGGCTGAGACACAGGGATGGAAGCTCCATTTGCAGGAGTAAAATGAAACATTGGCATCTGCACAGGGGAGGTGGCTAGTTCTGTATATTGAGGCTGAGTGTTATCAGGAGAATCCCAGGCAACGTGGTTATTGGGTACATTGGCAGGGAAAAGGTGATGTAATCATGAGTTTCAGCCCCAAAACTGGCTTCTAATCAACGATAACATGAAACATTGGCCAAGCAGATAATATGCAGCTTAACACAGTAACAAGGCTATTACCTTGATATATGATACCAAAATGTGAGAAATACAGTCCAGGCTGCAAAGCCCCGTGGAAGATTCTTTACCCTCCAAGGTATTTTTAGTCCTGGTAACTGTAGATGGTGGACAAAAAGCCCTCAAAATACAGTGGCTCCCAAAGCACAAGGTCAGCAGATGCCATGTCTGTCAGTCCAGCCTGTAAGAAGGACAGGATCAGCTATAACAGGACAGCTCTCCAGAAGTCACCCATTTTGCACAGTGACTTGGAGTGACCTTGCTGAGGAAATTAAAGTGCCTGTCCCCATATGTCATTAGCAAGTAGCCTAATTCAATGCAAAATAATCCAACAGTTAGGGAACGGTGTGTTGTGGTAACAAGTGTAAGCAGCCCACTGGTGGTCTGCACAGTATTTGAAGGGGAAAGTTGGAGAGTGAGAATCTCCCAATCTGCCGCTGGATGATTGATCCTGGCCCTTGAGGTAAAGATAGACTCCAAGAGTAGGACACGAGGCCATAGTAGCAGCAGACCCTAAGAGAAATAGCACATAAGAACATTCAGCTTTTGTTCTGTGCTCTCCAAGGATCCTGCTGATCCCATTCACCAAGAAGACACTGCACCAGGGCAAAGAAGAGGTCCACTTCTCGGATCCAGGATAGCTCCTTTTAGAAACGAATAAACTAAAATTCAGCTTTTAAAAAAATCAGCCTTTTGTGAGTTTGGTTACTAACTTCTGACCACTCGATCAACCCTGGATATCCTGATGAAACCATGCCATGAACTTCAGTGTATCATTCTTTCACTCAACATTTCTTCAGCACCTATCCTATCCCACACACTGTGTAGTAACTGGCAAAACCCAGAAAAGGCCAATGAGCCTACAAAAGTGCTGGCAGAGGCCATTGTTCCTTTTCTGAACCTTCCCCCACAGCACCTTCAGGCAGGCACAATATCTGAGCCTCCATCAATCTGGTGATTCTCTGAGACCCTGCCCCACACAACTTATGGTGCCATGTAAGCTGTTTCCTGTAGCTTTTTAATATGAATGGCATGTCTTGGCTCATGCTTCAGACTTTCCTAAAATCTCTCAAACAAGCAGCATCTGGCCTTGGTGTGCTATGTGGCTCTTACTAAATGATCCTCACTAAATGATTCTGGCACTAGCAGCAGCTAGCCTTGGTTCACAATTTAGCCTCTCCTAGGCACCTCCAAGCCCAGCACAAGTTGCAGCCATCTGCAGATCACTTTGTATCTCATGTCAGATAGAACACAGGTAGTAGCTGACCTTGGTCTGCACCTCCTGGGAGACCCCAGAACCAGTGCACCAGGTAGACAGTTTCAGACCATGCTGAAATACCACCCAACCAGCTCCACAAGTGGCACACTCAAGGATCAGATTCAGTGGGCACCAGAGCCCCACTGAAGTGAGTCTTGCTCCAGGGACTGGGCTCCTGCATGGCTAATCCTCCACGGTGGTTGCAGCCAGTCCTTCCAGCCAAATGGCTTGGGGGTAAATCCCTCTCATTGATGTGCCAACAGCAATCAAGTCTCAACTACAACAGGAGGCTATACACGGCCCACATGATGGAGGGGGGCGGGGTGTGCACCTGGAGTATCCAGCTTGGGTAAATGGTGAGGCTGTGCCACTGGACACTCCAGAACACCTACTACATTAGGCCACTCTGCCAAGTCTTGGAGATGTAGAAGTTCTACTTAATATAGAAACAAGTACAGGGAGACACCCAAAATGAGGAGACAAAGAAACATATCCTAAATGAAAGATGAGAACAAAACTCCAGAAAAAGAACTAAATAAAATGGAGATAAGCAATCTCCTAGATGCAGAGTTCAAAATACTGGTTATAAGGATGCTCAACTTAGGGGAAGAGTAGATGAACTTAGTGAGAAATTTACATAGAGATAGAAAACATAAAAAAGAACCAGTCAGAAATGAAGACTACATTAACTAAAACGAAGAATATATTACAGAGAATCAACAGTGGAGTAGATGAAGCTGAAAATCAAATCATAGATTTGAAAGACAAAGAAAACACCCAATTAGAACAGCAAAAAGAAAAAAATGAGGCTAGTATAATAAACTTCTGGAACAACGTCAAGTGTACCAACATTTGCATCATGGAGGTGCCAGAAGGAGAAGTGAGAGGGCAAGGAATTAAGAACCTATGTAAAACAATAATGATGGAAAACTTGCTTAACCTAGTGAAGGAAATACACATACAAGTTCAGGAAGCACAGAGAGTTCCAAACAAGATGAACCCAAAGAGGCCCACATCAAAACACATCATAATCAAAATGCAAAAGAGAGAATGTTAAAAGCAACAAAAGAAAAGCAGTTAGTTACTTATAAGGGAGCTCCCATAAGACTGTCAGCTGCTTTCTCAACAGAAACTTTGCAGGCCAGAAAGCACTGGCATGAAATATTCAAAGTAATTAAAAGCAATGACCTACAGCCAAAATTACTCTATCCAGAAAAGCTATCAATTAGAATCAAAGGACTGATAAAGAGCTTCCCAGACAAGAAAAAGTTAAAGGAATTCATCACCACCAAACCAATATTACAGTAAATGTTAAAGGGTTTTAAGAAGAAGAAGAAAAAAAGATAAAAATATAAATAATAAAATGTCAATAAATACATATTTATCAATAATTGAATCTAAAACACAAAATAAATACACAGCAAAACAGAAATAGACTCATTGATACAAAGAACATTTTGATGGTTGCCACATGGGAGGAGATGGAGGATTGAGGGGATGAAGGGACTAAGACATACAAATTGGTTGTTACAGAATAGTCATAGGAATGTAGGGTACAACATAGGGAATATAGTCAATAATCCTATATAATAAAGAGCTAATATGCTAATTAGACTGAACAGCAGAACAATCATCCAGACGACCTTCCAGATGAAGCCAGGGCTGCAAAGGCTGAGGCAGCTGGGGTTGTGAGGGCCGAGCCCCTTACACGATTTTCATGCATTGAGTCTCTAGTGTTGTAATAATTATGTATGGTGTCAGATGGGTGCTGGATTTCTTGGGATGATCACTTGGTAGTTTCTATAATTTTTTTGTTACTGAGTTCTATACCTGAAGCTCATATAATATTGTGTGTTAACTGTAATTGAAAAATAAAAAAAATTATCCTATATAATAAAAGCCTAATATGCTAAGTGTCCGGTCAGCCACTCAACCAATCAAAGGGTAATATGCTAATGATATGCTAAGGCTGCTCAATCTCTCGCTATGACGTGCACTGACCACCAGGAGGCAGACGCTCTGACTGGTGGGTTAGCTTGCTGCTGGGGTCTGGCTGATCGGGACTGAGTGAAATGGGCCGGACATGCCCTGGAGCCCTCTCACGGTCCCTCCCTGGCTGGCCAACCTCCCGCATTCCTCCCTGGCCCCAATTGTTCACTGATGGGGTCCCTCGGTCTGGCGTGTGCCCTCTCGCAATCTGGGGCCCCTTGGGGGATGTTGGAGAGCCAGTTTCAGCCCAATCCCGCAGGCCAGGGCTGAGGGACCCCACTGGTGCATGAATTTGTGCACCAGGCCTCTAGTATATATATAAGGACGTGTATGGTCCATACTGAGGAACAAATGCAAAACTCAACTTTTGACAGGTGACTGACACATGTAAAACTGGCAGAAAGGATGCTAAAAAATTAAGAAAATAACAGTCAATTAAAATTTTATACAATTTAAATAATAGTGAATTAAAAGTGTCTCACTTAATGAAACAACTTTGCTATTTAAAAACACACGGCAAATTTTTATCTTAATTTCTTTTTTTCTCGAATTTACTTTTAAAATGACTGCAGTAATATACAGTCATTTTAACCAGTCAAGCAATATAGAGACAGTTAAAAAAGTTAATAAGCTCCCTCTCTTGTTCCAATGACACCTCCATCCCACAAATTAACGAAGATTAACAATTTGATACGTATCCCTTCACCCCTTTTTCTTTAAAATAGTTTTGTGAACTTTTTCAAACCGGTTTAATTTTTAGAATTGAAAATAAGTTATTTTTACTATTATCAAAGTAATCCATAATCATTTTAGAAAAATACAGAGAATGCAAATGAGCAAAAGCAAGGTGAAATAAAAACATTTAAATGGCTGTGCATTTTCATTCACTGTGTGAGAGCACTTCATATATATTTAATCCTGAATCAAAGTTTTAGGACAAATGCCACTTGCCAGATGCAGATGGCTGGCTTCCTTTACAATGACAGTTTGCTCTGAGAGGACCACCCTACTGATCCTGGGGGAGCCAGACAGATGGCTCCACTTCAGGCGAGTGTAATTTGGGTTGGTAAATTACCAACCATATTCTGAGGTCCAAGGAAGGGTGTCCCCCTTGTCCCCCAAGGGCAGCAGGGATCACGGTCAGGGACAGGATGCTCCCATTCCATCCCGCCAGGCTGCTTGACAGCTGGGGCCCATTGCGTCCTGCTTCACTCCTTCCTCACCCCCCCCCCCTCTTGTCACTGTCCTTCCTCCTCTGTCCTCTCCACCACCTCCCTTGCCCCACTCCTTTCCTTTCTCCAACTGGCAAAGTGTCCATGTCACTCACTTCTTAAGTAACTGGAGCTCTTCAGCTGTTTGTGTCCCTGTTTGGAAGGACATCTCAGTGTTTTCCGGGGCTCCTGGGACAGCCAACCTCCCACAAGGCCTCATCTGTCAAAGCAGGAGGCTGACTTAGATTTCCTTACAAGAATTTTCTAAGAGCAATTAAAATCCTATCTTAGGTGCTTAAAAAAATTGCCCAGGCCCTTTCTGAGAGCTATATTTTAAAATAAAACTTTTGCCTTTCATAGTTTGGGGGCCCCATTGTGTATCCCTGGAGGATGTGTGGGGGGAAAAACTGCAAAAAAACAAAAAAAAGATTCAAAGTCAGAGCTATCTCTCCAGGAAGAGGAAGGCCCAGAAAAAGGTGTAGGATGGTAGCAGATTTAGAAAAGAGGAGAAGAATCTGGCCATTTTTGGCAAGAATTATCACTAACCTCTACTAGTGAAGGAATTGGGGGTGGGACGTGCCTGCTGGGTGAGCTGATGGCCCTTTCTCTCTCCTTTCTTTCTTTCTTTCTTTCTTTCTTCTTTCTTTCTTTCTTTCTTTCTTTCTTTCTTTCTTTCTTTCTTTCTTTCTTTCTTTCTTTCTTTCTTTCTTTTTTTCTTTTCCTTCCTTCCTTCCTTCCTTCCTTCCTTCCTTCCTTCCTTCCTTCCTTCCTTCCTTCCTTCTTTCCTTTCCTTTCCTTTCCTTTCCTTTCCTTTCCTTTCCTTTCCTTTCCTTTCCTTTCCTTTCTTTCCTTTCCTTTCCTTTTTTTCTCCCTTCCCCTTTCCCTTCCTTTTCTTTTCTTTTCTTTTCTTTTCTTTTCTTTTCTCTTTTCCTTTCTTTCTTTCTTTCTTTCTTTCTTTCTTTCTTTCTTTCTTTCTCTCTCTTTCTTTCTTTCTTTCTTTCTTTCTTTCTTTCTTTCTCTCTCTCTCTCTCTCTCTCTCTCTCTCTCTCTCTCTCTCTCTCTTTCTTTCTTTCTTTCTTTCTTTCTTTCTTTCTTTCTTTCTTTCTTTCTTCCCCTCCCTCCTATTTCTCCCCCCCATCCTCCTCCTTCTTCTTTTTCTTCTTCTCTCTTCTCTCTCTCTCTCTTTCTCTCTCCCCCACCCCCCCACTCAAATTATAGTCAATCTTAATTACTCTTCTCTAAAACAGGTTATTTGGAAACAGGCTAGCATCACCAGCCTTGTCCCACATTATTTGGATAGGCTTCCCCAGGACAATTGCTGGTGTAAAAAGCCAACAGCTCCCATAGAAGATACAATGCCAGGAGAGAACACTAATGTAAACTATAGAATTTGAGTGATGATGATGGGTCAGTGTAGGTTCATTGATTTAACAAATGTACCACTTTGGTGGGGAATGTTGATAGTGGGGAGGCTGTGTTTGTATGTGGGGGGTGGTATGTATATGAGAACCCTCTGTGCTTTCTGTTTAATTTTCCTGTGAACCTAAAGCTTCTCTAAATAAAGTCTATTAAAAAATTTAAAGACAACAATTACTGCCAGGAGGTAGAAACACTCCCTGTACCCATTTGTATACTTAGCTATTAAACAAAGACAAAGGAAGAAAAAAGCAAGGACTTTAAAGACAGTCCCCAAGGTCTAATAGCAGCAGGCACCAAGTAATCATGTGGGGACAAGGAGCCTTGGGCAGGGGACACATTCCCTTGCTTGGTGCCAGGAACCGTTGGCATTATCATTTTACACAGGGAGATGCAAGAATGTCTTCATAATCCAAGGCTTGGACTCCCCCTCCTTAATCCCCGTGGGGAAAGAAATCTGAGGACAGAATGAGCCTGCTGGGCTCATCCTTCTGACGTTACAAGTCTGGCTGAGTGATGGGGTCGAAGCTGTAAATCCCATCAAGGCTGTTCTCAGAGACCCAGTGATGGGGTCACTTGACCTCCATTGACCTACCTGACCCTGACAAAGAAAAGATTATTATCAGTCACATTATTCTTCAGTTATTCATAAGATCTTATTAATAATCACGTATTATTATGAACTCAACATTTGTTGACTACTCACTGTATGCCAGTCAACGTTTGTTGAGTGTGTAACATATTCTCTTATTTGTTCCTATCTTCCTGGCTAAGACGTTGCTATCCATATCTAGTTCACAAATAAGGAAACCGAGGTTTAGGGAGAGTTAATAGTTTTCTAAAATCATAATTATAGTAGGTTCTGGAGCCAAGAAAAAAAAACTCACACTCTTACCACCTCAATCCTGACCTCTGGGTCTCAATAATAGAACAGGCATAAGGATGAGGAGGAGGGCCCACTGGGTTTTGCGGGTGGTATGTCTGTTTCAAAGTGTCCAGAACTGGAACAATTGCAGACCCTTTGTCCTTCACCTCTTTGTAGCCCACCAGATTATTATTCTGTACTCACTCTCCCTGCCACGCCCCATACAACAACCACCCTGGACAATGTACTTTTCTCCAGACTCACCAAGCTTTCCTCTATCTCCACTTGGTATATGCTGTTCATGTGGTTCCACATGCTGGGAATGTGCTTTCTCTGTTCTCTGTCTGGCAAAGGTCCCTTTCAAGAATAATTTCCAATGTTGTCCCCTCATCAGAGCAGCCTTTCCTAGTCTTGCAAGAATTACTATTCCTCTCCCCACTGTGTTTCACCACATTGCTTTAGACTGTCAAACCTAGCCCCTAT
The DNA here is from genome assembly GCF_964212035.1 of Myotis nattereri. Taxonomy (NCBI): domain Eukaryota; kingdom Metazoa; phylum Chordata; class Mammalia; order Chiroptera; family Vespertilionidae; genus Myotis; species Myotis nattereri. Next base: position 14,491,862 of record NC_138091.1, read on the forward strand.
CACAGCCGTGGGCAAACTACGGCCCGCAGGCAGATCGGGCCCATTTGAAATGAATAAAACTAAAAAAAAAAAGACCGTACCCTTTTATGTAATGATGTTTACTTTGAATTTATATTAGTTCACACAAACACTCCATCCATGCTTTTGTTCCAGCCCTCCGGTCCAGTTTAAGAACCCATTGTGGCCCTCGAGTCAAAAAGTTTGCCCACCCCTGCCCTAGCACATTGCTCTTTATCATTTATGTTCATGTCTGCCCTTCTTGCTAGACTTTGGGAGATAACAGTTGTCCATCTCTTGCCGTATCTTACTCATCTCTATGGTAAGTACAAGTGCTATTGTACTCAATGCATACTGGGTGCTCAGAGTATCTGCTGTATGAGTGAATGCATAAAATGAGTTTAATTGGTAAGTATAACTAGAACTTTAGAGATTATTGTTTTGCATTTGTATTTGCAGATCCTAAGGCTCAAAATTATTGACTCAAAGTCACATTACCTGAATAATAAAAGAATTAAAAGCAAAAGCTAAATTAGAACCAGTGAGCAAGCCCTCGGCTGTAGTTTGTATCCTCATAGCTGTGAATTTTGTTCTTATGAAAAATAGTTCCAAATGGAAAGAATGTTCTGGAAACGGGACTTATTTGATGATAAGTCTAAGGGACGATACTTTATTCAGAAGCATTCAAAGAGACTTTCCACATCTATTGACTTCTAAGAGTCAGACATTCCTTCCTGGGACCTCCTGAGAAAGAGGGGACATTGCCTCTTTTGGAAATAAGTAGAAACTAACTCATGATGTGCCCTTGTGCTGCTAAGTGGGACTTTCCAGTTTGTTCCAAACTGGGTTCTACATGGATCAGAGAGACCACCGAGTGTGCTGACACCAAGGCACATAGGTTGCCTGGCCTAGAAGCCACCTGGACTATGGGTCCTGGGAGGGCAGAGGCCTTCTGATGTCAGAGGCTGGACAGTGTTTTGAACTTGTGCAGCAGGGATTACTTAGGGAGTTCAGCTGCCAAACTGGCCCCAGATTCAAAGGGCCGAGGGTGTGTTGAATGATTAGGTCCAGCGTTGATATGTGTCCGTGTCTAAGCTCAAACTGTACCCCAGGCATTGCCCTCTCAGAGAGTAGCTGTGAGCTGGTGAATGGGGCTAAGCCAGGAGGTTTGGGCCCTGCCTTTTCATCCTCTGTCTCTTCTTCCCACCCTGATCACCTCTATACTATTACTATGCACACAGTATTAAACTCTGGCTACTGTACGAGGCCACGGTTAGGCTTGATATTTCAAGTTGAGTGGTGAGAACAACTAGGTTGTGTGCTAAGAAATACTCAGCTTAGGTTACCTATTGCTACGGGTTTAGCTTGGCTCCTGAATCACCTGGCAGGTCGTTAGGGTCGGGATGGTCTCTGTGCATCCTGCTCAAGCCTGGAATGCCATCAGCAGTGGGAGCAGCAGCAGAGTGGGCTTGGAAACAGGCTGAGCACTCTTCCTAGGAAGTGTCACTCCTAAAGCACCCACTTTTTGTTGCTTAGAAAAACCTGACCCTTTGCTAGGGTGAGCCATTACGTCTTGGTTTCACCGGGAAAAGGTCATCAGGGTGCTTCATCAGTTTCCTAGTTGAACGAGTGGCCACTGTCTCTACTATTTTAATCCTCCATAGGGATATCTGAAAGAAATAGAACACTTTCATAATAAATTTCAAAAATGTTTAGAGTAAAAGCATTCGAGATCTTACTCCCCGACATATGTCATCAGTTTGGCTCAAATAAACTAAACTCTTATAAAAAATGTTTTTTAAATGCTTAGAGTAGTTTATGTTTCTTAGAGTTCCACCGAAAGCTGAAGTAGGCCCGTAGTTTCAACTATTGTTGTCTGAAACGAAGGTTTTATGGAGGCTCATTATTTTAACAAAGCTTTTGATTGTACTCTCTATTCTATAGTGATCTTGCCACATTATTGCTTCTATGAATGGGCAGTCTCCTTGATACACTACAAACAGCACTCCACCAAGGATTACTTTGAATGATTGTGGCACCATCTACTCCATGAGAGAATGTAAGAGAAGGGCCAGGCAGGGGCTCTGGATTATTCCTCCAACAATAAACCCAGCAGCAGGGAAGGTAAAACAGCATCCTGCTAACTCCACGGAATGCTTTATCCACATTCCTAAAGCTTGAAAGAGGTGCCAGCTCTGCAATCCTGCAGTGGTGAGGGCAGGGACTGGCCAGACTGCATTCCCACGGCTGCTCGGGTGGAATTTAATGTACAGTGACTCTGGCTCGCCCCTGCGGAGCCACACACTAGGAATTGCCTGAATTTATTGAGTAGCTTCCAAAAGTTTCAAACATTTCATATATGAGGTCTCACTCTTGTAGATAATGTTACTTCAAAAAGGAATGAGTGTGCTTTTCTTACTTCACTGAATGGAGGGTAACAGAGATTGGAAGGGTGCTGGATCAGCACAGACTAACATTTAGGAAATGAAGGAGTTCTTTTGTCCATTCTGGCTCTCCTGCAAAATTGCTATCAGACAAGAGACAAGTCATTCAGTTACTCAATGAGCATCCATCCATTCATTCATCAATTTTAGTGTCTAGTATGTGCCAGTTAATGGCTAGTCATGGGAATAGGCTTAAATCTCTTATAATGTGCTAGATGCTGTGGGGAAAATATAGTCATCTTTTAAGAATGCTTTTTTAAGAGGAAACCTAAGATAACCCACATGCCATGCTTCAGGGCCTTCACATTTGCTGTTCCTTCTGCCTAGTGCTCTTTTTCTATTTGTGCCTGGCTAATACCTCCCATCATACAGACTTCAATTCTAATGCTTTCTCCTCACAGAAACCTCCCCTGAGCATCTTACTTAATGTTAGTCCTCTCCTCCTCAGTCACTTTACCACATCACCTTGCCTCATTTTTTTCACTCTTTGAAATTATTGCATGTATCTGTGTACTTGTTCATTCAGTTAGGGGTGACCAGGCCAGCAGGGGAAGGCAGTTGGGGGCAACCGGGCCGGCGGGGGCGGGGGGAGTTAGGCATTGATCAGGTTGGCAGGTGAGTGGTTAGGGGGCGATCAAGCTGGCAGGCAGGCGAGCGGTTGGGAGCCGCAGTCCCGGGTTGTGAGAGGGATGTTTGACTGCCAGTTTAGGCCCGATCCCACAGACCTAAACATCTCCAGCCAGACATCTCCTGAGGGGTCCCAGATTGGAGAGGGTGCAGCCTGAGCTAAGGGACAACCCCCCGCCCCCCGCCCTGCCGCACAAATTTTGTGCACCGGGCCTCTAGTGTGAGTATAAGCTCCATGGGAACAATATTGTGTGTATCTCCAGAACCTGAAGAGCACCTGGAGTATAGTGAGTGCTCACATACATTTGCTGAAGGCAAGTCTGATACAACATTCCACAGAGAAGCACCTTATGAGTAGATGAGAGAAAGTTTTCTATAAACTCAAGGGGGAATGAGTATGATCGACTGGGTTAATCAGCAAACGCTACCTAAAGAAATGGAGATTGGGATCTGGGTCATGATGAGCAATGACCAGCTATGTGGCTGGGCCATATGAGGGTGAGTCAAAAGAGCATGAGCAAAACTCAGAGCAGGAAGGGGCTTTTGGAGTGGCGGCCCCAAGTTCATGGAAGCACACAGTCCGTCTAAAGGACAGGCTGGACTCGCCACGGAGAGGCTTCACATCCAGCGGCAGGAAACAGTCTCAATCAGGAGAAAGAATCGAGAACATTCAGGTGCATCCCCACTGAACAACACCCATAGTTGTTTGTTGTCGTTGTTTTAAAGGATAACCACCCACATTTTGTAGAAGATGCCATATAGTATTCAGACATCTCGTTTCCTACTTACAATGTAACTAAATCAGTGGAAAGCTAGAGAAAGGATGAAAAAATCCACTCACAGCTACCTTCCCCAGGCAGGCTTCTCCCCGCCCCACCAAGGTGTGAGGACCATGGGAGCTGGGAGGGCACAGGGAGCTGGTCGGAAGTGCTTCCCGGAGCCCGAGTGGCAGGGTTCATGGTAAAGGCACGCAGAGCCCATGAAGATCAGACCTGTCCAAAAGGACCTGAAGTCCACGGGCAGCTCGGGGACTTAATGAGAAGTAGGTTACCATGGAGCTTCCCTTCCATGAGGACTGACTGCCATTTAAGACCGTTTAGGGTAAACTAAATAAGGACAAATAAAAACCTTCCTTCTAGAGGACCATTGTGGATTATCAGAAGGAACACTGATTAGCATTTTGGGAGGGAAAAGATACCCTTTTCTTATCCCTTTCTTCTTTAAAAACATAAAAGAAAAAATATCTATTCTTAACAGCCGAGTGGAAACGCTGGGGAGGGTCTGTGAGCAAGTGGGGGATGACACCACAGAACTGAAAGAGAAGCTGATGTCCGAGGCCAGGTGACAGGCCAAGCCGCCGCGACACAGATCACTTCTGTTTGCAGCTCGGCGATCACATGCCACATTCACTCACTCCTCAAGGATCATCGCTCCCTCCAAGTATTAAGGTGTCAGCGAAAATCTACCTTCTGGGGAAATGTAATCTGCCGAGAGGAGCTGCTGACGCTCATAAAAATAGCTCTCAGACATTATGACTCCTCGGGGACACACTCGGTGAAGGGGTCATGGAGCCCAGCGAGGGAGAGCAAGGCCATTTGGGATCCTCAGAAACCAGGCCGGCCCAGAGCCCTAAGGGGTCAGTGGAGGGCTTCGGGTTATATAGAAATCCCCTGAGATTGGACAAAAATTTTCGTGCCTTTATGGAACTTTGTGGGGGAGGAAAACTTTCATCAGATTCTCAGGGGCCATGACAAAAAAAAAAAAAGACTAAGAACTATCAAATTAGTATATTATTTCCCTAGATATGGTTTTCACTCTCAAAAACTGTCTTTCATTGCTCAAGAAATACATAAATCTTATAAGAAAATTTAAAATTATAGATAGGTCTGAAGTGTCTTTCATACTTCCACTCTAGATCTGTTCCCCTGAAAGAACCCCGACAGAGGTAATAATTGTTCCAATTTTTTATTCATCTTCATAATTACGCACTCACAGAGAAAATTTAGAGCATTTGGCTGTGTTTTGCTTAATGCAAATGGCACCACTTACTTATTTCTGCTACTTGCCTCCGCATCCCAGTGCCTCAGGGAGAGCGCCACGTGTCCACGTCCCCGAATCCGTTTCACCTGTCGCTGTGCCCGTCCTCAGGCTGTGCTCAGGGTCCTTAGCATCCCTCTCCTGAGGAACACAGGTCGTCTCCAGTCTTTCCCAGGACTCAGAGCAGCACAAGGACCTTTGTGTGTCTGTTTATGCACGGGCACGAGTTATTTCTCTAGGAGAGAGGCCAAGAGGGAAATGTCTGGGTCATGAGTTAGGCACATTTTACATTTTAAATTTTCACTAGTCATATGTGAGAGTATCTGTTTCTTCTCTCCTACTGCCACATGGGTATCATCAATCTTTTAAATTTCTATCAATCTGAAAGAGACATAAGTCTATCTCCCTGTTATTTTCATTGCTGGTTTCCTCCTTGTGGGGTTGAATATCTTTTCATATGTTTATTGACTACTTGTATTTCCTTTTTGGTGAATCGCCTGTTGGAAGAACAGTGATTCTCACACCGCACCACACATCAGAATCATCTGCAGGGTTTAGAGGACGGTTGCTGGGCCCCACCCCATTTCTGATTCAGTGGGTGAAAGCGAATGTGCATTTTAAAAAATATGTTTTTATTGATTGCAGAGAGGAAGGGGGTGGGAGAGAGAGAGAGAGAGAGAGAGAGAGAGAGAGAGAGAGAGAAACATCAATGATGAGAAAGAATCATTGATTGACTGCCTCCTGCACTCCCTCCACTGGGTACTGAGCCGGCAACCCGGGCATGTGCCCTTGACCGGAATCCAACCTGGGACCCTTCAGTCCCCAGGCCAATGCTCTAGCCACTGAGCCAAATCAGCTAGGGAGCAAATGTGCATTTCTAACCTGTTCCCAGGTGATGCTCATGCTGCTGCTCTGGGGACCAGATTTAAAACCACTAAGCCAGGGAAATCGCCTGGTCCTTGTACCTCCCTATCGTCCTACTTCAGTGGCCAATCCTGACGGACATTAGAATCATCTGGAGAACTTTATAAAAGTTCTGGTATCTGGGTTCCATTCAGATTCATTAGGCCAGAATGCCCTCCCCATCTGTATTTTTCCAAATATGTTTTTTATTGATTTCAGAGAGAGGAAGAGAGAGATCGAGACATCAATGATGAGAATCATTGGGTCTGGGGATCGAGCCTGCAACCCGGGCATGTGCCCCAACTGGGAATCGAACCACTGAGCAACACGGGCCGGGCCCCATCTGTATTTATAAAGATCCCCAGGGAGTCTGCTGTCCAGTGGGATTGAGAACTGTTGCCACTGATACTTGGGCTTTGAAGAAGGGCAAGGTCCTTCGGTCTACTTCCCCCCTAGAGCTGCATCGCAGTTGGAGAAGCTTTGCCTGGGGCCATCTCTAAACACTTTGCCGTGTGTCTTACCCAGAGCACAAGGCTGTGAAATGACCGCAAAAAGAATATTTTCTCCGACGTTTGTTCCTCTGTTTGTTGTTTGCTCTGTTCGAGGGCAGTCCGATGCGGTGGACACTCAGACCCGCGTCCTGATCTTAGTTCCGGAGCTGACCGGCTACCTGATGCTTGGATTAGTAGCTAGGTTTCTGTTTGTCCTGTGAAATGGGCCTTATTATGGCCACCGGACAGGCTGATGTAATAAAGTGAGGTGTGTTAGGCCCAGACAGTGCCCAGCACAGTGTGAACTCAATAAGACTACACTCAGAGCCCTTCCGGTCTGCTAGATGTTTTGAGATGAAAGTCTGGTTTCTAGATTCCCTCCTCACAGACAAAATAATCCTACTTATACTCATTGTGCAGAGCAATTGCAATCTTTCCCAGGCCTCTAAACAAAATCTTGCCCTAACCGGCTTGGCTCAGTGGATAGAGCATCGGCCTGCAGACTGAAGGGTCCCAGGTTCGATTCCAGTCAAGGGCATGTACCTTGGTTGCGGGCACATCACCAGTAGGGGGTGTGCAGGAGGCAGCTGATCGATGCTTCTCTCTCATCGATGTTTCTAACTCTCTATCCCTCTCCTTCCTCTCTGTAAAAAATTAATAAAATATATTTAAAAAAAAATCTTCATGCTATTCCCAAAATGTAATCACCCAGGTTGCTTTAAGTTTACATAATTGAATCGGAATTTCCTTAGGAACAAAGACTTCGATAAAAATATATTTGGTACTGAATGGTAAAGGACAATCAATCAATCAAGCAATCAATATTACTACGAGTCTATTAAATGCAAGGCACCGAAGGAGTTCAAAGATAACATCCCAATGCCATCCTCAAGAACTTGTAATGGATTTGGGGAGACTTGAAACTTAAAAGCCATCGACAAAATCAGGAGGGAAACAGCAGGTGACAGTGAACTTTCAGGAGATTCAACAAAGAGAAGAAAAAGATTTTTTTGAGGAGGTGGTCAGGACATTGAAGGAAGAGCAGAGTATTGCTAGGCAGACAGGAGAGGAGTGTTTCTGATGAGAAACATGGAGCTAGCAATTTGCAGGAGCAATGAGTAGACCGAACGGACAGCCTGAACTGTTCATGGGTGGTGGAGTGGGAAGGGAGCAGAGCGTGGGACTAGCGTGTGCAGAGCCTTAAGGGCCGGGTAGGGAGCTGGGAGTCATCTGGATTTTTAGTAGGAGTGGTTTTGTTTCCCTGAAATTGAAGAGAAACATGATGAAACTGTATTTTTCATTGTATTAGTTGCTTTTTTAAAATTTCAATTTAATTTTCGATGGGTATGATTGTATGACACCAAACACCAAAGGCCTTTCAGTACAAAGTCTCCTCCCACTCCATCCCTCAACTGCCTAGTTTGCTCTCTGGAATAGTTAGTGTTGCCGTTTTTGTTTTGTCTTTTGGTCTGTTTGTTTGTTTTTGTATATTTTTCAAGAGAGCGCATGCATATATATGGTGACTCTCAGTATCAATGGCAGTTATGCACAGTAAGGGCGCTGCTGAGGACGTGAAGTCGTGCACACTGAATGAGTGCTCCCAGAGAAAACACAGGGTTTGGCTCCTGAGAGCCTCTGGCCACACATTTTTATCAGCCGATCAGTACATAACCTTGTTTTATGTGTGATTCTGTTTAGAGACACTTTATTTAATATGTACTGTTGGTTAATTCATATTGAACTCATAAACCACAGGACTTTAACTTGGGCCTGAACAAAGCTTATCTAACACACGGTTTCTCCGCAAGCACACCACAGCCTTCTTGCACTTTGGAACACTACACAGGACGTTACCATTACTCTTGGGGACCATTTGAAACAATAAAATCACCAACAAAAATACAAAAGAAAGTGGTCCCAATAGAGCAGGGTAAGACACTAGTTTACAGGATGAGCTGAACCAAGAAGGCAGAATGTCGCCTTGCCCTCCCTCTGCTGGGGACATGCAAGTTTGATGACTCAAATTTTTTTCCACCCTGAGCATGTCCATGAATGACCACAAAAGTTCATGAGTATTGACTTGGGGGGTCACAAATACATTTTAGCAGTTAGGCAAATTAGCAAATACAGAATCATCAAATCATGCAAATCTATTTTACTCTATTTTCAAGCAAATGATGAAAGCCATGATATTAAGGAGAGACGATAGTAAGAGCAGTGAGAGTGAGAAGCAGTTAGGAGCAGTCCCCATTCTTGGGCACAGGGTTCTGGGAAGGTGGACAATGATGTCATGATCAGAGCTGGATCACCAGGAGACTCAGCTACACTTGAGGATAAGAGGATTGGCAGTGGTGGCCATGGGGTCTCCTTCCACACGCATAGCTTGGGAAGGAGTGGGGGTGGGATGTCGAAGGGAGAACAGTCGGTAAATTAAAACCAAGTTGGGTCTTGGGCAGATGGCAGGCAAGGAGCAGAAGGCGGGGGTGGGAAAATGAAGTAAGGCGTGGCATGGCTGTGAACTTGGGAGAATTGCAGGGGCCTCTGCTGGCACAAAAGGACTAGAAAGATGACTTTTGTGATTCAACTAATGTCTAAGAAGAAAACTTAAGCTCAGCCATTATCTCTCTCATGCAGAAAACTCTGAGCTGGTGAGAAGACAACAGAGAAACTGTGTGATTGGTGCTTGAGTGAACTCCAAGGGCCTCAGCAGCCTTGATAGAGGGCAAAGTTCTCAGAGGCCCTTTGGGGGGAGGGGGGGATCTATTCCTATTATCAGTCATCCCTACAGCTGTGCGGAAGAGAGGATATTGGGATGGGAAGTAGAATCTTAGAGTGGGGAGGATTTTAGAATAATGATTGATTCCAATTCTAATCCAACACTGGCCTCCTCCTGCTGTGCCCCTGATGGGAGGGCCTTGCCTCACAGCGGGAGGAGGCTGGTGTTGGATTAGAATTGAAATTAATCCTTATTCTAAATGAGCTTCCCACTCTACCTGCCTGCTGCAGACTGGCCTGGTGCAGGAACGTGTCACCCGGGACCTCCCAATTCCCAAGGTAGTAAAGGCTCCCATAGATCTGAAAGAAGCTGTTAGACAAACCATAACTACCCGTCAACGGTAGAACAGAACATCCAGGAATGCTGATGTCATCAGACACCAAGCCTAATAGCTGAGCGACTGCATCGTCAAAATTCAACTTCCTTGATATTCCCAGCCACCGTGCCGAAGCCTCACTGTCTGATATGCTGTGGCTATGACCTCAGCAGACCTGCCAAGGAGCAGACTTGCTTTCCGGGTGACTGTTTACCTGGGCTGAATGCAGTGCGTCTCACCTGGGGGCAATCTGCCGCCCAGGAGACAGGTGGCAACATCTGGGACCTTTTTGGTGGTTACGCCTCTGGGAGGGGAGGTGCCACAGGTGTCTAGTGGGGAAAGGCCGGGGATGTTGCTGGACACGCTGCAACACACGTGTCCTCATGCATCAAAGAATCACTTTGTCAGAGCAGAGGTGGAGAGACCCTGGGACAGGGAGATCAGAGTTTCTTTGTTTATGCTGCTGTCGCATGTCGTTCAAAGTGTATTTAAAATATATGGAAATGTGCTTCGATGATTACTTCACATCGACCTGCTGACAGGCCGTTGTCCATCAAACTCACGATTTACAGCTCAGGTTCTGATATGTGATTGGTGATCAAAAATGCAGACACAGTAATTCATTTTAGAGATTCATATTTTCTGTTACACTGGATAGCATTTCATTTCTAAGACTCATACTGCTGACTCTATATATTTACTTGTTTTATCACCAGGTCCTCAAAATTGTCATTCAGCAGTGACACTGAATGAAGTTGACTCGAGCTCATTGGATGTGAATGGCAGTTTCATCAGCTACTGGTCGCTCAGCTCCAGCCCTGCAGAGATGAGAGAGATGATTAACTTCTACTCTTAGGCATTTATCTTAGGGCAGCTTCAGGCCGATAAGTAGGAAGGTGATAAAGATATAGAGATTGACTACTCTCTTTAAGAGATACATTAATTGTGTGTATATAAGAAACAGTATGTTAAGAGGTAAAACCATTCTAGAAAACCCTGCTCTTACTTCCCCATGAGACGCTATCATTTGGAAAAATGATTTTCTGTTCCCTAAATGTGAGTCGGGGGATCATGCAGAGCCAAAGATTATGAATTTCTTACAAGCTCCCAGGTGACACTGATGCTCCTGGCCCATGGATCACTTCGAGTGGCACCAGGATGTAGGGGATTCTAAGTAGCACTTTGTTAGACTATATCTTTATTTAAAAGCCATGGGGTCATAATATCCAGGATTTAGAAATCACTTCTATTTCTTCATTTCCTTCATTATGTAGTGAGATTGAAATCTTTGGGCCTTTGCCCTTTTCAGGGTCTAGAAAAATATCAGTTGATGTTCATCAGTTTATTTTGTTAATTAGATTCCACATATGAGTGAGATCATGTAATATTTGTCTTCTTCTGACTGGCTTATTTTGCTTAGATAAAACTCTCCAGGTCCATCCAGGCTATCTCAAAGGGTAACATATAATTTTTTATAGCTGCATAGTATTCCATGGTGTAAACGTACCACAGTTTTTTAATCCATTCATCTACTGATGGGCACTTGGGCTGTTTCTAGATAAAGATTAACCAATGAACTTATTTGCGTTGCCCATGCCCAGACAATAGTGTGGGGAAGGCCTGGGGAGGGGGAGGAAGCAGGGTAGAGAGGGTCAATTGCAGGGAAAAAGAGGACATCTGTTAATACTTTCAACAATAAAGATAAATTTTAAAAACATCAGTTGAAAAGTAATAGAGAGTGAATGCAGGTAATAATCATCAGGTATCCATTTTGACTTGAAAGCTAGTCATTATTCAAAATGAATGTCAAATATGTGCTTTTTAAAAAAAATTTTTTTTTTATTGATTTCAGAGAGGGAGAGAGAGAGAGACAGAAACATCCATGATGAGAGAGAATCATAGGTCGGCTGCCTCCTGCATGCCTCCTACTGGGGATAGATCCCACAACCTGGGCATGAGCCCTTGACTGGAATTGAACCCGGGACCCTTCGGTCTGCAGGCCAATTCACTGAGCTCTATTCACTGAGCCAAACCAGCTAGGGCCAAATATGTGCTTTTTAAGATATAATAGCATTTAATAGCTGAATAGTGAAAAGCCCACTGAATCAAGAATCAGTAGGACCAGGTACCCATCTACCGCCTGGTCTCCTTGGAGAGTCAGGAAGCCTTTGTGGGCGGGGCATGGACTGTTCTGGGTCCCAGTGTGTTCAGGAAGACCATGGCTGTAAGATGAGGAAAACTGTGATTTCATTGTTACTTAAAACATACACCTATCTTGTATATGATCTTTTATATGACTTATTTTATAACAATAATTATTTAAAAGTCAAATAGTGTCATTGACAGGAAGTTAGAGATTGATGTTCTGTTTGTAGGTTAATACCTTATTTAGTCTGTAAATAGAGTCAGTTGCAATTTCCTATAGAACAAGGATATTGCATCAGCCAAACATGTATCTCATAGCACATGTATGTGTAAAGGGGCTTTTAAATAGCTCATAAGTATATATGTTAACAATAAGGCAACTTAGCTTATGAATGTAGAATACAACCCATAATCTGATGGAGACTTGGAATGAACACTTTCACAGTAGAACTTTAAGGAATTCCAGCCTTTGGCAGCCAAGGATTACATAGGTCAGTCTTACATCCAGAATTTTTTTAAAACTTTTCTTACAATATGACATCTGTGGACATCCTAGGAATAGGATGGATGTCTCAAGTACACATTGAAGGCATAAACTTTGAAGGCTCATAAACTATATATATATGACCATAACAAACCACTAATTATAAGAAATAGTAGGAATATCAGAATAGGAAGGGAGAGTGAGTTTGCCAATGTACCTCCCTGGTTTAGAAAAATCCCCTGATGCATCTGGAGGCCCCACATCTCACCTCTCCAGGACCCAGCGTTAAGCAAACACCACATTCAACAAATGTTAAGAATTGCACCCCTCTCCCCTTAGTCACAACAGAAGCTGGTATTAGAGGGGCTCTGGGTGCTGGTATGACGATAACACTCGGGACTAGAGGGAAGGGAACGGAAACGTTGATGAGTGAGCTCAAAATGTTGGCAGAACTCAGGTCCCTTTCTGTAGGAACCCAGAACAGGCTTCCCCATGGGCGAATCTGCACTCGATGCTCTTTCACCAGCCGTGCTTTGCTTGGGGTGGTTAGGGAAGGACCGCCTTTGTACATCGTTGTGTCAGCATTACTAGAGGCACTAATTCTCTAACTGATATTATTGAAAACGACCCGCCTGAGCCGCATGCTGAATACCTTAGTACAGCTGCCCACAGTTACGATGGAGGTTGGGACTGAGAACTGGATACATGTTGATGACATGGCAATTTTAAGAAGTTAAATAGAAACCAGAAGAACAGTAAACCACTTGAAAGTGATTTCTCCTTCCCCATCATCCTTAGATTAAGAATTCCACATTTCTCTTTGAGTTTCATGTAAGAAAGGAACTGGTTTACCCAGTGGATCCAAAACTTAGGTCCACATGAAAACCTGCACATAAATGTTTATACAAACTGTATGAAACCACCGAAAACTGGGAGCAGCCAAGATGTCCTTGTAACATGATGAATACACACTGCAGTGCGTCCACACAATCAAATATTATTAAAGCAATAAAACTAAATGCACCTTTAAGCCACAAAAGATGTGGAAGAACCACTCTTAAAAGGCTATATACGGTGTAATTCCAATTATCTGACGTTCTGTAAAAGGCAGAACTGTAAAGACAGTAAACAGACCAGTGATTTTCAGGAGTTTGAGGAGAAGAGGTAGCAGGGATAGGTGAAGCACGGGGGGTTGTGGGTCAGTAAAACTACTCTGTATGATACTTCAATGGCAGATAAATGACATTATGCATTTGTAAAAACCCATAGTACTTATAGCACAGAGAGTGAACCTTAACCTATGCAAATTTCAAAAGCTATTTATGAGGTCAGGGGATCCCAGGAAGGAATGCTGGCTATAACAAGAGATATAAATATATTACAAACCTATGAGATAATCTCACCAAAGGGAGGTGGTGGGGAGTGGGGGAGGGAGGAGAGCGTTTAGAGTAGATGGTGACCTAAGTAACTTTGGGGATGAACAGAGTCTGTAAGACTAAAAGCAAAAGGACGCACAGGACACCCTTTAGTCGATAAAGCTGTTTCCCTGGGTGCAGGGTAATAATTGTGATGGTGCTTTACATGTGCACTGAGTTGGAACAATTAAGTGAATGGCCAATGTTGGGACCAGGCTTCTCACACTTGGAGTGAGAGTTTTCAGATAAGCCAAGGAAGGAGGCTGCAAAGATCCACGTGGTAACAGATTAAAGTTCATCAGGATTAACTCATGTGTAGCTTGGTACATAGGTGGTTATATATAGATATGTGTATATACACAGGTTACTATTTACACATATATTTCTTTACTCTGTCAGCTGAAAAGAATGAAATGACACCCAGTAGCAATAAGCACATTGAATGCCCAGATATTGGTTTCTTATACTATTTTCCAAAACCAATAGCTGAGTAAAGGATTAGGGAGTGAAATGTAGAAGATGAGCCTGGACCATCTTTTTGCACTAGAAAGTAAGGAAGTGCTACTACAAAACAAACAACCCCCACCCGCCACACACACACACACACACACACACACACACACACACACAGACTCACACACACTCACATGGGGGATATGCCAGAGACACACAGGAGCCAACTAAAAGAGCTCCCAATGGTCAAGGCTGAAACCATTTGAGCCACAAAATAAATAAAGTAGTATTAGATTAGAACCCAAAGTACAAAATAACCACCCATACTTGTATAAATAAATGGCTGATTAATAAATGGGGGAGAAGAGGCAAATTTCCCACGCAGAATTTCAGGTAATTTATGTAGACATTCTGCCCACGAGGAGGGGGGCATAACTCCCCACACTCTGTGTGTACGCGTCCCGTAGTAACTTCCTTCAGGGGATACAGGATGGAAAGGGAATATAAAGAGTAAATTTAGAGTGGAGAACCTGACAAATACCAACTCAGACAGGTGGTCAAGGTCACCATTAATAGGAAATGACATTTTACCTTTGTGATGTTAATTCTCCAACCAACCAGCCCAGTCTAATCATAAGCTTTGACAATAGAGGAGCACCCTGAAAAGCAGCTAACCCATACTCCTCAAAACTGTCAAGGTCATCAAGAGCAAGGGAACTCGGACAAACTCAGAGGAGCCCAAAGGCAGTCTAGGAGACATGACAACTCAATATAACGAGAAATCCTGGGACGGAAAATTAGTATGAGGTAAAACTACAGACTTTAGTTAAAAATAATGTTCATAATCAGCATTGCTTTATGAACTGTAACAAATGTTACATCATGCTGAGATGTGAATAAGAGGGGAAACTGAGCCAGAGGGCTATGGGGCCTCTATCTTCTCAGTTTTTCTGTAAATTGAAAAAGGTTTTCAAAATGAAATCTATTTAAATAATAAAATGTGTTTGATTGAAAGTCATAAAAGCAGGGACTGTTAGCACAGAATAAACTGATAAATGCTGACTTTGGTTCCATTTATATGAAGAAATCCAAATTTGCAGTTCCTTTCTCCACATCTGTCCTTTGTTCTATGAAGATGCTACAGAGATGCAGGCAAATCTGGCTAATGGTACATAAAGTGGCTAATCTCTCTCATCCTGTACTCCCAAATACGAGGGCCGTACAGCACCAATACCATGTTCCCACAGGCCCTATAGCTGTCAATCAGAAACTATATCTTCTACGTTTCTAAACTGGACTGTACGCGAGTCAGATGAATTTGAGTGGCTCTGATGGCTGCCAAGACTTGAGTTCTCCACTGTAACGAGGGAGTGTACTTGTAAATCCAGCATCCACCATCTCAGCAAGTTTTATGATGATGTCGAGTTTCGTATTTTCAGCACCTCTTTTGAAACAAATCCTCAAATGCTCTCCTGGACATGCAATGGAGACGAGTGGCAGTTTTATATTCTGTAATGTGTATCTTTAACCGACAGGTGTGGTCCTATTTATTAGGCTTTATGATTTCTTCTCTAAAGGACTGGGAGTGCGAGGTTGTTTCAAATTCCTTTAAGAGTATATGCCCAGGCATTTTATTGAAATAGACAGAATGGAAAATAAAAATAAACATGAGGTGAAGAACTAGAATAGCAAAGGGAATGGAATCATGCTTCCCAACCTACCAAAGTCCAGGGAACCATTAGATTAATGTCAGGGTTTTTAGTCTCTTACATTATTAATTCAGGAGAAGAACATTTTAAAAATTACTCTCTTTTCACTAAGAATGTATCTTCAGACTCCTTGATATGAAAAAGTAAAACTCCATCAAGCTTATTGCAAGCGTATTCTTTTGCAATATTTGGATTCACTTGAGGAGTGAACTTTGCTGAGCTGTGGAATTTGTGATAAAAACTAACAAGGAATCAAGTCACGTTTTCAATGGGACAGCTGGCAAATTCTGTCCTATTCAGTCTCCAGGCACAGCTGAGCTGCCTGAGCCCTGAGCGAGGTCCATGGGCTCTCTGAACAGACACAGGGTTTGCTGTGGCTCTTCAGTGGTTCTTTCCCTGCCTCACCTCTGCACCCCCGCGGATGCCATCGGATTTGGGATTAAACCTTATCACTACTAAACAAAACCATCTACTCCAAAGGACCGGGTGGTGTAAAATATTCATATCTCCTACAATGGCAACTGGGAGAGACCAAGGATCCAATTAGGAGGAGCCTTGGGAAACACCGAGTGCTCTCCAAGCCTTTCTAATAGGCAAGTGTAGGCTCATTTAAAAACTCCATTCATCGTTCCTCTACTCACTTAAAAATTTTATTGCTGCCTCTCATGGTACAGGTAGTTTTAAGTGCTGGGAGGAAAAAAGACAAAAATGTATGCCCTCATGCAGGTAAGAACACCTACATAGAAACACTCATAGATTTATCTTGTACTTTTTAATAATGATTAGTAATTTATTGAATGGTATTCATGATGTATTCATTAATTCGCCCACTGATGGATCTATAGGTTTTCCCCCTACTTTTTTTTTTTGCTTTGCTATTACAAACATCTCTACAATATATTTTGTTTGTACATGTTGGTGCACCTATGCAACTAAGTGTGAGTGAGATTTATAGAAGTAGAACTGCTTGACCCCCCAAACGGTGCATGTTTAGTGTTGATAGACACTCCCAAGTTGCCCTCTTGAAGATATTGCCTCAGTTCATACTACCACCAAGATGAGCTGAGAAGCCGTTGCCACAGGCATATTTAAAAGGCAGACAAATGAGCCGCAGAGGCTGACTGAACAAGACCAGAAAGGTCATCTAATCCAACCCCCTCGACAAATGTAAATCCTATTTCTGGGGGAGCAGTCACCCTGTTTACTTGAAGGTCGCTACATGACAAATGTGTTCCCAGCTCAAATTTACATGTTCCAGATTAAGGTGGTATGTCTTTCAACACAGACCATCTTTCACCAAGTTGATCCCAAGACTCCCAAGGGCAGCAATCTTCCCAGCACCTGTGAGTTCAGGACGCACCAGGGCACTGCAGAGGCCCGGGGAATGGGCCCTTTCCCTTCATTATTAGCAAATACTTTTCAGCTCCTACACTGGGGCATTTCCCCTTCCCAAGAACCTATCCCATTCTTTCGGGAAGATAAGAGTGGGAACATTTCAGCTGGGACATTTTCAGCCTTTGGCTAAGACGCTTGCATTTTGATGAATTGATTAATGAAGAAGAAATCTCTGCACAAAACATGTTATTCTATTAAGGTGGTTCTCTAATATAATTATCACTAGTTATTAGCAAAATGTATAATACAGTTACTCTTATATACTACTTTTGGAACACTTGACAAATAAAAGTATTCTTTTAAGCTAATAAAAAAAAAAAAAAAAAAAAAAAAAAAAGGGCTTACTTTGCTTTGGAGCAGGACCAGGCCTCCAGTCCTCTGACTGAGACTTAAGGGGCTGAGAGCCCCTTAATTTTTCTTACTAAATTCCTATTCACAAGTTAGGAAACCAAGCTCTTGCCTTTCCCAAGACTCAGTAAACTGACAGATGCTCTGTATCCAATTACTTTTCTAGACATGTTAGCTTTCCATGGGAGCTGTTTCAAGGCCATACTTCTACAGGCAGGTAGAATGCTGGTGGGTTTGCTGAAGACGAATGTCACTGCCTCTCCCTTTCCCACTACGCTGCCACCCCTGACCTCAGCGCCCCTCCCACCCCCATCACAGTGTCCTCTCCTCTCCTCTCCTCTCCTCTCCTCTCCTCTCCTCTCCTCTCCTCTCCTCTCCTCTCCCAGGGACCACTCTCATCTTATTTCACTCTCTTATTACTTCCTGTCCGCCTCCTCTGCCCCTTGGCGCTCTCCAAGCCCTACACTCTCACTACCAATATCCTCACTCCTAAAACCTACTCTGGTCCCCTCTTCCCACTGGCTTCCTCCCTCCTCCCTCTAACTTTTCCAGTCTGCTGCCTTAACTCCTCCCTCTGTATTTGCTTAGTCTCCGATGACCAGTCACCCTACACTTTTCCATGAACAGATACACATTTGTAACTTTCCTGCTCTCTGCATGTCAGTCACCTGCAATTCTGAAGCCTTCTGGTTCTATTTCACAGCTAACACAACTCCTTAGTCACTGTGGGCACAGACTTCCCCCCTCAAATGTGCATTCCCAGTCCCTTCTGACAAAGCCCAGAGGTCAAGGACCACCCACTACATTGCAATTACCCTGAAAGGAAATATAAATGAAGGCAAAAAGTAATGAACCTAAAGTGTTGAGTTTAAAACACATTGGGAAGGAGGAGAAAGGTAGAGTTAAACTATCTTTGGTTTCTTAAATCATTTTGGGGGGAATCAAAGAGCAAAATCTTCCCAATATTCAAGTTCCTTTCTTGTGAAAAGTTAAAATATTAAGACTTCACAAGTCCTGGCATAGGTATGTCTTGAGAAATAGAAATTGTATCCATGGTCACTGTTTTGCAATGAGATAGTTACTTAAGTAACTTAAGTAAACATATCACATATTCACAAATGGTGTAACTGGAAAAGAGTATGGAGTTTCCTCAAAAAAAATTAAAAATAGAATGAGCGTATGATCCTGCAGTCCCTCCTCTGGTTCCATCCATCCAAGAGAATAGAAACCAGGATCTCGAAGAGGTATCTGCACTCCCAGGTTCCCTGCACAGAGTTCACATCGTCCAGGCATGGAAACAGCATACATGTCCACGGATGAGTGAGTGGATAAGGTAATGTGGTGCAGACATACAATGGACTATCTCTCAGCCTGTCACGTGCCACAACATGGCTGGGCCTAGAGGACGCCATGTTCAGTGACATAAGCCAGACACAGAGGACAAGCCCTGCATGGCTCTGCTTACTCCAGGACTCTGAGTCAAACTCAGGGAAGCAGAGAGTAGCATGGAGGTTGCCAGGGCTCGGGGAGGGGAAGTGGCGAGTTGCTATGTAACAAGCACAAAGCTTTAGTTGGGAAGAGGAATGAGTTCTAGAGATCCGTGTACAACACTGAGCCTACAGTTGACAATACTTATTATACATTTAAAACTGGGTTAGGAGGACGTCATGTTAAATGCTCTCACAGTGTTTTTAAGAAGTTAACATTCTCCAGACTTCTTTGGCTCCTGTCTGTATTCAGTCAAAGGAAGGTCAATGTTTTCTATTTTTCAGTGTGTGGGAGGACGAGGACGTGCCCTTGTGAATAAATGCACACGTACAAACACATGCCTGACCCAGGAGCAGGCCCGGCTGCAGGAATGGGGACAGGGAAGCCCGAAGCCCTGGGAGCCAGAGAGCCAACGATAGCCACTCTGCAGTCCTCAGTCACAGCAGAGGCCTGTGGGGCTGGGGGGCTAGGGGCTCTGGGGGAGTGTCCATCCCCGACACTTCAGCTTGGCCATCTGGTCCCCTGGTTTGATAAGCAACTGCAGCAGAAGCAGCCCCTTGACCTTTCAGATCCCTGTCTTTTCCCTTCCAGTCCTGCTCTTTCCCACTCCAACCCCCAACTGCTTCCTCCGCCAGGCCCCAGAGAGACACCCTGTAAAACTGTACCTACCCACTGATGCTTTAAAACCAGGGACCTCGTCCATCCTCTCACGCCCCACCTTCCAGCTACATGCACATACTGTGTGCACTGGATTGAATAAAGGTAACGGATAGATATCAGACCCACAGAGATGTACAAATAAAAAAATGGAACACAAAACTAAATACTACCGACATTATTACTAGTATAAAATGAGGTAAAAAGAAAACCAGTCCTTTTGGCCAGCACTTATCACCTTTATCAAGTAAAACACCACAGGAGCTATGGACAGAGTCAGGTCGTTCGCAGAGCATGTACATGCAGGAGTATCCTGAATCATTACTAAAGTACAGTCGCCACTTTTTTGCTAATATTGTGCTTTTTTGCTCATCCATTGATGCTTAATAAAGATCCACATCCTCTACTCACCAATACATCATTTCACTTGACAGATTCTGCTGATGGACCAAAAAATAAAAATTATTGCTCTGAGCAATTCAGATTTTTGCTTAAAGATGTGGTTCTTAGGAACAAAATGTTTCTGAAAGCAATTTTTCAATAGTGAAATACTCATATAACCAAGTTGACAGTTTACTCTGAAACGGCCATCGTATTACTTCAAAGGCAGACTACATTTTTTGTGTGGGGAAGGGATAGCCTCTGGCCTAAACTGAATTAGGTTTAAACCTTATCAGATTAACAAGAAGAAGGGGCTGCTGGGCACTGGTGACGTGGTAATGTTCTGTTTGTGACCTGGGTGCTGACCACCTGGTACGTTCAGTTTGTAAAGATGTATGAGGCTGTAATCTTATGACATGTTCACTTCTTTATATTTATACTAAAGGCCCAATGCACGGAATTTGTGCAAGAGTAGGCCTTCGCAGTTGTGGCGGCTGCCTGGATCCCGCAGCTGTAGCCCCGGCTTCGTCCGGAAGATCATCTAGAAGGACATCCGGAAGGACGTCCGGTCTAATTAGCATATTATGCTTTTATTATTATAGTCTATACTTCAATAAATAGTTTTAAAAAGAAACATGCTACCTTCATATAAAGATAAAGGACACCTGGACATCACAGATGTGATTTTCCACAGTAACGCTTGCTGCTTGAAACCAAGAGAGGGTAAAATTCAGAGACTCAATCGTATGCCCTGGAAGTGCATTTTTATTTATGGGGGCACGTCTGAGCACAGTCAACATGAAATCCTCCCCACTCCCAGCATTATTGAAATACAATTGGTATCTGAACTGTGTAAGTTTCAGGTGTTGATTTGATACACGTGTATATTGCAAAATGATTCCCACCAGGAATTACCTAACACCTTCATCATGTCACATAATTATCATTTCTCTTTTGTGGTGAGAACATATCAGATCTACTTTCTTAGCAACTCCCAAGCATATAATACAATATTATTAACTATAATCACCATGCTGTGCATTAGGTCCCCAGAATTTGTTCATCTTATAAATGGAAATCTGTACCCTTTGAGAAATATCCTCTTGATAATAATTAGATGAGATTTGCTCTCAGGGAGTGTGGGGGCAGGGCTGTGGCCAGGCCTTGCAGAAAACTACTCTGTGGCCACAGCAATCTCCAAGAGACTCCGCTCAGCAGTGACCAGCTGTGCCTGTCCATCTACCAGGCAGTTCAAGTCCAGGGAAGTCAGAACCAGTTGCCTCAGCAACTGTTTACAAAGCTACACACCCATTGTCTCTCTGTGGAAACCCCTTCTCTTCCCTTCCTCCCTAGGGAACTCCACTGGGCCTCTAGACCCCATTTCACCACTGGTTCCTCTCTTCTGCCTCCAAATAAGCACACATGTACCCCATGAAGAAGAAGGGGGAAATCTTATTTTTACTCTATTGAACCTTGCTTTTGTTTTATTAAAGTATTAGTGTCAGGTGTGTAACATAACGATTCCACATTTATATACCTTACGATGTGATTACCACACTAAGTCTAGTAACCATCAGTCATGGTACAAAGTTTCACACTATTATTGACTATATTCTCCTTCACCCACATCCCAAACCACTACCCTCTGGAAACTATCAGTTTGTTCTTTGTTTCAATGAGTCTGTTTTTTGCTTGTTTGTTTGTTCATTTGTTTTGATTTTAAAAATTTCCTCATATAAGTGAAATCACTTATTTCACTTA
This sequence comes from Myotis nattereri, assembly GCF_964212035.1. Taxonomy (NCBI): domain Eukaryota; kingdom Metazoa; phylum Chordata; class Mammalia; order Chiroptera; family Vespertilionidae; genus Myotis; species Myotis nattereri. The sequence goes on from NC_138091.1 coordinate 14,513,689, forward strand.
AGTCAGACAGAGAAAGATGCATTATTTCACTTACACTGACCTTTGAATGGTTTCTCCCCTTGAACTTGCTAATTGCTTGCTTCTATATCAGCTAATCCTTTTGCCCCTCCCCATATTCTCTGATTTCTGGGTGGGTATCTAGATAGTTCCAGGGAAGATGATTCTCCTCCTGCTCCCTCCAGAAATGGATGGGGCATGTGGCCTAAGCCACTGATTCAATTGTTTAATTTTTTGTTATTGTTCATACACACCTAAAAGAATTTTGAAAAACTATGTGTCCTCTTGCACATTTTTATGCTGATATCCAAAATCTTTTATTATCAGTTTCAGATGGTTGCAAAAGAAGTAATTTTGTGTATGTAACTTTTGACATCTATATATATATATATATAAAAGCCTAAGTGACTGTTATGACCAGACAACCGGATGGCCAGCTGGTAGCTATCATGCACACTGACCACTAGGGGACAGACACTCAACACAGGAGTGTCCCCCTGGTGGTCAGTGCACTCCCACAGTCAACCTCCCGTGGTCCCTCCTCCCAGCCAGCCACCTCCCGTGGTCCCTCCCCACAGCCAGCCACCTCCCGCGGTCCCTCCCCCCAGCTGGCCCCGACTGGGACTGGGTGAGACGGCTCCAATCAACTGGGAGGGACCCCACCCATGCACAAATTCGTGCACTGGACCTCTAGTTTTAAAATAAAACTGTTAACTCACTCTTTTACATGTATACAATAGAACCTAAACACCATGGTGATTGGTTCCAAACATCTAAAGGTATATGAGCGAGGCTTCCAGTCAAGATGGCAGAATAGGTAAACACAGTACTCGCACTCTCTCACAACCACATGAAAATGTAACTAAACTAAAGAATCATCATTCAGAATCACCTGAAATCTAGCTGAATGGAAGTCCTACAACTAAGGATATAAAGAAGCAGTCAGCCACCTTAAGACTGATAGGAGGGGTTGAGACCCAAAATGGGCCAGCCCCACACCCACATGTGGCAGATAAAAATTGGGAGGGATATCTCAACTGCAGAGATTCTCTCCGCCTCCCACCCCCCTGCCACTGCCTGAGGAGCCAGGGGTCCCAGTCCCACACCAGAACCCCTACCCCAGGGTTCTAGTGCCAAGAAGAGAAGTCCCCATAACTTGCCTGTGAGAACCAGCAGGGAGTGAGGCTAAGGGAAACGGAGGCTGCTCCAGTCCCAGGCAGTTCCTTTTAAAGGGCCCATGCATAGACTTAGACTCACTCTTTCTGAGCTCCAGTACTGGGGCAGCAGCTCAAAAGGCACCAGGGACATATAGGAAAGAACTGAAGTGTCTGGCATCAGGGAAAGAGCTGGAGGGGCACCTTTCTTCCAGATAGAAGTGCTGGCAAAGGCCATTGATCCTTTTTGGAGCCCCCCCCCCCCCCACACACACACACTCACAGAGCTGGCATGCGGGCACCATACCTGAGTCTCCACTGACCTGCCTATTACTGTTCCATCCACTCTGGTGATTTCCTGAGACTCTGCCCCACCCAATTTGTGGGCTCACACAAGCTGTCTCTATTGGCTTTTCCAATGAATGGCATGTCCTAGCTCATGCTTCAGACTTACCTAAAATCTCTCAAGTAAGTAGCATCTGGCCTTGGTGTGCCCTGTACCTCTTGCTAAATGGCCCCAGGCCTGGCACTAGTGGCAGCCAGCCTTGGTTCACAGCTTTGTTTCTCCTGGGCACCTCCAAGCCCAGCACAAGAAGCAGCCAAGTAGATTGCTTTGTAGCTTAAGCAAGGTAAAACACAGGTCGTGGCTGACCTTGGCCTGCACCTCCTGGGAGGCCCAAGAGCCAGCACACGCAGTGGAAAACTGCAGACTTCATTGAAGCACCATCCACACACCTCCACAAGTGATACACGTAGGGGCAGACTCAGCAGACACCAGAGCCCCGCTGAAGTAAGTCCTGCTTTGTGGGGATGGGTCTCTACACAGCTGATCCTCATTAGTGGTTGCAGTCAATCCAGCTGAAGATAAATCCCTTCTACTGATGAGCCAACAGCAATTAAGACTCAACTACAACAAGAGGGTATACACAGACCACATGGGTGCACCTGGAATGCCCAGATCAGGTGAATGGGGAGGCTGTGTCACTGGACCGTACAGGATACCTACTAATTAGGCCACTCTACCAAGCCTGGGAGACATAGCTGAGAATCAAAACAGCAATTTAGAACATAAGGAAGCAACAAATACCCAATCAAAACAGCCAAAATTTTTTTTAAAAAAAGAATAGTGTAAAGAGCTTCTGGGACAACTTCAAGTGTACTGATATTTGCATCATGGTGTGTGTGTGTGTGTGTGTGGCGGGGGGGTGGGGGGGGGCAGAAGGAGAAGAGAGAGCAAGGAATTGAAAACCTACATGAAAAAGTGACAGAAAACTTCCCTAACCTGGTGAAGGAAATACATATACAAGTTCAGGAAGCACAGAGAGTCCCAAACAAGATGAACCTAAAGAGGCCCACACCAGGACACTGCCGGGGTCCTGCCCCAGCAGGTCCAGGGGTCCCCAAAGGTGTGGACGGAGTCGGCGAAGAAGGAATGACATGGAGAGAGCGTTCAGTTGATCAGCAGCCTAGCCAGGATCTCTAGCCAGGATCTCCAGCCAAGTTCTGGTCTGGATCTCCAGCGAAATTCTGATGTTTATTGTCTTGTTACATCCGTATTTATACCAGTTGATTTTAATCCTGTCAATTTCTATTACAAAGGTTAGGGCGTTTCTTATCTCCATTCCAGGGAGTAAAGATTATGTAGCTTGTAGTTAAAGTGATTAACTACCCGCCTGGCACTTAGTTAAGGAGTTTCATCCCCTCCCTAACTTCAGGGAAAAATCCCTACCTGGGAAAACAACCTTTCTCAGAGAGGTGACCTTGGTTAAAACACACAGCGCTAAGGGGAGCAAACATATTAAGAACAGTATGCTATATACGCCAGGTCCCTTGAAACATATGCTGTGCAGATGTTTCTTTCCTGCAGCGACTGTGTCAAGCAGCAAGGATGGACCGGCTTCCGGCAGGACACATCATTATTAAAATGAAAAAGGTTAAAAACAAAGATGGAATCTTGAAAGCAGCAAGAGAAAGGCAGTAAGTTACTTACAAGGAAGTTCCCATAAGACTTCAGCTGATTTCTCAACAGAAACTTTTCAGTCCAGAGGGACTGGCATGAAATATTCAAAGTGATGAAAAGAAAGTTCCTACAACCAAAATTACTCTATCCAGCAAAGCTATCATTTAGAATCAAAGGACATATAAAGAGCTTCCCAGACAAGAAAAATTTAAAGAAGTTCATCACCACTAAACTAGTATTACATGAAATGTTAAAGGGTCTTTCTGAAGAAGAAGAAGGAGGAGAAGGAGAAGGAGCAGAGGAAGAAGAATCCAAAATATGAATAATAAAATGGCAATAAATACATATCTATCAACAATTGTATCTAAAAAATAAATAAGCAATCAGAACAGAAACAGACTCATAGATACAGAGAATGTTTTGATGGTTGCCATATAGGAGTAGAGTTAGGGAGGTGAAAAGGATGAAGGGATTAAGAAGTACAAATTGATACTTACAGAGTAGTCATGGTGACATAAAGCACAGCATAGGGAATATATTCCATAATTTTCAAACAACTATGGATGGTGTCAAATGGGTATGAGATTTATCAGGATTATCCCTTAGTTAGTAGGTTATATAATGTCTACTCACTGGGTTTTACACCTTAAGCTAATATGATATTATATATCAACTACAATTGAAAAATCAAAAATGGCCATGACTGGGTGATTCAGTGGATTGGAGTATCATCCCATACACCAAAGGGTTGCAGGTTCAATTCCTGGTCAGGGCACATACCTAGGTTGTGGGTTTGATTTACTGTTAGGGTGTGTATGGGAGGCAATCCATTGATGTTTCTTTCTCACATTGATGTGTGTGTCTCTCTCCCTCTCTCTCTCTCTCTCTCTATCTTAAATTAATAAACATCCTTGGGTGAGGATTAAAAAAAAAAGAGAAAAAAAGATATAAAATAGGAAAAAAAAATAAAAATACATGAACGAGCTCATCTATAACAGGCCAAGTGTTCCATTATTCTTTTTTATTACTTAAAAATTGCATTTCTATTTAATTTCCTCTCTGGAATTTGATCATAATGTAACATTCCTTTTGTTTTTAGTAAGCAAGCTATTATTCCTCTGTGCAATAAAATATGTCATTATTTGAGATTAATTTCTTATTTCTTGTGACCATAAGGTTCTAAATGTTAATTTTTCCTGCATTGAGTTATTATTAAAATTATTGGAAGTAAAAATTTGATTTAAAACATTGAAATATATGATGGATTTTGATAAATAATGATCAAACAAATAGTAAAATTATACTGGAAAGACTTTTTTTTAAAATTTTTTATTTTTATTTTTTATTGCTTACTGTATTACAAAGGGTATTACATATGTGTCCCTTTTTTCCCCCCGCCCTTGACAGTCCCCTGGCCTCCCCTAACCCCCGGGGTCTTATGTCCATTGGTTATGCTTATATGCATGCATACAAGTCCTTTGGTTGATCTCTTACCCCCCTTGGAAAGACATTTTTAATGAAATAGATGGGGCTGCTTTTATATTTTAATTAGTTCATAAATCTATGGGTAAATACTGCTAATTTTGAGAAATAGCTTCCAGGATTAATTCTATTGCTATTTTATTCTTTTTATAAACATAAGTGCTGAGACTCCATTCATAGAAGAAAGAGGGAATTTTATCACAGAAATTAATATTTTATTATTATGCACAAAAGTTGTGTACTTAAATTTGCACAGTAGTCTATAAAAACTGTTTTGATGATCAGTTGGTAAATCAGTTAGGTTTTTTTTTTAATTCATAGTAAACAAAGATTTAAAAATTGCATGTCTTGCTAATGGACTTGTTTCCCAGTTAGTCATTCACTTTCTCAGTTTGGGGAAATTATATCAAAAAGGCTTTACCTACATAGGAAATGCCTATTAATTACACTTGATATTGTTTCTCTAAGAGATACTTTATTTAATTTGATATACCCAGAAATGGTGTAGAAAATAGAAATGTTGCTAATTCCAACATATCATTACATATATTTTTTCCTCACTAAAACACTTTATTTTTTATTTTATTTTTCCCCATCACCATTTATACCCTCTATGCCCTCTTCCACCTCCACCCACTCCCTCCCCACCCTGAAATCACCACACTATTATCTATGTCCATGAATTCTCTCTTTTTTTTGCTTAATCCCTTCAGCCCCCTAAACCCCTCCCCCACCCTACTAGAGCTTCTGCCTGCTTAAAATAAAATGTTTATCACATGCTTTAAATGTATTTCATAGAAACCTTAGAATAGCAGATTTCATTCACTGAATTTATAGAGGATGTCACAACATCATGTTGGTGAATCCAGACCTCACTGGCAAACCTGCAGACAAATAGACTTACTTTCTGTCAGAAAAGCCTCTTTTCGCTTTTCAGTTGAAACAGGGGTGTTACTCATGTAACACAATCCTGCCACCTCTGAATTCTAGACTGATAGGGGGCAACAGGAAACCAGTCACCACCTCTTTGTCTTTCTCATGCCTGCCTTTTCTTTGTTCTCATGAACTTCTCCCTCCAGAATACTGCGTTTTTAAGCAGAGTTTGGGGCAAGACGACATGGGGGCTATAAGAGGAAATGTTCACCTCTCCACACCATGTGACATCTTAGTGCAGAGCACACCAAGGTGCTCAAATGCTTGCTTTCTAAGTCCTGCTTCGCTCTTTCTGCTGTTAGTAATCCTCACCCGAGGATATTTTTTCTATTGATTTTTAGAGAGAGTGGAAGGTAGGGAGAGGGAGAGAGAGAGAGAGAGAAACATTGATGTGAGAGAGACACTTCAATTGGTTGCTCCCCACACCTGCCCGAGGTAGGTGCCCTTGACCAGAACTGAGCCCAGGACACTTCAGTCCTTGGGCCAATGCTCTATCCACTGAGCCAAACTGGCTAGGGCAGTCATGCTTCACTCCTAACAGACGTGTAAGACAGGAAAGTCATAAAGCCTTGATTAAAGGAGCTTGCGCCACGGTAATGTTTCAAACTGGCCTTTCTGAGTGCCCCCCGAGTTGTATGCCTCAGGCAATGCAGCATGGTAACAGGTGATGGGTGAGATATGCCTCTTTCCTGGTGAAAGGGGCACGAAAGGACTGGTCCGACACCTCACCTGCAGACAGGTTCTCAGCTCTTTTCAGTTTAGGCAAGAGGAAGTGAACATATGAAAATAGACTGCCTTAGAACTATGCAAGCTGTGTAGCTTTTGGATGGCTTCCTTCACCCTGGAGGCTATGCACAGCTAGTTTAAAGACACCTGACCTAGGCTGAGCAGATCACTGCATTCCTGTCCCCTGGCCACAGAGATGAGCATGTGCCACGCTTGTCCAAGAGAGAAATGCTCTCTTACTTCTTGCCTTGTGTAGGGAAGCATGTAGACCTGTGTGTGGGCTCTGGCAGCCTTGTTAGACCATGGAGAGATCCAGCCTTTGAGCAAACAACTCACAGGGAGAGCAGAGAGAGAGAAGGAAGCGGAGTCCTTGATTCAAGCAGCACTGGGCTTCCGGACCAAGCCTTGCCTTAGACCAGGCCTCCGTGGCTTTTCCAAATATATTAGCGGATGTGTTCATTATTTCATCTTCTTTGAGTTGGAATTTCTGCTCTTCTTAACGAAAACATAGTAACTGAAACACTTCAAGAACATTTTTTATATAAGTACTTATACCCACTAGCTCCATTCCCTTATCACTTCCTCCCTGAAATCAGCTTTAAGCTAAGGGATACAGCCATGAGCCACGTACCCCTATGTGTGTTCACAGTCCTTGTAAATATGTTTTTATTGATTTTAGAGAGATTAAGGGAGAAGGTGAGAGAGAACATCAATCATGATTGGCTGCCTCCTGCACGCCTCCCACTAGGGATTGAGCCTGCAACCCAGGCATGTGCCCTGACCCAGAATTGAACTGTAACCTCCTGGTTCATGGGTCCACACTCAATCACTGAGCCACGCTGGCTGGGTGACACAGTCCTTTTTATAATAGCATTTATTCCACTTTATTGTGTATTGTCTAGGTCTACCTACCATGGTTTATCTGCAATTCTGAAATCTAAAAAGGTTTGAAAAGACAGAGATTTTTATGCAGATGAATCGACAAATAGATTTGCACTATGGCAAAAACAAAAATCCTCATCTTAAACTGCTATGAATATTTGTGTGCAGAGACCATTCGTAAGGTGTTTGATTCTGAGGGGCTATGGCCCTGCTGGGGATGTTGTGTAATACAGGCCCACAGGTCCAATCCAAAACCTCTGGGGCCAGATGTGTTAGGAACACAGTATTTTTATGATTTTAGGAAAGTTTCACATGGTGCATAACACATATAACCCTGCTGGGAGTATGATGTGATGTTCAATAACTCATTATGGATGCCAAGAGAAATCTCCTCTAAAGAGGAAGGGCAGCCCTAGCTGGTTTGGCTCAATGGATAGAGCGTCCGCCTACGAAACAAAGGGTCCCAGGTTAGATTCCAGCCAAGAGCATGTACCTTGGTTGCAGTCTCCTCCCACGCCTGGGCCCTGGTCAGGGTGCGTGAAGGAGACAACCAATATTTCTCTCATATCAATGTTTCTCTTTGTCTTTCCCTTTCTCATCCACTATCTCTAAAAGATCAATGGAAAAATATCCTTGAGTGAGGATTAAAAAAAAAAAGAGGCAGGACACTCTAAAGTCCTCAGCATAACCCTGGGGACCCACTGATTTTAGTGCAGGGACAGATATCTTGGTGGTCACAGAAAATCCCTTCGTCAGTGTGGTATTAATCTGCACTGTCCCTGAAAGAGAAAGTAATGTCTGTAGGATCCTGTCATAGTGCATGTCTGACATTACACATTTGTCAAAGCCCACAGAACTGTCAGCACAGAAAGTGAGCCCTGATGTAAACTATGGACTTCAGTTGGTATCAATATTATGCATTAATATTGGTTCCTAAATTCTAACCAGTGCGCCACGCTAATGCAAATAGGGGCAACTGTGGGGTGTAGGCGGGGGAGAGGTCCTAAGAGAACTCTGAAGTTTGGTTAGATTTTTCTGTAAACATAAAACTGCTCTAAAAATAAAGCCTATTCTTTTTATTAAAAAAAAGAACATACATTTTTGAGAGATATGCCTACCTTTAATCAACCATTTGGTAAAGAAACTGGTATTCCCACATTGAAAGGGACATTTGTTTGGGAGGTGGAGGTGTATGTCCATCTTTATCTGTGGAGCTGGACTCCCCTTTCCCAAAGCCTGAGCACTGATGAACGTCACTTCCTATTTGCCTGGGGATCTGGGTGTTATTCAAGCTCATGGAACTCACTTTAGGACAGTGTATGGGGAACAGAGATCTACGGAGTGGGGGCTCTGAGGTGGGATGTGGTAAAGCTTCCCAAGGAAGAGGAGTGAAGCATTGCGTGGGGAGAGCTGAAGGTGAAGGAGCTGGGAGGAAAAGGCCCAAGAACTGGGCAGGGAAGCACCTGAGGGCGTGGGGAGAAGTGGCAGGCCTCCCTGGGAAGGTCTGCTTCTGGTGTTCCTATAGCCTAGCGCGGTGCTCGGGGTTAGGCTCTGAGGCCACACTCCCTGGGCATGACTTTTAACTGTACCACTCAGTGGAAGCCTGACTTGGTGAAAGTTGCTAAATCTGTCTGGGTATTGATTTCCCCTTTTGTAAAATTGATTTCACCTACCCCTTTGGATAGGTTGAATGTTTTGTAAAGACTAAAAAAAAAAAAATCATGCATGTAGAGCGCTCAGTACTGTGGTGAGGATAGAGTAAGCACTCAATGAAGGTTATAGCTCTTACTGGCTTTTACCCCCTTACTTTATAATTCTCTTCTAACTCTTCAATAAAGAAGCTTCATAGATCATAGTCATTGTGTGGATGTTGAGCTTAGAGGAGCAGGATGGCAAAAGGCTGAGTGAAGGAAGATCTGTTTTTACCTCATCTATGCCAAAGAGAAGGGTTGTTGGCCTTTTAAGGGGTTTACATTGCCAAGTTTTAGGTGGGGATGACAACCTGGGGCAAAGCTAGCAGAGAGACTCACAATGCTATAGGAACATTCTGGAGAGGACATCAAACTATTGCTGAGAGAGGCAATAAAATAACCCCTGTAGTTTAGAGAATGCTGTTTTCCTCAAAGGATAAGAGGACTCAGTGAACCCCTGGATATAGCAGCATAAGGAAGCCTTTCAAACATGCTTGTTAGACTGAAATAGACTGTAGTGCGCAGCAGGGTGGACCAGACAGTGGCAAAGACACCATCTAGCCTGTTTAGAATTTCTCTTTGTGAGCTCTGTGCTCTTTTCACTGGTTCAGATTTGTCTCATCTCAGCCCACACACTCAGTCGGAAATGCCATTAGCCTCTAAATCCAACTTCTGCTCTTTGTCCCAGTCCGCACTCGACTTCCCGATTTGCCTCTCCAACACACTGTCTTCCTTGCCTGCTTTTTTCCTTCAAGACCTTCAGTGGCTTCTACTATTTACTAAGCCAAGGTCATGAGCTCCCCTGGACACCTAAAGTCATAATGAATTCACCTGGTTCCCCGTTTACTCATGCACGCGTTAGCTCACCCTAGCTCACTCTCCCTTCACAAGGGTCCTATAATAAAGGAAAATTCCTCAGTGAATATTTGTAAAAGGGTCCCAGACCCTGTTCCTTCTGCCTTTTACCTTTCACTGATTTGGACTGTGTACTTCTAAATTATTTTTGCCATTGTCATAGCCACTCAGTTCTCATGCATTAATCTGTCCGTAGGCCCGCTCAATTGTTCTACTCTTGAAAAAATCTTTCTTGGTTCTAATCTAACATTTCAACCATGACCAGTGTAGTTACCTAATTTGAGTTTTTAAACATTATTTTCCAAAGGGGAATCCTTGATGAATTACACTCCCTTTAAATGTCTGATCTTTATAAGAAGCTCTGTATTTGGGTTCCACACACTTAAGAGTCTATATTATCAAATTTCCCAGTAAGAAGAACCAATTGTTCCACTGCTTTCAATATAAGATTAGGGAGAGAAGGATCATTTTCTTGACATATAAAAGGACCATTCAGTCATAACAATTTAACGAAAGAAAAGGATTACCTTGGATTTGAAGTATGTCATTTTCTGTCATCTCTGGAACACAGACAAGGGACTGGTTCTCTGAGACCAAAACTCAGAATGCCATTCTTCTTGATGTTGGTCTGTTTTGTTTTCCATCTTTGACACCTACATTTTGTTGTTTGTTTTTGTCAGAGCACATATCCACAGACTAACATGAAGCTTCAGATTCCTATGCTGTCTCTAACCAGAAACCTAAGAATTCAAAGGGTGAGTGAGTGCAACCCTGGCTCTTGATTTCATTGGTTTTGGAAGCCAAACACAGGCAGGAGGAAAATGGCTGTGAAATTTCCTTTAAAGCCAACCCATCTCATAAGTGATTGCTGCTGAAGAAGACATGGGGCTTATTCAAATCCAAGAGCCTCAGAGGAAAGGGACTTTTCCATAAAATGGCCTGGTCCATCAGCAAATGTCACACAGACTTTCCCAAGTGAGTAAACCCAGTTTCCCCAGGATTCTGACAACATTGAAGGAAGAGTCACCAATGGTATTCACTGACACAGCCAGATATAAAATATTGTCTTCTGAAAGTTACCAGCTATGCATACATAAGGTTGAGGTGCACAGGTGAGAATATGACAAAGTGATATAAAACTGCTTGTAAACAATAATTTTGATGAATAGGAAAACTTATAGAATTCAGTCTCCCTCCCCTGACTAAGGCCCAGGTTTTGTTCCTATGATACAGTATATTTTTCACAAGTTAATACCTTTCAGAATTATTATAGAAACTTGAGTGACCTCTCACACCACCAGATGTGCTGCATCTGAATGCCCAGGCTCCTGCGGACTGCGGAGGGCACTGCTCCCACCACCTCGGAGCCGGTGCTGGACTGGAACGAAGTCTGACATTGCCGAGTAGGGCTTTATTTGGTGAGAGGGGCAGAAGTAGCTGCTGGGCTTTCAAACGATGGATTTAGGTAGCAAAGGTGAATCAAGAAATGAGGAACACCTCATTCTGTAACTAAGGTGAATCAAGAAATGAGGAACACCTTAAAATTCTGTAACTAAGAACCAGAGAAGTGGTGACAATTGTTAGTAATTGGCAGTTAAAACAAAAACCCTGAGAGTAAACATGAAGACGATGAAGATGATGGCCCCAGTTTTAACGTGAGACGGGTGTTCTGGCAAAGTCTACACACACCTGGGACTGCAGGAGGAAGAGAGAGTTGGGACACAGTTGTCTGCCTGCCCAGAATCTGTTTAGGCAACTGGTCCTCCCCCGCTCCTGGTCCCTATGACCCGGTGACTAACTCAACTCGCAGGATTCAGGAATCCACCAACTCCTTGGACACAAATGACTGGGGTAGGGACAGGGCTGCCAAGTTCAACCAATAAAAATATAGAATTGAATGTTCACTTAAGTTTGAATTTCCGATAAATAAAAGCTTGTTTAGTATAAGCATGTCACAAAGATTACATAGGATATAATTATACTTAAAAAATTCTTTGTTTTTCTGAAATTTGGAGTTAAGTGGGAGTTCTATATTTTGTCTGGCAACCCTACTGAAGCATGAAAATGTGACTTGAGCAGGCCATTGGAATTGGAACTGGACTCCTGGCCAAGCCTTCCTTTTTCCTCTGAGCTCTCTAACCCCAAGGACAGTGAAAACTTTGAGCTGCCACTGGCTGCCTTTCTCTCCACAGAGGGGGCCCTGCCGAGGCGTGAAGACACCACAGAGAAAAGCTCAGCTGTGGAGTGGAGGAAAGAGATATTTCTGGAGACAGAACTTGAATTCCAAATCTGAGCCTTGTCAGAGCCAGACTCACTCCCTTAAGGTTCTTAATAATCCAAACCAATACATTTTTGTTTGTTCACACTAGTTTGATTTGCATTTCTATCACAGCTAAGAGGGTGTGTGTGTGGGGGGGGGGGAGCCAAGGCTGGAGATCTAAAAAATCATCCCTGTGGATGGGCTCTGTTGGGTATGGCAGGTGCTTGACCCGAGGCAGAACTTGAGTCTAGATCTGGGACTAGTCACGTTTGGGATGCTTGCAGATGGTTCTGTTATAGCAAGAACAATGTGCTTTAGGAGGCTCCTCATAATTCCACGGTCGGTCCTTTGATCCCTGAACATGCCGGTCCTCGCTGACTTTACAGCCCTGCTCCACCTCGCCCTCCAGTATGGAGCCTCCTGGCTCCCACCTTCTGCCTTGCCTGACTTGCTCTTCCACTTTGACCTTCTGGCATAGGTACTCTCTGCATACACACCGTCCTTTAAACTAGCTTCGGGATCCTCTTTGTGTCTCTCCTTGACTCTGCCTACCCTGGACCATTGCCCATAATAGGATTCTGTGAGTGCTAGCCCTAATTCAGAGACAGAAAAAGACCCCAGAGGTCCGAGCATTGAAAACACTACATACATCATTCAAGATAAAAGGGGAAATAGAGGCCACCCAACATGAGGGTGCTTCTTTTGAGGAGACGGGCTCACACAGACCTTTTTGAATCCTGGCTCCACCCTTGCAAGTTGGGCAACATCAAGCAAATTACTGAAGTTTACTGGGCTCCACGATCACAGGGCAAAAGTCAAGAAAATCATTCTCTCTGGTGAGAATTATGGGGAACAGTGGACATGAAGAGCCCAATACCTGGTCATTTCAGTCATTAAGTCAATGTTAGTTTGACTTCAATTTCACAATGTGTGCCAGCTCAATTAGAAAAAGCCAGCTCTAAAGTTAAATTAAATGACTGGGAGCTTATCTTGATTAGAAATTAGAGGCTTCTTAGGAAAGGATCAGATAAAATACCTTCCCTACAGGAAGTTAATAAGAAAGTTTCAGGGATTGTCTCTGAACTACAGAAGGCTTCTGAGGCAAATAAATGCCAACAACCTTTTCCCCTTCTTCTACAGCAGCGGTTCTCAACCTGTGGGTCGTTACCGCTTTGGGGGTTGAATGACCCTTTCACAGGGGTCACCTAAGACCATCAGAAAACCCATATATAATTACATATTGTTTTTGTGATTAATCACTAAGCTTTAATTATGTTCAATTTGTAACAATGAAATTGGGGGTCACCACAACATGAGGAACTGTATTAAAGGGTCGCGGCATTAAGAAGGTTGAGAACCACTGTTCTAACAGCTTCTCCACAGTACCCTCTGCTCTCAGTTTCCTCATGCAGACTTGCCCTCCGCCTCTCTTCTGCCTTCTGTCACTTGAGTTCAAAAAATATAATCTGATAAAATATGTTTATTGTTTATCTGATACAATAAGTCCTTAAAACCCACAGCTGAACAATGTGACTAAGAACCTTGCAGCAACCAGGCCAGTCCCTGCCCTCAGCACTGGCCAGTGTCTGCCATTTCAGCAGAATTTGCAGGACCGACACCCCACCCCAATCCCATCCCTGGTTCACACATGGTTTTCCTGGTGGGAAGGAAATGAGGGAAAGACTTTTCTCTCAGAGGCTGCCCAAAGCAAACACTAGGAAGGCCCTTTAGTAAGAAGTTGTGACACTAGGTCAACACAGAAAACAGCAGCTTTCTTTTCAGCTATATTTATCAACTATAATAAATTAGTAAATATAATGAAAAATTGTATTCAACTAGCAACAAAATCTTCAAACTATCAAGGAATAAACTACTAAAAGTGAGCAAGATATGTATGAATAAAACTATAGTACTTTATAGGACGCAAAAGAAGACTTAAATAAATGGAAAAGAAAACACACCACAAAACACCCAGAAAACATTGTCATGGCCCTGGGTGCAAAGATGCTACATTGTAAAGATATCAGTTCTTCCTAAATTAATCTACAAATTAAATATATTGCCAATTAAATCTCACTGACTATAAAAAATTTACTGAAAGTGGATAACATAAAACAGAACGATCATACATTTAATAGATAGCAGAAGAGAAAATCTTTGTGATCCAAGAGTTCTGGACAACCCAGCAAAGGAGAAGTAGATGAACTGGACTTTATCAATATGTAAAACTTCTGCACCAGTAAGAGATGAAAAGAGAAACTACGGACTGAGAAAAGTATTTGCAAATCTCATATCCAACAAACAGGACCAGCTACATAATTTTGGGGCCCATAAAGGCTGAAAATGTGCATTATCCTTAAAGCAGGACAGGTGTCATCCTGACTTTGAAGACAGGGAACTAGAAGCTTGGAGAGCTGCATGTCTGGCAATTCCCTCACCAGGTCCCATGACTGCTCTGCAGGTGCCCAGGCAGAGCGGAGCACCTGCACCACCAGAGGGACGCGTCCAACACACCAGCAGCGAACTTGCAGCTTCTTTAGAAAAACCCAGAGGAAGGTCCATCCCATCTCAGCAATGGAAAGAAGCAGTTTGAAAAACATGGCTCTAGAAACACTTACTTAAAAAAAACTCACAGACACAGGCAGCCATGTGGTGAATACCAGAGGAAAGGGTGCGGGGAGGTAGGAGAGGGTAAAGGGGGTAAAATGGTGATGGAATGGAAGGAGGCTTGACTTTGGGTGGTGAACACACAATACAATATGCAGATGATGTGTTGTAGAATTGTACACCTGAAGCCTATATAATTTTATTAGCCAACGTCACCCCAATAAATTCAACAACAAAAAAATAAAAATAATTTAGTGATTATGTAAGCATAAAATGTATATTTATATACACAGAGAACTTTTGTTAGAATTATTAATGCCTCAATAATAAGAACAAAATTCAAAATTACTTCAACAGCATAAACAATGATATTCTTAAGGTAAATCAAGTCCAGCCTTGTGTTTTAAAGTTATTCTCAGTCACATTAATTTACTTGTAAGACACACTGCTACAAGGAGGGACTTTCTTTAGCTGTGCTCCTAGGCTTAAAGTCCTTTGATATTGCTTGAATAAATTGTAGCTAAATTTGGAAGGCATGGTGACATAATTATCATAAGGTTGTTCAGTAAAATTATCCTCTTATGACATAATTTACCACTTTAAATGAGACAACACAGCTTTCTAAAAACATGAAAAGAAAAACAGTTAATGTAACATATAATTATTTTTTATAAAAACATTTGTAGCTTCATGGTTGTAAGTCAATAGTCCTTGGAACTCAAAAGACCCATTTTTAATATTGCAGAAAATCTCTTTGTTCATCTTAATAAAGAGACTCAGAGAGAGATTAAACTTTACATGGAATAGTGTGGAGTAACTTACTGATTTATCTTAAATCTTATGTAAATATGTGCTAATCTTTTTCTCCCAACGGATGTGATGGGAGCTGAGGGCCATCTCCTCCCAGGGTCTGAGTCAACAGCCCCCTTCAAGGTTTCTTTTAAAACAGCCACTGGGGCCTGTAGTTTGTGCCTTCAGTTAAATTTCTATCTAGGGAAAAGGCTTAAAAGATTCTGTTTTATTTATTTATTAATTAATTTATTTAATATATATATTTTATTGATTTCAGAGAGAAAGGGAGAGAGATAGAGAGATGGAAACATCAATGATGAGAATCATTGATTGGCACCAGCCATGTGCCCTTGGCCAGAATTGAACCTGGGACCCTTTATTCCATAGGCCAGGGGTCCTCAAACTTTTTAAACAGGGGGCCAGTTCACTGTCACTCAGACATTCCACACATGCGCACTGCGGGCCTGGGACGAGTCAGCTGCTAAGCAGGACAGGAAGCAGCAGCAAAAACACCCGGCGGGCCGGATAAATGTTTGAGGACCTCTGCCATAGGCCAACGCTCTATCCAGTGAGCCAAACCGGCTAGGGCAGGTTCTGTTCTTTTTAAAAAGTTTTGTGGACGAAGACAAGGCTTACAAGGTTCTGTTTCCATGCAGCTAACACGGTGCACAGTGCCAAGGCCTCTCTGTACTGTGTCCTTTCATCCTCATAATAGTACAAGAAACTCTCACTTATATGTGGATTCCAAAGAACAAATAAGTGAACAAACAAAACAGAAACAGACTCATAAATACAGAGAACAGACTGCTGGTTGACAGAAGGGGTGGGGTGAAGCAGGGGCAGCTGGGTATAAACGGTGAAGGGATTAAGAAGCACAAAATGGTTGTTACAAAATAGTCACAGGGGTGTAAAGAACAGCATATATAGTCAACAATGTTGTCATAACTATGTATGGTGCCAGGTGAATACTGGAAATATCCGGGGGACACTTTGTAAAGTATATGATTGCCTAACCCATTATACTGTACACCTGATACTAAGACAGGATACTATTGAATGTAAGCTGTAATAAAAAATAAAAGTTAAATAAAGAAATAAATATTCTTAGCCACAAAAAAGAGGAGAGAGAAAGTTAAGCACCAGGGTCAAGGGCACAACACAGCATCAAATTAAAGAATGAAGACTTGACCCTTGCAGAGCTATGCAAATCCAGAGCACAAACCTTCGTCCGAGAACATGAAAATAAAGACCTAAATGTGCTGACATTTGAAAGGTGATAACTCACAGGTTTAGCTTTGTGTTTTCTTCATCAGCATTTTTCAAGAAATACTTCTTGTATCCACTAGGCTCCAGGAAATACCCTAGATGCTGGTCAGATATGGTGGTGAACGAGATTCTTTTTTTTTTTTTTAATTTTTTTTTTAATTTTTTTTTTTTTAAGAACTAAATTTTTTTTTTATATATATATATATTTTATTGATTTTTTACAGAGAGGAAAGGAAAGAGATAGAGAGCTAGAAACATCGATGAGAGAGAAACATCGATCAGCTGCCTCCTGCACATCTCCCACTGGGGATGTGCCCGCAACCCAGGTACATGCCCTTGACCGGAATCGAACCTGGGACCTTTCAGTCCGCAGGCCGACGCTCTATCCACTGAGCCAAACCGGTTCCGGCGTGAATGAGATTCTTGGAGCTTATGTTCTACTGATGAGAAAAGACAATAAACTCACAGGTGAATAGGAAAAGAAAAATGAAAGACATCAGATACGGGCTCTGTCGGACACTGAGGAGGATAAGCAGGGAGTCTAGTTATAGGCATATCTCAGGATGTGGGTTCTGTTCCAGACCAACCCAATGAAGAGAATATAGCAATAAAGCAAGCCACACAGAGTTTTTGGTTTTCTGGTACATATAAAAGTTAGGTTTACACTGTACTGTAGTCTATTAAGTGTGCAATCAATAGCATTTTGTCTCATAAGTGTGCATACCTCAATTAAAGATAGTTTATTGCTAACTATCATCTGGGCCTGTTGGAAAATGGCTGCCACAGACTTGCCCCATGAAGGGCTGTCACAAACCTTCCATTTGTAAAAGGTACAATGTCTGTGGAGCACAATAAAGTGGAGCGCAATTAAATGAGGTCTGCCTGTTTTTGTCTGCCTGCTCCACCTTCTCTCCAGGGTTGTGAGCTCTCAAAAAGTAGAAATACATATTTTCAATATGCCCTGATTGGTCTTACACAACTGTTAGCACATAGTAGGACCACTGAATCAGTAACACACTATCTAGAGAGGAAAGTATGCTCTCTTGAAAACCTTTTATTTGAATGTAAATCATGCTCTTCAGGGAATCATAGTCCTTTGTAGCTGAGTTTATTCTCCCTGTATTTGAAAGTGAAATACAGGATTTCCTTTTTCATTCAATAGGGTGCAAGAGCCCACATCTTACTGTAGTCAGGAAGATCAGAAACCCCGGAGAGCTCAAGTTCCCCTGATTTAAAAAAATGCACAATTTAATTTAGCTTGGTGAAGACGTTTAGGTTTTAAAAGTCTGACCTTTGGGCTTGTTTTTAAAAATTATCCCACATCTGAGCCACAGTGCATCATTTGTTAAATAACTGATGCCCTGCAATAAGGGGCACCTTCAAAGGGAATATCCATATTGCGAAGGGCTCATTATACCTAGTTCCTGTGCAAGTCACCAGAGGCTGATACATATAGCTGCTGAAAAGAGTGGGCCTCAAAAATCTCATTTCCTTCTTTTATTTGACAAATATATATATATATTTTAAAATATACTTTATTGATTTTTTACAGAGAGGAAGGGAGAGGGATAGAGAGTTAGAAACAATGATGAGAGAGAAACATTGATCAGCTGCCTCCTGCACACTCCCTACTGGGTATGTGCCTGCAAGCAAGGTACATGCCCTTGGCCAGAATCGAACCAGGACCCTTGAGTCCGCAGGCTGACGCTCTATCCACTGAGCCAAACTGGTTGAGGCGACAAATATTTTTGATTCCTGACTGTGACAGGCACTAGAGCTACAATGATGAGCAAAACTGGACTATGCCCTTGGCTTCATGGAGTTTACTGAACAATGGTACTTTTTCCATATAGTTTTCTGAATTCCACACCATACCTTCCGAATCAGAATCCATAGGTCAGTGATTCTCAAACTTGAGTGCATATCAAAATCAGAGATTGCTGTCCCCTCCACCCCCAGAGTTTCTGATTCAGTAGGTTTGGGGTAGTTTGTTGCAAGTTCCCAGGCTATGATGATGATGATGTTCTGGAGACCACATTTTGACAACTGCTGGCATAGGACATAGAACCCAGGCATTTCCTGGTCATTCTGATGTCTGTCCAGGGTTGAGAGTCACTCGAGTACAATCTGATCATCACTGTATTGATTGCATTGATCAGGGAATTTCAAAATAAGTATAATTCCAGTCTCTGTATCCAAGAAACCCACAATTGAAATGCTTTGTTGGGTGTTATTATTATATCAACACAAAGGTTCCAGTAATGTGGGGTCTTGGTGGAGGCTGTAATAGGTGGAGAAATCTTCTGGGTCCTGAAAAATGAACAGTATTTAGATAGGTAGTAGGAAATTGGGAAAATCTCATTTCCACTATTCAAAGATTAACCTAAAGTCCATTTCCTTAACCCTTTGGGTGCCAACCAATATCCTAGGAACTATGCTAAAATTGCCAAGGCATTTTTGCTGATTTTACAGCAGTTTAGGAAAAAAATTATGAATCGCAAGTAAATGAAGTTACATATTCAAAAACTTAAGGAAACCTTTACTACATTTGTTTTTATCTTTGACATATATTGTTTTCTGATTGTATTATAAAATACTAGTAGAAAAAAAATTTGAACAAAACATATAATGTTAAAATAAAGCTCTCCTGGCACTTTTGGCGAAAGACAAGAGGAGCGCGATCATGCTCCCTGGCACTCTAGGGGTTAAATATGATATGGGTGACAAACCCCAGTACTGTAGTAGTGACTGTGACTTTTTCACCAAAGAAAATTCTGGGTATTTTCATATCAGATCTTAAGGTCTTATATGAAATGCAAATATATTTACTTCTCTTATTAACACAATTTAAAAAATATTTTAATAACTGTATTTCACTTTCTTTTGAAGTCTTACATGTTTCATTGTATGTAATTAAAAACATCATTCTGATAAGGGCATAAGAACTAGCAAGGCACAGTGGCTGTGAAGTGGATTATGTAAAGATAACAGCAAGCAGTATATAGGGCTGGGTATAAAAGAAAATTAAGTTTGGATTGGTTGGGTGGGACCTTCAAAACCAAAGAGCGAATTTATAAAATGTGGTGGATTGGTTATCTAAGTACTGTAATTGCTGGCCTCAGTTCTGACTAAACAGCTACTTCAAGGCTTCTTTCTAGTGTGAACAAAAATCACATGGCAAGCTTATGAAAACACAGATTCCTGGGCCACACAGGCAGAGATTCTAATTCAGTAAATGTCAGTGGGACCCCCAAATCTGCATTTTTAATAAACTCCCTGGTGACACCAACACAACCTGTCCACACAGATTTCACTTTGATTACCAATGATATACTTAATGAAACATACAGAAAAGCACATTGTGTTAATGCTTTCCTGCATTTGTTTTTATGGTGCAAGTACAAAATGGGAAAGAAAAAAAGTCCCATGACTAAGTAAGTGCAAAAACTAAGTATGTGAAAAACTCAGAACAATAAAGTCGGACATGCTAATACCATCATGTCCAAGTGCACGGCCACTCTTCAGGAGGACACGGCATACCCTGTGTCCTGAGCTTATGTGGCCAAAAATCCTTTGCCATCAGTGTGCTGAACTAACGGTCCCAAGGACATATTTTGAGCAAAGCTTGTCTATAGTACCTTTGAAAGAACTCTCCCAGGAGGCAAATACCAGAAACTGTGAAAAGCAGGCTTTCAAAGAAGATTCTTTTGTTTGAAACCCTTTTCTCGCAGTCCTGAATAGCTCAAACAACACCACAAAACTCAATTGAAGATAGTTTCTAGAGGTTCAATTTCCTTATTTCACCTAAATTACTGATTTTCCTGAATGCCAGTTTAGAATTATTTTTTCTAGTAAGACCTTAGGGGAGAGGATTGATCTCAATATTCAGCTACCCTATGATGAGTTTAAAAGAAAAGCACTCAAGAAAAATGGGTGTCTCTCTCATTCCTGCCTTTCTCCTAACTGCATGGAGCACTTTTTCCTAAGCATATACATGTGTGCTGGGCACACCTACACACCCACATGTATGTACACACACAAGCATCTAATCTTCAATCCATCATTTCTTCACATAACTTTGAGAGCTCTTCAAGATTGGCCAGCTAACATATTCCCAAGAGGATATGATATATCATGGGGATTTCAATGGAAATTTTTGTTTTTATTGCTCAAAGGAGGATACAGGCTTGAGCCTCCCACAGGGCAACGAAATAGAACATATACCTGTGTTCACTGACAGTGTATAAAAGGAACAAAGAATGAGAAATCCACTCAAACTTCTGTCAGGTTTTTCAGATAGATGAGCAGAACAACTGGGTCTCCATAACCTTTGGCTGCATTCTTTTTGAGGTATGATTCTCAGGTCATGTCAGGTCCGAGCTTCTGCATAGGACTAGGACTTTGGATGACATTACCATCCTCTCCTTCAAATAAAAAAAAAAACATCTCCTTCCTCGAATTCTAAAAATACTCCTCAGCCTTGGAGTGCTGCCTTGTTTTCATTAACGCTGTCCACTGGACCATTTGTTTGAGGAAGCTATTCACATTTGGCCCTCCTTGAAATGTCCAGCTCACAGAAATAGCAAAAATATTCCTTTTTCAACCATAAGAATCCCATTCCCACCTCCAAATCACAACTCCTGTTTTCCTTTTCATTTTTGGGATTTTTTTGGGGGGAGGTGGGGTGGAAAGAGGATGACTTTGGTAGGACAGAATTAAAATTAATTTGACTGATTTTTTATTCTTGCAGTTAGGATAAAGAAAACAGAATTGTGTTAACTGAATATTTCTCTTCCTAAAAATTGACTCTACCAATCTCATCCCAGTCAAGTAAAATAAAAATTTCTCAGACAAATGTTGGGTAGATTTTATTTTATAACATGTGTAAGATTATTGTAATACTCAGTAGTATAGCATTCTAAATTCATGGCAGTGTTGTTTTGGTTAATAGCTCCATATTTAAAAGACTAAATATTCATTTTATTCAAGTCAAGCTCTTGTGTCTAGCATTCCAGGCCCTTTGCTGTCACATGCCATGAGTGGGCTTGGGAGGATGGTGTAGGAGCTGGGGAAGTCATGGCTGTGTCCACCTTCAGAAAGCATCAATAGGAGAAAGGATCATGGTCAAGGAAGATGGCGAAGGGTTAGGTTACCCGACAGTGTGATCAAATGTAGTCAAGGGAGGAAGAGGTCGACGGTGGGAGGAGTCCAACAGTGGAGAATACGGTGAGTGGATGCGGGAGATGGAAAACCAGAGTGCTGAACTGAGTGAAAAACAAGGAAACTGGGAAGCCAACAGTCTGGGGACAAAGGCAGGAGTGCTCTAGTGGGCCTCATTTGCAGTGTGGGGACAGGACATTTCATTCTTAATGAATTAGTCATAGAAAAAGCTTCTGACATATCTGGTCTCAATCTGTCCCCCTAGACTTCTCCCTTACACTTACGTTAGACTCCAGGCAGAGTAGAAAAGCTCCCTCTTCCTCGACAGACTTCAGACTTTTCCTCTTCCCACTTTTGTTCTTTCTGCTTCCATTCTTGCACCTAGAACTTCTTTCTTCCTGGATCTCCACCTGTCAGATCCTACCTATTTCTTCATGGACCATCTTAGATGTTGTTTCCAGGAAACCATCCCTGATCCCTCAACCCTACGCCATCTCTTCATTAAAGAAAGTTGCATGTGACGTTACAGTCAGTGTGCTAATTTTGAGGCAATTGAGGGAACAGTGTAGTAGAAGGTTAAAAGGGACAGCTATTCCATCCATTTGCTCTGGGGCTCTTCACTTAAAATGTTCTGCATTCTAGAATAACGTTTGGTATATTTATATTGGTTTATTATCTTGCCTTCCCCACAATAGTTGAAGGTGTTTGGTTAAGGTTAGCAGTTTACTAATTTACATGCTAATAGTCAACCTAAAGGAGTTAGAGCAATTCTATAATGAATACAGTCAGAGTTACACATATTAGTCACTAAAGTGATGGAGAGTGGAGCAGGAAATCTTCATGTGTGTTCCACTCTGAATCAGCAAGTTACTTCACACCCTATGAATCATGGTTTCTTCACATATGAGATGAGGAAAGTTTATCTGCCCTATTCATACACCAGAGTTTTGAAAAAAAATTTGAGATAATGCCCATATGCTATTCATAGGCTATAAAATGCTATGCAAATAGTGAAATTATAAAAATGTTAATTTATTCTTTAATCATCCAACTAATATATATTGATGCCTACTATTTAATAAGCAGGAGGATAACAGAGACCATATATAGCAGATCCTTGAATATCATTGCTTCGTTCAACATTGTTTTGTTATAATATTGAAAGGATGCTATAGCAACTTAATTCTTATTTATGTCAATTAGCTTGTGGTATAACTAGTTTTGTTATACATCATTTCACTTAATGTCACTTACTGTACATACTGAGTATACTTAATTGCATAATCAAATTAACCTGATACAAGTTGGTAATTGAATGTTGAGATGTGCAGAAGTAAATGCATGCTTCTCTACATCCACCATTAAGAAATCATTTCCATTCTTTTATTGTTCTTATTCCAAATTTCTAGGATATCTATAAATCTACATTACTTTCATAGCTAAAAAGACAAATGGTTTAGTGTTAAGGTAGTTTTGTTTCTCCAAAACGTCTCCTGGAAGGGTGACCAAACTCCCTTATCTACATACAGATTATGTGCTCTGTGCTGGCAGAACCTTTGGATGTTAGGCACAGAGTATGGTCCATCTTCCTCTCTCCTAAGTGCTTCATAGATGCTTTACATGTGACAAGCCTTCAGATTCTTATATACTTTAGTGCAGTACGGTTCCAGCAACGTACTTATCATTCTGTCCGAGTGCTCACAGGTACAAGCTTTCCCCACCCACATCTATCTCAAATTAGGGCTAATCAATGGATTCTTTGAAAGCGCAATCTGCAACTACTAAAAATGAGCCATGCGATATATGACAAAGCCAAATTATAAATGGCTTTTGAAAAATGCTCCTCATCTCTCTCTCAATGACTAAATTTCGAGCACTGCCATAGGCCCCTTGCTAGCCATTCTTTTTTCTTTGTAAAGCAAACGCTCAGGAAATCCTATGACTGGACATTTGGAAGTGTAGATTTCTACTGGTGGGACTTCTCCGTGGGGGTTGCTGGTGCAAAGGTACCAAGCTTGGGCCAGAAGATCAATAATTCCAAGAAAACAACATCAGCAGCCACAACTTTCCACATGTAGGTTGATGGGCCTGGCTCCTAGGCCATGGAACAGAGAAGTGGCCCCTGGAAACTCACATCCCTGCTCCTCGAGGGCTTAACCTTCTCTTTAGTTCTGTGGTTGGCCCTCTTTCCATTCCATCTGTTTTTTTCTTTCATTTTTAGAGGATCCTCATTGGACATACCACTTTTTATTTTTAAAGCAGTACTACATGCACCAGGAACAACACTCAAAAGGTACAGAAGAGAACAGTGTGAAACGTCAGTCTCCCTTCAGCCCTGTTACCGAACGTTCGCTTCCCCTCTCAGGGGGCCAGTTGACCAATTTATTGGGCACCCTTTGTTTTTCATTTCCACCACCAACTCCCTAGACCGGGCTCTCATTTCTTCATGCCTCTCTTAATGTAACAGCTCACACCAGTTTTTCTCTTTCCAAGCCTGACTACCCTTCCACTATCAGGTAGAGTAACTGAGAAAAATGCCTGGGTGAGACCTGATCTGGAGCTTAATATGCATGAGACATGTAAATGGTACAAGAGGGAGGAGGGAGTCCAAGGTGGCAGCTTACTTAAGTGGGAAACTTACCTGAGATTCTGGCATACAGTGCTTCCCTATAAATGTTTCTTGGGTAACTGGGATGAGCAATGAAACAAGCGTGCCATGCTACAGGAATCAGGAAGGAAAGAACTTCACTGCAGCAGAGAATTCAGAATAAGAACTGAATAAGGACAGGGCCAGTACCACAATGTTAATATCTATTGGATTAGTCATGGATGTTCTCAGCTTCTAAGCATTCTGTTATTTATTCCTATTATTTAACCCTTTATGAGATAGCACTCATTATCCATTTTATAGATCAGGAAACAGAGTCTTGGGAAGGTTTAGTAAATTTCCAAGGATGCTCAGAGGATGTGCAGTCAAAAGTCAAATCCAGGATCCAAGTTCAATGGTCAGGGACAAGAATAAAGATAGGATAAAGAAACCTGGAGCATCTGGAATTTGCAAACTAGGATTTGGGGGACACTGCCTGTATGTCACATCATTCTAGGCATTGATGAGGACCTAATGTGTGCATAAAATATGTCTCCTTTCCTGTAAGAACTTGTATGCTGTATGTTTTTAAATCTGATGTGACATTGTTTTGAAGGTGACCTGAGCTACTTCATTAGTGCTCTCTTGGTGTTTCAGTTACATTATAGCCTCCTGAAGACAGGGTCAGTGGTTAATATTCCCTCTGCACAGACAAGCCTTGTACCATTTACATGTCTTATGCATATCAGTATTTATTCTTGAATTCCCTCTGTTCCTGAGTTGTTACCAAAACTAAATGTGACAGATATCCCAAGGGGCAAGCAATGGAAAGAAGAAAGCCCCTGACACATTAGCGCAGGGGTCAAAATATTGATGAAATCAAGAAAAATGCTAGAACTGAGTGTATGTATATCTTCACCTTGTTTGCAGAGTGAAAAAGCAAATTATCCTGAACATTCCCATAACATCAGCAAATTCTCCCCTAACATTTGCCAATCACGAGTCATGAGCCAAAAAGCATAGGGAACAATCAAGATGGTACAGTTCTCAAACACTAGGAAGGCGGCTTTGCATTTTCTTCTTCACATTAAAAAATAATATATTAGACAGCTTCTGCCTTGGTATCCATGGAAGGCATTTAACAACTGAGAAAGAAGAATATATAACCATGACATGACTTAAAGGGCATTTTATAAAGAATATAAACAATAAATATTTTTTGAAAGTATAAAGGAAGTGCCCATGGGCAAAAGGAAGGGAACAGGAGTTTAGTTTGTGCACTAAAATGGCTGCATTTTTAGTGAAACAGCATAGGGAAATAGAACCACAGCTCTCCTTAAAGCAGAGCTGCCTAGCCAGTGTGTCTTGGCATCAAGAAGGTTACAGATGTGCCATGAAATGTTTATGCCTTCTATCTTTGGGTGGCTGGGTGGGTCGGGGATGCCAGAGCCTCTGGAGATGGTCTCCAGCTGTGAGAAGCTCAACAGGGGTTCCTAGAGGGTGGCCTGGGCCGAGTTAGAGTTTGACAGTGTACCCTAGATCCCTAAAGGAGACAAGCAACACATTGACCATGTGTTAAGTGGAGCCAAGAAGAGCAATTACTTCAGCAGCCAGCTGGGTGTGTGATGCTGGCAGCTGTAGGCAAGAGACCCCTGGGTTGCTGGGAGGGTTGGTATTTCAGGATGCCTGAAACAGGGCACGCCGCCAGAGTGCCACCAGCCAGCGCGGGGAACCTAGAGGGCCAAGTCGTTTGTCCTGGTGGAGACAGCTCAGGGTGGGAGGTCCGGATCTTGGACTTTGAACGGATCACGCACCTCTGTGTATTTGTGGCCGATGTTCCCTTCTAGTGGGGACCGACCCAGCAGTGGGGTGACTCTAACACAGATTCGAGCTTCACCATCTTTTGAAATAGTTGATATAAAAAAGGGTTCAAGTAGATTTAAAATTTACTCTCATTATCCTAGAAATTTTGACATTATATTTGCTAAAGAAGAAAAAAAGGGCAGGTACATTTAAAAAATATAAATTCAATACTTGTGAAGAGCATGGTTTTATATTTTTATTGCCTTCTTGTGCAAAATTTTCCCACAATGGTAATTACCAAGAATGCAAATACCGTATGTGATCATCTTTTACATTTTTTATCAGAAAATGTGTGCCATTATTTCATGAACAAAACCAGGTATAAATAAGTTTTGTCCTTTCAAGCTAGCTGAAATTTCTCCTTAAAAGTTTAAAAATTATGTTATTTGGAATTTTAGACACATTCAGTATTTAATATTTTCCTTCATGTTGACTATATTTATTATATTTATATTGCATAAAGAAAAGTTCTCACCAAGCCCTTTATAGATATAGCCAAATCATATCCATGTTACTCTAGCATACCACTCTACTATATCTAATGAAAAATGTTGGGCAGTACTCCCTAAACACACTTTTTCCTAGTAGAAATTAGTAAGCCTTTCTTATTGTAGGCAAGTCAAACAAATAGGTGGGTAGGAAACTGCACTGTATAGAGAACCAGCTGGGAGGAAGCAAAACAGTGAGAAAGTAAGGATATTCCCCAAAACCACAACAATATTGGAACAAAGAGAGGACTTTCTCGTCCCACAGTTGAAGGCTCATAGCTTAGTTTGGCAAAGGCTGGGAAGGACAAACCAACAGGTAAAAATTAACCCTCACAAAACTAAAGTAAGTATTTGTATTTTATGTCTCTCATTTAATATGTTGGCTGTGAAGGTGAACCCAGATGGCATGCCCAACAGGGCCAGAAAGAATTTGTGAGAGAAGCCAGGTATCCTGGCTGCCCAGTCACTGTCTTCATCCACCAGCCTGAACCTCCCATCCAAATCATCTTCTCAAATTATCCATAGGAGATTTATTCACATACTCAATAAGAAAAATATTTCTAATTATATCCAGCCATTCTTAATATGAATGAGAATTATGCGGGGATGCGAGATTGCCAACATGTTTTTGCCAAACGACTTCTTTTGACTTAAGAACAGGCAGCTGCATTGTTTTCATAGCTATGCATATAAAAGAGTTCTTGGAAGGAGGCTGACTCCGCCTGCTTTAAAAAGCTCCAAGGTAAGTGGGACCAGGACAGGACTTTCAAGAAGGACACTGGCCACTCTGCCCGTGTTGCTTGCAGCTGCCAGTTCTGGTACTGCTCCTTCTGCCCCTGCACATTCCCAGCCAGCCTCCCGTTGCCTTCTGTGTTCAGTAGCAACTAAGGCCACGAATGAGATTTTGTTTGGTTTTGGTTTTGGTTAACTAATCAAGTGCTTTCCCCTTTTCTTTTACAGAACGGTCTCGCTTCCAGGTTACATCTTCTCTCTGGCTAACAAGGTAAGATTTAGATGAAGCAGTCCTTCGAGGAGAAGGCAAGGGCCTGAGGGATGGATCGGTGTCTCTTAGCAACCTTTGGAAAGTGGTGCCCCAATAAACACCTCACAGCTCTCCAGGAAAGGAGAGGGCAGGAAGGACTAGCCTTTCAGCACTGTGCACACATCCGCATTAAGCACTCAGGTGTTGGTGGGTGACACATTAGCAAGAGGATAGCTGGCATTAGAATATTATTTTGTTTCTCCATATTTCTGTTTGGAAAAAAGTCTGCACTGAGATTCCCTTGCTAAAAATCTCAAATTTGATAAAGATGTATCCTGCTATTAGGATTCTTTTAGTAAACATGATATCCAACAAATAAGAAAGGAAGTACCTAAGAAAATGCTTCCTTTAAACTTCTCCAAAGTCTTTTTTAAATGTTACCTTACTCCAGCGACTCTCAACTGGCGTGCTGCAAAACATTTTAAAATATGCAATACCTGACTATGTAGTCAGGGGCACTGACCTTGTTTCTCTTAGATTGTCAAGGAAATGACAACAGCCAACACAACAATAGTTGTCTGGTTTGAATAAATGAAAATTATACCTATTTTTTGTCAGATCTTCAAAAAATATAATTTTTGGTGTGCCTCAGAATTCTAGTAATTAGTTTTACGTGTGCCATGAGATGAAAAAGGCTGGAAATCGCTGCCTTACCCAGTGCTGAGTGTTGTATGAAATGAAAGCACCATGAAATTGTTGTTTATACAGTAGAGGCATTAACCTGCCCTGCTGCTGCAGACTGCAGCTCTAGAGAGAGAGCTGGGGGAGAGCTGGTTAAAAGGAGCTTCAAGTAATGTGATCATGTAATGACCACAGGAGCACCCTTTGCCAAATCTTTTATTCTACCGATACCACCGGCAACCTGCCGATAACACAGAATGGGGCAGCCGAGCCTGCACTTTTCAGGAGGGAATTTGAGAAAGCAAAGGGAGCCCTTCAAGGGAGAAGAATGAGGATAATGTTTGCTATGGCTTTTAGCCTCAATTAGTTTACCTCGGTTAAATGAGCAAGTGGATATTATATACACAGAATTATGCTAGAAAAATTCTGAGCACCCAATTAAAACAAAAGAAAAAGGTAAACAAGATTACAGCCCCCCAAATCCACTGAAGGTGAGCACTTCTGGATGGAAGTGCTCAAAGGAGGAAATCAAGTTCTCCATCACCTGGCAAGATGCCACTTTATATCTATACGGTAGCCTGAACTGTTTCAAACTGCTTCCTCAGTCAGCATTCTAACTTTTTAAAAACTGTCTTCACTACATCTCAGGCCTGTGAATTAAGAAAGGCAAGATATGCCCTAATAACCAGTTTGGCTCTGTGGATAGAGCACTGGCCTGTGCACTGAAGGGTCCAGGTTCGATTCCGGTCACGGGCATGTACTTTGGTTGTGGGCACTCCCGCCACTGGGGATGTGCCCGCAACCAAGGTACATGCCACTGACCGGAATCGAACCTGGGACCCTTGAGTCCGTAGGCCTATGCTCTATCCACTGAGCCAAACTGGTCAGGGCGAAATATATGTATGTTTTTAAAAGGCAAGATATCATAGTCCCTATTCTACAGATGGAGACACCGAGGCTCAGAAAGGTCAAGTGCCTTAGCCAAGGCCACGAGCTCCTCGGCAGCTGCTGAGCCTACCACCAGCTCCCTGATTAGAGTGCCAGTCTCGAAGAATAAAAGGAGATAATGGATGTAAAGCCCCATGTTCGGCGTTGGGTGCACAGGGACCCCAGAAGCACTTGAGTCTTTGTGATTATGTTTGTTTCAGTAACTAGAGCACAGTGTCCGGTGGACGCGCTTGGTGGGGTTTCTCATGGGGCCCTTGAGATATCATCAATGTAGAGATTTATTGATCTGCCTGACAGGCCAGCATCTACCTCTAGGGTGAGGTTTCCTCTCCTCCTTTAGGGCCCCAGAGTCCCGCAGCCATGAGTTCCGCCGACCAGGAGATGGCTGCTTTTGGGGAGGCTGCTCCTTACCTCCGAAAGTCTGAAAAGGAGCGCATTGAGGCCCAGAATAGGCCCTTTGATGCCAAGACATCTGTCTTTGTGGTGGAGCCCAAGGAGTCCTTTGTCAAAGGGACTATCCAGAGCAGAGAGAGCGGGAAAGTGACCGTGAAGACTGAAGCGGGAGCGGTGAGTTGAGTCTCAGGAGCTGACATTTAATTGATTTTTTTGTTTGGTCACTCAGTTGACATAAAGTTATCTTTTCTGTTCACCAGACTCTGACAGTGAAAGATGACCAAGTGTACCCCATGAACCCTCCCAAATACGACAAGATCGAGGACATGGCCATGATGACCCACTTGCATGAGCCCGCTGTGCTGTACAACCTCAAAGAGCGCTACGCAGCTTGGATGATCTACGTGAGTGCCCCTCCCGAGTGGTCATCCCCTGGACCCCAGGCCATTGCTCTCACTGTAGTATGAATGGGTCACAGAGAGTGACACATTGTGCTTTCACTAGTAGTGGAACTAGTTAAAAGGTTCGCTATTGCTATTGGGAGGCACAAGCCAACAGCTGGCACTTTATCCTATCTTCTCAGCCCAAGCTGGGCATGGCCACTGTTCACACACTGAGTTTGCAGCAGATCCTTTAAACAAATCTTGGAGCATCTGCTCATATCTCAACCACATGCCTCCATTTCAAGCCTCCTTTACTCCAGCAGCAAAATCATCCAGAGAGAAAAGATCAACTTACGTCGTAGCACTTAAACATAATGCCTTTAAAGACCAAATTTCACTCATTTTCACTCCTCCTAAATAACAGCGATGTGTCTATGCCTTTTCAATCCTTCTATGTGGGATGTCTTAATGAAAACTTTCCAACTTCCCAGGCAGAGCTGCATTTTCTGTCCTATTGTTTCTGTCCCTGCAATAACACTGACCATGTTTTTTGACCATCTGAGAGTTCCTCAAGGAACATCATCTTATTTAGGCTCCATTCCTGGTGCCTCACAGACACCTGACATATAATACACACTCAGTACAGATTTTCAGCTGAAGTTATGCTACACTGTATTCGGTATAGGTTAGTCAGTGCTGATGTTCAGCTGGATGCACTATGCAAACAAACCTGGTGGTCAGTCAGCATCCTTTCTTACGGGGGGCGGGGGGGGGGGCGCTGCCTGTCCTGATCAGTTGTCAAAGATTTGAAAATCATCCTATTGTAATCATGATGCATTTACATCATTTTGTGTTTGGTTTAATTAATTACCTTTTTAAATGCCTGTAATATATTGTCTTAAGAAGATTTAGCCTATTTCACCTAATCATTCCTGTACTGTTAGGTACTTAGGTTGTGTCCAAATTTATGTTTTTATGAATTTGAACTATCTTAACGTTATAAAAGAGATATATCCTTCTTTCCTAAAGTACAGTAAAAATGTCTCATATTACACATAAAAAATCTTTTTGGAGCTTCTGCTATGTGAAAATCACTGATAAATTCCAACGGGAATAAATTTAAATTGTGGTCCCTTCCCTCAAAAAGTCTGCTATCCTATTGTTGAACCTTCTAACTAGTTTTCGTGCTGACGTCTTGAAGAAGAACGGCATCAGCATTTTACTGAAGTGCTCCTTTTAGTTAAAATTCATTTAATAAGTGAATTGTACAAATAGTGGAAAAAGCCTTTGAGTAGTTATTCTTTCTTATTCCCTTGCACAGACCTACTCGGGCCTCTTCTGTGTCACCGTCAACCCCTACAAGTGGCTGCCGGTGTATAACCCCGAGGTGGTGGCTGCCTACCGAGGCAAAAAGCGCCAGGAGGCCCCGCCCCACATCTTCTCCATCTCTGACAACGCCTATCAGTTCATGCTGACTGGTGAGCTGAATGCTATACATGTGCATCTTTTTAGAGCAGAACCATAGGAGGAAGAAGCTCTAACATCTCAACACTCTTTGAGATGGTCCCCTTCAGTTGAGGTTGATGTGTTTATGGGAGAGACGGTCCAGGAAGGAGAGAGCATAAAAGATGACTTGCAATCCCTACTATTCCATAATTGCTAATGATCTGTTAAACTTTTGCAAATCAAAAGATGTTGGCCATAGTTAGATAATTAACTTTTGAATGACTCAGACACTAAATGAGCTTGAGCAAAAATATGAACATATCTACATATATGTAATCACACACACACACACACACACACACACACAAACACACTGTGTTTCTATTACCAAGAGTTAAAAAACAGAAGAGTAAAATTTGCCTCTCTGGTCTTATCCTCATACCTACAATTAGGACTAATGAACAGACTCTTTACATTAAGGATGGCATAAATGCTAATGCCCTTCTCCTAGAATCAACGCAAACACATTCCAGATTTTAAGGTGTTTCTGGTATAAAAACAGTTATACCATGAATCTTCTTCCCAGAATATTGTCTCAGCTAGACCACTCCTTAGTACTATACACCTTGGGGAAAGGGCTTAGAGAATTCCTCCTTAGGTAGGGTAAAACATGAAAACTAACTTTTACCTTTCCCTAAAAAAATGGCCAAAGCCATGATTACTTCCAAAGTTACCGTGTTTA
Source organism: Myotis nattereri (assembly GCF_964212035.1). NCBI lineage: Eukaryota > Metazoa > Chordata > Mammalia > Chiroptera > Vespertilionidae > Myotis > Myotis nattereri. Next base: position 14,545,967 of record NC_138091.1, read on the forward strand.
CTATAGTTATTCCTTTTCACAAGCTAAAATATCTTTAACACCTATTTTTCATTACTTCTTCTACCTACAGTAAATAAGTCAATAACTTGTCATCTAAATCCAACTGAAGACCCAAGCCACTTTTGATGTTTATTTAGTGGTAGAGTATTTAAAAAGCTTGGTGCTTCCGAGCAGTGCTCTGTTTAAAGGGTTACATGAACGTCAAATTGGGTGGGAAGTGAGGGGCGCCCTACAGAGCAGAAGAGAAGAGACTGAAAAAGGGAACAGACCTCAAGCCCATCAAGCCCTAGGGATAGCTGAAAATAACACCAAGGTCATTCCATTTTACTTTACTTGCCAGTTACAAATATGTGAGAGAAGCGTATTAAATGACTATAATTTCTCTTTTGTAGACCGAGAGAATCAGTCAATCCTGATCACGTAAGTAGCTTTATGCTTTCTTTTCTTGGCTGCAATAGCTGCCAGCTTTGGGACTTCTTTTGACTTAGTTACTATTTGACAGCGGAGAATCTGGTGCAGGGAAGACTGTGAACACCAAGCGTGTCATCCAGTACTTCGCAACAATTGCAGTTACTGGGGAGAAGAAGAAGGAGGAAACTACTTCCGGCAAAATGCAGGTGAGTCCAATACCACAGTCAGAATCAAGACTGTCGGGGCGCTCAGGAAGTGGGGAGCCTCAGATGTGAGCACTGCGCTTGCCTTTGCAGGGGACACTGGAAGATCAAATCATCAGTGCCAACCCCCTGCTGGAGGCCTTTGGCAATGCCAAGACCGTGAGGAATGACAACTCCTCTCGCTTTGTAAGTGTCTTGGTCACAGAGGGGTCTTCTCAGCCTTTAAATGCCAGGGAAAGCATGTCTGAATTTTCATTACAATCTCATCTTTCTTGTGTGCTCCAAGCTTTTCACATAAACATCTTTTTTACTTTCAAGGGTAAATTCATCAGGATCCACTTTAGTACCACAGGGAAACTGGCTTCTGCTGATATTGAAACATGTGAGTAACAGGACCTCCTAAATAGAATCCAAGAATGATGGCTTGGGGGTAATATCATGCAGCTTCTGACGAGCCTGGAGCCTGTTTAACACCATTTCTTCTGCCAAAAAGGCCCACAGTTAATGCCATCCTTACCCAAAGTCCACAGTGTGCTGTATCCACGTCAGTCGTGAGCTACTGATTCTTTAGGAACTGCCAGGAGCTGTTAGGCTTGTCTGAATTATTCCAGCCTCAGAATTGACCTCAAAATTTTCTAAGAAAAAGAAATTAACACTATGGGTTGAGTGTGTGCAACTACTTCCAAGTCTGAGCCTTGATAAATTTCACTTTTTAGTATTCCCTCTATTATGAAGTGAGAAGAGATTCTGGGGAGGAGGAGTTAAAGAATCTATTATATTTCATGCATCAGGCATCTTCTGTAGGAGAAATGAATATGCCTTGGGCCAGCAAGCTTTAGTTTCTTTCTAGAGATTTAAGAGCAACTGCCATTGTAGAGATGTACTATGTGGTACCTCATGGGAACATTCAGCTGAAATCGCAAGGGGCCAATAAAATAGAACTGATGACCACAATGCCAAGTCACCCCAGGAACTTGACAATTTCCCTCCAATCTAATATCTACTTTCCACTGCAGATCTTCTGGAGAAGTCCAGAGTTACTTTCCAGCTAAAGGCGGAAAGAAGTTATCATATTTTTTATCAGATCATGTCTAACAAGAAGCCAGAACTGATTGGTAAGAAAGATCTTAAATTCACAAATGAAAGTTAATCTTTTTTATTAACAACTTGTAATGTACAATGTATCTCCTGAATTCTATGTACCCAGAAATGCTCCTGATCACCACGAACCCATATGACTATGCCTTTGTCAGTCAAGGGGAGATCACAGTCCCCAGCATTGATGACCAAGAAGAGTTGATGGCCACGGATGTAAGTTACATATGCAGTTTTATAAAAATACATTATGCATGGGAATGACAATAGCAACCTACTGTAGGTGTGTGGAAAGAATATAGTATAAATTCTCCTAAATAAGTTAGTCTCTTCTGCCCTAATCTTTATCCTCTCATTTCTCCCGGTAGAGTGCTATTGACATCCTGGGCTTCTCTGCTGATGAAAGAGTTTCCATCTATAAGCTCACTGGGGGAGTAATGCATTATGGGAACATGAAATTCAAGCAAAAGCAGCGTGAGGAGCAAGCTGAGCCAGATGGCACTGAAGGTACAAAATGTAGTTCCATCTGGGTTTAACAGGAGAATTTAGGCAAAAAAGCCAATTCCAAACTCATGTCTCCTTTACAACTGAGCTTCTGGTGGACATACAGAAATGTACTCCTGCACAGACTTTCTATAGTGAGTCACACTCTGTGAACAGTACGGTGCACAGTAGATCATGTTGGGTACCTGAATTGTGTCTCTACAGTTGCTGACAAGGCAGCCTATCTCCAGGGTCTGAACTCTGCTGACCTGCTCAAAGCCCTTTGCTACCCTAGGGTCAAAGTCGGCAACGAGTACGTCACCAAAGGCCAGACTGTAGAGCAGGTAGGTGCACAATTCAAATGCACTGTCAGGGATGCAAGAATTTTATAGTCCTCTAATAAACTCAATATATCTGTGTCTTTCAAGGTGACCAATGCAGTGGGTGCTCTGGCCAAAGCCGTCTACGAGAAGATGTTCCTGTGGATGGTCACCCGCATCAACCAGCAGCTGGACACCAAGCAGCCCAGGCAGTACTTCATCGGGGTCTTGGACATCGCTGGCTTTGAGATCTTTGATGTGAGTTGAGAGCTGGTTGGTTATTGGTATTTTATCTTAAGGCAATAGAAATATCAACAGGAAGAAATCTGTGAATATAATAACCTTTTCTTAAGTTGTCAAAAAATTATGCCAAGACTCAAAAGAGTGTGATTGGGCAGCTCTTCATCATTTACTGTAGTGGCGATTTTACTTTATGAGAAATAATGCCCTTATGACAGCTCTTTAACTTGCTCCATGGCCCAAAGGGAGTCAGACACCAGCATGGTATAGTATCAGGGGGCACTCTAAAAATCTGACAAGGCAAAATGAGCTTAACCTATGCATCACCTAATATGCCCTGAATATATGGTGGAAAAATAATTCAGAAAAACTTAGGCAGATGATGAGGGCTGAGAAAAGGTTAGAAATTTAGAGTAAGCATCAATAAATTCAATGCAGCCCTTGCCAGTCTGGCTCAGTGGATTGAGCATAGGCCTGTGGACTGAAGGGTCCAGGGTTTGATTCCGGTCAAGGGCACAGGCAGGAGGCAGCCAATCAATGATTCTCTCTCATCATTGATGTTTCTATCTTTCTGTCCCTCTCCTTTCCTCCCTGAAATCAATAAAAATATATATTTTAAAAAACCCAAACTCTTTGCAATTAACTTTTAATTCTCATGAATGTACTATCATGGGATAAAGATTCATATGTGAATATGAAATAAATCTTTTCGGTTTATAGTTTTGAAGAAGTTCATATTTTTCTTTCAAATTCTTAAAGTAAAACTTGGGCATTGCAGATAATATGGAAGATCTAGGAAAAGGTTTCCACATTCATTCCACTATTTATATCTAGCTAATATTAATGTTTTGGCATTTAATAAAATACAAGTGTGAGGTAACATATTGTCCATAATATTTGGTATCTTGATTTTTATTTCACTTCAGATTAAAGAAGCGTGTGGGTGGCAATCACTCCTCAGTGTAATGCTGACCAGGATGTGCAGACAGCAGAAATCCTCTCTGCCAGCTGCCAATGGCTCACACATTATCTTTTAAATGAGTCAACAGAAAATGTAAAAGTAAATGGGAACACACATGAATGATGAAGTAGGAAGTCAGAAAAATACCTGAGTAGACTTATGCCAGTGCAGGAAAGTGTATGAACAATGATTTAGGATTGTGCATAAATGGTAGAAGACATTCGACTGCTCAGGCCCCCAATGATTTTTAAAGGCTATTTGACACGTATTTTTAAATTAAAAAGCCTTATATGTCGAAAGAGGGAGAGTAAACACATCTATTTATTTAGTTCAACAGCCTGGAGCAGCTGTGCATCAACTTCACCAACGAGAAACTGCAACAGTTTTTCAACCACCACATGTTCGTGCTGGAGCAGGAGGAGTACAAGAAGGAAGGCATCGAGTGGGAGTTCATTGACTTCGGGATGGACCTGGCTGCTTGCATTGAGCTCATTGAGAAGGTCTTTTTTACATTTCAGAAACCATATTTTCTGGCAATTAAATTATTCATTGCATCTTATTTGAATTCTATGCACAGAGAAAATTGTTTAAATAGAATTATAACTGTGTGTGGTCTGCTTCTAGCCTATGGGTATCTTCTCCATCCTGGAAGAGGAGTGCATGTTCCCCAAGGCCACAGACACCTCCTTCAAGAACAAGCTGTATGAGCAGCATCTTGGAAAGTCCAACAACTTCCAGAAGCCCAAGGTTGTCAAAGGCAAGGTTGAGGCCCACTTCTCGCTGGTGCACTACGCGGGCACCGTGGACTACAACATTACTGGCTGGCTTGACAAGAACAAGGACCCCCTGAATGAGACCGTGGTCGGGCTGTACCAGAAGTCTTCACTGAAAACTTTAGCTTTCCTCTTCTCTGGGGCTCAAACTGCTGAAGCAGGTACTGCTCAAAAAAATCTAACACGTTCTCTGGGTGTTACCAAATGCGGTGCTAGATTGAGGCTGGTGATCTCAGAGCCCTCACAGAATTGCTGGCCAAACCCATTGTGTCTCCAAGTTTTGAGTAAGGAGGCTGTATTGTAATACAGCCTGTGGCTCCCTCCAGCACTGACAGAGGCCTATCGTGAAGGGCCAGAGAGGAACTGCCAGGATCTCAACCATAGCAAAACGTTGGCTTCCATGATTCTCTCCTGCTTCTCCCTCCACATCTGCTGGATATTGAGTATCTGGGGATATTTAAGGCAATATAATGGCAAACTTCTGCCTCTCAATTCTAGCTTCTATTGATGATTTTTAAAGTTATAGTGTCCCTAAGTGTCCTAATATTGAGGAGTCCTCTATCCAGTGAGACCAATGCCCTTCCCTTCATTTCCTAGTGATGAAATAAAATTACAGAAAAGTGGATGCAAACATGGTTGGCATAACAATTCATTCAAGTCCAACAGAGAGCCTAGTGGTGTCAAGAAATGTTCACTTCAGCACAAAAATCAGCAAATAGGCAAGAAATAACCCTGTTGATTCAAAACTGTATTTGAATGACATCTTTTCTTTTCTTTCTCCAGAGGCAGCTGGTGGTGGCAAGAAAGGTGGTAAGAAGAAGGGCTCTTCTTTCCAGACGGTGTCTGCCCTTTTCAGAGTAAGGGAGAAACTGTTCTTGACATTCCCCAGCCACTTTAGGAATCTGTTCAAATCAAAGGGTCTTCTTTTCACAAGTGTTTAGAAAAGGGCTGATATTAACTAGTGACATGTGTTAATCTAGCTTTGGAGAGAAGAGCTTTAAATTACTCAGAAATTTTTAGCTCATCTTTCATGTTAAGTCAAATAATAAACAATATTTTATAGGAAATTTTATAAAACTTAATACTCTTTAATTCATAATTTAGTTGAGTCACAAAAATAAGCAATGGCATGTACTTAGAGAGACAAAATAATCAGTAAGACTAATGAAAATCTAACAGCTAGCCTATAAGCAATGTAATACGGTATCCTTGTTCTTAATCTGGTCAATTCTCAAATATAACTGGTAGAACTGTTCCCTTTATAAAAAAAATTTATGCCCTAAACATTGATATAATTGGAAATGGGGAACCATTTTTATAAGAAAAAAGTCCAAATGTGGTGCAGGCTTGTATTTTCTTATTTGGAAAACCATGGGGTATAGGAGAAGAAAGTGTGACCATCTAGTATGGGAAGGCAATGGCCTTGTGAATGTATGTGGGTGACCAGGGGGTAGAAAGACAGACAGTACTTGTCCACAATAAAAAGCATCATGTGTCAGATTCTTTATGTGTGTAACTCTTGGCCACTCAAGTGGAGAAGGAAGTACTGAGGCAGAAACTGCATCTCAGGAGAAGCCTATCAAGGTGTTACCTTAAGTGAAAATGCTCCATGTAGGTCATTCAACTCCACCATAGACACTGATTTTATAGACATCATCAAAATGCTTAGTCTAAAGTCTGAGATAACAGGATTTTTCCTGACTTTACAGGAGAATTTGAACAAGCTGATGACCAACCTCAGGAGTACCCACCCCCATTTTGTGCGGTGTATCATCCCTAATGAGACAAAAACTCCTGGTAAGAAGTTCTAGAATGAAGGCACAAGGCATGATTGCCATACCTCCTTTTAAGCAAACTCTTCAATGAATAAATATCTATTTTCAGGGGCCATGGAGCATGAACTTGTCCTGCACCAGCTGAGGTGTAATGGTGTGCTGGAAGGCATCCGCATCTGCAGGAAGGGATTCCCAAGCAGAATCATTTACGCAGACTTCAAACAGAGGTCAGACTCTCCTAAATGATGCATCTCAAAGTTTAGCATAAATATATTTAATGCAGGCAAAACAGTTTAGTGAAAATATGCCTTTGTTATATTAATTTTCCACAAAAAGTAAAAAAACATATGCCTCAAAACACCTTTAAAATAAACAGACTACATATTTAAGTACTCTGCAAACTTTTCGTAGAATTTACCACGCTTCTGGGTTAGCTCATAGATGTATACATTAACTTTGATAATTATGAATACTATAATTTTGAGTGCTTAATATTTTTGGATTATCTCATTTAGTGCTTATAAAAACTCAGCAGAGGAAGTACTGCCAGGGACTCATTTTATAGACGAATAAACTAAGGCTAAAAGACATTAAGTTACTTACCCAAAGTCACATAGCTATTAAGTGGTTGAGTTAGGAACTTGCTCACGCATATATAGCTATCAGTAAGTCATTTTCTGTCACTTCTTTTGTATCTTCATCTTTTTCTCTCATACACTAATTTCCTAGTTTTGCAGAATCATGTCACACTAACAGCTCCTCAGCTCCCTTTTCTCCTCCCTAGATAAGTCCATCTTGAGAATCAAATAAAGGGCAAAGTGGACAAGAGGCTGAGTAACAGTTATAGGGTGTTGGTCTCTCCTAAGTCTGGGTCTGGGGGAACTGACAGAGAACTCCAGTGTCCAAGACCTAAAGCACTCCTATGTTGGATTTTAGGTGATTAGAACAGTTCCCTTTACCTAGAGCTTTCTACCAGATTCCTCATTAAACCTTGCTTTTTTAGACTCAGGATCTTAAAAAGCAAATGCATCTAGCAAGGATAACATGCTATATTTTATTAGACATCTATGCCTTAATGGGAATAAGATTATAGAACCCTTTCACATGAGAACAAGGTCTGATGAGGCAGAAAGTTGCAACTATGCAGGAAGGTAAAACGGAATAAGCATAGTCAATGCTAGATTGACTATCCATATATTCAATGTCCTTCCTGTGAACGAAATAGCATAATAAATTTTAAAACAGAAACTTTGATTGTTTAATGGATCATTTAATGCTTAGTTACTACTATTGTTATCAATAAACCAAGTTTTTTAAAAAGCTGTATGTACTTTAACAGATACAAGGTATTAAATGCAAGTGCTATCCCTGAAGGACAATTCATTGACAGCAAGAAGGCTTCTGAGAAGCTCCTTGCATCCATCGACATTGACCACACTCAGTATAGATTTGGTCACACCAAGGTAATCGTCTCTGAAGTCTACCTGACGTTATTCCTGTCGCTTTGAAGTTGATGTAGTTTCTGATCTACAACTCTGCTCATGCACAGGTCTTTTTCAAAGCTGGTCTTCTGGGGCTCCTAGAGGAGATGCGAGATGACAAGCTGGCCCAGCTGATTACCCGAACCCAGGCCAGGTGCAGAGGGTTCTTGGCAAGAGTGGAGTACCAGAAGATGGTGGAGAGAAGGTATGTAAACATAGTGTTTATTCATGTCTTCCTTCTTCAGAAACACATTTGAGGAGCCTTACAGTTAAGACTCAGATATGATAAGGCGACCAAAGTAATAAGGAATGAATCTGAGTCCTGCACTGAAGTGAAGAGATACATGTACCAGAAGACTTAGATAGAGCTCATCACATGAAATACATGCTGAATGTTTTGGGGATAGATCAGATATAGATATAGATATAGATATAGATATAGATATAGATACATAGATTTGGATATGGATATGGATATGGATATGGATATACCATCTGATTATTTCTATTATCAAACTATCATGATTTAAAATATTAAGGGCATTTATCTGTGAAAATTTTCCCTTCAGTAAGCTAAGGCAATGTCACCAGGTACATAGTTTTCTAGGGATCTAATATGATGCAGGGACAGTTTCAAGACTAAAGAGCCAGATATCTCAAACTGCAGGATGCATATGAATAGGACCCACAGTGAGAAGTGCATTTTCTATTTGTCATCTATACACCCATACATATATGTATGTGTAAATATATAAAGAATTTACATAAAACAAATTTTATTTCTATCACCTCTAGTTATGCTAATATGTTTATTGTATTCTATTTAATTAAAAATAATAAGTATCATGACCCTCTAGATATATATTTGGGCAGTTAATTGCCTAAATATGAGGATAATTAATTTTTAAAAATAATTTAGATGAAAACTAATGTGATATTATAGAATAGAACGCAAAATTCACACAATATTACAAAATAAAACCAGAGAATTTCAAAGAAATTCTGTTTTTAATGAGTCTGTTTATCCCATGTCTCATATCCCTGAGAGGCTAGTTGCCCTTCCCTACTCCTACTGGTATTCTCATCGAAAACTCTGAGAGCGCTGAGGCAGAGCCATACTCCTCAAAGGGTGGTGCTTGGACTGGCATCATCAGTGTCTCTTGCAAACTTGATAAAAATGCAAATGTTTAGGTTTCACCTCAGATCTTCTGAATCTGAATTTCTGGGGATAGAGTCTAGGAACCAATGTTTTAACAAGCCCTTTAGGTGATTTTTGTGTACAGCCAAGTTCGAGAAGCACTGAATTAGAGAATAAGTGATTAGCAAGTCCTGGACCAACACCACAAAATCAATGTTTTTCATTTGTGCTTTTGAAAATAGTTGAGAAAACAGTGGGGCAGCACTCTGAACTCTCACTGCCAAGGTTTCATCTAATTTTATCATCCGCACAATATCCAATTTGCATCAGTCTGCACTGATATTTCCGTGTCATTTCAGAGAAGCCCTTTTCTGCATCCAGTACAACGTCCGCTCCTTCATGAACGTCAAGCACTGGCCCTGGATGAAGCTCTTCTTCAAGATCAAGCCCCTCCTCAAGAGTGCGGAGACCGAGAAGGAGATGGCCAACATGAAGGAAGAGTTCGAGAAGACCAAAGAAGAACTTTCCAAGTCAGAGGCAAAAAGGAAGGAACTTGAAGAAAAGATGGTGTCACTCCTGCAAGAAAAAAATGACTTGCAGCTCCAAGTTCAGTCTGTAAGTAGTGGTGTTATCCTGGGTACTGCTAATCAGGATACAAATGCTACAAATATGCTCACGAGCAACATTAAGTTGGGTAGTCAGCATGAGAGACACACTGTAGGGAAAAACTGAAAGCATTCTGATTGTACTACTAAAGTCCAAATATTCCTTTATTGCCCAATAAACACCCCCACACCATCACCGGGCAATGAGGTAGAACAGAGGTAGAATGTTGTCTTCCATTTTGCAGTTTCATCAAACTATAGAATTTATGACTTATTTTCCTTTGAAGACAGTTCTTAAAAGTGATTTTCATATAAAACTATCCCAAATAGAAAAAAAGAGGAACAAATGTAATAATCTGAACAATAAAGATTTAATTAAAACAAACAAACAAACAAACAAAAAAAACTATCCCAAATAGAATATTAAGGGCAGGATAGCATGAAGAGAGTGATTTTTTCTCTGAAAGTTTCTTCAACTTCTAGATGTCTATAGATCATGAATCACAATACATACAGCTGACAACTGCAATATTTTACATCGAATTTTATTAAATTATTGCTTGTTATTGATTTCCAAAACTCAGACTTTCTCTCTCCAGTCCACCTCCACAGTCAGTGCCCACCATGTCATACCCAGATTTCTGCAGCAGCACCGAGTTGCTCTGCCTGCCGCCAACTCACTTTTCCTCCATCCAACCTGCTCACTGCTCACTCCTGAACCAATCCTTTTAGAAATGCTTCCATCAACCCTAATGCGTGATTTTTAAGACTGCCTTTCACTTGGTTTGAATTGAATCGGTCTGGCATAATTTACTCATCACAAAATCATATATTTTTCCTGTTAAGGTTGTTCTCTTTAGTCAAGTTTTGGGGTGTAACAAATCCTTCTTCTAGATTACAGAAGGAAAAAGAGGTGTTTTTCTTCCCCCACACTCTTCAAATCTTTCCTGAATTTTTCTCTCGTCCTTTAAGAATTGTTAGAATCTGTCCTACACCACTATATCCACCACCTGGCTCTAAGGAGCACATTTTATTCTTTTATGTACTCAAAGGCTGATATGGAGGCTCACTGATAAATATGCATATCAATTCCTCTCGCGTTTCCTGTATACCCCCAACCTTCTTAACATAGCAGATTGCCAGAAATTTCTTGATTACTTTATGCCTCAACTTGAATTTAGAGCAGGATCAGGATCATCCTACAGTATCACAAAGAGAAATAGTCTAGTAGCAGCTGCATCCCGAATGTCTCCTGATGGAATGCCTTCTCTCTTCCTGCTCCTTCCCTTAATAAATTGATTTCTAAAAACCAAATCCTACTCATCTGTCAAGGCCCAACTTAAATTCCATTTCATTTACAGAACCATCTCTGATATAACTTCTCTGAACTCTTATGTCACTAATCGCTTTCTGAATTAATGGTAGCTTTTAGGGGATAGGCTTTCTAACCTATTGTAGAATACAGTTGGTCCTTCATATTCATGGGTTCCTCATCTACAAATTTAACCAACTGTAAGTTGAAAATATTAGGAAAAATGTTATATTATTGCTGACATGTACTATATAGACAGGCCTGTGATAATTGTGTTTCTACTGACATGTAGAGACGTTTTTATTTTTGTCATTATTGCCTAAATAATATAGTATATCAACTACTTATATAGCATTTACCTTATATTTGTTTTATAAGTAATCTGGAGATGATCTGAAGTCTATGGGAGGATATTTGTAGGTTATATGCAAATACTATGCCATTTTATATAAATGACTTGAGCAACCGTGGATTTTGGTACCCATGAGGGGGTCCTGTAACCAATTCCTCACGGATACCAAGGAACAAGTGTATCCTCTACTAAATGCACAAGACAATAACTGATACGTTTTGCTTTTTCCACAATGTAGAATATCCTGCATTGCACGCAGATGGTTCACAAAAGTTTAAATTCAAAGAATAGCAGGAATTTACACTGTTATCATTGGAAATATTTCATTTATTCTTTCCAATTTTGTTTTGTTCCCAAATCAAGGAAGCTGAAAGCTTGGCTGATGCAGAGGAAAGATGTGACCAACTGATCAAAACCAAAATCCAGCTTGAAGCCAAAATCAAAGAGGTGACTGAGAGAGCCGAGGATGAGGAAGAGATCAATGCTGAGCTGACGGCCAAGAAGAGGAAACTGGAGGACGAATGTTCTGAACTGAAGAAAGACATTGATGACCTTGAGCTGACACTGGCCAAGGTTGAAAAGGAGAAGCATGCCACAGAGAACAAGGTATGAAATATATACAAGAAAAGCTTGTTATTATTATGGAATACAAGCACAAAACTGAATTCACCAAAATATAGCATGTAATGCAAAGTATTTTTACTTCCTAAGGTGAAAAACCTCACAGAAGAGATGGCAGGCCTGGACGAAACAATAGCTAAGCTGACCAAGGAGAAGAAGGCCCTCCAAGAGGCCCACCAGCAGACCCTGGATGACCTGCAGGCAGAAGAGGACAAAGTCAACACCCTGACCAAATCTAAAATCAAGCTAGAGCAGCAAGTGGATGATGTAAGTCTAGGATTACCAAGAAAATAATTTATTTTTTTAAAGAAAGACTAAGAAAACCTTTGGCTCAACATTATTTATTTTTAGCTTGAAGGGTCCTTAGAGCAAGAAAAGAAACTTCGCATGGACCTAGAAAGGGCTAAGAGGAAACTTGAAGGTGACCTCAAGTTGGCCCAAGAGTCCATAATGGACATTGAAAATGAAAAACAACAACTTGATGAAAAGTTAAAAAAGTAAGTATAAAAGAATTACTTATGAACTTGCTTCCAATAGTGGATATGGACTCAATTGTTATCTTTTGCTACTTTTCAAAAAGGAAAGAGTTTGAAATGAGCAATCTGCAAAGCAAGATTGAAGATGAACAGGCCCTTGGGATGCAGCTGCAGAAGAAGATCAAGGAGTTACAGGTAAATACCTGCTTTCCACCAGTGAAATCAACATGATAAAATTACTAACACAAGCTAAGTTTGTGTTTTTCATCACTCCCAGGCCCGTATTGAGGAGCTGGAGGAGGAAATTGAGGCAGAGCGGGCCTCTCGGGCCAAAGCAGAGAAGCAGCGCTCTGACCTCTCCCGGGAACTGGAGGAGATCAGCGAGCGGCTGGAGGAAGCTGGTGGGGCAACTTCAGCCCAGATTGAGATGAACAAGAAGCGGGAGGCTGAGTTCCAGAAAATGCGCAGGGACCTGGAGGAGGCCACCCTGCAGCACGAAGCCACGGCGGCTGCTCTGAGGAAGAAGCACGCAGACAGTGTGGCTGAACTTGGGGAGCAGATAGACAACCTGCAGAGGGTCAAGCAGAAGCTGGAGAAGGAGAAGAGTGAGATGAAGATGGAGATCGATGACCTCGCTAGTAACGTAGAAATAGTCTCTAAAGCCAAGGTACTACAGAGTCTGAAAAATTGGTTGTTAACAACAATAATCCTCTATGTACACATCATAAAGCAGCGGTTCTCAACCTGTGAGTCGTGACCCCTTTGGGTATCGAACGACCCTTTCACAGGGGTCGCCTAAATACATCCTGCCTATCAGATATTTACATTACGATTCATAACAGTAGCAAAATTACAGTTATGAAGTAGCAACGAAAATAATTTTATGGTTGGGGGTCACCACAACATGAGGAACTGTATTAAAGGGTCGCAGCATTAGGAAGGTTGAGAACCACTGCCATAAAGGCACAGGGTACTTTACACACATTATGACAGTTGTTCTATGCAGTAATCTAGGAGTTTTGTAAGGGAGACATTAGTGTTTGTATCATTTCTACTGAACATCTGAAGAAACTGAAATCAAAGAAGTTAAGTACATTGGCCCCATCACACCAATAATGAATAAAAGCATCAACTTTGAACATAGACCATCTGTGTTCTCTAGGTCGCCAATTGAAGAATACGGGTCTCCAATACTCTCAATTATCCAATAAGCAACATAAAGGCAGTGAAATATTGAACATGCTTTTAGAAAATATACCAAAAATTCTTACAAAATCTTAAATTTAGACCATAATCATGAATTTTTTTATAATATTGAACAGAGCTTCACAATTAGCTTTTTAAAAATCCCAATGTATATTTTCAACTTAGGACAGCATAAAATATACTGTCTATATCATGTTACATATAAGAGAGTTTGACTTATTTCATATGTAAAATTAAATATTTTTCAGAAAAAATTGTAGCTGCAGCTAAATTATGTTAAGATGCCTTCATTTCTTCCTTTGTGCTTTTCTCACACAGGGAAACCTAGAGAAAATGTGCCGCACGCTAGAGGACCAAGTGAGTGAACTGAAATCAAAGGAGGAAGAGCATCAGCGGCTGATCAATGACCTGACCGCCCAGAGGGGCCGCTTGCAGACTGAATCTGGTAACTCCCTCCTCTTCTATGCCGCCTAACAGTGGAGGTGATGTGGTTAAAGACAGCTGATTTGGTGATGTGAAAACCTAATAAAAGCAACTGAGAGCGGGTGATTCACCGAACAGCTCAGACTCTCAAACTTGCAAGGTCGCTTGGGGACGACGTTGGAGATAGAGGCTTCAAAGGACTGCATTAAGTGCTGCTCCAGAGAGGCCTTGAGTATTTGGCCACATTGAGAGGGTGTGGGGTTAGGAAACACTCCAATGTGGTTCCAGAGCTTCTATTTTAGACCAAGCTTCTTTTTATCTATATCGACTAGGGCAATGGATAACCCAGTCTCTAACAAGTCTTATAAAATGGGACCAGGTACAATTTGGTCCGTTAGCGCCCTTCTCTGAAAATTATCACCAGGTTTTACACAGGAGCATATAACCCTGAAAGACTAAATTATGGAGAAAACAAAAATATTTAAGGTGTATATATTCATTCAGATTAATGTGTTTCACCATAAACATCAGAAAATTAACATTACACATGAAGATGTCAATAAAGATCTCAATCATTTGAGCACTCAATTGGGGGGAGTTAAAATTTATTTCTAATATATACTTGCAAAATGTCTCTTCACTTAAAAAAATGGTGTTATTTCTTTTGCCTCTCAGGTGAATTTTCACGTCAGCTAGATGAAAAAGAAGCGATGGTGTCTCAGTTATCAAGGGGCAAACAAGCATATACTCAACAAATTGAGGAATTAAAGAGGCAACTTGAAGAGGAGATAAAGGTAACTATTATTATAAGACTCATTTTTTCCCTCCATGATCTGACTCTAATTGGAGTCCATTACATCAACTTTTAAAAGATTTTGAAACTTAATAAACATTTAAATATCCAGTAAAATGAAGATGTAACTATTTCCACAGGCCAAGAACGCCCTGGCCCATGCCCTGCAGTCAGCCCGCCACGACTGTGACCTTCTACGGGAACAGTATGAGGAGGAGCAGGAATCCAAGGCTGAACTACAGAGGGCGCTGTCCAAGGCCAACACTGAGGTTGCCCAGTGGAGGACCAAATACGAGACGGACGCCATCCAGCGCACAGAGGAGCTGGAGGAGGCCAAGTATGTGCACTGATATGAGAAAATGTACAAAATACTTTGCATATTAAATCAGAAAGCTACAATCTTTGAAGAATCCATGAATTAGCCCACAAATGGTCGTTAATTAGCTGCTATTTGCCAGGTATTCTGTGAAGAATGAATAAAACAAACATGATCTCTGCCCTCTTCATCTAAAATCTGGTTAAGGAAATAAAGGAGGACAGATAATTAGAACTTATTGCTGTTGGTCAAGCACGCAAGCTCATTGCTGCTTCAGGGCATTGCACTTGCTGGTCCCTGTCTGGAAAACTCTACCCCAACCTCCCTCCAGCTCATGCTCTGACTTCTTTTAGATTTTGATTCAAATGTCACCTCCTCTAATGAGCCTTCCCTGATTACCTAGAATAGTTGCTCACCACTTCCTCTTTTTTCCCCCTTCATTGCACTTATATCAGCATATGCTACTCTGCATTTTCTCACTTGTTTATTGCTTCTCTCTCACTTGTTTGGAAGCTTCATGAGACAAGGACCTTTTTCTATCCTGTTCACTGCTGTGTACCCAGTGTCTGGCTCATAAAGGGAGCTCATCAATATCTGTCCAATGAATGAGTGGATATTTTTAATACGAAGATTTTTAATATAAAGTTCCCAATTCCTTTCAGTGTGGTAATAGTTCACAATTCTTGTTTTGGTTCACTTCTCTCTACAAATGTGTGTAATCCTCAAGGAAGAAGCTGGCCCAGCGTCTGCAGGACGCCGAGGAACACGTAGAAGCTGTGAACGCCAAGTGTGCCTCTCTTGAGAAGACCAAGCAGCGATTACAGAATGAGGTGGAGGACCTCATGCTTGATGTGGAGAGAACTAACGCCGCCTGCGCAGCCCTGGACAAGAAGCAGAGGAACTTTGACAAGGTAATTTCTGCAGCCGCCTTTGCTCTCCACTATTTTCCTCCATCCTTGACAGCACGTAACCACTCTCGGTTTTTCAGATCCTGGCAGAATGGAAACAGAAGTATGAGGAAACCCATGCCGAACTCGAGGCCTCCCAGAAGGAGGCCCGCTCTCTTGGCACTGAGCTGTTCAAGATGAAGAACGCCTACGAGGAATCCCTGGACCAGCTAGAAACGCTCAAACGGGAGAACAAAAACTTGCAGCGTGAGTTCCTTTCACTCTCAGCGATAGTCATGCCTTGAAGGAAGCTTTCTCTTATGTCCTTTGTCTGACCAAATCTCTACCTGTCTTTTACCGGAACAACAGAGGAGATTTCTGACCTCACGGAGCAGATTGCAGAAGGAGGGAAACGTATCCATGAACTGGAGAAAATAAAGAAGCAAATTGAACAAGAAAAGTCTGAACTACAGGCTGCTTTAGAGGAAGCAGAGGTACAGGTCAAAGTGTGCATTACAAATAAATTCAGAAAAGAATTAGGCCCATCCACTACAGATTGAATAGAAAGATAAAAGGCACAAAATTTGTGAAAGAAAAGGTGTGCAAAAAACTTCCAAATGTTTCCATTCCCCGCTAATGTCACTCTTGCTGTCATTCAGGCATCTCTTGAACACGAAGAGGGAAAGATCCTGCGCATCCAGCTGGAGTTGAACCAAGTCAAGTCTGAAATTGACAGGAAAATTGCTGAAAAGGATGAGGAGATTGACCAGATGAAGAGAAACCACATTAGAGTGGTGGAGTCCATGCAGAGCTCGCTGGATGCTGAGATCAGGAGCAGGAATGATGCCATCAGGATCAAGAAGAAGATGGAGGGAGACCTTAATGAAATGGAAATCCAGCTGAACCACGCCAACCGCATGTCTGCTGAGGCCCTGAAGAACTACAGGAACACACAAGGCATTCTCAAGGTAAAAGGGGTCAAGAGACGGCCCCATAGCAGGTGAAGTTGAAGCCCTGAGAACAAGATGTCTCAATGATTCTTCATCCCACAGGACACCCAGCTACACCTGGATGATGCTCTCCGGGGCCAGGAGGACCTGAAGGAGCAGCTGGCCATGGTTGAGCGTAGAGCCAACCTGCTGCAGGCTGAGATTGAGGAGCTGAGGGCCACTCTGGAGCAGACGGAGAGGAGCAGGAAAGTCGCAGAACAGGAGCTGCTGGATGCCAGTGAGCGTGTCCAGCTCCTGCACACCCAGGTGAGATTCAGCACAAAGAACTCGCCTTTAATAAATGTGTATATATCCCAGAAAATATAAGCTTAAATTTATATCTGACAGCCAGGTTTTATGTTTCTACCAAATTTTCACTGTATTATTGAGAAATCTTTTGCTCTTTTATTTTGCGTAAGTTATTTTTTCTTCCTATAATATTCTAAGGCTACTCATATTATTTTGTGTTAACATCTTTATTGGCCCTAGTTATCAGTATTGAGGGTTTTATTGTGGAGAAATGGAATGTCTGAATATCTGTTATCATTTTATGCCTGTGAATGGTCTCATTGGTAAATAGCAGTTATAAAATTATAGAGATATTTGCCCTAATTATGAACTATGTACTTGAAGATGCTGAATATTCTATAACATTTCTATTTTATATAATTGTACCACATAACAAAATCATATTGAAGGTCATTTGACTTACATATTTTTATCTGAATTAAAAAAAATAGCTACCACTAAGTTCTTAGGTAACATGATAAAAAATTTATAACTTATTTTTAAACAGAACACCAGCCTGATCAACACCAAGAAGAAGCTTGAGACAGACATTACCCAAATACAAGCAGAGATGGAGGACATTGTCCAGGAAGCTCGCAACGCAGAAGATAAGGCCAAGAAGGCCATCACTGATGTGAGCAGAGGGCAACGCAGTAGTGGTCAGACTGATGTGCTATCTCAGCTCCCTCAGCTGATTATGTTTTATTGCTAATTAGGCGGCCATGATGGCCGAGGAGCTGAAGAAGGAGCAGGACACCAGCGCCCACCTGGAGCGGATGAAGAAGAACCTGGAGCAGACGGTGAAGGACCTGCAGCACCGTCTGGATGAGGCTGAGCAGATGGCCCTGAAGGGCGGGAAGAAGCAGATCCAGAAACTGGAGGCCAGAGTGGGTATCTCAACATCTATTTCCATTTGCTCCCAATGCCTCACTGGATCACAGTTCTTACGAGCCTATTTATTCACAGGTGCGTGAGCTGGAAGGCGAGGTTGAGAGTGAGCAAAAGCGTAATGTTGAAGCTGTCAAAGGTCTGCGTAAACATGAGAGGAGAGTGAAGGAACTCACTTACCAGGTACAGCAATAATTTTTATCAGCTAAGCTGTACTCCATATATATGTGAAATTCTCATATGCAATGATATGTGAAATTCTCATATGCAATGATATAACAACCATATTATTTAGAAGTAAAACTCTATGCTTTTTATTCTTTCAGACGGAAGAAGATAGGAAAAATATTCTCAGGCTTCAGGATTTGGTAGATAAACTTCAGGCAAAGGTGAAATCTTACAAGAGACAAGCTGAGGAAGCTGTAAGTATCCTTAAGCTAG
Source organism: Myotis nattereri (assembly GCF_964212035.1). Classification (NCBI taxonomy): domain Eukaryota; kingdom Metazoa; phylum Chordata; class Mammalia; order Chiroptera; family Vespertilionidae; genus Myotis; species Myotis nattereri. Next base: position 14,564,444 of record NC_138091.1, read on the forward strand.
AAGGGAGGAGACAAGTCCCCTGGTTAAGAAAAGTTAATAAATAATTAGATTTACTACTCCTTGTAGTAAATAAGCTATTTGCTTTATAGAGACTATGTACTTCTTAAAAACTTTTGTGCCCTTTTATACTTATTGCTCATTATTGATAACATTAATAGCTTGATTTAAAAAGTCAATTTTCAATCCACAAAGAAATCTCAAAAAATTTCAAAACAGAAATAATACAGGCCACATTTTCTCACGACAGCATGTAAAATTGTAAAGTGATGAGAGATATAAACAAAAATTCCCAAATGCTTAAACATTAAGAAGCTACCTTTCCTAAATATTTTGGGCTAAAACAGAAATCAAAAACATAATTACTTAATAGTTGTCCATTATAAATAATATTTCAAGGTAGATACTATTTTCACAAACTTATAGAATATAGTCAAAGCTGTCCTTGGAGGACAAGTCATTGCTTCATATGCTTTTGTTATGAATAAAAATAAAATAACTGGCAGTCCAATAAAAAAATTATAAATAATAATAAAAGTAAGAAGTACTAATAAAAATAAAGGTAGAAATTGATGAACAAGAGTGTGTTATATTCTAATTTGATAATTTCAGTACTATCTGATAGTCTCTAGGGAGTTAATAAAATAATAGTAATAAAATAAATACACTTATATCTAGCTTAATTGAGGAAAAAGAGAAAAAAATACAAACTCTCAACATAGAAATGAGATAGACAAACCATATAAGTAGGTTTACATTTTTAAAATGTAAAATATAAATCTGTCAACAAAGTTGAAATCTAGAAGAAATTGGTGATTTTTATAGAAGAACATAAATTAGTAAGTTGGCTAAGTAATTTATTTCAGAATTACTTCTGAAGATGAGCTCAACTCCAGATAGTCTTTCAAAACTTCAAGTAACAGATAATCCCCCAGCTATGTTAGCCATTGCAGAGCATGGGAAAATATGAAAAGATTCCCAAATTATTTTAAGAAGCTCACATAACCTTCATGCCAAAACCTGTCCAAGAGAGAAAGAGGGGGAAAACTAAAGGCAGTGTTACTAATGAATATAATTACAGTGGGGCCTTGATTTACGAGTGTCCCGACTAACGAGTTTTTTGAGATACCAGCTGTCTCTCGGCCGATTTTTTGCATTGAGTTGATAGAGTAATTTGAGTTAACGAGCTCCTTAACAAGCTCGGTCTCGGAACGAATTAAACTCATAAGTCAAGGCCCCACTGTATAGTAAAAATAAATTACTAAGCTGCGGAAACCCTTACTTTTAGAAAATATATTTTTATTGATTTCAGAGAGGAAGGGAGATGGAGAAAGAGATAGAAACATCAATGATGAGAGAGAATCACTGATTGGCTGCCTCCTGCATGCCCCCTACTGGGGATCAAGCCCGCAACCCCGGCATGTGCACCAAAGGTGACCTCCTGGTTCATAGGTCAACACTCAATCACTGAGCCATGCCAGCAAGGCTAAAACTCTTACTTTATTCAGGATATTGTCCATTAGTGATTAAATAGGTTCAATTCTTATAATGCAAGGAATATTTAATATTAGGGAAATCTCTCAATAGAATCATTACATCCAGAAAAGGAGAAAAAAAAGTGAGTGATTGTATTAAAATGTGACAAAATAATATATCATGAAATTAAACATTTTTTCAAGTTAAAGAAACTATTGAGAAATTCATCCTTGCCCTAGCTGGTTTGGCTCAGTGGATAGAGTGTCCATCAAGGGCACGTACCTCGGTTGTAGGCTCAATCCTGGTCCTGGTTGGGGCACGTGCAGAAGGCAACCAATGTGTCTCTCTCACATTTACGTTTCTCTCTGTCTCTCCCCCTCCCTTACAATCTCTCTAAAAATCAATGGAAAAATATCCTCGGGTGAGAGTTAATAAAAAGTAGAGAGAGAAATTCATCCTTGCTCTGGTCAGTGTGACTCAGTTTGCTGGACATTGTTTCATGCACCAAAAGGTTGCCGGTTTGATTCTTGCTCAAGGCACACAATGGGTTGTGAGCTCGATCCCCAGTAGGGGGCATGCAGGAGGCAGCTAGCTGTTAGATGTTCTGCTCTCACATGGATGTTTCTCTCTCTCTAAAAAAAATCTTTTTTTAAAAGAAATTCAGTCTTAATATGATAAAGAATATCTAACTCGTGCAAACAGTCATCTTATAGCAAGCATTAACAAGCATGACAATATTCTTGCCTCCTTCTCTGCTCTTAAACTTTTTCTTGCTCTACTTGTGGTATGTATCTTTTAATACGTTTTGGTTGCAAAAATATGGATGTGATTATTTATGAGATACCAAATCCCAAATAAATCATAACGTTAATTTCAATGATATGCAGAATCCAGAAGGTAAGACAATCATGTCTCTTGTTGAGTATTTTAATTTCTTTGTAGATGCCAAGTCTGTTCTCCCCTTAGGCTTATACAGTCTAGAAAGATGCACAGTATGGGTTCCTTACAATTCCATTTTTATTCTCAGGAGGAACAATCCAATACAAATCTATCTAAATTCCGCAAGCTCCAGCACGAGCTGGAGGAGGCTGAGGAGCGGGCCGACATCGCTGAGTCCCAGGTCAACAAGCTGCGGGTGAAGAGCCGGGAGGTTCACACAAAAATTATAAATGAAGAGTGATTGTGCCCTGATGTTATGGAGTGACTAAAGAGAAGCACAAAATGTGAAATCTTTGGTCATGTCTATCTGTAATTACTGTCTATTCCACCCTATGCAACGGAAATAAAAGCATAGGGTGCTTTGCAAACAATGTCCTTAGACTGGTCTTTTCTCTCTCTCCTAAATGGATGTCAAAGCTTGAATAATCACAAGGCCATCAAACAATACCCTTCAACGGACCACTAAGAAGTAGTTATGCATTTACTTTTATTTTAGGTCTATAGTAATACTTTAAAACTATAAAGTTGTCGCTAATTAAGGAAGCCAGTTTTGATGAACAGAAATCTGGAAGTTCTTTTGTATTTCTTTCTAACCTTTCCCTAATACTGGAGTATAGTAGGGTCTTAGAAAGCTCCTGCTTCCCCTAATATGAACCTAATTTTCCAGGTCTATGCAAAGAATGGCACTAGCTCTATTCTCACATAGGGGATTCAGGCTAAAATGTATCATTAACTCTCCTTGCTTAATAATTGTTATCAAGACTACAAATACAAAGTATTATTAGCACATGAAGGTTTTCATCATCAATACCAATATATTGTCTATTCACAGTGTGTGCACTAGGTAATGGGTGTGACATGAAAGAGTTTGATGTGACTCCCTATGAAAGTTACAGGTTGATTATACAGTTTGGATACAAAGAGAATATTTAACATCAGTAAGCTGTTTATTGGCCTCTGTTTCCAGACTTTGTGGCCTCCTATGTAATAAATAAAACATAAATCTCAAAATAGATTATTTATATATTCAACACACATAATGATGAGTATGAGTTTGGTGCAAAAAACAGATAATGGCGGCACTCTTAATTACTCCGAGTTTTCCTGGAGGATTGATTTTTAAACTGGATTCAGTTAAGATCACAGCCAAACATATAACCTTCCTTGGCAGCATAAATGAAAAGTTAACAGGTAACTTTCCATCTAAATAGAAAAGAAGTGTACACTGGTGTAAACGGCACCGTGAGACAATAACTCAAATTGGATGTGAGCAGTTTAACAGGTAGCACTGGCCTTAGGGTGTGTAATTGTCCTTCTCACTGCAATGGCCCTTCTTTCACTTGTTTATGTGCATCATAATTGGCAACAATGACCAAAAGTGGTGTCTTACATTCTACTTTTTGAAAAATCTATCCAGAGCAGGTCAAAAGGCTCTTAAAATTCCCATCAAATCCTATTGAGAGCATTATTAAAATGTTTTATCTTCCTGAGAATCATTACCCATATTTTCCAGATGCCCTATAAAGAAAACGGACATGTAAGAAAATAAAATGATGTGCCTGTGGTAACAAAGTGGGTCAAGAGTTGGTTAGGGAAGCCCCTCTCAGAAGAATGTCTCCTTTAAGACCCTTTCCCCGATGGCTTTAATCCACCCCAGGTAGAAGAGTCTTACAGCAATCACACTGCATTGCATCAGGTGACCAGCATCTAGATTACTGTGGGATTTGTGAAAATTCTCTTCTATTCTTTGGATTTCAGTTGCATAATTAGTAAGATGAGTGATATGGATTAGATGGTCTCTTACACTAATACTATCATGTGACCATTACAACCAGTATCTCCAGGCATCTGCTTTCATAAGGCAACTCTGTCCACTAAATCGATAGAAATATAAGCACAATAATACTACAGGAATGATAGCAAAACAGGGAATGTTAAGCGAATTTGATGTCAGTTCCAGACAGACAATGCTGACATAAAGAGATGCAGGTCACAGAGATAACAGCACAAATATTTTTTAAAATTAAAAATTAGAATAGAAAACAATGTTCAGATATTGTTTGTAAGCAAAATGTGAAATATATACCATGGGTTGTTGATGGAAGAGAAGTCATAGTTGCTGATTTATAGACAGAGAAAAGCCCTTTTTTTCTTATGTTGAGTTTCATAGAAGAAACAGGATTTCACAAGCAACTTGCATTAAAAACAAACAAACAAAAACGAGAGAAGCAGGACATCTCAGCTCAGAGAGATAATCCAGTTTTGGAGCAAGTTTGAAGTGGGAGTGGTATAATGTGACAATGAATCCGAGACGACTGGCCCGGGAAAACAAATGAAGCTATCTTTGGCTGCTCTTCATGAAGCAAATTTTAAAATTAAATTTCCAGGCAAAACCAATAAAAAATATCATGCATTCTTGGGAGGAACTAAGGATCTTTTCACAATTCTCTGGTAAAAAGCAGAATCGTCCTTCCCTGGTGTAGTATCTGCAATTGTGCAGGCAGTTGACAAGACTTCCCACAGTTGACACAGTGAAACAGAAGAGCAGCAGGCAAAAAAGTCCAGGGATTGCAGAACATAGCGCCTCTGAAACAGCACCTCACTTTCAGGTTGCCAACAACTCAAATTATTTATAGGAGATTGATTCATATACTTAACCCAATGAGAGGGGAAATATTTCTAATTATATCCAAACATCTTTAATATGAAGGGAATTATGTTTAGAGACCTTCATTGCCAAAAACATGTTTTGCCAGACATGTTTTAAGAAAGAGGAGGAGGCTACGTGTTTTCCATATTTGATCCTATAACAGAATCCTTGGAATGAGTATGACTTGTCTTTCCTCATAAAGCTATAAAAGTGCCCTTGGAATGAGTATGCCTCGTCTTTCCTCATAAAGCTTCAAGGTACGTGTGTGGGAGGACAGGGCTCTGTGCGAAGGACGGTAAGGGATGCTGGCTGCCCTCACACATGCCAGGCCACATATCCTGGCTCCCACTGCCCCTGGCAGCCCTGCCAGTGAGGCACCAACGTACTCCGGAGCAATTTTAATTAGACGTTTTAGTGGCCCCAGTCATTTTCTGGTCCCGACTTAAGAATTATGCAGGCTATAATTGGGAATTGTTAGAATGTGATGCAGAATAAGTTTGTCTTTTTTCTTGCAGTTCTGATCCACTTCCAGATTGCAGCTCTAAGGTAAGAGACTGATTTTTTTTCTCATTCCTCAAGGGTGTAAGAAACCTTCTGCAGTGGCTTGGAGAGGGGTCAGGGGTTATCAAAGCATTTCAATTCCATGGATGGTCATACTTCCCTTGAAAAATTTTGAAGGAGACTTAGAAACTGATTTCATATGCATTTATGTCCTTTGTCATATATAAAAATGCTTTCTCAGGTCTTTAGGCATTTTATACATAATTTTTCTATTTGCAACACTGCAGGTTGTCTTTTAAATAGTTTAATTCTAACATGCAATACATTTCAGTGTTATTAATTTATAGAGAAAATGTAAATTTCCTATACTACAGCTTTTACCCAGCACTAAATAATATAAAAAACTAGAGATGTTGTCTAAATGGATTGAATCCTTGCCTTGGAAAGTGGCTTAAATCTGCATGTTGTTTCATAATCTGTAAAATGGAAAATTTTTAAAATATGGAAAATGATGATGAATAATTTCAGCAAGACAAAGCATTTTAATTGTGTCACTCTAATCACTGGACTCTGGGAAAATGTGGAAAAGTCTGCTCAAGTGCTTTAAGTTTTCCTGGAAAGATATCATTGTTATTATAAAATGGATTACCTATTATCATTGTGGACAGGATTAATGAATGTTAAAGTGGCAAGAGACTGATCTTGAAAATGTTTGTGAAATTTTTATAATATTAGTAACAAAGCAAGAAAATACAAGTAATAACATTTTATCTTAAGTCTTTGATACACACTAAAGACAGGTGAAAGAGCTTAGTTTGTCAAAATTATGGTACAGGAACAAGAGCAATTGATGAATAGAATCTATTTTAACAAAATGATGCAAAACAAAGCCCTCACATTCTGGCTTTCCTTTATTAGTCTCTGAAAATCTAAATCTAGAATGAAAAGATTTACACCACAGGCAAAATAGTTCCTAGAACTTTTGCAACCTATTTCTATAGTTCTTTTACTCACAAAGCCAGCTTTGAGCTATCTGCTGCATCCACCTTGTGTTCTGAGAGGTGTGAAGGATGCCACAGAGGGGAAGGTGCTCCCTGCCTGCGAGGTACTTATCATCCAATTGGAAGATGAGAACAGTACGTGGAAGAGATGGAGAACACCCTGCCATCATCTTGCTTTGTGTTTTGTATAAACCAATAAATAATAGGCAGCTTATAAAAATCAATATACATATGTAATAGAACTCAGAAAGCAACTACAATATCAAAGAGTAAGTGAGCCAGGTTACAACAGTTTCTTTCCAAATGCATGATTAAGTGTCTGTCAGCACTGGCATGGAACACAGACACTGACATTTCTCCTCTAGCCAAGCCAGGGAGGTGGTCATACTCAATGCTCAGCTGGCCAGTGAATAAAAAATGTTTTTTCTTCTCTTAAATTAAAAAAAGCATTTTTCCAGTTAGTTTACTTTCAATATTATTCTGTGTTAGTTTCGGACATACAGCCAAGTGGTTAGAAAATCAGATGATGTTTTATTTTTTAAACATGAATCTAATGGTTCAGTTTCTGAATTTCTCTACTATCTTTTCTTCGTATGCCAGGCAAAGTCTCCAACGGCGCTGCCATCGCTAACCCGCAGCCATGAGTTCCGACCAGGAGATGGCTATTTTTGGGGAGGCTGCTCCTTTCCTCCGAAAGTCTGAAAAAGAGCGAATTGAGGCCCAAAACAAGCCCTTTGATGCCAAGTCATCAGTGTTTGTGGTGGACCCTAAAGAGTCCTTTGTGAAAGCATTTGTGCAGAGCAGGGAATCGGGGAAGGTGACAGTCAAGACTGAAAAAGGAGCTGTGAGTAAATCACCTGGAGATGGTTAGACTGGCCTGCATTTTGTCTTAGGTGAGCTGACACTGATTTTTTGATCTGGCCTCTCTTACTTCGCAGACTGTAACTGTGAAAGATGACCAAGTGTACCCCATGAACCCTCCCAAATACGACAAGATCGAGGACATGGCCATGATGACCCACTTGCATGAGCCCGCTGTGCTGTACAACCTCAAAGAGCGCTATGCAGCCTGGATGATCTACGTGAGTGCCTTATCATGGCCTTCTGCTCATACAGGTAGTTAATATTTTTTTAAAAATAGTAATTAAGGTCTCCATAAAATAATTATGATTTTTTCTTTTGGTGCAGACCTACTCAGGCCTCTTCTGTGTCACTGTCAACCCCTACAAGTGGCTGCCGGTGTATAACGCAGAGGTGGTGTCCGCCTACCGAGGCAAAAAGCGCCAGGAGGCCCCGCCCCACATCTTCTCCATCTCTGACAACGCCTATCAGTTCATGCTGACTGGTGAGTAGTTCAGCTGGTTCTTCTATGAATTATTTTACCACCTACAGTCAGAAAATGTTAAAACTATAAAGACCTTTAGAAATAATCTAATCAAACCCACTAGTTGTCCAGAAGGGGAGACTAGAACACAACGAGGTACATACTGTAAAAGTGGGGACTAAAACTCAATTCTCCTGATTCCACCTCCATGATCCTGCCAGGGCAGGAAACTGCCCCATCCCTATCGTCTGCTTAGCTAGTCTCCCTGCTTGAAAAGATGTGATTTATTTTATATATTTCAGTAGCAAGAGTAAGATGAAGTAATAACTGTCTGAATAGAAATAAAAAATGTGTTCAATCATTTTAGTGCCTAAGTTTCTTGTAGATGCTTTTAGAAGTACTTTTATCTCTTTAAAGCATCAGAGCTCACTTCAGATATGATATCCTTTCTTTGAATGAAGGGGTGTTTAAGGCCTACAGGCATATAAACAGAAATTGTTATTTTTCCCCTTTAAAAAGGTTTTACTCTGATCGAAGCACCCTCTTTCACTTGCTCTTTCTTTGACCCAATGCCATACTTTTGGGAAGACTGAGCAGTTAGGGTTGCAATCTGTGGCCATGACACAAAGGCGTGTGTGTGTGTGTGTGTGTGTGTGTGTGTGTGTGTGTGTGTCTCCAATGTATCCATTTAGAAAGTAAATCTCAACCTTAGCTTAATACTATTTTAACCAATTAAACTACAGCCCAAACCCTTAGCATATTGTGCATTTTCCAGTTGCATGCATTATCAGCACTCAGCATGACACTGAAATCCACACATGACAACTAGGGAATGTATCTATCTGCCTTTGCAAAGTACTATTCTTTATTGTAAACCAGAAGGACACACTTCCTGTGGGGGCTTAAGGAATTTAAGATATGACAACACTTTATATATTTTTCTTCCTCAACTTAAGAATAATATCATATATAACTTTACAATAATATATTGAAAAACTTCATTGGATATGACACATATGCTCAATGTCCTAAGTGTTTCCCTATACAAAGTTTTGTTTGGGTAACTGGTAAATATGCTGATTGTCCACTGTTTTTCTTTCAGATCGGGAGAATCAGTCTATCCTAATCACGTATGTATTCCTACTCTGAGTCTTATTAGTATTTTATTCTCACTGGGATAATAAAAACCAAAAGAAGAAATTTAGCCCACATACTAAAGCAATAGCATAATCAGCCTAAAACTAGATACTGGATTTTAGAATGTATCAGAATGTAAAATAACAATGCCGCAAATTACATCATTCTAGTCCAGTCTTGAAAGTTCCACAGGACTTACCTGGGAGAAGGAGATACAAAATCCATTCTTCGGACATGGCCTAAACCCGGCACAGCTCAGTGAGCAATGTATAGCCTTCTGAAGGTTAAGCATTTTGGGAATGTTACCAGTGGTTTTTAAGGCCTACTTGAGGAATGTCTACTCCTTCCAAGACCTAACTTGAGCCCTATCTTTGGTCTAAGGAAACTGAAGAACACTTGCATTTTTTCATAGTTTAAACCAATAGTTTAATTTCTTACCTAGTTGTTGAGTGGCTGCTTTTTGGACCACTCATGCCCAGGCCTCAGCACCTAGAAGAGAGCCTGGCGTATTTTAAGCACTAAAGAAATATGTGTTACATGAATAATGAATTAATGAATTTATATCTTGTCAATGATAAGCAACAGAAGTAATATGAGCTTTATGTAGGCACAGAAAAAGATCTAGGAGACTTTGATACAGGCATAAAATAGGTGCTTAGGTAGTAAATGCTTATGGTGGAAGTAGTTTCATGGCTTAATTTCTCATATTCGCTTGGTCACCATTTGACAGCGGAGAATCTGGTGCGGGGAAGACTGTGAACACCAAGCGTGTCATCCAGTACTTTGCAACAATTGCAGTTACTGGGGAGAAGAAGAAGGAGGAAGGTTCTGGCAAAATGAAGGTGAGTCCAATACCACAGTCAGAATCAAGACTGTCGGGGCGCTCAGGAAGTGGGGAGCCTCAGATGTGAGCACTGCGCTTGCCTTTGCAGGGGACACTGGAAGATCAAATCATCAGTGCCAACCCCCTGCTGGAGGCCTTTGGCAATGCCAAGACCGTGAGGAATGACAACTCCTCTCGCTTTGTAAGTGTCTTGGTCACAGAGGGGTCTTCTCAGCCTTTAAATGCCAGGGAAAGCATGTCTGAATTTTCATTTCAATCTCATCTTTCTTGTGTGCTGCAAGCTTTGCACATAATATCTTTTTTACTTGCAAGGGTAAATTCATCAGGATCCACTTTGGTACCACAGGAAAACTGGCTTCTGCTGATATTGAAACATGTGAGTAACAGGACCTCCTAAATAGAATCCAAGAATGACAAATGATGGTTTGGAGGAACATCTTGCAGCTCCTGCTGAGCCTAGAGCTTGTTTAATACCATTCTGCTGCCAAACATGCCCACAGTTAATGCCAATCTTAACCAGAGCCCACAGTGTACTTTATTCACGTCAGTCATGAGCTAATGATTCTGTAATAACTGCGAGGAGCTGTTAGGCTTGTCTGAATTATTCCAACCTCAGAATTGACCTCAAAATTTTCTAAGATGCCGAAACCGGTTTGGCTCAGTGGATAGAGCGTCAGCCTGCGGACTGAAAGGTCCCAGTTTCGATTCCGGTCAAGGGCATGTACCTGGGTTGCGGGCAAATCCCCAGTGGGGGATGTGCAGGAGGCGGCTGGTCGATGTTTCTCTCTCATCGATGTTTCTGACTCTCTATCTCTCTCCCTTCCTCTCTGTAAAAAATCAATAAAATATATTTAAAAAAAAATTTTTCTAAGAAAAAAAACCAAAACTAACACTAGGGATAAATGAGTTGCCTCTGGGTGGAATATGTCTGATTGCTTCCAAGTCCGAGCCTTGATAAATTTCACTTTTAGTATTCCCTCTATTATAAAGTGAGAAGAGATCCTGGGGAGGAGGAGTTAAAGAATCTATTATATTTCATGCATCAGGCATCTTCTGTAGGAGAAATGAATATGCCTTGGGCCAGCAAGCTTTAGTTTCTTTCTAGAGATTTAAGAGCAACTGCCATTGTAGAGATGTACTATGTGGTACCTCATGGGAACATTCAGCTGAAATCGCAAGGGGCCAATAAAATAGAACTGATGACCATAATGCCAAGTCACCCCAGGAACTTGACAATTTCCCTCCAATCTAATATCTACTTTCCACTGCAGATCTTCTGGAGAAGTCCAGAGTTACTTTCCAGCTAAAGGCGGAAAGAAGTTACCATATTTTTTATCAGATCATGTCTAACAAGAAGCCAGAACTGATTGGTAAGAAAGATCTTAAATTCACAGATGAAAGTTAATCTTTTTTATTAACAACCTGTAATGTACAATGTATCTCCTGAATTCTATGTGCCCAGAAATGCTCCTGATCACCACGAACCCATATGACTATGCCTTTGTCAGTCAAGGGGAGATCACAGTCCCCAGCATTGATGACCAAGAAGAGTTGATAGCCACGGATGTAAGTTACACATGCAGGTTTTTAAAACTACATTATGCATGGGAATGACAATAGCAACCTACTGTAGGTGTGGTAAGAATATAGTATAAATTCTTCTAAATAAGTTAGTCTCTTCTGCCCTAATCTTTATCCTCTCACTTCTCCCGGTAGAGTGCCATTGACATCCTGGGCTTCACTTCTGAAGAAAGAGGTGCCATCTATAAGCTCACAGGGGCAGTAATGCACTATGGGAACATGAAATTCAAGCAAAAGCAGCGTGAGGAGCAAGCTGAGCCAGATGGCACTGAAGGTATAAAAATGTAGCTACATCTGGGTTTAACAGGAGAATCTAGGCAAAAAAGCCAGTTCCTAACTCATGTCTCATTTACAACTAAGCTTCTGATGAACACACAGAAATGTACTCCTACACAGACTTTCTATAGTGATGCACTCTCTACTCTGAACAGTGGGGTGCACATCAGATCATGTTGTGTTCCTAAATTGTGTCTCTATAGTTGCTGACAAAGCGGCCTATCTCCAGGGTCTGAACTCTGCTGATCTGCTCAAAGCCCTTTGCTACCCCAGGGTCAAGGTCGGCAACGAGTATGTCACCAAAGGCCAAACTGTACAGCAGGTAAGCCCACGACCTTAATGAATGACACATATGCTAAGCCTTCCCAAGATGTCTTTAATAACATCAAGTTATTACTCTGAAGGTGATCAATTCAGTGGGTGCTCTGGCCAAAGCCGTCTATGAGAAGATGTTCCTGTGGATGGTCACCCGCATCAACCAGCAGCTGGACACCAAGCAGCCCAGGCAGTTCTTCATTGGGGTCTTGGACATCGCTGGCTTTGAGATCTTTGATGTGAGTCATCAGAAACTTTGAGCAGGGAAGTTTACAAATCATGCTACTGCAATCAATACTGAAAAAGTTCTATGAGAAATAGCTGTACTACAAACTAAATAGGCATGTGAAAGAAGACTGAAAGTCCATAAAAGGGCACGAACTTGGAATGTGACAGGTCTGGACTCAAACTCCAACTCTGTCAATTCCTACCTAAGTGAACTTGGATGATGGGAATGGTATCTGACCAATCACAGGACAAATTCAACTAGGACCGATAGGTAAATCACATATCACTCCATTAATCACATATCACTCTATTATTAATAACAACCCACAGACCATAGTGACTCAGATGTAGCAACCTTAGCTAGTTATATGACATAATCAGAGAGATAAATTCCTATGAAACCTATAAGTAAAAATATATATTGTGAAAACCAAATAATTGTTTTATTGCATAAGGAGTATCATTCAGACCCTGTTTATTCCTACTTAGGAGATACTTCCAACGAGGGTGCTAACACTTCCTCACCCACAGCAGCAAAAAAGACAGGCGGAATGAAGCCATACCATCCTGAGGGCAGCTGGGCTTACCGATTAAGAAAGCCCCTATCCAATAGAAGCTTTTATTATAAAATTAACGGTAATTTGTATTTTATACTTATATTTAGTACAACAGCCTGGAGCAGCTGTGCATCAACTTCACCAACGAGAAACTGCAACAGTTTTTCAACCACCACATGTTCGTGCTGGAGCAGGAGGAGTACAAGAAGGAAGGCATCGAGTGGGAGTTCATTGACTTCGGGATGGACCTGGCTGCCTGCATTGAGCTCATCGAGAAGGTAAGGAAATAAATGCAACTCCCCAGGGATAGCTCCTCTTTACGTGGGGCCATCACCTCTTCGCTCTCTTTCCTGCTAATACGTTGCTGCCCCTAAGCCCACTGACCCAGGCTGTAAGCCTTCTGACAGTAGAATCCCCTTGTGCATAAAGGCTAAGTGTTTGGAAAGCACCTAGAGAGGTGCCTGGGTGGTTAAGACCCCAGGGCTCAGTTATCCCCAAGAATATGATGGGAGCCCAGCAGGGACTGTGGCATTTCATACCCTCTGGTTTGTCCAAAGACCCATGGAGGAGGGACCATGGAGCAGTGGGGTGCAATGTCACTGTGAAAACAACATTAACTTAAAAATTTTTTCCCATGACGTTTTGATCACTGGTCAAATGTTGAAAGGGGGTGGCTACTGAGAAATACAGATATGATTGTTTAAAATATTACTTATATTATTTGATGTCTATGCACATGAAATTTTTGGTAAACCTATTGCTAAAAGTGAGCTACATTTATATACACATAATTTTTTTTAAATTTTCATTAAATTTATGGGGATGACATTGGTCAACATGAACATCGATTTCAGGTGTGGGTTTCTATGTTACAAGATCTGTATACTGCACTTTGTGCCCACCACCCAAAGTCCATTTTTCTCCTGTCACCTTATATTAAGACCCCCTTCTCCCTCAACCCCCTTCCCTCTGGCAACCACCACACTGCTGTTAGATATATACATAATTTCATTCCATGTACTGTTGTTCAACAAATACTAATTAAGCACATACCATATGTCTGGTGCTGCTCTGTCATTGCCCCGAACAGACCAAGAGCCTTGCTCTCACAGCACTTACAGCCCAGTGTTCTAGTAACAGAGAGGCAGCACCAAAGTGGCTTTGGCTCCTGCAGACCATGGAGTCATTGGAATAGACTGGTATTGATTACTGAGGTACAACCTGTTATGCTCCTTCTAGCCCATGGGCATCTTCTCCATCCTGGAGGAGGAGTGCATGTTCCCCAAGGCCACAGACACCTCCTTCAAGAACAAGCTGTACGAGCAGCATCTTGGAAAGTCCAACAACTTCCAGAAGCCCAAGGTCGTCAAAGGCAAGGTTGAGGCCCACTTCTCGCTGGTGCACTACGCGGGCACCGTGGACTACAACATTGCCGGGTGGCTTGACAAGAACAAGGACCCCCTGAATGAGACTGTGCTCGGGCTGTACCAGAAGTGTTCGCTGAAGGTTCTAGCCTACCTCTTCTCTGGGGCAGCAGCAGCCGCTGAAGCAGGTAATTTTCGATAGAATTCTCTTTTACTGAATGTCTGAAACCTCATGTGAGGAAGCCTATACTATGACTGTTGTGCTTTCTCGGTTCCCCTTAGAGGCTAATGCTGCTGCTGGAAAGAAAGCTGCCAAGAAGAAGGGTTCTTCCTTTCAGACCGTGTCTGCGCTCTTCAGGGTACAAACTTCATTTTCTCTAATTAGATTCAGGAAATTAAACTTAATTTTACTGTGTGGGAAAGGGGAATTAATGTTGCAAGGATTATAATACTGGGTATGACTCAAGGAGAGAGGTCAGCGGGTAGAACTGAGTCTTATGGCACTTTGGAAGAGATACTCAGTATAACATAGGAGACACAGGCCTCAGGAGGGATGAGAGTGAATTGCAGAAATAAGTATCAGATGGTAAAATTCAATTTGGGGCTGGGAAATGAGGTCATTTGACACTCATAAGTTTCTAATGGGGTAGGATTAAGCAAAACATGCCATTTTCTTGAGGCTTTGGGAGCCTCCAAATGATGCAGGTGCTTAGGTGAATACTGGCATAGACTGAAATGAAGCGATTTCAAAATCTGAGGATAGAATAGTGGTAGGAATTGGAAGCTGATCTAAAAAACACACACACACACAAAACCCCAGATATAATTTAAAAAATAGCCCTTTAAGGAAAATTTATTTTTCTTTTGACAATCCAGCTGGCAAAAACTGAAGCTCTAGTTATTCCAAAAAACCAGGATTTCCTTGGAAAACAGCTCACACTTGGTAACATGGCTGTCAGTTTTCTGCCAGTTCCCAGAACAAGGCATTAGAAGGCTACTCACTGTGGAACCAGGAGGAGGTCACGGCTCTCTAACTGTGATAAGGAATAAGCATGTGATAGGGAAGGAGATACAACTGCAAGTCAGGTAAAGAAAGAAATGGAGATTTGGAGAAAGATACTGACTTATTTGTAAAACCAGATCACATCTAGGCAAAAAGAGTGGCTGGAAGTATTTCCATATGTTTAGAATGTCATACTAAATTGACAACGTATTCTATCACACTCAACATCAGTGAACAACCACTTCAACATTTAGGAGACAAAATCTCTATATATAATGCACAAAAATAGGCAATAAAAGACCGTTTTAGGAATGTGGAAATTTCAGAGTTAACTCTTTGCAAATTCTAATCTGTATGGGTACTTGAAATATCAGGGAGAACACTTTGTAAAGTATATGCTTGTCTAACCATTGAGTATAATATTGAGTATAAACTGTAATTAAAAAATAAAATGTAAAAATAATTAAAAATTTAAGAAGTATTAAATGAATGCCATGGAGCATGATTATGTCTGTATATATGAATGTCTGAAAATAGTATACTTTTTAATCCAAATATTCATATGGTTTCACAGGAGAATTTGAATAAGCTGATGAGCAACCTGAGGAGCACACACCCCCACTTTGTACGGTGCATCATCCCCAATGAAACCAAAACTCCCGGTAAGACAGCTCTGATATCCAGACAAGCTGGTGTGTTTGTGCTAGACCATGAAATGAGGCATGTGCATCTTTCATTTAGGGGCCATGGAGCATGAACTTGTCCTGCACCAGCTGAGGTGTAATGGTGTGCTGGAAGGCATCCGCATCTGTAGGAAGGGATTCCCAAGCAGAATTGTTTATGCAGACTTCAAACAGAGGTAGGACTTTCTCACCATGAATTATTTTAAGAGATTTCTCTTATATACGTTAATTTTTCAGTGAAAGGCTCATTAGTGATCCTGATTCTAGGAATATTGCCTAAGAATCCCAAAACACCAATCAGAAAAAATATATGCACCCCTATGTTCATAGAAGCATTATTTACAATAGCTAAGATCTGAAACATACCAAGTGCCCATCGGTAGGTGAATGGATAAAAAGGTGTGTACATTTACATAATGGAATACTATGCCGCTATAAAAAGAGGATCTATTACCCTTTGAGACAGCATGGAAGGACCTGTAGAGTATCATGCTAAGTGAAATAAACCAGTCAGAGAAAGACAAGTATCACATGATCTCACTTATATGTGGAATCTAATAAACAAAAGAAACTGACAAACAAAATAGATCCAGAGACATGGAAGCATGCAACACACTGACCAACCTCAGAGGGAAGGAGGTGGGAGTGGGAAGAGATTAACCAAAGAACTTATATGCATTGACAATAGTGGACACAGACAATAGTTCTGTGAAGGCCTGGGAAGTGGGAAGGAGTAGGGTGGAGGGGGTCAATGGGGAAAAAGAGGATATCTGTAATAATTTCAACAATAAAGATACGTTAATATACAGATATATGAAACAAATTTAACTGACTCTGTATTGAAATACCAAAAGTTTGACACCCTTTGAATATATGGAGAATAAAGGAGATATGATTTCTTGTTTATGTTTGTTATACTACTCAACAGCTATGTTTCTATAATAAGGCAGGAAGACTTCTTGTTCATGACAACAGCTATACCAATTATTTGTTAAACAGATACAAGGTATTAAATGCAAGTGCTATCCCTGAAGGACAATTCATTGACAGCAAGAAGGCTTCTGAGAAGCTCCTTGGGTCCATTGACATTGACCACACTCAGTATAAATTTGGTCACACCAAGGTAATAGACATGGAAGCATGCAACACACTGACCAGTCTACCTAATGCTATTCCTGTTGCTTTGAAGTGGATGTAAAGTTTCTGATCTACAACTCTGCTCATGCACAGGTCTTTTTCAAAGCTGGTCTTCTGGGGCTCCTAGAGGAGATGCGAGATGAAAAGCTGGCCCAGCTGATTACTCGAACCCAGGCCAGGTGCAGAGGGTTCTTGGCAAGAGTGGAGTACCAGAAGATGGTGGAAAGAAGGTATTAATAGGGGTACTTTACTAAACTCCATCAGCATAGGCCTTGTAATTCTGATTCCTGTTATAACCTGACTGAAAATTTCTGCTCCTATCACAGAGAGTCCATCTACTGCATCCAGTACAATGTCCGCGCCTTCATGAATGTGAAGCACTGGCCCTGGATGAAGCTGTATTTCAAGATTAAGCCCCTCCTCAAGAGTGCTGAGACAGAGAAGGAGATGGCCAACATGAAGGAAGAGTTTGAGAAAGCCAAAGAAAACCTTGCAAAGGCTGAGGCCAAGAGAAAAGAGCTGGAAGAAAAAATGGTTGCTCTGATGCAAGAGAAAAACGAACTACAACTCCAGGTTCAATCTGTGAGTGTCAGAACCCATTTTTGTAATCTGATGCTAAAATTTTCTTTAAGCAATTGCTAGGGAAAATTCTAGATTCCACCTTACCAAGGGACTTATTATCAATCTTTTCTAATTCACAAAAGCTTAGAATGTTCTATAAATTTTCATATACAATATTAGTAAAAGAATCAACAAGATACACGGGTTTGTGATAAGGGTAGTTAATGGTGAAGAAGTAACTAGCAAGTTAAGGATCAGTTTAATAAGGCTTATGGATATAGCCTTGTTGGCTCCCAACTCCCCATGTCTGGTGATAAAAATGTCTCCTTTCCTCCTCAAATGGGAAATTTATGGAAAGAAGGATGAGGGGATGAGGTCAAATGACCTTCCTTCTCAAACTCCTTCAGCTTAAGATTTTCAGTATGCCGAAGAGCCATATTTTGAGGTGGTGTGCCCTGAACACCATCACTGGAAATAAAACTGTGTCATAATTTCACCAGGAACCATGACTTAAATTCCTTTATTTTATCATCAGTGTGGTAAGTGCCCAATAAATGTTTCCTAAATGATGGAAAGCTAATAAAAATTAACCTAATGTTTTAAAACACAATTTAATGGTTTGTTTTCAAAATATTAATATAATCCGAAAATATGCAGAGAACTAAAATAGAAAAGTGTCTATTGTTCCTTCTTAGGAAGCAGATAGCTTGGCTGATGCAGAGGAAAGGTGTGACCAGCTGATCAAAACCAAAATCCAGCTTGAAGCCAAAATCAAAGAGGTGACTGAGAGAGCCGAGGATGAGGAAGAGATCAATGCTGAGCTGACGGCCAAGAAGAGGAAACTGGAGGACGAATGTTCTGAACTGAAGAAAGACATTGATGACCTTGAGCTGACACTGGCCAAGGTTGAAAAGGAGAAACATGCCACAGAGAACAAGGTAAGAGACATATTCTTCTATACTCTATAGAGGTTCTACCGTCCAATTAGCTGCTTTATAGTAGAAACAATCTCTTCCTTGACCTTCTAGGTGAAAAACCTCACAGAAGAGATGGCAGGCCTGGATGAAACGATAGCTAAGCTGACCAAGGAGAAGAAGGCCCTCCAAGAGGCCCACCAGCAGACCCTGGATGACCTTCAGGCAGAAGAGGACAAAGTCAACACCCTGACCAAAGCTAAAACCAAGCTTGAACAACAAGTGGATGATGTAAGCTTAACATCATGTAAAATTATTTTTTTAAATTTTGTAACTAAGTGGGCATGAGTTTGGATTCTTACAGTGTAATGAGTACTTTTAGGAGTGTCCAATGAATAAACAGTATAGGACATTATCTCTATATATAAAAGCCTAAGCGACCATTACAACCAAGTGACCAAAACAACCAGAACGACCGGTTGACCAGTCGCTATGACATGCACTGACCACCAGGGGAAAGATGCTCAATGCAAGAGCTACCTCCAGGTGGTCAGTGTGCTCCCATAGCCAACCTCCCACAGCCAGCCAACCTACTGCAGTCCCTCCCCCCCACTGGCCCTGATTGCCAGCCAGGCTGAGGGACCCCACCCATGCATGAATTCGGGCACCAGGCCTCTACTCCTGCTATGAGAACTAATATGGACATGTTAGAAAAAAGAAATAAAGAAAGTTAACAGATAATATGGGTAAAATAAATTAGGGGGAAAGAAGGAAGAAAAAACTGTATAAACAAAATGGGTCTTTATCTGAGCTTGAAAGAAGAGAGGCTATGAGAAGATATAGAAGAGAGAATGTTCTCTAAATGAGAAGTGTAGCAAGAGCAAAGAAGCAATAATGATCCATAAGATTTTCTCTCGCAGTGACAAAGGAGAACATGGGAGATAAATTTGGCTTCAAACATGTTCTGATATTGAATGGAGAATCCTCTGTAAATGTCTGAGTAAGGGAGGACTTGACAAAGGTCATGGTTTGGAAATACTGCTATGGTGTTTATCCCATGTGGTAAAGCATCAAACACAATGAATTCCAGTGGGGAGACAGAGATGACAAGAGGTCTCCCTAGTAGTTTACTGT
Source organism: Myotis nattereri (assembly GCF_964212035.1). Taxonomy (NCBI): domain Eukaryota; kingdom Metazoa; phylum Chordata; class Mammalia; order Chiroptera; family Vespertilionidae; genus Myotis; species Myotis nattereri. Next base: position 14,584,066 of record NC_138091.1, read on the forward strand.
AACAATGTTGTAATGAGGTGCATTTCTTTTTGTAAATGATGAATCCTTGGACTAGATAAATAGCAATAAAAAGTAATAGATGGGATAAATTTGTCTAATTCAAAGAAAAATCAAAATAATTTGCTGATTATATGAGTTAAATGTTTATAAGTTCAACTTGGGACAAAAGGTGGTAACATGCCAGGAACTGTATTCATGGATTATTAACTTTTAGCTTGAAGGATCTTTGGAACAAGAAAAGAAAATCCGGATGGATCTAGAAAGAGCAAAGAGGAAACTGGAGGGAGACCTAAAATTGGCCCAAGAATCCATAATGGATGTTGAAAATGACAAACAGCAACTTGATGAAAAGTTTAAAAAGTAAGCAGCAAAGACAAAAGTTTAATGGGGGAAATTAATATTAATATTTACGTGACTAACAACAAGTGCTTTTCTAATAGAAAAGAGTTTGAAATGAGCAATCTACAAAGCAAGATTGAAGATGAACAGGCCCTTGGGATGCAGCTGCAGAAGAAGATCAAGGAGTTACAGGTAAATACCTGGTTTCCACCATGAAATTCAACATGATAAAATTACTAACACAAGCTAAGTTTGTGTTTTTCATCACTCCCAGGCCCGTATTGAGGAGCTGGAGGAGGAAATCGAGGCAGAGCGGGCCTCTCGGGCCAAAGCAGAGAAGCAGCGCTCCGACCTCTCCCGGGAGCTGGAGGAGATCAGCGAGCGGCTGGAGGAAGCTGGTGGGGCAACCTCAGCCCAGGTTGAGATGAACAAGAAGCGGGAGGCTGAGTTCCAGAAAATGCGCAGGGACCTGGAGGAGGCCACGCTGCAGCACGAAGCCACGGCAGCCACCCTGAGGAAGAAGCACGCGGACAGTGTGGCTGAACTTGGGGAGCAGATAGACAACCTGCAGAGGGTCAAGCAGAAGCTGGAGAAGGAGAAGAGTGAGATGAAGATGGAGATCGATGACCTCTCTAGTAACATGGAGAGTGTCTCCAAAGCCAAGGTACAGTCATGATTTAAGCATGGATAGACCTGGAGAGCATTATACTAAGTGAAGTAAGCCAATCACAGAAAGACGAATATATGATTTCACTCATACATGGATCTATGGAACAAAATGAGCTAACAGGCAAAGCAGAAATAATATCTGTAAGAGATTTCTGTAAGAAACATGTGAATGAGCCTTTCACTGGCAAGAGAGTGGTCAGAGGGAGGGGCAACTCAGGTGTGACAGGGCAAAGTGCTCACTCTTTATGGGAGCTGAGACATATCCAAAGAATGTGCATAGTGAAAACTTAAGCTTTCAAATAAAAAGTACAATTCAACTATACATTTTGAGATTTTTAAAACATCTCACCTTGATTAGGCTTTCTGATTTTCTTTTAAGCACAAATACATAATTTGCTTCTCAAAAAGAACTCATGAGCTGAATCAAATATAATTACTCTCTTACAAGTAAGCCAGTTGAGTAAAGACAAATTCCCAAGTAGTATCTTGTTATTCTTTCCATCAGAGTCTAAAGTCTAAGTTTTTTTTGTTTGTAAAAGTAGTTGATTCTCAAAATAGATGAGTACTGAAGCTCCTACGGAATGCTTGGGATTAATAACAATTTCTAAGGTCCAAATACTTGCTTGCGATGTCTCCTGCCACTTTTTGAACACAGGGAAACCTTGAAAAGATGTGCCGCACACTGGAAGATCAACTGAGTGAACTGAAGACAAAGGAAGAAGAACAGCAGCGGCTGATCAACGACCTGACGGCTCAGAGGGCGCGCCTGCAGACGGAATCAGGTGGGCCACTTACTAGTGTTGGCCTTCAATGACAAATTTACCTCAGATGCTCAATTTGTTAAAAAACAAACAAACAAAAAACAAAAAACACAAACAACAACTCTGCACTGACTTACTTGAGATCATATATTCTCTTCCTGAGAGGTGCTCACTCATATGAGCACATTATTGACCACAGGCATGAACAGCTTTCTTTCTTTTTGTTTTTAAATAATAAAGAGATTCAGGCTTTTTATTTTTTTTTAACATTTTAAAGCAGGCTTGACTCTAATGAAAATTATTAAATAAAAACTGTATCCTCACAATATTTATTTTCACTTTTCAAGATGCTCCAACAAGTTATTACTTTATTATCCTCATTACCTTAGAATGTTATCCCAATTTTAAAGATAAGTTATGGTAGTGATGAAATGACCTGTCCAAGAAGCTTACTGCAGTCTTTTTCCTGGTCTTTCCAATTGCTAGTAGCTAACCCCGGGGAAGTAGGGAAATATTCAGGACCACAGCCCAGCCTATGAACATTCAGTGAGGTTCAGAGCACTTTGATGATCCAAACTGGGGAGTTTCTGCATTCATTCCTCCCCCAATCAACTGATCCACCTTTCTACTGCAGTTCTCCATCCCCTGGGTAACATGAAGGAAATTGTTTTATAGGTCATCTGGACTATTAAAGCAATATGCAGATCCAAGTGTTTGGAACCACTTCACTTTCACATTCATTCAAATGTTGTTCTTTCAAGAACAAAGCTCAAAGTGGGGTTTTTATTATTGTTATACAGATGATAAGTACACTTACGAAAAAGAAAAACTGTATTCTAAAAGAATACAAATGCTCCTTGTAGTTTCTCTTTCTCAATACATGTTTACTGCTAGTAATTTAGTGGTATATAAAATATGCAAGTTGTGATTCTTATTAAATGTCAGAGATAAGGCTTCCAGGTAACCAGTTCAATAGTGGTGTTGAAAAATTTTTCTCTATATTTATTATAATGTATTTTCTGAATTATGGTGCTTAAAGAATTGGAAATAAATGCCATTTTGTTTATGATATAATTAGTTATCCCATATATCAACTCCTTCTGGGAGTGGAAGGACACTTTACCATTTCTTAATATAAAAATAATTCCATAATTTCCTTTTGAACATCACTTCTACTTACAAAGGGAACTACTCAAAGCCTCCTGTTTCTACAGAATAATTTTTTGATTCAATGGAAGATAAACTAGTACAACACTATTGCCTTTCACAAAAGGCACTGGAATGTTCTGTTGGTTTGATTTACTTTTCACATGTTTCTTAACAATTTCTATGGTGATCAAAAGATCAAGAAAATCTTTGTGTTGTTCATAAGCATGTAATCTGCCTCAAGGTTTTCCATACTTCTCATTTTTACATAAACTTTCTTGTCAGGGTTGAAGTGGATGTTGGTGGTTTGTTGTAATGCATGCTTTCCTTCATGTTTTGACTCAGCTCCCTAGCCCTGCTCCAGTTTTAATGTAGAGCTTTAATTTCCACAGTATAGTTGAATTTTCTGGATCTTGGTCTTTACAGGTGAATTTTCACGCCAGCTGGATGAAAAGGACTCGATGCTTTCTCAGCTCTCAAGGGGCAAACAAGCATTCACACAACAGATTGAGGAGCTAAAAAGGCAACTTGAAGAGGAGATAAAGGTAAGCCTTACTTTTTATTGTTCTGGTCATTATCATTGTTTTCTTCTGGTGACCTATAGGAACGTAGGTACTAAATATAACTTTAAACATATATAATTAAATTGCCAATCTCTATGTTTTCAGGCCAAGAGTGCTCTGGCCCATGCCCTGCAGTCCTCCCGCCACGACTGTGACCTGCTGCGGGAACAGTATGAGGAGGAGCAGGAAGCCAAGGCTGAGCTGCAGAGGGCAATGTCCAAGGCCAACAGTGAGGTTGCCCAGTGGAGGACCAAATACGAGACGGACGCCATCCAGCGCACAGAGGAGCTGGAGGAGGCCAAGTATGTTCTAGACTTAGTTAAAATGAAGCATCTCTCTTAGCAGAGTGCATCTGCTACCTCTAGTAAGTGAGCAAATATCCATTGCTCTCAAAACAAAGAAAAAACGAAGGGAAAGTAGTTTCTTTTAAGAAAGGACATAAGGGAAGAGGGAACTGAATGGTTGTTTTTAAAAGGGGGACAGTTGTAGATAGAATAACAATTAATTATACTCTCTTGTGCCTCTCCTCTTTCTGAGCAACTAACAAAAATATTGCTCCAAGATGATAGGCCTGTGAAAGAAAAATAATTAGGCTTTTAAAGCATAGCTCCACCCTTTGAGATGTGAAAATATGGCTATATTGAAAAAGTGGGGGCATAAGTATATTGTTAAAGACAATAAAATAAAAAGTAGGTAAAATTTTTTAATAAGAAAGAAAACTGTTTCATAAATATACAATGCAATATAAAGTCCAACACTGAACTATAAGAGGGAGAATCTGGACAGAATAGACTTACTTATTCAACAGAAAGTTTAAGAAGAGATCTATTCATTTAATCTATGGCTAATGTACAACCATATCGTTGGAATTACAATGCTTTGTTAGATGCTATGGAAGAGATTCTGAGTTGAGCTCTCAAAGCAAAATTTATATTGATTTGGGAAAGCTTTTTATTAAAGGATTTATGAAAAACTAAGAAAATAGGGGATACAATTAGACAAAAATCAAGTATATTTTATTTAAATTCAATTAATATAACATCTCAGTACTTAAAATGTATGATAGCCTACAAGAATACTAGCACAAAGATTAGCAAAATATAGATTCTACCCTCTGGAGATCAAAATTCAGTGGAGAAGAGATATAAATAATAGTAATTCAAGGTAGATATTAAGATTCTATAAAGGAATAATGAATCAGCTACTTTGCAGGGTAAAATGTTGCATTGGGCTGATCATGGATTGCCTTAAAGTCAGACTACTAGTATGAAGTACAGAGATACTGAAATTTGGGTTGTTTTCAGCATTTGGTTGTAAGAGAGCGGGAAGGCGTTAATACAGAACTGGACCTCCAAAACAAGTTGAAAAGCACGGTAGTAAGAGTCTGACTGTGGAAATCACTCTCCTGCACCCACTTTGAACACTGAGTTCTGCTGATGACCATTCACTTCTATTGTCCCTATTTCACTTTTCAGGAAGAAGCTGGCCCAGCGTCTGCAGGACGCTGAGGAACACGTAGAAGCCGTGAACGCCAAGTGTGCCTCCCTTGAGAAGACGAAGCAGAGGCTCCAGAATGAGGTGGAGGACCTCATGCTTGATGTGGAGAGATCTAATGCTGCCTGCGCAGCCCTGGACAAGAAGCAGAGGAACTTCGACAAGGTAATTTCTGCAGAAGCTTCTGCCTCAGCATCCAACATAAAATTCAAGCTAGCCTGCTACCGTCAGTGTGCCTTATTCAAACCATCTGAGGACTATTCTCAGTAGCTCCTGCTTCATGGGTAGGTTGGGGGTGGGGGGTGGGGGAGGGATATGTTCTTGTGGTTTCCACTGTTCTCATTCATCATAATTTTTCAGTCCCAGATCATCTCAACTCTCAGAGATGCTAGAATAAATGGTTTCATTACATTAAACTTTCTCCACTAAATTTCTTGACCATTCCTTGCCCCTCAGATCCTGGCTGAATGGAAACAGAAGTATGAAGAAACTCATGCTGAACTTGAAGCTTCCCAGAAGGAGTCCCGCTCCCTCAGCACAGAGCTATTCAAGATTAAGAATGCTTATGAGGAATCCTTAGACCATCTTGAAACCTTAAAGAGGGAAAATAAGAATTTGCAACGTGAGCACATTTCACCTTTTCTTTAACAACTAGTTAAATAATGCTTTCCCTCAATGAACAATTTTCTCTATTTTTGTTCACCAACAGAGGAGATTTCTGATCTCACTGAGCAGATTGCAGAAGGAGGGAAACGTATCCATGAACTGGAAAAATTAAAGAAGCAAATTGAGCAAGAGAAGTCTGAACTTCAGGCTGCTTTAGAGGAGGCAGAGGTAGACATATTATTGTACACTCTTGATTCACCAATTCTTGTGTGCAACCGACCCTAATTTCTCTGCATATGAGTATGGGGATGGAGAATTGACCATGTATACAAGTAACATAATTGTATGTCAGGAACTGTGCTAGACATTGAGAAAACAAAGATGAAGTTAAGGGCCTTGCCCTCAAGGGCACTATCTAGCTGGAGAGATAGACATATATAAAACCAACAATAGAACATTGTAGAAATTTCTGTAATAGAATAAAGATATGTTATGGTGGCAAAAAAGTAGGAACTCATTCCTATTTCTAGAATACTATATACTTCCATTCCCTGCTAATGTCACCCTTGCTGTCATTCAGGCATCTCTTGAACACGAAGAGGGAAAGATCCTGCGCATCCAGCTGGAGTTGAACCAAGTCAAGTCTGAAATTGACAGGAAAATTGCTGAAAAGGATGAGGAGATTGACCAGATGAAGAGAAACCACATTAGAGTGGTGGAGTCTATGCAGAGCTCACTGGATGCTGAGATCAGGAGCAGGAATGATGCCATCAGGATCAAGAAGAAGATGGAGGGAGACCTTAATGAAATGGAAATCCAGCTGAACCACGCCAACCGCATGGCTGCTGAGGCCCTGAAGAACTACAGGAACACACAAGGCATTCTCAAGGTAAAAGGGGTCAAGAGATGGCCCCAGAGCAGGTGGGGTGGCTGAAGCCCTGAGAACAAGATGTCTCAATGATCCTTCATCCCACAGGACACCCAGCTACACCTGGATGATGCTCTCCGGGGCCAGGAGGACCTGAAGGAGCAGCTGGCCATGGTTGAGCGCAGAGCCAACCTGCTGCAGGCTGAGATTGAGGAGCTGAGGGCCACTCTGGAGCAGACGGAGAGGAGCAGGAAAATCGCAGAACAGGAGCTGCTGGATGCCAGTGAGCGTGTCCAGCTCCTGCACACCCAGGTGAATAGATAGAATAGGAGAAGAGTGAAAAATACAGCAGAAGGAAAATCAAATTCTTGCTCACATTTTAGTATTATTTAAAAATTTATTCATAATGTTTCATGGAGGATAAAATTTAAAACAATATTTTGCTTATCTTAATTTTGACATCAAGTCTTGACTGTCTTTTAAAAATACATTGTCACCTGAGATACTTTATGTAAGAAGGAGGGACACCAATTAGTTAATTAACTAGTTTGTGATTTCATTAGAACAGCGGGCATCCTAATTTTTCTCTCAGGTGTTTAATATTTTTAAATGTGATGTTTTAACCAGAACACCAGCCTGATCAACACCAAGAAGAAGCTGGAAACAGACATTTCCCAAATCCAGGGAGAGATGGAGGACATTGTCCAGGAAGCTCGCAACGCAGAAGAGAAGGCCAAGAAGGCCATCACTGATGTGAGCAGAGGGCAACGCAGTGGTGGTCAAATCTGAATCTTAATGTGCGATCTCAGCTTTCTGAACTGTTTTAATTTACTGCTAATTAGGCAGCCATGATGGCTGAGGAGCTGAAGAAGGAGCAGGACACCAGCGCCCACCTGGAGCGGATGAAGAAGAACATGGAGCAGACGGTGAAGGACCTGCAGCACCGTCTGGATGAGGCTGAGCAGCTGGCCCTGAAGGGCGGGAAGAAGCAGATCCAGAAACTGGAGGCCAGGGTGGGTCTTCTGATCAGCATATTTCACATCTCATTCCTATCCTATGCATGATTTTTCAATACCTAACACTACTGGATGATGTGTGGCATACAGAGATGAATGAGAGATATTCCTTGCTGCCAAGAGCTTATAAGGGGGAGATTAGACTAGGGTATCAGTAACTACAATTAAAGCAGAGTAAAAGAAGTACTACAGGCCATTTGAAGAGTAGAAATCCATTAAATGAATGCATCGTAATAAATGTCTTTAAAATTCCCATTTTCTTGCAGGTACGTGAACTTGAAGCAGAAGTTGAAGGTGAACAGAAGCGCAATGTTGAAACTGTCAAGAGTCTACGTAAACATGAAAGAAGAGTAAAGGAACTCACTTACCAAGTAAGGAAAATGGCCTGTCTAGGTTTTCACCCCTGTCTACAGAGGATTAAAAACCAAATATACAACAAAATATGATGGTATTTGTACTTTCAAGAAACTCACTCTTTCAAATATAATAATTTCAGACTGAGGAAGACCGCAAGAATGTACTAAGGCTCCAGGATCTGGTGGATAAACTGCAAGCAAAGGTGAAAGCTTACAAGAGACAAGCTGAGGAAGCGGTGAGTTCAGAATCTCTCATGGTGATTAGGCAGCCTCCAGTTCTCATATACGTCCAAGCTAATTTGGTTAAAGGGATGAAAGAAAAAAGGGTAAAATGAGGAAAGATTAAAGGGAAATGGTTCAATCAAGGTCTAAAGAATGAGAAGAAACCAACCACGTGATAAGCCAGGGAAAATTTTCGTTCTAGGGATGGAGAAGAGCAAATGCAAAGCTTTTGTATGGAAAAGAGTCTGGTTCAAGAAGTAGAATAATGAGGGAGGTTGCAGGAGAGATAGAGCTGAAGAGCTGGCAGGAGGAGGATCACATGGTCTTCTAGGTCATAATAAGAAGTCTGGCTTTTTTTAAAGCATAATGGGACACTGGAAGCCACAGGATGATTTTGCATTTGGTCAGTCATGCCCTGGTTTATATTTTTTTAAAGAGTATTTTGGCTACTAGATGGAGGATGATTTTTGGGTAACATAGGTAGGTACAGCAAAACATTTTAGGAGGCTTTTCAGGTGGTCCCATGGCTTGGATTAGGATAGTAGTGGCACATACAGACAGAAGTGGAGCTATTTTGGAGGTAGAAACTACAAGATATGCTAATAGGTAGCACTTGGGAGGTGAGAAAAGGAAATCAAAGATAATTTGTCAAGTTATGGTTTGATTAACTAGGTGGGTGGTGTATTATTAAAATATAAAGCCAAGGGAAGAACAGATTTGCAGGGCGAGAAGAAAACAGGAATTCTATTTTGGAAACATTGTTTGAAATATCATTATATACACCATGAATTCTTAGCATTCCACCTTATCGCATCCCCCCAGCCTGTGATTCATGGGAAATAATGATCAAGTAACATCAATTTCCTAAGTATAAAGTATGGCTATACAGAATTACATATCATAAATTAGTTCTTGTGCTCATTTATAATTTTTATTTTCCCCCTGACCTCTAAACCTCTAAGGTCAGAGAGAGACAGAGAGGACATAGTTAACCGTTCTCTAGCTCCAACTTTCTTTATCTGTAAGAGGAAGACCTGAGGGGTTTTTTTCAAACTCTATTATTCAGTTATTTAAGTTTTATTAATGTTCTAAATTTGAATGACATATTTTGGATGGTTCTAAATGAGCCTTTTAAAAAAGTATGATTACTAGAGACTAAACCAGGACTGGGCTTCTCAAATTCATTGCTATATATTTAAACATAATCAGAGACCACTCTATTTTAGGAAATAATCAACTTCTTGTCTAATTCCCAAACTGCCTTAAATTGCAATAATTTATACTCAAGGCTATTGGTTTGGTATAATATAGATTGCATGTCTGCATTTTTGTTGTTGTTAATCCTCACCTGAGGATATTTTCCCATTGATTTTTAAAGAAAGTGGAAGGGAGGGAGAGAGACAGAGAGAGAGAAGCATTGATGTGAGAGAGACACATTGATTGGTTGCCTCCCACATGTGCCTCCACCAGGGGAGGGGATCACGCCTACAACTGAAGTAGTTGCCCTTGACTGGAATCAAACCCTTCAGTCCTCGGGGCCAACACTCTATCCACTGACTCAAACCAGCCAGGGCCATGTCTGCATTTTTAAAGGTCTGGTTCCATTCTCAGGATTGTGAAGAAAGAAGAGGCTGGAAAGTTGGCACTTTAGGAGTAGCTCTAAGACAGTGGTTCTCAACCTTCTTAATGCTGTGACCCTTTAATACAGTTCCTCATGTTGTGGTGACCCCCAACCATAAAATTATTTTCGTTGCTACTTCATAACTGTAATTTTGCTACTGTTATGAATCATAATGTAAATATCTGATATGCAGGATGTATTTAGGCGACCCCTGTGAAAGGGTCGTTTGACCCCCAAAGGGGTCGCGACCCACAGGTTGAGAACCGCTGCTCTAAGATGTTAGAAGTTCTAAAAGGAGAACTTTTAGAACACCTTGGAGACAAATGCCACCTGTCCCTCCTTGTTATCCATGAGTTCAAGATACATGAGAGACGTTAATACAAAAAAAAAAAAAAGGTCCAGATCATTTCTCTAGGTTTTTAAAAGGTTTGCTAGAGTGAATCATTTTGAAGTAAAAAGAAAATTCAAGACCCACTCACTTAAGAAACTAGAAATTCTGAACTCTATTCACTCCTGAATGCATTTCCATTCATTCTCAGGAGGAACAATCCAACGTCAACCTCTCCAAGTTCCGCAAGCTCCAGCACGAGCTGGAAGAGGCCGAGGAGCGGGCTGACATCGCCGAGTCCCAGGTCAACAAGCTGCGGGTGAAGAGCCGCGAGGTTCACACAAAAATCATAAGTGAAGAGTAATTCACCCAAATATTGAAAGGTGACCAAAGAAATGCACAGAATGTGAAAATCTTTTGTCACTCTATTTTGTACTTACAGTTTTTGCAAATAAAAAATTTATTTGCAAAGAATTTGTGTTTCTTCCCCCCCCCCCGCCCCCCCCCCCCCACCACAGCATCAAATTTACCATTTTAGGCAACAAATAAAGAAACAAACATTTTGCTTGCATCTAATGGAGAAGGATTTAGTCACCAAAAATAAGAGTATAGCAGCCAGGTCAATCCTGGTTAGTAAGTGCTCTAACCCATAAATGCCCCTGTGGGGAGCAGGTGAACCCTAGAGGCAGACCTTAGGCATACAGAACATAGAGTACCTGTTAAACCTCACTTGGCAGATTTCTCTTAATGAAGTAAACAGGCTTGATCCCAAAGCTGAGTAAAAATACGGTACCAACACAAAATAAAAGAAAAAGCAAAAAATTTAAATAAGACACTTTAAAATACAAACTCTCCCATATAATGATATGAACTATTAAGTTGGCATTAGAATCCCTTAAGGGGGAAATATGTTCTAGATTTTATGGTCCAATTTATTTATTTATTTATTTAATCCTCACATGAGGATATTTTTTCTGTTGCTTTTTAGAGATAGTGGAAGAGCAGGAAGGAGAGAGAGAGAAACATCAATGTGAGAGAGACACACCAACTGGCTGCCTCCCGCATGAGCCCCATTTGGGAGCAGGGGCCAAACCCACAATCCAGGTACATGCCCTTGACCATAAATTGAACCCAAGACACTTCAGTGCATGGGCCAACACTCCAACCACTGAGCAACACCGGCCAGGGCACTGGTCCTTTTTAAACATGAGATTTTTCTTTTTTGTGACCTGCAGATGTTTAGTTGTTTGTTATACTGAGCCTCTTCTCTTGGTATTATATTAATTAGAAGGTAAACAGGAATTAAGAATGAATATATTTGAAGTATTCTTTTCTTTGAAAACTGCTGCATCTTTTACAAGGCTTCCTCATAGAACTTCTGATAGCAAAAGAAGGCCAATTAATATTTTTTAAAAGTCAGTTTCCTTCTCTCATTATTTTGTCTTTAGGTTGCTACATTGTACCTTTCTATGGTGTTATGACAATTCATGATTATAATGTATAACCTTCATTACATGTATAATTAAAAGGTATAATCTGTGCCATTACTACTACAGATTTACACGTGCTGAAGGTAGCATGGGCCTTCTATTTATCTCATTTTTTAGCAGACAGGGAGCAAGCAAGAATCTTGTCCATTAAAACTTAACAGAGATCTTACAAGAACATTATACAACCTATTTAAGAGAAACAATATAAAATGAATCAAATCTTGTTATCTAATAGGTTAAATTATTCAGCTGAACACTTCTGGACCTCAGTTCCTGGGGAAGTTTCCCTCCGGCTTCCCTTATTTTGTAGTGATCATTGGATTGATTACTTCAACACTACATCTTGAGCTAACTTTAAAGTAATTTATAAAACAACTGGCCTTAATATATTATCCAATTATCTGCTAAAAGTTACAACCTATTAGTCCAGTTCCACACTGTCATTTCATTTGGTTATTCACTTAATGAGGAAACGAATAAATAGGCAAATGTTCAGCAAGAGGCAGGAAAAGGAGGTAGAATCTGATAACAGTAGCCAATCTTAGTTGTACCCTCACCTAATACTGACCATCCTGGGAAAACATGGGATTTCTTACATTCCTTGGAACACTGCCCTCATTGCTTGGCTTACACTGAAATCTGCCCCTCCCTGAAAACAAAGCTTCCCTGGAAGCTCTCTTAAGAGATAACCATTATCCTCTCATGCTTTAAGAACTCCTTAGTCATGAGCTAGACATAAAATCACCCCTCACCCTTGGTCTCCATTGCTGCTTAAACTGTTGTAGGAAGCTCTTCCTTCTTTGAGATTCATGCTATTCGGCTATTCCACATCCCTATCACTATCATCTACTGACTTTTCATTCATCAGAGATGTTGGCACCTCTTCTCTCTTCATAGGCTTATCACATTCCTGGGAGACTTCAATGTCCACATGAATCATTCATCCAAAACACTGACTCCCTCCCTCCACTGCCCTCTCTTCTACCTTCCTCTTCCACAACCTTACTCCCGAAAATATCCAGCTTCAAAGTCACCAAACCAAACATCTTCCTGATTTTCTAGCTTGCTTGTTGGACTATTCCCAATATAATAGTCTTCAACACCACCGACATTTTCATTATTCTTGCCTTTTACTTTTTTTTCATTTTCATCAGCCTCTATTCTACTTTTATTTCTCTCCCAACTAAGGAAACATTCATCATCTATCTTTTTGTCTACTTTCTTGACAACACTGTAAAATTCCTTGCTATTTCCTATCCTCTATTATACTTGAGTGTAAGAACACTACACCTAAATGAATCTGATAATTTACTATTCCAAACTTCAGAGAAAATGGTACCACTATATATTCCCAACCACTAACCCACTGGGCCTTCAGTGCTGGAGTTACATTGTCAGCCTGCTCAATCACTGTATTTCTCTCTATTTGAAATCTTGCCCACCCTCTTCAAATTTTCATTTGTCCCTTTGATTCTAGAAAATATTCTCACATCCTGCTTAAAAGAAAAAGTAGATGCCATTGGATGAAAATGGTCTTACATTTCTACTGCCAAGCCATCTTCTTCCTTTCACTGTGGAGGTCTCTCCTCCAATTTAGGGCCACCTCCCATTCCTGGCTCTGAATTTCACCATTTTTCTCAGTCTTAGTATATTTATAGAATGGACTATCCTTTTCCTTCATTTTTATTCCAATCTCTCCCACTCTACTGGACCCTTTCGTAAGCTCTCCTTTAATCCTATCTTCTCTAGTTATTATCTCATTTCCCTACTTTCCTTTACAAAATTTCTCAAGAATTGTGGATACACTGTCTCCATTTCCTCACCTCCCTCCTCTTCTACTGACTCCAATCTGGCTTTTGCTCCCTCCACTCTATCTATATGGATTTCACATGATCCTATGACTTCTTTGCTGCTAAATCAAATGAATACTTCTCAATCCTTAATTAAATCAACCTTCCAATTGCATATTATACATCTGGTCATTCTCTCTTTTTAATTTTTTAAAATCCTTATCCAAGGCTGTGTTTTTATTGATTTTAGAGAAAGGAAGGGAGAGGGGGAGAGAGAAAAAGAAACATTGATCAGTTCCACCTATATGCACCCCAACCACCCTATCCAGGGGTTGAACTCACATCCTTTCTTATTCCTCCTTCTGTTATTCCATCCTGTCTTATCGCTCCTGTTCAGTTATTACATCTTGTTCTCTCTCTCCTCCCTCTTATTTATTGCATCTTTTCTTTTCTTATTTTACATTTAAATTCTTTATTGTTTAATGTATTACGTAAGTCTCCTTTTTCCCCCATTGACCATTCCACTGCCGCCCCCACCCCTCAGCACATGTCCTCACCGCTCCCCCATCAGTGTCCATTGGTTATATGCGTGCATACAAGTCCTTTAGTTGATCTCTTACCCCTCCACCCCCCGCCTTCCCTCATAGGTTGGACAGTCTGTTTGATGACTCTGGTTCTATTTTTGTTCATCAGTTTATGTTGTTCATTATATTCTACAAATGAGTGAGATCATGTGGTATTTATCTTTCTCTGACTGACTTATTTTACTTAGCATAATGCTCTCCAGTTCTATCTACGCTGTTGCAAATGGTAAAAATTCCTTCTTTTTTACAGCAGTATAGTATTCCATTGTGTAGATATACCACAGTTTTCTAACCCACTCATCTACTGATGGGCCCTTAGGCTGTTTCCAAACCTTAGCTATGGTAAATTGTGCTGCCATGAACATAGGGGTGCATATATACTTTCTGATTGGTGTTTCTGTTTTCTTGGAATATATTCCTAGAAGTGGGATTATTGGGTCAAATGAAAGTTCCATTTTTAATTTTTTGAGGAAATGCCATACTGTTTTCCACAGTGGATGCACCAGTCTGCATTCCCACCAGCAGTGAAAGAGGGTTCCTTTTTCTCCGCATCCTCTCCAGCACTTGTTTGTTGATGATAGCCATTCTGATAGATGTGAGATGGTAACTCATGGTCATTTTGATTTGCATCTCTCAGATGATTAGTGACTTTGAGCATGTTTTCATATGTCTCATGGCGTTCTGTATGTCCTCTTTCAAAGAGTGTCTATTTAGGTCCTTTGCCCATTTTTTTTGATTGGATTATCTTCTTTTTATTAAGTTGTATGAGTTTTCTATAAATTTTGGAGATTAAACCCTTATCAGAGATAATATTGGCAAATATATGTTCTCCCATGCAGTGGCTCTCTCATTGTTTTGTTAATGGCTTCTTTTGCTGTGCAGAAGATTTTTATTTTGATGTAGTCCCATTTGTTTATTTTCTCCTTAGTTTCTATTGCCCTAGGAGCTCTGTCAGTAAAGATATTGCTACGACAAATGTCTGCTATTTTGCGGCCTATGGCTTCTTCTAGAACTTTTATCGTTTCCTATCTTACGTTTAAGTCCTTTATCTATTTTGAGTTAATTTTTGTGTATGGTGTAAGTTGGTGGTCTAGTTTAATTTTTCGCATGTATCTGTCCAATTTTCCCAGCACCATTTATTGAAGAGACTATCTTGACTTCATAGTATGCTCTTGCCTCCTTTGTCAAATATTAAGTGAGCATAATGTCTTGGGTTGATAACTGGGTTCTCTGTTCTGTTCCATTGGTCTATATGTCTGTTCTTGTGCCAATACTAGGCAGTTTTGAGAGCAGTAGCTTTGTAATATAGCTTAATATCTGGTATTGTAATCCCTCCAACTTTGTTTTTCTTTCTCAAGATTGCTGCAGCTATTCGGGGTCTTTTTTTATTCCAGATGAATTTTTGGAGAGTTTGTCCTAGGTCTTTGAAGTATGCCATTGGTATTTTAATGGGGATTGCATTGAATCTATAGATTGCTTTGGGTAGTATGGACATTTTAATGATGATGATTCTTCCAATCCATGAACACAGTATATTCTTCCATTTGTTTATGTCTTCCTCTATCTCTTTTTTCAGCGTCCTGTAATTTTTTGAGTACAGATCATTTACCTCCTTGGTTAAATTTATTCCTGTATATCTTAATTTTCTTGTTACAATGGTAAATGGATTTTTTTTTTAGTTTCTCTTTCTGTGAGTTCATTATCTTAATAATAGAGAAACATGGTAATTAACCAGAACTTCGCTACCCTTCCCATTGGCCAATCAGCGAGATATGCAAATTAACTGCCAACCAAGATGGCAGCTGACAGCCAGGCAACTGAAGCGAACATGAGGCTAGCTTGCTCCACTGATGGAGGAAGCCAAGGTTCCCCGCCTGCCGCAGCTCAGCTCTGAGCTCTGGATGCAACAATGTTGCAATTATAGAAGCTAAACAAACCCAGAAACCTGCTTTCAGCCATCCGCGGACTCAGAGCTTAGAGCGCCAGATGGCAACAGAGTTTCAATTACAGAAACTAAACAAACCCAGATACCTGCTTTCAGCCAGCCACAGCCTCAGAGCTGGAGCCGGCTCTCAGCTCCAGTGACAGCTATAGAAGCTAAATAAATCCCAGAATAAAAAAACAAAAAGAAAAAAAAAAAGAGGCTGGGAGCTTCAGCCACCCGCCAGCCTGAAAACGGCCCTCAGCCCCTCACCCAGGCTGGCCAGGCACCCCAGTGGGGACCCCCACCCTGAAGGGGGTGTGACCAGCAGCAAACAGCCATCAGCCCATCATTCAGGCTGGCCAGGCACCCAAACGGGACCCCCACCCTGATCCAGATCACCCTTCAGGGCAAACCAGCCGGTCCCCACTCCTGCACCAGGCCTCTATCCTATATAGTAAAAGGGTAATATGCAAACTGACCCTAACAGCAGAAAGACTGGGAATGACTGGTCACTATGACACACACTGACCACCAGGGGGCAGACGCTCAATGCAGGAGCTGCCCTCTGGTGGTCAGTGCGCTCTCACGGGGGGAGCTCTGCTCAGCCACAAGCCAGGATGATGGCTGCCAGTACAGCGGTGGTGGTGGGAGCCTCTCATGCCTCATCAGCAGCGCTAAGGATGTCTGACTGCAGCTTAGGTCTGATCCCCGCTGGCAAGTGGACATCCCCCGAGGGCTGCCGGGCTGCCAGAGGGATGTCTGATTGCCATCTTAAGCCCAATCCCCTGGGGAGCAGGCCTAAGCCAGCAAGTGGTCACCCCCGAGGGGTCCCAGACTGCGAGAGGGCACAAGCCGGGCTGAGGCATCCCCCTCCCCCCCGAGTGCACAAAAATTTGTGCACTGGGCCTCTAGTCTATAATAAAAAAAGCGTAATATGCAAACTGACCAAACGACTGAACAGCAGAACGACTATCTGGATGACCTTCTGGACGATCATGCTATGACATGCACTGGCGCCAGGCCAGCCAAGGAGGGTGTGATGTGACTTTGGGGGGGTGCACCATTGTCTCACAATCACCCTGCAGAGGGAGGACCAGGACATCGGCCAGCACGGTGATCAATCGGGGGGCTCCACGAATGCCCTAAAGAGGGAGGCTCAGGCCATCCTCTGCGGGGTGATCGATGGAGGTGGGAGGCTTCGTGATCAATCACCCTGCAGAGGGAGGCCCAGGCCACCGGCCGGGGGGGCGGTCGGTGGGAGGAGGGGGAGCTCTGTGATCACCCCAAAGAGGGAGGCCCAGGCCACCCTCTGTGGGGCAAACAATTGGGGGGCTCCATGGAACCAGGGGTGTGTGATGGTGGACACAAGCAGCACCAGGCCAAGGAGGGTACAGGCAGGGGGTGGGGCCATGAGGCAGCTGGGGTTGCAAGGCAGCCAGGGCTATGAGGGCCCCAGCAGCTGGGGCTGCGAAGACCTACCCTTGCTCAAATTTTGTGCATTGGGCCTCTAGTTGGTGTGTAAAAGAACCATAGATTTCTGGGTGTTAATTTTGTATCCTGCTACATTGCCAAATTCAGTTATTAGTTATAGTATTTTTTTGATGGAGTCTTTAGGGTTTTTTATGTACAATATCATGTCATCTGCAAATAATGACAATTTTACTTCTTCTGTTCCATTTTGGATGCCTTTTATTTCTTCTTCTTGTCTGATTGCTTTGGCTAGCACTTCCAGTACTATGCCGAACAGGAGTGGTGAAAGTGGGCATCCCTGTCTTATTCCTGTTCTTAGGGGAAATGGTTTTAGTTTTTGCCCATTGAGTATGTTGGCTGTAGGTTTGTCAGATAGGCTTTTATTATGTTTATGTACGATCCCTCTATTCCGACTTTGCTGAGAGTTTTTATCAAGAAAGGGTGTTGGATTTTGTTAAATACCTTTCCTGCATCAATTGATATGATTATGGATTTTTGTCTCTCAATTTGTTTATGTGATGTATCACTTTTATTGATTTGCAGATATTATACCAGCCTTGTATCCCTGGAATAAATCCCACTTGGTCATGGTGTATAATCTTTCTAATGTAATGCTAGATCCAATTTGCTAGAATTTTGTTGAGGAGTTTACCATCTATGTTCATCAGGGATATTGGCCTGTAATTCTCTTTCTTTGTGGTGTCTTTATCTGGTTTGGGTATTAGGGTAATGCTGGATTCCTAGAAAGAGGTTGGAAGTGTGCCTTCCTCTTGAACTTTTTTGGAATAGTCTGAGAAGAATAGGTTTTAGTTCTTTTTTGAATGTTTGGTAAACTCTTCTGTGAATCCATCTGGCCCTGGGCTTTTATTTGCTGGAAGCTTTTTGATGACTGCTTCAATTTCCTCCTTAGTTATCAGCCTGTTGAGATTTTTTTATTCTTCTTGACTGAGTTTTGGAAAGTTGTATTTCTCATGGAATATGTCCATTTCCTCTATGTTGTCTAGTTTGTTGGAATAGAGTTGTTCATAGTATTATTTTACAATCCTTTGTATTTCTGTGGGATCATTTGTTATTTCACCTCTTTCATTTCTGATTTTGTTTATTTTGGTCCTCTCTCTTTGCTTTTTGGTGAGCCTGGCTAGAGGTTCATCAATATTGTTTATCCTTTCAAAAAACCAGCTCATGGTTTCATTGATCTTTTGTATTTTTTTTTGTCTGTGTCATTTATTTCTGCTCTGATCTTTATTATCTCCTTCCTTCTGCTCATGCTGGGCTTTTCTTGTTGCTCTCTTTCTAATTCTTTAAGTTGTAGAGTTAGATAATTACCAGTTTTTCTGTTTTTATTTTTTGAGGTAGGCCTGTGATGCTATGAACTTCCCTCTCAGAACTGCTTTCACTGTGTCCCATAGGTTTTAGATTGTTGTGTTTTCATTATCATTCATTTCCAGGATGTTTTTAATTTCTTCTTTAATCTCTTGGTAACCCAATCATTGTTTAATAGCATTCTATTTAGCCTCCAAGTGTTTGAACTTTTTTTATTGTTTTTATTGTAGTTGATTCCTAATATTATGCCACTGTGGTCTGTGAAGATGCTTGATATGATTTCAATCTCCTTGAATTTGGAGAGACTTTGCCTGTGACCCAATATGTGGTCTACCTTTGAAAATGTCCCATGTGCATTTGAGAAGAATGTATATTCTGTAGCTTTGGGGTAAAATGTTTTGAAGATGTCAATTAAGACGATCTGATCTAGTGAGTCGTTTAGAATTGCTGTTTATTTGCTGATTTTTTGTCTAGAGCAGTGGTTCTCAACCTTCTGGCCCTTTAAATACAGTTCCTCATGTTGTGACCCAACCACAAAATTATTTTCATTGCTACTTCATAACTGTAATGTTGCTACTGTTATGAATTGTAATGTAAATATCTGATATGCAGGATGGTCTTAGGCGACCCCTGTGAAAGGGTCGTTTGACCGCCAAAGGGGTCACGACCCACAGCTTGAGAACCACTGGTCTATAGGATTTATTCAGTGATGTCAGTGGGGTATTAAAGTCCCCTACTATAATCATATTGCAGATGAACTCTCCCTTGATATCTTTCAGAAGTTTTCTGTATGGATTTTGGTGCTCCTGCATTGGGTGTATATATGTTTACCAGAGTTATATCCTCATATTGTATCGATCCCTTTACTATTATGAAGTGGCCTTCCTTATCTTTTGTTATGGCCTTCACTCTGAGGTCTATTTTATCAGATATAAGTATTGCTACTCCAGCTTTTTTTCTTCATTTCCATTTGCCTAAAAAATATTTTTCTATCCCTTCACTTCCAGTCTGTGTAAATCTCTTGTTCTGAGGTGGGTCTCTTATAGACAGCACATATATGGGTCATGTTTTGTTATCCATTCAGCCACTCGATGTCTTTTGATTGGAGAATTTAGGACATTTACACTTAAAGTTATTATTGATAAGTACTTGTTTGTAGCCATTTTTATTTTTTGTGCCTGTGTTCCTTCTCCCCCCACCCCCCTTTTTTCTTTTTACAACAGTCCCTTTAACATTTCTTGCATTGCTGGCTTGGTAGTGATAAACTCCCTTAGCCTTTTTTATCTGTGAAGCTCCTGATTTCCCCTTCAATTTTGAATGATAGCCTTGCTGGATAGAGTATTCTTGGATTCAGTCCCTTGCTTTGCATCACTTTGTATATTTCATTCCATTCCCTTCTGGCCTGGTGTGTTACTATTGAGAAATCATTTGATAATCTAATGGGAGCTCCCTTGAAGGTAACTTTCTGTATCTCTCTTGCAGCCTTTAAGATACTCTCTTCATCGTTAACATTTTCCATTGTAATTATGATGTGTCTTGGTATTGGTCTTTTGGGGTTCATCTTGTTTGGGACTCTGTGCTTGTGTGACTTTTTCTTCCCCAAATTGGGGAAGTTTTCTGACATTATTTCTTCAAATAGGTTTTTAAACACTTGCTCCTCTTCTTGTTATTCTGGCACCCTTATTATACATATGTTGCTTCATTTCATGTTGTACCAAAGCTCCCTCAGGCTCTCTTCCTGTCTTCTGATTTTTTTCTCCAATTGCAGTTCAGGTTGTGTGTGTTTTGCTTCCGTCTTCTAATTTGTTAATTCAGTCCTCCGCTTCTTCTAGTCTACTGTTGGAAGCGTCCATATTGTTTTTTATTGTAGCTATATCACTATTTCCTTCTGATTCCTACAGGTTGTTGATTTTCTCATCTATCTGGTTTATGAACTGTATCACCCTTATTCTGAGTTCTTTTTCTAACATATTGCATGCTTCCATTTCACTTAGTTCCTTCCTGGCGATTTCACCTTTTCTTTCCTTTGGGGATTTTTCTTCTGTCTCCCCATTTTCGCTCTCACAAAAAGATCTATGTGCCGCAGATGAATGGATTAGAAAACTGTGGTACATCTACACGATGGAATACTATGCTGATGTAAAAAGGAAGGAACTCTTACCATTTGCAACGGCATGGATGGAACTGGAGAGCATTATGCTAAGTGAAATAAGCCAGTCAATGAAGGAAAAATACCACATGATCTCACTCATTCATGGATAATAGAGACCATTATAAACTTTTGAACAATAATAGATACAGAGGCAGAGCTGCCTCAAACAGATTGTCAAACTGCAGGGGGAAGGCTGGCGAGGGTTGGGGGGCAGGAGGGAGGGGGGTAAGAGATCAACCAAAGGACTTGTATGCATGCATATAAGCATAACCAATGGACATAAGACACTGGGGGATAGGGGAGGCTAGGGGACTGTCAAGGGCGGGGGGCGGGGAGAAGGACACATATGTAATACCCTTTGTAATACTTTAAGCAATAAAAAAAAAGATCTATGTGCCATGTTGCACATGGCCTGAGGCTGCAACAGTGGACATGGTGGCGGGTTGTGCAGCTGCTCCTCAAGTGGTTGCAGGCAGTGGCTGCTCATGGGGCAGCAGTTCCTCCTCCCGGATAAAATATTGATCAGCTAATATTTTATTCCCACTCCCCAGAGGAGCTAGGGGGCAGGGAGATATTGACTGCAAGGGAAACAAAGGGCTTCTTGGGTGCTGAAAGAGTTCAACTTCTTGATCTGAATGGATGTTTGGTTACTGCCTCGATCCCCAGCCCTGGTTAGGGTGCATGGGGGAGGCAAAAAATGGATGTGTCTCACATCGATGTTTCTCACCCTGGTTCTACCCCCTTCCCTCCCCCCCTACCCCCCACTTCCAAACTCTCTAAAAAAATTAATGAAAAAATATTCTTGGGTGAAGATTAACAAAACAAACAAACAAACAAACAAAAAAGGCACTGTTAGAGCGCCTGCCACAGTGCCCACCCGGCACCTCTCGCAGCGGCTTCTGGGCCTCTCTATTGCATCCTTTCTTATCTCTCCTCTCCAATTACTGCATCTGTCTTATCTCTTCTGTTCAGTTATTCCATCTTATATTATGTCTCCTACTCAGTTAATGCAAGTCACCTTATCTCTCCTCTTCAATTAATACATGTCTTACCTCTCCTGTTACTCAAAGCAAGTTCAAATTTTAGAGTGATAAGTCATATAGTCATCACTGACTTTATCATTATCAATAGCTGTACCTTCACAAAAATCCCAATTTCAAGCATCCCATTCAGCCTCTGCACAAATTACCAAAGCATATAAGGAGGAATAGATAATCTGAATAGGCATATATCTATTAAAGAAATTAATCAGTAATTAATAAGTGTTCCCAAGAAAATACCAGGCCCAAATGCTTTTATTAGTGAATTCTACCAATCATTTAAGAGAAATGATACCAATCTGCCACAATGTCTTTAAGAAAATAAAAACAGATTTTCTAACTCATTTGTGAGTCCAATAACAAAACAAGATAAAGACATTACAAGACAGAAAAACTACAAACCAATATATATCATGAACATAGGTGCGAAAATCCCCAACAAAATATTAGAAAACTGTATCCAACAGTATATAAAAAGCATTACACACCACAACCAAGAGGGATTTATTTCATTCGATCTATATCCAATATCTCCTCTTTTCAGCTCACCTACTCCAGATAGTCCATCCCTGCAATTCTTTGACATCATCACAACTGCCTATCCATTGACCCATACCACTTTTTCATTGTTCTATGTCCCCTTATATTCTCATTTTCTTCCTTTTCCAAGCTTAACTTTCATGGTCTAGTACTATAATCACTCACTTAACTCTTTTGCCCCTCTCATCCTATATTTCACTCTTCATCTTTTCTATGGTCACCTCCAAGCAACTAAAGTTGCTGGAGAAAAACATACAAATCTCCTGAACTGATCTCATTTAACTCCATCATAACAGTATTTCTGGGCAAGCCTTAAAAATAAACTTCACATCTGTATACCCACTATATCTCTTTCACTGCCCTTCTCTCAGCCAAAGATCTTACCTCATATTTCACCTATACCCATGGTCAGAAAACTGCGGCTCACTAGCCACATGTGGTTCCTTTGGCCCCTTGAGTGTGGCTCTTCCACAAAATACCACGTGCGGGCGCACACGTACAGTGCGATTGAAACTTCGTGGCCCATGTGCAGAAGTGGGTATTTCAGTCGGCCATCCCTCATGGCATTCCAGATTGGAGAGGATGCTGGCCAGGCTGAGGGACACCATCCCCCACCCCCTGCACAAATTTCATGCACCGGGCCTCTAGTTAAGAAAATAAAAGCAAGCAAATAGAAACTCCTTCATCTTTCCACCATCAAATCTACCAACTAACCTGCATCCTGCCCTCACTCTCTGTCTTCTTGCCTAATACATTAGGTGCCCCTGCTTCCACCAGAGTCCAACCTTTTTACCTGGCCTCTGGACTCCAGCCTCTTTTGCCTGTGTCCCACAATTGTCCCTTCCCTCTCTTGCATCATTTTGACTAACTCTATAGGATTCTTGTCCTCAGCACAAATATGCTTGGTCTCTCCCATCTTTTAACAAAGCTTCCCCTGGCCCCATGTCTACTTCAAAATACCACTTCATATTTAGCCACCTTTCTTAACAATCCTTTCTCTAACCTTTATTATGAGACATAATATTTGCCCCTACCTGTTGAATCTCCCCCAGACTTGGGATTCTCAGAGTCTCCACATATTTTAGAACAGAGACTGCAGCGTCTCTTCCACATTCCAACTTCCTTACCCATAGAACTCATGAGCATAATAAAAAGATTGTTTTAAGCCTTATGTGTGGGGTAATTTTTTATGTAGCTACTGGAACTGGAACATGTTCCAAACCACCATTATATTCCATCTACATTATGGCAATTGCTTACTCCCTCCTCCCCCTTGCTGTCTAAAATCTACATCCAGCACAGGAATCTGAGTGGTTCTTATAAACCTTCAGTCAGACTACATTGCTCCACTTCCTAAATTTCTTCCCTGGTTTATCTCAGTCAGATTATAAAAGCCAAAGTCTCCGAAAGATCTTACATTACCTGACTCTCCCTACCTCATTTCCGGCTCTCTCCCTTGCCCATTTTGCTCCCATTTTCCTTGCTGTTCCTTAAACAGGTGTACTCCCACCTCAGGGACTTGCACTTTCTGATCCCTTTGCCTGAAATACTCTTTTTCTAGATATCCATACTGCTTGTTTTTTCACTTCCCTCAAACTTCTACCTAAATGTCACCATATCGTAGAAGCTGGCTTGGTACAATACTCCCTTTCCCCTTTACTCTGCTTTATTTTTCTCTTTAGTACTTACTGCTAAATTGTTTATTGACTTATTTGTTTGTGTATGTCTGCCTCCATTCACTGAAATTGCCTTGAGGACACGGGCTTTGCCAATTTTTATAGCAACATCCTATGCTAGGGCAGGGCTGACATGTAGTGGACATTGAACAAATATATATTGAATAAGCAAATGAGTGAATGACTGCACCCACATGTTAGAATGAGAATTATAAAGTATAGCAAACACTTGACTTAAAAATAAAAATACAGCTGCTTTTCAGTAGTGATGACTCATTGGAGTCCCAGAGAAATTTAAAAGAAGACAAACAAGGTGTCCAGCACGACAATATCACCTCAGTAAAACTACTGAAGTCATATTGTCATGCTGGACACCACAGAAATTAGGACATAAGCATTTCTCCAACCTAGTTCCCAACTGTATTTTTTAAAACACAACTTATATAAGAAAAATATCACAACAACAAAAATAATCTTGTTCACTGACATTTCCCAAACACCATCTATCCTTAGCCCTTTACTACCACTTTGACTCCCTGGGCATATTTGGGAGAATTATCAGCATGCCATTGTGACCTTTACCTCTAATAAGAAATGTCTGCTTCAGCAGCCCATGGTGAACACTATGCTAAGACTTTTTAACATGTGCTTGTGTGTGTGTATAAATTAAATGAGATTACATATAAATTGGGTATAGTTTCCATTTACAATATAGTAAAAGAATCTATAATACATATATTACTTATATAAGTATTATATACTATAAATTACTTATGTAATCTAATTTAATTCATACAACTCTATAAGGTGAATATTAGGTTTTCACCAGATTTATGTATTTAATTGATAAAGATCACAGAAGACTATAATATTTCCACATCTTGAGGATAATGAGGGAGAAATGCTAGAGAGAAGCTTTTATCCAGACTGCTTAAATATGGCATCCAAACTCACTCTCCTTCCTACCCATACCTACTCATAAAGAACCACACACATACAAGAAGACTTAGTGTAGTTTCCTGTATTTCCAATGTAGGCAGTCATCAGAAAAGCAAGTGTGAGAGAAAGTCTTCTCCCTCATCCAAGCTCTGCAGGGTTCCCTGAGCGACTCCTGGTGGTCCATGCCAATCTCTACTATAGTATCACTGTCTTGTTTTAGAGAGTTCAAGATCTGAATGATCAGTCTATCTGTGAGTGGGCAGAGTCCCCATTAGCCAGAGCTGAATAATTCAGCCTAAGTGTCTTGATCTCATCCACAGTTTATTTTATCTTTCAGTTCCAAAAGTAGTTCATGTTTGATAACATTTATGTCTATAATTTAGATATTAACTTGCAAAAGAAGTAAAAGTAAGTGAGTCATCAAAATCTTAAGTTAAATAAAAACCAGAAGATGTTTATTCTTTCTGGATTAGACCCTAACATTTTGGGTAAGTCACTAGACTACTGTGAATAATTTCCGTGGAGATTAAAAAAAAGAGTCTGACCAACTATTCCACAGTACATGTCAAAAGAAATAAAAGGTAGAAAAGGTTCAAGCTGTTACGTGTTAAAGAAAAATTTTAGTTAATAGGATGTATAAAAACTGTGATCACATTAATCAGTAATTTAAGCTAGCCAAAGACAGCTGTATCACACCAGATCTTAGGGACACACAGAGTAGATAGATTTCCTGTCATATTCAGCAACAGCTGTATATGTGGCAAAACCACCAAAATCCAATTCACAAGTATCTTGCTCATATGTGATAAACCACCCACCTCATTGCACAGAGTATTGTGGATAACAGGTCTTTCCTCCCACCTTAAATAAAAATGTGTAGTACCCACCTCATTAAAGCTACCGCTAGCCATGAGGATTTTCCCGTGAACTAGGAACGCACATTTGTGTCTCCTTCCATTACGCAGTGGAAACATGCATGGAACGTCACACGGCACTCTATCCCCCCAGTGCAAACATATGAGTTGGAGATATCCATGGCAAGAACTCCAGAAAAGGAACAGAAGTGTTTATATCTATTCTAAATCCTTCACTGCTCCCCCACTGTTCCATTACCACCCTAATCTAAGAATTCACTTTCTCTTTCATGTTTAGACTTCAGACTTTAAAAAAAAATCTATCGCCTGTGTTTCCAAAATCCGGACCTAGGCGAGGAATTGTGCCTTAATATCTATCACTCATTGCTTCCAATTAAAGTGTTGGATCTAAAATTCATCGCAGCTTCTCAATGGCTCTAAGTGCTAACAAATCAATTAGTCCTAAACTCCTCACGTCAGGCACATTCTGCCCTGCCAGGCCAATTTTATACACAAGAGAGTAAGTGGGAACCTGGCTTCGAATTCTGCGATGAATGATGCAAAAGCAAAGCTGGAGAAACAGCCTCAGAAGCCCTGAATCCCCGTCCCCTATCAAATGCCTATTAAAAAAAATCCAGATCATCCTCTGTCAAATTATTTATGGGTGACAACAAATATTTCTAATTATATCCATTCACAGCCACAGTCAGTGAATATTGTGCAAAGAGATTGCCAAAAAAAACATTTTGCCAAGTAGGTTCCTAGCTAGGACAGCTGAGGCGGTTGCTGTGTTTGCAGAATGGCTCTATAAAAGTGGAACCAAGGTGCCTCTGTCCTGTCCCTCCTCAAAATTCCTTAAGGTATGTATACGTGGAAGAGAACTTGCCAGTTTTACATTCCTGGTAATTATTCACTTAAGGGAGATTGTTGTTTCCAAAATTTTCCAAATTTTAACTTTTCTTTGCAACATTCCTTAAGATGACTTTGTGCAAATAATTACTAGTGTTTTGTGATTAAATGAAAACAAAAATAAAAGAATTCCCATTCTCTTGTGTTTCTTTCAACAGCACTTGTCTGCTTTGAGCCTGCCACCTTCTTCACCTGGTAACAGGAGAGGTAAGCGTAATCTATGACTACACTCTGAAGAACAAAGGGATATCTGTATTGCTGGTCTTAAAGAGCTAACATTTTATATCTTAGTTTAGTAATGGGAAAAGGATACAAGGAGCAGCTTCTCTTTAAAAATGGCATCTCATAAAATTTTAACTGTTCAGACCATTTAACCACATAAAATGTAATGACTCTTGTCTTTTACATGTGTTAGAACTTCAGAAAGAATACAACGATCACATGTAACATTTCATGTGTGCTACTACTGCAACTTAAACAGTAAGACCATATCAGAGAGATGGAATGGTCATATCAACCAACAATGGGTTGATCTGAAAGTCAAAATTTCTAGGTGCCAGTCCAGGTTTTTCACTGACTCCAGTTGCCCGGTCAAGCCAGTTGGCATTTATGTATCGTGAAATAGGGTGTTGCAGTGGAATTAGCACTAAGAAGTCCTAATATGAACTTAGGAGAACAGGACTCATGTCTGGGCACTACCACTTATACCTCTGTGTCACTGAATGACCCTTCCCCTTTCTGAGCCTTAGTTTCCTTACCAGTAAAATGAGGAGGCTGGGGGACTGTTAAGGTCCTTCTGGCTCTTGCCATCAATGATCTGTCAGTGGTTTTCCGGGGTCTCCTCCCATAGAACCAAACACATTCATTTAATGGACCTCCCCCAACTCTATGCATTGGGACCTGTACTTTTTGTATTATGTTAGGAATATGCATAATGATGCAAACCTACCACGCATTTAATAATTATTTTTTTAAGTTTATATTTAAATACACAGCTATGTTCATTTATAAAAGAATAGAAAACACTGCTTTGTGTAGGAGTGTTGTTTGTTGAACTTGAGGCAATTACTACTGTGCAGGTGAATTCAAGGACTTGTTGCAACAAGCCTGAGGATCTTGGGGGCTTGTAAGCCACAAACTTGGAAATGACTGATTTTGACACGAGATGGGAATGGGAATGTCCTTTCTGTGTTTTGTGGATACGCTGTATATGGTCATCTCTACATGGTAGTTAATTCAAAACTGCCTGATGCAAAAACAAATCTATAAACAAAAAAATAATGTAACAGAATAACATTTCTCCTCTGAAGGAAAAAAACAACAACCCTAACACTGTTCCAATATCTGTCCCCTGAAAATGTCTAAATTTCACTGTGTCTTCAAGAGACTTTTATAAGTACGAATTACACTGATTTCAGAGATACAGTATGGAGCAAAGTTGACATTTAACAGTGCAAGTTGAGAAGAAGTTTTGATCAAGACTCCTTCTGGAAAGCTTATAAAAGGTTGACATTGTTGTCATTGACAATCAAGGCACTGCTTTCCACAAACCACCCTCTTCTACTCCATAAAGGCCACCTTCTTTAGCTCATCCTGTCCTTGCCATCAGGGCAAAAGGACTTATTTTCTCACAATTAGTCTGTCAGTGGGAAAAAATTAAGTTTATTTTGGCTTGAAACTTTATATGAATATTTCAGAAGAGATGTTTGGGGGATTGGTATTTTTAAAATAAGAGGAGGGGGAAGAGAAAGATTGAAAGCGACCTAAAACAATAAGAATCAGATAAAAAGGAACTGTATGCTAAAGTTCAGCTAAAAACAAAGAGAAGTATAGACTAAAAGTATACGATCACTACAAAAATTTTATTAAAACTTCAGATGCTTTTCTCTAATAACTTTTTAAAGTCATCTTTTGTTTAGACACTATTTCTGACTTCTGCACAATTTAAGAACTAATAAAAGATAATTTTGACTTAGGGTAAAATCATTGGTTGGATTTTCAGTTTTATTTTACTTACTTTCCCCTTTAATTATCTAATACTTGTCAGTTAACTAGGACCTTTGTTGATTAGATGCTTTCAACCTAGAAAATGTCCTCAAAGAACAGATGTACATTTAACTTTAATATCTTTTTACACGCAGTTTATACATCCAACTTTAATCATTAGAGGCAGGAAGAAAATTTGTTTAAATAATTGAGTGTTTTTAAGTAAGTTCATTTAGATTGTAAAGCCATTGTTCACAGTTATTTTCCATTACTTTGTATCATCACAATGTCAAAAATGGGGGTGTGTGGAAAAAAGGGAAGAAAAGAAAAGCATAAAGAGAAAAAGTTCTGAATACACTTGGGGCATTACAAATGTTGCTGATTGAAACATCCATTCCCCTCCACATTTCTCAATTGGTACAAAAGATAAAATGGAGGCTAAAAAGCTACCAGTATGAGACTTTCAAATCAATGACCTAATCTTTCAGAACCTTTACAGAGGACACAAGAGTGATCCTTTAAAGCAGGGTGAGGCCCTAGCTGTTCTGACTCAGTGGGTAGAGTATCAGCATGTGGACTGAAGGGTCCCTGGTTTGACTCCTGTCAAGGACACATGCCCGGGTTGTGGGCTCAATCCCCAGTAGGAGGCATGCAGGAGACAGCTGATCAATGATTCTCATCATTGATGTTTCTATCTCTCTCTCCCTTTCCCTTCCTCTCTGAAATTTAAAAAAACAACAACAACAAAAACAGGGGTGAGGAAACAGGCATGGCCATGAAGCCCATTAACCACAGGTGAGAGCAACAGGGCAATGCCCACCCACACCCTGGGTCCTTGTACAACTGGGTTTCTTCCCTCCAGGTACACCTGGTCCTGTGCTGTGTTGCCCTCAATAACCCGCAGCCATGAGTTCCGACTCTGAGATGGCAGTTTTCGGGGCGGCTGCTCCTTACCTCCGAAAACCTGAAAAGGAGCGAATTGAAGCCCAGAACAAGCCCTTTGATGCCAAGAATTCTGTCTTTGTGGTGGACCCTAAGGAGTCCTATGTGAAAGCAACAGTGCAGAGCAGGGAAGCAGGGAAGGTGACGGTCAAGACTGAAGGAGGAACTGTGAGTTAAAAAAAAGGAGGGAGCGGCATAAATGATCTTTTTCTCCTACTTAGTTGATACACATTGGCTCCTTCTTTTCTTAACAGACTGTCACAGTGAAGGACGATCAAGTCTTCTCTATGAACCCTCCCAAATACGACAAAATCGAGGACATGGCCATGATGACTCACCTGCACGAGCCCGCTGTGCTGTACAACCTCAAAGAGCGCTATGCAGCCTGGATGATCTACGTGAGCGCCCCTTGACATTACTTTTCAATAACTCTATGAACTGTGTTAGCTAAGACAAATTAAAGACTTTAGTTTCAGACTTAGCTACAGCAATTTTATCTTAAGACTAATCATTTGGTTAGTGTTGTAAATTCTGATGTATTTGAAAGTGAACGTGTGGAAAGCCTTCTACTTAAAACTGAATTAGTTGGAAAACTGAAGCATTTTGTGAAGCAGTGGACCTTAGAGGGAGGCAGCAAATGGATGAAACCATTAAGCATTATGAGAACTTAAGGCTCAGGTCCCTTAAATGCACTACTTAGGTCCCTCTCTCCATGTTTCCAAGGCAGTTAATGAGGTGACTACTGACTGAGCTACCTTATCATTTCCCACAGACCTACTCGGGCCTCTTCTGTGTCACTGTCAACCCCTACAAGTGGCTGCCGGTGTATAACCCCGAGGTGGTGTCCGCCTACCGAGGCAAAAAGCGCCAGGAGGCCCCGCCCCACATCTTCTCCATCTCTGACAACGCCTATCAGAACATGCTGACTGGTGAGCCAGCCCATAATTACAATTTCCATAACCACTTATAAATTATTTGTATACTGATAACAGAGAAGACGAAGGACCAGTACTTTGAAAATAACATGTTCAGCACACACATGATAATAGCACTAATAAAATAAGGGTAATATATTTAGATAAAATGTACCATTTCCAAAAATATAAGGAATTTTGCTTAGATTTCTATGCTAAAATCCAAATTAATCAATGCAAATTCCAGCTCAAAATTAACTAAATTTAGGCATCAACTATGCATTTTAATTATTTCATCTCTTCTAAAGAGTAAACCTTGAAATTTCATACTGAGAAGTTATCACAGTTACTAATTAATATCATGACAGGATTCTGAACTATGAACCAGGTGACTGATGGGATTGAAAATGTCTAAATCTAAGGCTGTAGAAGTAACTACTACAAGGATCAGAAGCTATTATTCACTCACCTGATACTGATTATTCACATAGCTATTATGGTGAAGTAATGCATTACCTATTTTATCACATTAAATGAAATGGAAGTTTAACACACTAATTAGCACATCTTTGGATACTTATTTTTAAAAAGTATTTGTGAAAACCGCAAAGCACCAATTGATATAGTTATTACTTTTGTGGAAATGGGGAGTTTTAGAAGACAAGTTTGAGTTTACAAGTACTGTATTAATCTATGTGCCAAGTTTTGTGGTTTTTAAAAAGATCTTGGGTTTCGGTTTCTCTTTTGCAGATCGTGAGAACCAGTCCATCCTGATCACGTATGCATATTTCATGCCTTTATTTTCTGTTGAGTTCTGATCCTTGTAGTAGTTACTTCGACAGCCTTAGATTCTGACTTTTTCCTCTGTCTGGAATTGACAGCGGAGAATCTGGTGCGGGGAAGACTGTGAACACCAAGCGTGTCATCCAGTACTTCGCAACAATTGCAGTTACTGGGGAGAAGAAAAAAGAAGAGCCTGCTTCTGGTGGCAAACTGCAGGTGGGTATGACGTTCAACTGAGGATGGAAGAACCAAAAGACTTTTACAATGTGACCACGGTACTTCAGAATCATGGCAGCCAATTGCATGCAATGCCAGATTGGGAAAATAACTCTTGGAAGGACTTGTGAGAATGAAATATGTTGGCAGGTTCAATATGCAAAAGTTCTCACAACCATTTAATTAGGGGGAAAGGTGGGCCTGAGGATATGGAAATCAATACCATGACACTGGAGTGTCGCCCTCCCCACAATTTGTCCTCCTTCTCACTTATTTTAGAAAATCTTACCCCAAAGTTACAGGCTACTATAAAAGGGGAAAGGTGAATGGGGAAGATCAATGAGAAGTTACTTTAGCAGACTAAAACTCATCTTTTGTAGAGTTTCTCTATCTATCTTATTCAATTATCTTAAGGGGACCCTTGAAGATCAAATCATCAGTGCCAACCCCCTACTGGAAGCCTTTGGCAACGCCAAGACTGTGAGGAATGACAACTCCTCTCGTTTTGTAAGTTTCCTGGTCTTCCTTTTCATGTGAGAATTAGTACTGCCTCTCTTATACATCTGATAGCAATATCTTTTGCATCTATTTGTCCGCAGCTATAAAGAACTAGTGTCTGCCTTTTAATACGTACAATAAGTTCTCCTTTGCCTCTTTAAGGGTAAATTCATCAGGATCCATTTTGGTGCCACAGGCAAACTGGCTTCTGCAGATATTGAAACATGTAAGTTAATAAATATTAGTGATGGAGTATCTTTTTCTTTAGAGTACATATTAAAAATCTTTCATCTTTTTTCCACTGTGACCTTTTCTGTTAAATGTGCCTAATCTCACTTTCTAGATTTGCTTGAGAAGTCCCGAGTTACTTTCCAACTAAAGGCTGAAAGAAGCTACCACATATTTTATCAAATTATGTCCAACAAGAAACCAGAGCTTATTGGTAAGAAATATCTTTGATTTCTACCAAGAAATAGTGACAGCCCTTCTAAGAAGTCCCTCTGAAATATTTTTATAACCAAAGTAACTCTGTCTATATTTCTTTCCCATGTGTTCAGAAATGCTTTTGATCACCACCAATCCATACGACTTTGCCTTTGTCAGTCAAGGTGAAATCACAGTGCCTAGCATTGATGATCAGGAAGAGCTGATGGCCACAGATGTAAGTAACAGATACAAAGCAAGAAAAGCCAAACTCATTTTCCAGCGCACAACACTCTCCTCTGTTAGCGTAGACAGCATTAGCAGGAAGAATATAAATAGGCAATACTGCCTGGCAGGCTTTCCTTTCCCTGGAATAAAATTACAAGGTATTTCAATGCCCCTGCCCACCAACATGTATTAGAAACTTCAAATGTCTATAATAAATCTTAGGTCTTTGTCATTCCTTGGCTAATTGACTCATTTTTTTTTTCTTATCAGTTATTTTTGGTTAATTTTTGTGCTCCAATAGTGATGTTTCTCTTCTATTTTATGGCAGACCCTGGACCCAAGAATCTGAGAAAGATGTCAGAAAGAAATGGGAAAATATTTTAAATTTTTTGTAATTAAATATGAAATCCCCACATTTCCTTTATAATCAGATGAAAACACAAAATCTTTTCTAAGTATACCTCTAAGGGCTAATAATATATGCCTCACCTCCCTATGCAGTATAAGAAGAAATGGATTATCTACCTCAATAATATTCTTTTTGAGAATCCATGAAGCCTTTATATTTATTTTTGGAACTACAGATTTTCTCTTCCTCCTCTTTTTTAAAGGATTATTACTCTGGCTTATTTTCTTTATACATATTTTATGTTTTCCTTTGAATTTCTGAATTATCAATCTTCTTTGATTATTAACTTTAATACCAATGGGAATATCCCAATATTCCAAAGATAGTACATTAAAGTTCCTTGAAATTATAATTTTATTTTAAAATATTATTTTCAAGGAGTCTGTGAACTATGTGTGTGCCTTTATCAGCTCTTTCTCTATAACATATTGTATACGTATGTCCAAACGTGATAAAGTTGAGAAAGATCTGCTAGTGTAGGAAGTTAAAAAAATGTGGCAGTCTCGCTCCAGGACTTCTGTAGTGATGTCTAAATTCTGTAGATAGGTAGTCAGTAAGCTGGGGCCAGAAGGCAATAGTCTGAGGAAAGAGGAAACAGAGTGGTAAATAACCATACTTTCCTCCCTGTGCCTGCCCCACTGAATAAGACTTTTCAAAGCTTGGCAGGGGCAATTAAGAAGGGAATCAAAATCTGATAAAGAAAAAAAGACACAGATATATTTCAATAAAAGAAGTAGTTTCTTTCCACAAATGTCTGTTCCCTACACGAACAACGATCAGCTAAAGTTCACTGCCAGGTATCTCATGGTCAGCTGTGGCCTGATATCAGACAGGCATGTGGAGAAAAACTCAGGCCATTGCTGCTGTCCTCATATCCTCCTCCCAACTGCATCCTTCCTGCGCCTTAGGGTGGAAAGGCAGACTCTGAATATGTATCAGGTTAGGACAATGTAGAAGAAGGAGCAAACACAGACTTGTGAGGCTGGAGAAAAGAGCAAGAAAAGCCCCGAGACAGTAAGAAGGATGCACAGCAAGGCCAGGCTAATAATGTGGAGAAATGGGAAATGCACTGCCTCTGAGTCCTGACTGAGTGGGTGTGGACAAGTCATATAACACCTTTACTGTCCACATGACTCAATCGGAAGGCATACATACCTCTGGGTGTTGCTATATAGAACAAAATGGTGATGAATATGAGTGCCTTTTGAAAATGAAAAAGTGTTAGTCAAATATAAGACAGTGTGATGAGAAAAAAGTGGAAGGAGTATCCTAAGTCTGCCATAGTGATAATTGTGAGGTGAATTAAATTCAACTCTTTTCTCAGAGTGCTGTGGACATCCTGGGTTTCAGCGCTGATGAAAAGGTGGCCATTTACAAGCTAACAGGAGCTGTGATGCATTATGGGAACATGAAATTCAAGCAAAAGCAAAGGGAAGAGCAAGCTGAGCCAGATGGCACTGAAGGTAGCACTCCCTATTGATACCTTTCGATTGACAGAACTGACATCATCAGGTCCTCAGAGACGTAGACCATATTTTCATTTTCTTTGACTTACCTGGTGATGGGAAAAAGTATTAGGGGGGAGAAATGACATACTACCTGGTGTTTTACATGCTAAGCAGGTTTGTGGAGATGTGATTTCTGCCCATTCCATTCTTCATTGACTTATTGCCAGCTAGTATTTGCTATTTGATTAAAATATTTATTTCAGTGAAAAAATAACAGATCTAAAGTTTGCTGTCACTACACCCCTAAGTTAGAGTTTCTCAAACTGCTTTTATCATGGCCCACTTTAGGTATGTTTTAAATATCACAGAGAGCATCAATTATCCAAGTTCCAAATTATCATCCCCCCAAAAATGACTAAAATTAGCATGAAAGGTGGCAATTTTGAAGCTATATCAGCAAATGAATATTTTGCTACATTACTCTTCAAGCAAAAATATTTTTCCTGTGTCACTGTCATTCACAACTTCAGTTGTATAAAGCCTTGATTGGTTTCACCATCCTCACCTTGTTCATGCAGTTGCTGACAAGGCAGCCTATCTCCAGAGTCTGAACTCTGCTGACCTGCTCAAAGCCCTCTGCTACCCCAGGGTCAAGGTCGGCAACGAGTATGTCACCAAAGGCCAGACTGTACAGCAGGTAAACATGACTTAAACCTCCAGATTCATTTGAGCCACAGGAGACTTAAGGGTCCATCATTATTTTCAACTGAAGAACTAAATTATCTTTGTTCTTAAAGGTGTACAACTCAGTGGGTGCTCTGGCCAAATCCGTCTATGAGAAGATGTTCCTGTGGATGGTCACCCGTATTAACCAGCAGCTGGACACCAAGCAGCCCAGGCAGTACTTCATTGGGGTACTGGACATCGCTGGCTTTGAGATCTTTGATGTGAGTAATGAATTTATAGAAAATTAACAAATGCAAATCCCCGGTCATTTTTAGCATAGAGCATTAACAAACAAGTTGGGGAGACTGGTGGACTGGGTGAAGAAGGTGAAGGGATTAAGAAAAAAGAACACTCATAGACACAGACAACAGCATGGTGATTAAATGAGGGGAATGACTTGAGGGGAGAGACAGAAGAGGGTATAGGGGCTATATGATACTGGAAGGAGACTTGTCTAGGGGTGATGAGCATACAATATAACATATAAATGATTTATTATAGAACTGTACACCTGAAACCTATATAATTTTAGTAACCAGTGTCACCCCAATAAATTCAATAATTATTTTAAAAAGGGATGCGTGATGAGGGTTTTCAGGAGTTAAGACGTAAAAATTATGGGTTGGGTGGCTAGATTATGAAATACTTTCTTATATTAAAGATTTAAAAATTCATATGATAAAAAAGAAAAAAAATGTGTGCTCTGCTACACATTGTTGAGTAAACATCAGTCAGGTGGTCAAGCGAAGTTGATTCTGTCATTCAAGTCTATTATATCTTGCCTTTCTACCTACTTTTTCTATAAATTATTGAAAGGGATATTAAAATCTTCACCTATCAAAAAAAAGTACAAAGTGGAATTTGTACTAAAGAAGGGTCTTTGGAGAGATGTGATAACTAGTAAATAGGTATAAATAGAAAAGAAAGTTTCAGTCGTTTAAGTCTAGAAGTCTCAAAATTGGCCCATGAATGGTGAAAGTACTCAACATCAATCCCAGATCCATGTAGATGAGCATGAAAACACTTTCTTAAAGGAAATGAGGATATTTAAAAGATGTCTGCATTTAGCGACATTTTGCCTGATATGCATGATTTCAAGCAGCTACTTGAGAAGCAAAGTACTGAGGAGTCAATTCTCTTTTGTTTAGAATTATGTTACATGTTAAGAAAACAATCCAAACCTTTGTAATTTAATAAATCATAGGCCTTAAATTCAGAAGGAAATATTAGTAGCTGCTTTATAGATTACAAATACTTAAGTTATGAGTAATTTCCTATATCTATTGTTTCCTATAGTACAACAGCCTGGAGCAGCTGTGCATCAACTTCACCAACGAGAAACTGCAACAGTTTTTCAACCACCACATGTTCGTGCTGGAGCAGGAGGAGTACAAGAAGGAAGGCATCGAGTGGGAGTTCATTGACTTTGGAATGGACCTGGCTGCCTGCATTGAGCTCATTGAGAAGGTTTGTATGACTTTTCAAGCCTTTAGAACATGATGAAAAAATAGTCCACATTCCTATGTTTGAAATCACAATCCCAGTTTTCAAAGAACAAGCAGTAACATTTTATGGTATATTTGTGCACTCTCATAAGTTGTGAGGTGTGTCACAAGTGATGTTATTAATGAACAAAGTAATTTGTAGAAAATGATTACAACATACATGTACACAGTCACATTTATCCCACTTAATCACTCCATTTTCCCTGTCATTCCTATATGATCTTTTTTTAAAATTTCTTCATTGATTAAGTTATTACACATGTGTCCTTATCCCCACATTACCCCCCATCCCCCCCCCCCTCATGCTCTCACCCCCCTGGTGTCTGTGTCCATTGGTTAGGCCTATATGCTTGCATGTAAGTCCTTTGATCTCTCCCCTTTACCCCCACCCTCCCCTACCTTCCCTCTGAGATTTGACGGTCTGATCGATGCTTCTCTGTCTCTGGATCTGTTTTTGTTTATCAGTTTATGTTGTTCATTATATTCCATAAAAGAATAAGATCATGTGATATTTATCTTTCTCTGACTGGCTTATTTCACTTAGCATAATGCTCTCCAGTTCCATCAATGCTGGTGAAAATGGTAAGAACTCCTTTTTTACTGCAGCATAGTATTCCATTGTGTAGATATACCACAGTTTTTAATCCACTAATCTACAAATGATCTTATGCATATGGAAGAAAAGAATGAACTTACAGCTAGTCTTCTGAGTATTGTAATTCCCTCTAGTGAACCCAGGATGGTGTATTGTGCATGTGTAATTCTTCATGTGCAGGATAGGTCAAGATGTCTTAAAGGTTGGAAAGTTAACTCTTCAATTGTTGCAGTCATTAAGACTATGATGACTACTGAGTAAGTTGATGATGACTAATAAATAAGCCTTTCTATAGCCTTACCTGGAAATGAGCCCTAAATTCCCCATTATCAAGGGGTAGAGCAATAGTTATATCAGTTATGAAGATGTTAAAACTCATCAAGCAATCACAAAACACTTTCAAAACTGGAGTGGGAACTCATCATGTACCTACTGATAACAATAAGGCATATTGTTATGTATGAACCCTATTCTAATCAGTGGGAAGAGTAAATGCTATTGCCATGTAGGAAAACTTCAAATACTAATGTCAAAATTCATAAATATATGAGAGATGAGAGCATAAAAGCAGACTAAGTCTGCCCAATTTGGGGAAAAGTATTTTACTTTGGTGACACAATATCTCTACTATTCATCAAAACTATATAGTTCTCAGAAAAGGCATTTGTTTTTCTGTAGTATTTCAGTTTCTGGAATACCCAAAATAGTTTCTGGGAGACAATTTGTGACTAAAGCAAAATCATCAATATTGAATGTTAAATCAGGCTTTCATATCAAATCTGCCACTGAAAAGAGTCAATCTGCTTACACAGCAAAACCATATTAGTATCACTTAACTCCACAGTTGTGGGGAACATAGCTTACAGTACAAATAGTTTTAATGATACACAGGAGATGCACTTTTCTCCTGGGAATGGATCATTTCTAGTCATTATCCGTAATTTCTCTTCTCTTCATACTTTCATCATATCTATATATGAGGTGAAGGAAGTTCACTGTCAGTAGAGAAGAAAGTATTTAGATATGTACATTTATGGAAGAAAGAAATCAGTTTTGAAATGGCAGTTTCAGAATTTAATTTTATACTCTGAACATGAAACTTATAAAGCGGCATCTGTGGGCTTTAAAAAAAATGGAATCTTTCTAGCAAACATATTTCCCATTATTTCCTTGCTACATGATTATTTCAGATTTCAGTAGTAGAGAAGGCAATAAATTAGTATCATGCCTATTTAATTTCTTATCATTCCAAGTCTACTTTTGGAACATTATATTTTCAGGTTTTCATCAAGCACATAAATTATTGGAGCATATTTTTTTCTGAGGGACTCATCACTATTATACCTTTTTTCTACTCTTAGCCTATGGGTATCTTCTCCATCTTGGAAGAGGAGTGCATGTTCCCCAAGGCCACAGATGCCTCCTTCAAGAACAAGCTGTATGAACAGCATCTTGGAAAGTCCAACAACTTCCAGAAGCCCAAGGTCGTCAAAGGCAAGGTTGAGGCCCACTTCTCGCTGGTGCACTACGCGGGCACCGTGGACTACAACATTGCCGGCTGGCTTGACAAGAACAAGGACCCCTTGAACGAGACTGTGCTTGGCCTGTACCAGAAGTCTGGATTGAAGACTCTGTCTCTCCTCTTCTCTGGGGCTCCAACTGCTGAAGCAGGTCATTTTTTTTAATTGAATTTATTAAGGTGACATTGGTTAATAAAATTATATAGGTTTCAGGTGCACAATTCTCTAATACATCACCTGTATATTGTATTGTGTCTCTTTCCATCACCATTTATCCTCCCTTTACTCTCTCTACTATCTCTTCCAACCCCCTTCCCTCTGGTAGTCACCAAACTGTTGTCTGTCTATGAGTTTGGGGGTTTTCTGCTTGATCCCTTCACCTTTTTTATCCAGCCCCCCTCCCTCCCCCCCGACATTTGTCAGTCTCTTCTCCGAATCTATGTTTCTTTCTATTTTGTTAGTTTATTGTTTTCATTAGATTCCACATATAAGTGGGATCATATGGTGCTTGTCTTTCTCTGATTGGATTATTTCACTTAGCATAATACTCTCCAAGTCCACCCATACTATCACAGAAGGTGAGATTTCCTTTTTTTTTTTTAAATACAGCTTAGTATTCCATTGTGTAAACACACCACAACTTTTTTATCCACTTATCTACTGATGGGCATTTTAATATTATAAATATGCTTCTAGAGGCACAAATAAGAAATACACTATTTATCAGAGATATAATTATAGCAAAAGCTAACATGAAAATACTGGCCAATATGACCTAATGAAATTAAGGATATTTAATAATTTTGGTAGGGTCTTACAGTCATAGACCAGAACTAAAATTAACACTACGGATCATTTAGTCCATGGCTTTCTTTCAACAAGAAAATAGAGACTCAGAGAAGTTAAGTGACAGCTCAGAATCATACATCTCATTTCTATCATTTTAATAGTACTGATTCCTTCAAGGATCCATTTAAGCTGAAGAGGAAATTCTTGTCAGGGCACTAGTGCTTAAGAAATTAAAGTTCTGCTCTTTTCAGTCACTTAAGACCAGAAATACAAGTACGCATAGGAAAGCACAGGCTAACAGAAAATAGGACTTCCCTGCACGTTAGCAGAGGCTCACCTACTTAGGACCAAGCATGCAACCTGCCTGTTTTCTGGGGGATGTGTGCCCTAAGGAGGCCTTACCACTCTGTCTCCC
Source organism: Myotis nattereri (assembly GCF_964212035.1). NCBI lineage: Eukaryota > Metazoa > Chordata > Mammalia > Chiroptera > Vespertilionidae > Myotis > Myotis nattereri. Next base: position 14,624,143 of record NC_138091.1, read on the forward strand.
TGGCCACTCCTCCAGGAGATAGACTTTGCTTCTTTGCGTTAAAGAAATCCCATCCCTTCCCCAAATCTACCCTTTCTAGATAGTTCTTTTCATGCTGTCATTTTCCTGAATACTCATAATGCAAGCCAATGCTTATATTTTCCAAATCTAGAGTTGAAGGAGGAGAGATAGGAAAAGAATAGGAATAATACAAATGCATGAGTGCAAATTTAAATTACAAAGGGAATTTTGACTGTTCTAATGTCTATGGAGAGTACTCACAAGGCTGTTGCAAATCACTGTAATTTCTCTATTTTATTTTTCAGACAGTGGTGGTGGAAAGAAAGGTGCAAAGAAGAAGGGTTCTTCTTTCCAGACAGTGTCAGCTCTTTTTAGGGTACAGTATATTTCTGAATTCCAAATGACGACTTTTGTAAAGAAATTAAATGGTTATCACTTAAAATTTTTTAAAGAAATCTATGGTGAAACAAAAAAGTAGTGATGTCCTAAAAATAATAAAAATGTCTCAGTTAAAATTTAACAAGAGGACCCAGACTGTGTCTGTTCACATCAAACCTTATAATAAATTACTACATGCTCTTTAAGTCCCAAATCTAAAGGATCTGGCATTAAGCAAATTTCACATGAAATCGAACCCTTTCTTAAAAACAACCACTGTATTCAGTTACATCTATTTCATATGAACAAAGTCTTAATATAAATTTTCTCTGATTGGCAGTGCTTGAGAAAAATAAAATGAAATCGACTGGTTTTGTGTAATCCATAATTTTCTATCTATACACCATGTATATTATTACTCTTTGTTATCATAATTTGTTCTTCATTGAGACAGCTCATTAAAACGTGAAATAAGAACTCATTAATTACATATCATTGATAGGGACTCTTATGTAAATGCCACTAGAAATTACCCTAAAACTTTTCACATGGTTTTATAGGAGAATTTAAATAAGCTGATGACCAACTTGAAGAGCACTCATCCCCACTTTGTACGCTGTCTCATTCCCAATGAAACTAAAACTCCTGGTAAGATATTTATGATATCCAAATAAGACTCTGGTGTGACTTTTCATTAGACTTTTAGACACAAAACATATCTTTCTTTTAGGGGCCATGGAGCATGAACTTGTCCTGCACCAGCTGAGGTGTAATGGTGTGCTGGAAGGCATCCGCATCTGTAGGAAGGGATTCCCAAGCAGAATCATTTATGCAGACTTCAAACAAAGGTTTGTGTCATTATTTATCACTTTCAATGTGCTAGTCTGTATCAAAATTGCCACGTATTTCAAACATTTTTTCACTTTTCCTTGAATACTAAAATGCGATTATTTGAAAGGTGACCATAAAGAACGAAGTCTTGGTTTATATGATCATAAGTTTTTCATCATTTTGCAAGTTTCAAATAAAGCACTGTTTATCTGAATGCAATCTTTTCCTCCAAATATCAATAATTTTGTCAATGACAGCTACCAAGAGTTCTACCTTTTTTATTTCAGTGAAGATAAGCCATATTTTAATATTCTTTTTATTCTGACAGATACAAGATTCTAAATGCAAGTGCTATCCCAGAGGGTCAGTTCATTGACAGCAAGAAGGCTTCTGAGAAACTTCTAGGTTCTATTGACATTGACCACACCCAGTACAAATTCGGTCATACCAAGGTACCACCAACGCAAATGTCTATCTATCATAACGTCATTTCCTTTGGATTTTCTCATGAATGAAAATAACATATTCCATTTGCTCTTGGGCAAGGTTTTCTTTAAAGCTGGCCTGTTGGGAACTCTAGAGGAGATGCGAGATGATAAGCTAGCTCAACTCATCACACGCACTCAAGCCATGTGCAGAGGGTTCCTGATGAGAGTGGAGTTCAAGAAGATGATGGAGAGGAGGTGAGGGATCAAGCGCAAGTACCCCTTCTCCACATTTTAATAGTTGAATCTAATGAAGTCGTTACTTTTGTTGAGGAATGGACACATTCCACATTCTTTTTGATTTGCATTTTTTTTTCTTTCCTACAGAGAGGCCATCTTCTGCATCCAGTACAATGTCCGCGCCTTCATGAATGTGAAGCACTGGCCCTGGATGAAGCTGTACTTCAAGATCAAGCCCCTCCTCAAGAGTGCCGAGACAGAGAAGGAGATGGCCACCATGAAGGAAGAATTTGAGAAAACCAAAGATGATCTGGTTAAATCAGAGGCAAAAAGGAAAGAACTTGAAGAGAAAATGGTTGCTCTGATGCAAGAGAAAAACGAACTACAACTCCAGGTTCAATCTGTGAGTATTGTACATTGCACAGTTCAGCCACATCTTATCCAATCACTAGCTGACTTGATAGGAGAACTTTTTTTAATTTAAAGTTTATAAATAAATGGTTTCCACTGAAACATTTAGTGTAATTGTTTGCCTTTTGAAAATACCAAGACTAAGACCTAAAGAAGCAATAGATGCAAAGTCACAAATTATGCTGCATATGTTCATATGTGATCATCAGTGAGAAAACTCATAAAAATATCCTAGGCAATTTCCTTTCTTTATAGAACCTTCTCTTAGATTAGAATGTTTTTTCATTACTGACCTTTCATGGATAACTATTTGGAGGAAATCTGTTATCATATTTAATCATAATAATTTGAAATTACTAACATTCTGTCCTCCTGATTTTTTAGAATTGTCAAGTTAGTTGGCATATATGTGTTGACCGAAATGGTTGAGTCACTGAAGTTTCCACCTTTTAATAAATTAGTATGTGTTTGCAGATATAGCTTAGACAAATAAAAATAATTCATTTCCCCCTTCAGGAAGCTGAAGGCTTGGCTGATGCAGAGGAAAGATGTGACCAGCTGATCAAAACCAAAATCCAGCTTGAAGCCAAAATCAAAGAGGTGACTGAGAGAGCTGAGGATGAGGAAGAAATGAATGCTGAGCTGACGGCCAAGAAGAGGAAACTGGAGGACGAATGTTCTGAACTGAAGAAAGACATCGATGACCTTGAGCTGACACTGGCCAAGGTTGAAAAGGAGAAACATGCCACAGAGAACAAGGTACAAATCATGATCCATTTTAGAGTATTTGCAGGGGTTAGCTTGTTACCAAAATATTTTAATTGAAATTTTATCTTTAAATTATTGAATTTTATAAGGAAATACAGTCATAATTATGCCAACTACTTAGTCTTTATCTTTATCTCCCATTATTTTTCAGCTACATAGGCCTGGGTTAGTTTGTAGTTTCCCTCTTCCATCAGGCTGACATGTCCTAAGAGAGTACCATGTTTTTCATCAAGACTGCAGGATGTCATTAACATTCCTGTAAATTTTTCAAATTTAAAGGTGAAAAACCTCACAGAAGAGATGGCAGGCCTGGACGAAACCATAGCTAAGCTGACCAAGGAGAAGAAGGCCCTCCAAGAGGCCCACCAGCAGACCCTGGATGACCTGCAGGCAGAAGAGGACAAAGTCAACACCCTGACCAAAGCTAAAACCAAGCTAGAGCAGCAAGTGGATGATGTAAGTATGGAAAACCCAGTGTTTTCCCTTAAGATGAAATAAAGAATGTAACACATAACTATAAATGATGCTCATAAACTTTTAAGTACTAATTTGGGAATAATAACTGAAGTTCAGGCTATTTGGTGTATCTTTCAAAATTCTCCTGTGTATCTTTGAAGGCTAGTAGCATAGGGTTCAGTACTTAAAAACTAAAATAAATAAAACCCACTAAAAATTTAGCTTGAAGGGTCTCTGGAACAAGAAAAGAAACTTCGCATGGACTTAGAAAGAGCCAAGAGAAAACTAGAGGGTGACCTAAAATTGGCCCAAGAATCCACAATGGATGTAGAAAATGACAAACAACAACTTGATGAGAAAATAAAAAAGTGAGTATGAAATAATCCAATTGTAACCTTCTAATTGTCAGTTCAGATGAAATACATGCTTTAACGATCTCTAAAATAGTACTTCATGGCATATGGAAAAAAAGACATATTTCATTTTTTATTTAATGAAAATAGTAGATGCTTGACATGTAAAACATGTACTACTCACTTCCTCAACACCAACATTATACAGACATTCAATTATACACACACAAGAAGACTGGTAGGAGAATTGACTGTGAGCTAATGTGATACTCTTATAACAGGAAAGAGTTTGAAATGAGCAATCTGCAAAGCAAGATTGAAGATGAACAGGCCCTTGGGATGCAGCTGCAGAAGAAGATCAAGGAGTTACAGGTAAGTCATAAATTCCACCTTTTCTAGGCATTACAGGAATCAAAGCTGCCATGAATTCACATTAATATTGTTATTCTCAGGCCCGCACTGAGGAGCTGGAGGAGGAAATCGAGGCAGAGCGGGCCTCTCGGGCCAAAGCAGAGAAGCAGCGCTCTGACCTCTCCCGGGAACTGGAGGAGATCAGCGAGCGGCTGGAGGAAGCTGGTGGGGCAACTACAGCCCAGGTTGAGATGAACAAGAAGCGGGAGGCTGAGTTCCAGAAAATGCGCAGGGACCTGGAGGAGGCCACCCTGCAGCATGAAGCCACGGCGGCTGCTCTGAGGAAGAAGCACGCGGACAGTGTGGCTGAACTTGGGGAGCAGATAGACAACCTGCAGAGGGTCAAGCAGAAGCTGGAGAAGGAGAAGAGCGAGATGAAGATGGAGATCGATGACCTTGCTAGTAACATGGAGACTATCTCCAAAGCTAAGGTTTTTATTAATTTGTTTAACTCATCTTTATTTGCAACAATTCAAAATGATCAAGTTTATATATGACAATCTAATCTAACTATACACACTTCATTACCTCAAGTATTAAAATTATTCTTATTAGGTATCACTACATTGAACTGAATCATTTCATTTATACGTACAAATCACTTTAAACTTAATGAAAGAATGCAATTTAAAAAAACTTATCTGAAAACCATATTCTATGTTATACAGAATCTAAGTGATGCTGTGTTTTCTAATCATTTCCAATATCATTTTCATAATCATTTACTTATTCATTCAGGCAAAATTATGTGCCTCTCCATGCAAGGCCCCATGCAGGGCACCATGCAGAAAGTAAATAAAACTCAGCCCCCTTCCACAAGTACTTACAGATCTCCAAATACCAGGCTTACAAATAGAAATATATCATCTTACTGCTTTGTACTTCCAACCACAGATAAACTTTGAGAAAATGTGCCGCACACTAGAGGACCAGCTTAGTGAAGTGAAAACAAAGGAAGAGGAGCAACAACGCTTAATAAATGAATTGTCAGCCCAGAGGGCACGTCTACATACAGAATCGGGTCAGTAAATAAATATGACCATCCTGTGGAGTGGTGAAGAATGAAAGGCCAGCTTCAACCACTGTATACCTATCAAGTACAAATCATGTCCACCCACTTACCATTGACTTGTTATTCTTTCATCTTTTTATTGTGAGGTGGTAAACCATTGTTTATTAGTTATAACTACAAGAAAATTAAGCTCTTTGGGCTGGGAAAACTTTTGTTGCCTCTGAATTACTCAAAAACCCCTAAATCCTAAGATATAAAAGAAAGCTCACACATTTTTGAAAGAGCAAGAAATAAGCTTCTCAACAGCAACAAACCTTGAGTTATTCTTTCCATCAGCTCTATCTCTATATATAAAAGGCTAATATGCAAAGTGTCCCCTCAGGAGTTCAACCATGAGACTGGGAGTTCGATCGCTCACTATGACATGTGCTGGCCATCAGGGGGCAGCATAGAACATGGCTGGTGACCAGTGGCAGCGGCTGCTGCGGGGCACTGAGGGAGCGAGGGAAGGAGGAGGCAGGGAGGCCAGGAGGCGGGGAACCTGATTGGCCCTGATCGCCAACCAGGTCTAGGGACCCTATTCATGCACAAATTTCATGCACCGGGCCTCCAGTACGAAATAAGAGAGTTCTAATGTTATTTCATTCTTTAAATTATTTTTCACTTAGACAAAAGAACTAAATCACTCATGTTTTGTGATTTCACAGGTGAGTTTGCACGACAGCTAGATGAGAAAGATGCTCTGGTTTCTCAGCTATCCCGAGGCAAACAAGCATTTACACAACAGATTGAGGAATTAAAGAGACAGCTAGAAGAGGAGTCTAAGGTGAGAATTCTCCAAATGATTCTTTCAATCCCTTGAACTTTGCACTATGGAACTTTACATAGAGAATATCAATGATCAGAACATAAACTTATAAACTTTTTGGTGGTTCAGGCCAAGAATGCTCTGGCCCACGCCCTGCAGTCCTCCCGTCATGACTGTGACCTGCTGAGGGAACAATATGAGGAGGAGCAGGAAGCCAAGGCTGAGCTGCAGAGGGCAATGTCCAAGGCCAACAGTGAGGTTGCCCAGTGGAGGAACAAATACGAGACGGACGCCATCCAGCGCACAGAGGAGCTGGAGGAGGCCAAGTATGGGCTCGTAGGGTGGAGGGGTGGGGGGGAGGCAGTGGAAAAAAAACAAAATTTAAAAAACAGCAAAGGAAAATATAAAAGAAAGAGAATATTCAGGGCATAGAGATAGGTAAAAGATTTCAATCTATTTTATTGCAGAATGAGGGGTTCTACCATATTCTCCTCCTTACAGCCCCATGTATATCCATTGGAAAATGGGCCAAGACCAGAGCCCTCTCCCCATTCTGGCCTATTACAAAAGCCTCTTAATTTCTTTCCACCAAAATGAATAATTATCAGTATACCTTTCTCAATTAAGTAGATTTAATTTTTTGTTAATATAAGAAAAAACAGAGACATTGAGACTACCTGTTGCAGTTACTTTGTTATGAATATTATAATTAACACTAATCAATTTATCTCTCCCTGGAGCATTAAAATTTCAGAATAAGACTATCATACTCTTTCATCACTTAACTAACAACCAGTATCGATGAGTTTATTTAGTAATAACACACATTAGTTGTGGAATAAAACTCATGGGAGTTACACATGGGAAGAAAATAACCATTATATTTCTAGTGAAGGCAGCTTCCCTAAATATGATTTATATCAGTATTTGTTAGAACTAGATAGAATGAGAGGGCTTGGCAAGCATTTGCAGGGGAGTATTCTAGATTAAGAGTGTGGGTTGGGAGAGCAGTAAGATTGGAGGATATTTGTGGAGTGTAATAATGGAATAATATTCATTTTCTGGGCTACAAAAAGCCAGAAAGTTACTAATTGTGTGACATTAAACAAGTCACTTTGAGCTAGGTTCTTCATTTGTGAAGAGGAGCACAGATGAAAATGTAAAAGGATCTTATTCAATACTAACATTCTTTGATGATATGACTTCTGTTCATGGTTGTCACTTGTTTCCAACCTCTGCCTCACATCCTCCCATTGCTCAACCAGCTAAAGTGCTTAATCTCAATCTCTCTCTCTCTCCACCTCCTCCACCACACACACACACACACACACACACACACACACACACACACAAATGGCCTCATAAATATGTCTGAAACTCCGAGATGAAGATAAGAATTCACTGGGGAAAACAGAATTCAAGAAGAGATAAAATGGGTACTGAGGAGATATTTTAGAAAACCTTAATGATTTGTAGACATAGGAACAAAAATCATGGGAAAAATGTTTCTTAGTGAGCAGCTTTATCAAGTTGACTGCGGTAGCTTTGACGCTGCTGTGTCACTCACACTGACCTATTTCTCAGGAAAAAGCTGGCCCAGCGTCTGCAGGACGCCGAGGAACACGTAGAAGCCGTAAATGCCAAGTGTGCCTCCCTTGAGAAGACGAAGCAGCGGCTCCAGAATGAGGTGGAGGACCTCATGCTTGATGTGGAGAGATCTAATGCTGCCTGCGCAGCCCTGGACAAGAAGCAGAGGAACTTCGACAAGGTGGCCCAGCCTGCTTAACCTTTATCAATGCTTACTTGGTCTTCCTTTCTCCTGACATTGGCTGATGATTTATTTACTGCTTTTCAGATCTTATCAGAATGGAAACAGAAGCAGGAGGAAACTCAGGCTGAACTTGAGGCCTCCCAGAAGGAGTCCCGTTCTCTCAGCACTGAGCTGTTCAAGATCAAGAATGCCTACGAGGAATCCATGGACCATCTTGAAACACTAAAGAGAGAGAATAAGAATTTACAACGTGAGTCTTTATAATCATTCTATTTCAAAAATGGTAGGGAGTTATTTCTTCCCAATTTTTCATTTTTCTCAACTGAATTTGGTATTTTATTATTAAACTGTAGAGGAGATTTCTGACCTGACTGAGCAAATTGCAGAGGGAGGAAAGCATATCCATGAATTGGAGAAAATTAAAAAACAAATAGATCAAGAGAAGAGTGAACTACAGGCTGCTCTAGAGGAAGCAGAGGTACATGTTTCATTTGCTCACCGATACATTATAAATAAGTTGGAAAATTAACAGCAACGGAGATCAATCATGTTTCAAACTTTTAGGGGATAACTCATATAATTCAGTAAGAAATACTGTACTGTACCTTGGGAATGCAGAACTAGTAGGCTAAATTAAGATGTATGAAAACTTGAGTTTTTAAAATGCCTTCTTGAAGAAATAATGAACACAAAAAAGCTCTTTGAACTTTACAGTTAGGTAATCTAAATGTTGCTTTTTCAAAAGGCATCTCTTGAACATGAAGAAGGCAAAATCCTTCGCATCCAACTTGAGTTAAATCAGGTGAAATCTGAGATTGACCGGAAAATTGCTGAAAAAGATGAAGAAATTGATCAACTAAAGAGGAACCATCTCAGAGTTGTGGAGTCCATGCAGAGCACCCTAGATGCTGAGATTAGGAGCAGAAATGATGCCCTGAGGATCAAGAAGAAAATGGAGGGAGACCTTAATGAAATGGAAATCCAGCTGAACCACGCCAACCGCCAGGCTGCTGAGGCCCTGAGGAACTACAGGAACACACAAGGAATACTGAAGGTACATCAGGATAAACACACACGGTGTCATTCAGTCTGGGTGTCATTGTGTAACTCAAATTTTGATATTGTATGAGGAGTATATACCATAAACCATCCAAATAATATGATGATCAGTTGAAATTTTTATGCACACAGCTAAAAAATAGCTTAATTCTGGAAAGCCCAGGACAGAGTTCATTTTATCATCTGAAGAGAAGACAAAATGGTGACAGGTGAAGAGACAGAGGAAGTGATGAGAGAGTATTAGTTACACACTACACATAAATCACTTCATTTATCTGGACCTCATTTGTTCAATATACATAAAATGATATCATTAGATTATCTGGTATCTAAGAATACTTTGCTAATCCAAAATTTTGTAGCTTATACCACAGTACTTTTCTATGAATTGGGATAAAAAAAAATCATATTCTTTTGAATAGAACTGCTATTGTAGGCTACAAAAAAATTGTCATTAAAGGCACTTGCAGAATTTTCCTATCTAATCATACTCTAAGTTACTAAAATCAACGTGTGTACATGACCCTAAATTGGTATTTGCTTTAATTGAAGCATGAGCAAGAGTCATTTTCTCTTTCTGTGTAGGACACTCAGCTACATTTGGATGATGCCATCAGAAGCCAAGATGACCTTAAAGAACAACTAGCCATGGTTGAGCGCAGAGCTAACCTGATGCAGGCTGAGATTGAAGAGCTCAGGGCATCCCTGGAACAGACTGAGAGGAGCAGAAGGGTGGCAGAGCAAGAGCTTGTGGATGCTAATGAGCGTGTGCAACTCTTGCACACCCAGGTGAGATTTAAGACTATGGATGAATAAATGCACTCCCTGAAGCTGAAGACAATTTGAGAGAATAAGCTTGTTCACAAAGTCAGGAGTAATCTTGGCAAGGTTTTGGAATTCTGAGAATGTAGATCAGTAAAAACATTCTGGGGCCTATCTGGTTCCCAAGTATACTTATGGGCTGGCATAATCATATCAATGGGAAATATTTTGAGTTCTACAAACATTAGAAAAAGAACACAGAAGACTCTTATAAATAACCATATATACAACATTGGTGGCCATATTGTCTCTTGCAACTCTAAATGGCAAAAAGATAAGCAAATAAAAAAGAGAAAAAATAAGCCCACATAATATTTATGTATCATGTACGCACACAAAGCTAACTTTATGTGATATTTAAAAAAGCTCTTAAGTTCAAACTCATGCAAGTAATCATTACTGCTATTCAGCATTTATATGGATTTGTTACACAATAGTGGTTTCTCCTCACAATAGCAAATAAGCAGCCATTGTAGTATGCATATATTGCCATTAAAAGTGTTCACAATATAGTAAGTAAAACAAGCAACTTAAAAGTAATATATAAACATGTATTAAAAACATCCACAAGGATAAACAAAAGTGTGACAAATGGAGAGTATAATTATTCTTTGTCTCTTTTTTGCTAATTTGTATGTTCTATTATTTTTACATACATTATTATGCTGTGGCTCAGTGGTTGAGCACTGACCTATGAACCAAGAGGTCACAGTTCAATTTCTAGTCAGGGCACAAGCCCAGGATGCAGGCTCAGTACCCAGAGGGGGGCCTGCAGGAGGTAGCTGATCAATGATTCTCTCTCATCATTGATGTTTCTATCTCTCTCTCCCTCTCTCTTCCTCTCTGAAATAAAAATATATTTTTTAAAATTAAATTTTAATAGCCCTGGGTGGGCAGCTCAGTTGGTTAGAGTGTTGTCCTGATACGCCAAGGTTGGGGGTTTGATCCCTAGTCAGGGCACATATAACAATCAACCAATGAATGCATGAATAAGTGGAACAACAAATTGATGTCTCTCCTTTCTCTCTCTCTAAAGTCAATAAATTTTTTAAAAATTAAACTTTACCTGGAAGAATTCAAGAGAATTTTTAATAACAGAATAATGAGTAGAAAGAACAGAAGGCATAAACTTACAATCAACTTTTGATTTGGTTTTTATTCTGAACACTTCGTTGGCCAATAATGTATGCCTATGTGCACTAATAAAACTGGTCATATAAATATTTACAATTAAATATGCTTTTCTCCGTTCTTCTTAATTTAAAACAGAACACCAGCCTGATCAGCACCAAGAAGAAGTTGGAGACAGACATTTCCCAAATCCAGGGAGAGATGGAGGACATTGTCCAGGAAGCTCGCAACGCAGAAGAGAAGGCCAAGAAGGCCATCACTGATGTGAGCGAGATGAACTTTTGTTTTGCTGATACACACGTGCTACTTGCCATTACCACATTTCCTTATTTTCTTGATTTTACTAACCAGGCGGCCATGATGGCCGAGGAGCTGAAGAAGGAGCAGGACACCAGCACCCACCTGGAGCGGATGAAGAAGAACCTGGAGCAGACGGTGAAGGACCTGCAGCACCGTCTGGACGAGGCTGAGCAGATGGCCCTGAAGGGCGGGAAGAAGCAGATCCAGAAGCTGGAGGCCAGAGTGGGTTTCCACCACTTCATTTCCAGCCTGTTCACGCAGCTCATTACAGCCAGTTGTTGAACACCTTTGTTCTTTTCCAGGTGAGGGAGCTTGAAAACGAGGTTGATAATGAACAGAAGCGCAATGTGGAGACAGTCAAAGGTCTTCGCAAACATGAGCGAAGGGTGAAGGAGCTCACTTACCAGGTGACCAACCTCTCCATCTTTTCCAAATTTCATTTTCAAGAAAATAAAAATGAGTTATTTTCAAATAATGACACTATCTATTCGCTGTCTTTTTCATTTCAGACTGAGGAGGACCGCAAGAATGTTCTCAGGCTGCAGGACTTGGTGGACAAATTACAAGCCAAAGTCAAAGCTTATAAGAGACAAGCTGAAGAGGCTGTGAGTATCTTCAGTGAGAGAGAAAGGTTCAGGAGCAAGTCCAGGTTTTGTGGAGCCTGACGTTTACAGAATTTAAGCGGTGTTCTTTAAGGCAAAGAACATAAAATTGGGAATACAAAATTAGGTTTGAAAATGAGAATTTATTTAGAATGAGAAATTTTTATCACAAATTACTGGAGCCTTCGAGATTCGGGTTCGTTTCTTCTAAGACCTTTTTAACAATTTTCCAGACATGTTCACACAGAACTGCTTCTTGGTTACAACCCAATTCCTTCCCTGTCTATAACACTCCACAACTCCCATCTGGAAGTCCTATATTCCCAGCACTCACAGGGACCATCCAAATGAGAGCTCTGAAGTTTAAGTGTTATTTAACTTCATGATAAATCCTTCTCAGGACATTTCTTTTTCATTTGGATGCAGTTATCTTTCTTACCCTGTTAATTCAGAAACCTTCCTTAAGGCTTTCTGCACCCAATACTACCACTGTAGCTATTGTAAAAGTTTGTTTCACAGAAACAAGATTGATTCAGATTTCCTCTATGTTGATCTCCCTGTGGTCACCACAGCATCTTAAGTTTGCCAGGAAGAGTTAAGTACGAAAGATGGAACAGGGAGGTTGTAAGCAAGCCCATGTGTTCATTGAAGCGAGTATGTGGGATCCTGTGGCCCTAATAGCAGAACCTTTTGCTTTCTCATTCATGAAGCAAATTCTGTAGCTGCTTCTAGCAATAAATAAGAATCAGAAATGTCAAATGTTCTTATACTCTCTAATGCATTTTTCCCCCTCAGGAGGAACAATCCAACGCTAATCTTGCTAAATTCCGCAAACTCCAGCATGAGCTGGAGGAGGCTGAAGAGCGGGCAGACATCGCTGAGTCCCAGGTCAACAAGCTGCGGGTGAAGAGCCGCGAGGTTCACACAAAAGTTATAAGTGAAGAATAATTCATTTTAATGCTGAAAGGTGACCAAAGAAATGCACAAAATGTGAAGTTCTTTGTCACTGTCACTCACTGCTGTAATATCAGAGAAATAAAAGCTGCAGAGAATTTGCAATCTAAAAATACCTTTGTTTCTTAATTACAATTTTAGAGTGCTACTAGAACTAATTCATTTATTCAACATTTGTTAAGCTCCTACTGGGTGCAATCAGAGATGGTGACAAAAATGAAGTGGCCAATGAATTAACTTTAATAGAAGGCAAATGAATACTCTGAGAGGATGTAAGGTGTTTAATGCACCCTCAATTCCATTCAACCAATTTTAATGTGTACCAAGTATGTGTGTGTACAGAAATGAGCCGCCAGGATATGACATCATCCCTTCCTTTGAGGAGCTCAAGCCAGGGGGAGAGACAGCAATTCAAACAGATTGCAATACAATGTATTTACTCTGATTGAAGTATAAAAACAGTGTGGCAATAAAATAGAGAGAACTGCTAACCTGGGAAATCCAGAAAAACTGTGAGCTAGCTCCTAAAAGGTGAGCAGATAAGTTATTAGGTGAAAGAGAAATGGATGTAGTCATTCGAAACAGAAAATGAGCGTGAGATTTCAGAGTAGTTTAAATAGGCTCCATGAGCAAAGGGCATCAGATGAGGCCAGAGATGGAAGCTAAAACCTGGCTGTGAAGTTCATACCTGATTGCCTCATAGGAAGTGCTGGGGAGTTAGGATGGAGGAGGACAGGAAAGACCGGAGCCTGAAACGACTTCAGGAGGGCTGTAAAATGGACAAATTAGAGATGAAAGTGATAGAAATGAACAAGAATGCAGAGTGAAAGCAGGGTTCTAGTTCTAATCCTATATAATACAGAGGTAATATGCAAATTAACCCTCATGCCCTCACAGGATGGCTGCCTACGACCAGGCAGGCTGGGGGGTTAGTGAGGGACAACCAAATGACTGAACAAGCAGGCTATGTGGGACAACCAGGCTGGCAAGGGCATAGTAAGGGGTGACCAGGCCGGGGGGGGGGGGAGGGGGCAGTTAGGTGTGACCAGGCCAGCAGGGGGCAACAGTTGGGGGCGACCAGGCCGGGGGGGGGGCAGTTAGGGGCGATTAGGCTGGCAGGGGGCAGTGAGGGGCAAATAAGCCAGCAGGGGGGATGCAATTGGGAGCAACCAAGCTGGCAGGGGGGGGGGGGCAGTTGGGTGTGATTAGGATGGCAGGAGGGCAGCGAGGGACAAATAGGCCAGTAGGGGTGGGAAGTTGGGGATGACCAGGCCAGCAGAGGGGGGCAGCTAGGGGTGACCAGGCCAGAACGGGGGGCAGTTAGGAGCGACCAGGCAGACAGGCGGGTGAGCGATTAGGAGCCAGCGGTACAGGATTGTGAGAGGGATGTCCAACTGCCAGTTTAGGCCCGATCCCTAAACCGCAGTTGTACATCCCCCAAGGGGTCTCAGATTGGAGAGAGTGCAGGTTGGGCTGAGGCCACCCCCCTTCCCGTGCACGAATTTCGTGCATTGGGCCTCTAGTACTAGTATAAAGAAAGGAAGGGAAAGCACAGAAGAAGCTACACAGTGTCACAGCATTCAAACCTCCCAGTTACTTTGTGGTTATAGATTTTACTTCCTTTGGGGGAAAATAGTTTTCCTCTGAACCTCCTCCCCCTCCAAAAAAATTAAAGAACTTTTTAGATAATTATTCCTATTACCTTCTAATTTCTACATATAATTTTGCTTACCAAGGAACCTGATTTTTCTCAATAACACTCATATTTTAAGGTAGAACCAGAAACAGAAATTATTTCTTAATAGCAAAAAGAATGTGACTGTATTTTATCATAGCCATTGTCAAAGTGGTGTTTTTCTTTGATACCTTTTTAAAGTTTATAATTTGGCTTCATTGTGTGGATATGTAAAAAATAAGTTAGTAGAATACCAATTTATTCATTTACAGTGATGGCCATACTTTTCTAATGAGGGGGCTGCTTGAGGGAATCTCCTTCCCCAGTGTAGGAATCCTAATTAGTAATAAAAAGCCTGCTTCATGAGAAGAGTATTTAAAGGGGATAAAAAATAATTATAAGGAATATTCCACCTAGGCCATAATGAAGACTAATGAAATATCTTGCCTAGAATAGGCGTGTATTACCAGATTTTAATTAAACTCTGTAGAGCTAACCTATTGACCTCAAAAGCACTGGGCAATTGCTTTCTTATTCTGTCTCCTAACTATTTAAATAATTGCTTATGCAGACAGATAAGATTTAATTATATACAGGTCAATTATTCTGGAATCCTGATTAAAGCAGAAAGGACTCAGAGTCACAGCTATTTTGATTAATATTCTTCCTCACAGATTAAGTGATTTATAGACTTAATTCCTTATCTCTTATAATAAAACCATTCATGATAATATAGAAATACTTATAATACTCTTTGCCTTTGTTTTCCCTTTTGGATTAATCCTCACCCAAGGATATTTTTTCCATTGATTTTTTAGAGAGAGCTGAAGGGAGGGATGGGGAGGGAAAAGAAAAACATGGATGTGAGAGACACATTGATTGGTTGCTTCCTGCACACATCCTGACTGGGAATGGGAACCAATTTGCAACCCAGATACGTGCCCTGGACTGGGACTCTAACTCGGGAGCCTTAGGTGCACTGGCCAACACTCTAACCATTGAGCACACTGGCCAGGCCTTTTGCTTTTTCTTTAATTGATATGAGGGATCACTGAGATTTGGGAACTGTTTCTGACCTATTAATTTTAGGTATGAGAACCCAAACAGGATACATGCAAGGAAAAGGCAGGAGGCTGTTTCCAAGAACAACACTGATTAGGAATAAGGGAGATAGTTTAAGTCTTACTCCTCCCTGATAAGTAGCACTGGAAGAAGATTGTGAAATGTTACAAAGGCAAGAAACTTTTTCTCTAACTTACAGATAAATCTATTTAAAATGTATACACAGAAAAAATTGATACTTAGGAATAAATTTAACCAAAGAGGTAAAAGACTTGTACTAGGAAAATTACAACACATTGAAAAAAGTGATAGAGGAAGATATAAACAAGTGGAAGAATATACCATGTTCATGGCTTGGTAGCATTAATTTCATTAAAATGTCTATACTATCCAAAGCAACCTATAGACTCAATGCGACCCCTATTAAATTACCAATGGCATATTTCACAGATCTAGAAAAAAGACTCCAAAAATTTATATGAAACCAAAAAAGACTCCAAATAGCCACAGCAATTTTGAGAAAGAAGAACAAAGTTGGAGGGATCACAATACCAGATATCAACTTATACTACAAAGCCACTGTAATCAAAGCCTGGTACTGGCACAAAAACAGGCATATAGATCAATGGAACAGAACAGAGGACCCAGAAATTGACCTAAGACATTACACTTAATATTTGACAAAGGAGGCAAGAACATACAATGGAGTCAAGACAGTCGCTTCAATAAATGGTGCTGGGAAAAGCGGACAGATACATAAAAAAAAAAAAAATGAAACTAGACCACCAACTTACATTGTACATAAAAATAAACTCAAAATGGATAGAAGACTTAAATGTAAGTTGGGAAACCATAAAAATCCTAGAAGAAATCATAGGCAACAAAATCTCAGACATCTCTCAAAGCAATATGTTTATGGATACATCTCCTAGGGCAAAAGAAACTAAGGAGAAAATAAACAAGTAGGACTACATCAAAAGAAAAAGCTTCTGCACAGCAAACTATCAACAAAACAAAAAGGGAGCCCAGTATATGGGAGAACATATTTGGCAACGATACATCACATAAAGGATTAATATCCAAAATACACAAGAAACTCATACAACTTAACAAAAGGAAGATAAACAATCCAATTAAAAAATGGGCAAAGGACCTAAATAGACCCCTCTCTCAAGCTGACATACAGATGGCCAAGAGACATATGAAAAAATGCTCAAATTAACTGATCATCAGAGAGATGCAAATTAAAATGATAATGAGGTATCACCTCACACCTGTCAACAAATCAACAAATGACAAGTGCTGGTGAGGATGTGGAGAAAAGGGAACCCTAGTACACTGCTGGTGGGAATGCAGACTGGTGCAGCCACAATGGAAAACGGTATGGGGTTTCCTCAAAAAATTAAATATGGAACTGCCATTTGACCCAGTGATCCCACTTCTAGGAATATATCATAAGAAACCAGAATCACCATTCAGAAAGAATACATGTATCCCCATGCTCATAGCAGCACAATTTACAATAGCTAAGATCTGGAAGCAGCCCAAGTGCCCATCAGTAGATGAGTGGATAAAAAAGCTATAGTACATTTATACCATGGAATACTATCTTACCTAAAAATAGACAAACGTGTAAATTGACCGTACCTTTGCTATGCTAACCAGCCAATCAGGAGAGTATGCATATTACCCTAACAAAGATGGCGGTTAATTTGCATACATAAGCTCCAAGCGGTGGAGCGAAGCCTGACAACCTGGGGGCGGAGCAGCGCTGCCAACCCTGGGGCCATGAGGCTTCACTGCGCCGCCGGCTCCAGGGCCAGCTCCGGCTGGAGCCCGGCCAGAGTGAAGGCCTGGGTTCCAGGTGCCAGAGGAAAACCGGTGCCAGCAGCCAGGGGAAAGGAAGGCCTATTGCATGAATCTCTTCGTGCAACAGGCCTCCAGTGTAGCAATAAAAAAAAAAGATCTCCTACCCTTTGAGACAGTATAGAGGGATCTGTACAGCTTTACGCTAAGCAAAATAAGCCAATCAGAGAAAGATAAGTATCACAAGACCTCACTCATATGTGGACTCTAATGAACAAAATAAACTGTTGAACAAAATAGATCCAGAGACATAGAAGCATAAAGCAGATTGTGAAATGTCAGAAGAAATGTGGGGGTGGGTAGGTGGGTGGGTGGAAGAGATCAACCAAAGAACTTGTATGCATATTTGCATAACCCATGGACACAGATTAAAGGATGGTGGAGGCCTGGGGCGAACGGTGGGGGTGGGGTATAAAAGGTCAATGAGGGAAAAAGGGAACATATATAATACTTTCAACAATAAATATTAAAACAAAATATCATGCTTAATAATGAAATTGTGAAGACTTTCTTTTTAAGGTTGGGACTAAGGAGAGGATATCCATTTTCAACACTTCTATCTAACTACACTGGAGGTTCCAGCTTATGCAATAAGGCAAGAAAAAATAAAAGGCACAAAATCTGAGAAAAAAAAGAAGTAAAAGTGTCTTTATTTGCAGATGACAAAGTTATATAAATATAGTATTTAAATAAGTCTACAAAAACTATTTAATCCAAGAAGTAAATTGAGCATGTATCAAATTATAAGGTCAATATGTAAAAATAAACTGTATTTTTGCCTGGCCTGGTGGTTCATTTGTTTGGGCATCATCCCATATACCAAGAAAGGTTGCCAGTTTGATTCCCAGTCGGGGCACATACCTAGGTTGGGGTTCAATCTGTGGTCAGAGCACAAATGGGAGGCAACCAATCAATGTTTCTGTCTCTCACATCAATGTTTCTCTGATTCTCTCTCTCCCTCTCCCTCTCTCTCTCTTTCAAAACAAAACCCATATCCTAGGGTAAAGATTAAAAAATAATAATAAACAAATAACTTGTATTTTTATATTAACAGAAAACAATTAGAAAAATAAAAATTTAAAAATCAATACCATTTACAATAGTATCAAAAATACCACCATATATTCTAGGACTAAACATAAGAAATGTAAAACTACCTCTACAGTGAAAACTACAAATCATTACTGAGAGAGAGTAAAGAAGATCTAAGTCAATTATATACACACATACATTTATATGTAAATACTAGAGGCCCAGTGCACTAAATTCATGCATGGGGGCGGGCAGGGGGGAGGTCACTCAGCCCGACCTGTACCCTCTCATATCTGGGAGCCCTCAGGGGATGTCCTACTGATGGCTTAGGCCCACTTCCTGTGGTTCTCTGCTGTCTGTGGGCCCGCTTGGCCGCTCCCAGGTCGCCACCAGCGACGGCCAAGCAGGCCCTGCTCTCAGCAGCCGCCCCCCCCCAGGACTGGAGGACTCCAGCAGGGCTGAGAGGACTGGGCACCACCATCTTGTGGCTATGGGTGCTGCCATCTTTGTGTTGGAGTGATGGTTATTTTGCATATTACTCTTTTATTAGATAGGATTCAAACAGACATATATATCCATACATATAACATAAGGGGGAAGAGAGATACCATTTTGTTGGATTGAAAGACTCAATATTGTAAATCTTTCAATTCTCCACAAATTGATCTAAATATTTAATGTAACCCAAATCAAAATACCATTAGGCATTTTTTTGAGAAACTTTCAAGCTGATATTAAAATACATACGATATATAAAGAACCTAAAATAGTCAAAGCACTCTTGAAAAAGAAGTACAGGTAAAGGACTTAGTCAACAGATTTATTTATTTTTTTAATCCGTATCCAAGGCTATTTTTTCCACTGATTTTTAGAAAGAGTGGAAGGGAGAGGGAGAGACAGAGAGAAACACCAATGTGAGATAGACACTTCAATTGGTTGCTTCCAGCATGCCCCCAACCAGGGCCGGAAGCCTGTAATCAAGGTACAAGCCCTTGACCGGAATCAAACCCAGGACCCTTCAGACTGCAGGCCGATGCTCTATCCACTGAGTCAAACAAGATAGGGCCTTACTCAACAGATTTTTAAACTTATTATAAAGCTACAGTAATTAAGAAAGTGTGGTATTAGCATAAGGGTAGAAAAAATATAGACTGAAGGAACGCAATCTATATATTCTATCTAATAAAAGAGAAACATGGTAATTGGCATACGACCGCTACCCTTCCCACTGGCTAATCAGGGAGATATGCAAATTAACTGCCAGCCAAGATGGCGGCTGGCAGCCAGGCAGCTTGAAACTAACATGAGGCTTGCTTGCTTCAGTGACGGAGGACTCCAACGTTCCCCGCCTGCCTTGCCGGCCTCTGAGCTTGCAGTTTAAGAAACACTGTAACAAACACAGAAGCTAAACAAAACCCCAGAAACCAGATTTCAGCCGGCTGGGATCTCAGAGCTGGAGTTGATACAGAGTTTCAATTATAGAACCTAAACAAACCAGATACCTGTTTTCAGCAGCAGAGGCCTCAGAGCTGGAGCCAGAGCTAAACCTGGCCCAGAATGAAAAAAGAAAAAGAAAAAAAGGAGCAGTTGGGAGCTTCAGTAGGCCTGAAAACAGCCCTCAGCCCCTCACCCAGACTGGCCAGGCACCCCAGTGGGGACCCCCACCCTGAAGGGTGTGTGACCAGCTGCAAACAGCCATCATCCCCTCATCAGGCTGGCCAGGCACCCCTGTGGGGACCCCCACCCTGATCCAGGACACCCTTCAGGGCAAACCAGCCAGCCCCACCCATGCACCAGGCCTCTATCCTATATAGTAAAAGAGTAATATGCCTCCCAGCACCGGGATCAGCAGAGCTGTGAGGCCTCCAAGCACCGGGATCAGCATGACAGGGGGCAGTGGCCAAACCCCCTGATAGCCCTGCGGCTCTGTGTGACAGGGGGCAGGGCCACAACCTCCCTATCCTCCCTGCTCTGTATGGGACAGGTGAAGGCGCCCCAACCCCCTGATCAGCCCTGCTCTGTGCCTGATGGGGGGAGCTCCCAACCCCCTGATCGCCCTGCGGCTCTGTGTGTGACAGGGTACGGCGCCCCGACTCCCTGATCGGCCCTGCTCTATGTGTGACAGGGTGCGGAGCCCCAACCCCACCCCCGCCACCCCCCCACGGGCCCTGCTCTGTGTGTGACGGGGTAGAGCCATAACCTCCCCATTGGCCCTGCCCTGAGTGTGACAGTGGCGGCGCCCCAACCCCCTGATCGGTCCTGCTCTGTGGGTGATAGAGGGGAGCGCCCCAACCCCTCCCCCAAGGGCCCTGCTCTGTGTGTGATGGGGTAGAGCCATAACCTCCCCATCGGCCCTGCCCTGAGTGTGAGAGTGGCGGTGCCCCAACCCCCTGATTGGCCCTGCTCTGTGGGTGATAGAGGGTAGAGCCCCAACCCCCTGATCCGCCCTGCCCTGAGTGTGACAGGGGGCGGTGCCCCAACTCCCCTATCGGCCTTACTCTGTGAGTGACAGGGGGGAGCTCCTCAACCCCCTGATCGGCCCTGCTATGTGCCTGATAGGGGGGAGCTCCCCAACCCCTTAATTGACCCTGCTCTGTGCGTGACAGGGTACGGAGCCCCAACCCCCCTGATGGGCCCTGCTCTGCGCGTGACAGGGGGCAGTGCCCCAACCCCCTGATGGGCCCTGCTCTGTGCATGACAGGGTACGGAGCCCCAACCCCCCTGATGGGCCCTGCTCTGTGCGTGACAGGGGGTGGCACCGCAATGGTCTCATCGACCCTGCCTTGAGTGTGACAGGGGGCGGTGCCCCAACCCCCCAATCGGCCCTACCCTGAGCGTGACTGCGGGTGGCATCACAACCTCCCAACCTCCCCTGCTCTGTGCATGACAGGGGAAGGTGCCCCAACTCCCCAATCGGCCCTGCTCTGAGCCTGACCAGGGGCTGCACCTAGGGATTGGGCCTGCCCTCTGCCACCCGGGAGCAGGCCTAAGCCAGCAGGTCATTATCTCCCAAGGGGTCCCAGACTGCGAGAGGGCACAGGCCGGGCTGAGGGACCCCCCCTCCCCGCCGAGTGCACAAATTTTTGTGCACCGGGCCTCTAGTCTATATATATAAAAGTCTAAGCGACTGGCCAACCGGCCAACTGGTTGACTGTCTGGTAGCTATGATGTACAATAACCACCCGGGGGCAGATGCTCAATGCACAGGCATGGAAACATGGAACAGACTGATGAATCTCAGAGGGAAGGTGGGAGGGGGGAGGGCAGGAAGAGATTAATCAAAGATCTTATATGCATACTAGAGACCCATTCACTGATTCATGCACCGGTGGGGTCCCTAGGCCTGGCCTGTGCCCTCTCGCAATCCAGGACCCCTCAGGGGATGTCAGAGAGCCGGTTTCGGCCTGATCCCCGCAGGCCAGGCCGAGGGACCCCACCGGTGCATGAATCCATGCACTGAGCCTGTAGTAATAGAGAATTTGGAAATAAATTCACTATATATACAGACAAATAACTTTTTACTAAGTTGCCAATGCAATTCCAACGTGGAAAGAAAAGTCTTTGCAATAAATGATGCTTGACTGATTAGACATTCGTATGGGAAAAATAACTCATATCATATACAATAATTAACTCAATAGTGATAACAAACGTAAATGTAAATCCTAAAATTATAAATCTTCTGAAAGAAAACAGAAGCATATCTTTGTGATCCTGGGCAAAAATTCTTAAGCAGAACACAATAAGCACAAATACAAAAGAAAATAATGAACTTGTACTCTTCAAAACTAAAACTACTACTAACCAAACCACTGTTAAGAACATAAAAAGGGCCCAAGCTGGTTTGGCTCAGTAGGTAGTGTCAGCCTGCAGCCTGAAGGGTCCTGGGTTCAATTTAGGTCAAGGGCATGTACCTTGATTGGTTGCAGGCTCAATCCACGGCCCTGATGAGAGGCCAATCCCCCTCCCTTCAACACCCTCTAAAAATCCATGAAAAAATATCCTCAGGTGAGGATTAAAAAAATAAAAAGAACATAAAAAGGCAAACCACAGGCTGGGAGAAAATATATGCAATGCATATATGCAACAAATGTCTTTACTGTATATGAAAAACATGTATAAAACATTAAGAAAAAGAAAATAATCCAGTATAAAGGAACAAAAGACTTTGACAGACACTTTCACAAAGAAGATATGTGAAGGTCCAATAATCATATTAAAAGATGCTCAATATCACTGGTATAGAGGATACAGATTAAACCAGGAAATTCCAGTACAATCTATAAAAATGGCCAAAATCATAAAGGCTGACAATTACAAATGTTGGCAAGGATGCTGGGCAATGACATCTCTCATATATTGCAACTCTTATTTTTAAATTGTTTGACCATTCCTTATAAATTAAATACACAACTATGTACCTTGTGATATAGCAATTCTATTCCTTTGGTATTTAACCGAAAGAAATGAAAGGTATGTCCACAAAATGAAGAATATCCATCAGCAAAAGAATAGATGAACACAATATGGTATATCCTCACAATGGAATACTACTCACCAATAAGAAGAAGAAATGAACTATGTGCAATAACCTAGATGAATCTAAATAACATTCCTCTTTGGCATCTTATGAAAGGCAAGTTGTTCCCTTTGTCTGAGGATGAGATAATTAGAGTTTCATATTAGAAAAAGTAGGGATGCCCTAAGTGGCTGTTATTCCTCTGCTTTTCCTCACGGGAGAGATAAAATAGAGAAACTGTAGGGCAGAGGGAATCTTAAGAATTGTAAGCTAATTTTTGGCGAGGGTTCACAGAGCAAAAGGATCATTAGAAACAGTAACCTTATGCCGTCCCTGGCTTAATTGTAAGCAGACACCAGTAAGAAGAGCATGGACAAGGGGTATAAGCCAGACCTTGGAGAAGCTTTACTCTGAGATAAAAGAAATGAGTTGTCACTCAAGAATTGTGTAAAAGATATCTGCACACTGGAAAAGGGTTGGAATATACCAATATGCGTTAGCAAAATATACCTCAACGTTTAGTTTTCTTATATATATTGTCCACTAAAACTCTGTACTTCATTGTTTATTGTTATTTTAAGTAAGTTTTTTCATTTACAAGGTTCTACCTTAAAGAAAACAAGTGGAAAATGCATTATGTTGATCCAAGCCTCAGATTAAAGTAAGTGTCAGGTTTCAACCACTGACCCTATAATCAGATCACCACCACTTAACAGGTGGCCACTTAATACAGATAAAGTAACTGAATGGGCATTTAAGTTGTTTCCAAAGTTTTGCTATTAGGAGACGTGCTAAATGCACAGCCTTGGCATACCTTCTTGTTCTTCTGTGCTTCTGTAGGAAAGACAGCAAGAAGGGAAATTACTGAAATTTTAAATTTCAAAAGATGCAATACATTGACCTGGAATTTACACCCTTATCTATAGCATATGAGAGCATCCACTCTCCCACACCACCGTTTGCTACTATCAATTTTTTTTTTCGTCAACCTGATGTGTTAAATATACTAGTTGTTATTTGATCTTGACCTCCTGAAATTATGTTTTCAAATTTATTGCCCATTTATATTGTCACTTCTACCAATTGCCTTTTGGCTATTTCTTCTATTTACATGTATCTCCCTTCCTTCTTGATTTAAGAATTTGCTTTGTCTTAATGCTTAAGACTTTAATTCATCTAGAACTTATTTTTGCAAATGGTGTCAGGCAAGAACCTAATTTAATATTTTTGAAATTATAAGTCTCAACCTTCCTTTGCCCCCTAGTAATTTGAAACCTTTATAATACACTAAACTGCCATCCCTGCAAGAACCCATTTTGATTTACTTGTCTTCGTCAACTCTAATTTTACACTGTTTTAATTACCATATTTCTAAAATATGCTTAATGTCAAATAGGGTTGCTTGTTATTTCAACGTCTGATAAAAGCTTATTATTCCCTTAAACTTGTGTTCTTCTACTACAAATTCTAATGTCGCAATTCCCAATCAAGTTGTGTTTCTAAGCTGTCTTTTGTGTTTCTAAGCTGACTTTTAAGTCTGTTCCCTTCCCATGAAAAATTACCCCCAACCTCAAAAGATTCAGTTTATTTTTTGCTTTCTTGGGGTAAATAAATTTAAATGATTCTTGAACTTCTAAAATTATTTCTATTTCACCAGCAGCAAGCACAGTCAAGCCTACAACATAAATACCTCTTGATTTCATGCCTCTCTTTTCTTTTCCAAGAGCTGTTGGCATAGTTCAGGTCCTCAACTCTTTCCTAAAATAGTACAACAACTGCTTAAGTAGGTTCTTTATCTCTGTCTCACTCCTCCAATTCATCTTCCACGCTGCTACCACAGTTGTGTCTAAAACGCAGATCTTATGATATCAGTTCCTTGTTTAAAAGACTCCAGTGATATCCTATGACTCACAGTGACAAAGGTCTACTTCTTACATGATTTTAAATAGACTGGTAATAGCCAATATTTAAAAATACATTCTACATTGCCAGATAACTGTGCTAAATGCTTTACATACATTTCTCATTAAATACATTTATTCTGTGAGGTGGCAAAAAATTATTATTTTCCTTTAACAAAAGAACTGAGGCTTACAGAAGTTAGGTGACTTGCCTAAAATCATACAAAATAACATCTGGCTAGTCACATTGATATTTAAAACATGGTGCACACCATAAAAACAATTCCAGCTAGTTTGCTGCTTCTCAAGCATACCTACCAAAAGAGGATCTCATAATGGAGATATATATATATATATACATATGTGTATATATATATATACATATGTGTATATATATATATATATATATATATATATATGTATATATATGTGTGTGTGTGTGTGTCACACACACACACACATATACACACTAGAGGCCCGGTGTACAAAAATTTGTGCACTCGGCGGGGGGGAGGGGGTGTCCCTCAGCCCGGCCTGTGCCCTCTCACAGTCTGGGACCCCTGAGGAGATAAAGACCTGCTGGCTTAGGCCTGCTCCCGGGTGGCAGAGGGCAGGCCCAATCCCTAGGTGCAGCCCCTGGTCGGGCTCAGAGCAAGGCTGATTGGGGAGTTGGGGCGCCTTCCCCTGTCATGCACAGAGCAGGACAGATCAGGAGGTTGCGATGCCACCCTCAGTCACGCTCAGGGTAGGGCCGATTGGGGGGTTGGGGCACCGCCCCCTGTCACTCACAGAGCAGGGCCCATCAGGGGGGCTGGGGCTCCGTACCCTGTCACGCACAGAGCAGGCTTGATCAGGGGGTTGGGGAGCTCCCCCATCACGCACAGAGCAGGGCCCATCAGGGGGTTGGGGAGCTCCCCCCTGTCACGCACAGAGCAGGCCCGATCAGGGGGTTGAGGAGCTCCCTCCTGTCACTCAGAGAGTAGGGCTGATAGGGGAGTTGGGGCACCACCCCCTGTCACACACAGAGCAGGGTGGATCAGGGGGTTGGGGCACCCCACCCTGTCACACTCAGGGCAGGGCCGATGGGGAGGTTATGGCTCTACCCTGTCACACACAGAGCAGGGCCCATGGGGAGGGGGTGGGGGTTGGGGTGCCGCACCATCACACACAGAGCCGCAGGGCGATCAGGAGGTTGGTGCACCGCAGCCTGTCACACAGAGCCGCAGGGCGATCAGGGGGTTGGGGTGCTGCACCGTCACACGCAGAGCCGCAGGGTGATCAGGGGGTTGGGGAGCTGCCCCCTATCAGGCACAGAGCAGGGCTGATCAGGGGTTGGGGCGCCTTCCCCTGTCACGAACAGAGCAGGGCCGATAGGGAGGTTGTGGCCCCACCCCCTGTCACACACAGAGCCGCAGGGCGATCAGGGGGTTTGGGCGCTGCCCCCTGTCACACTGATCCCAGTGCTGGGAGGCATATTACCCTTTTACTATATAGGATAGAGGCCTGGTGCATGGGTGGCGGCCGGCTGGTTTGCCCTGAAGGGTGTCCCGGATCAGGGTGGGGGTCCCCACTGGGGTGCCTGGCCAGCCTGGGTGAGGGGCTGATGGCTGTTTGCAGCTGGTCATACACCCTTCAGGGTGGGGGTCCCCACTGGGTTGCCTGGCCAGTCTGGGTGAGGGGCTGAGGGCTGTTTTCAGGCTGGCGGGTGACTGAAGCTCCCAACCGCTCCTTTTTTTTTTTTTTTTTTTAATTCTGGGCCAGCTTTAGCTCTGAGGCTTGACTCCAGCTCTTAGGCCTCTGCTGCTGAAAGCAGGTTTCTGGCCTTTGTTTACCTTCTGTATTTGAAACAATGTTGCGATCCTGCTGGCTGAAGCCCGGCGACTAAAGCAGGTTTCTGAGGTTTTGTTTAGCTTCTATATTTGTAACATAGTTGCTTAGAGTTGCAGCTCAGAGGCCGGCAGCGGCAGGCGGGGAACGTTGGAGTCCTCCGTCACTGAAGCAAGCAAGCCTCATGTTCACTTCAAGCTGCCTGGCTGCCGGCCGCCATATTGGCTGGCAGTTAATTTGCACACCGCCCTGATTAGCCAATGGGAAGGGTAGCGGACATATGGATAATTACCATGTTTCTCTTTTATTAGATAGGAGATATATATATATGTATATATATATATTACACACATATACATATACATATATATATATTTGATTTATCTATATGGATATATATTTGATTTATATATATGGATATATATATATATATATTTGATTTATGATTTCATAGAGAGATGAAGAGGGGGAGAGAGGAACATCTATGATGAGAGAGAATTTTTGATCAGCTGCCACCTGCACACCCCACACTGGGGATTGAGCCCACAACCCCGGGCATGTGCCCTGACCGGGAATCAAACCATGACCTCCTGGTTCATAGGATGACGCTCAACCACTGAGAAACACTGGCTGGGCTCATGATGGATTTTTAAAGTAGCTACTTGCATTTTAAAAGTTTGATGTAAGATAAAATTACTTAAAAAGGGTGAAAATAAAGGTATGGGAAAAGATAAACCACATATATGCTACCAAAAAATAAAAGCAAATATAGCAAAAATAATATTTTTGGGTCAAATAATACAAAAAGTGGCAGAGATAATTCATATTTTATTTTTTTAAAGATATAATCTACCAGAGAGATATAATGATCACAAATTTCCATGGAGTTAGCAACCATCTTTGAATTCTATAAACAAAATCTGAAAGATCTAAGAACCATCATGATAGAGGATTTTAACCAATATCTACTAGAAAAATAAGAGATCAGGTAGGAAAAGCTAAAAACATAGATGGAGAACATAAATAACAAGCTCGATCATAAATATGAAATTTTATAATCAACAATGTGAAATATAAATAATTTTCAAACATCTAACATATGCATTTTCAGTGAAAGTGATATCACTCTTTGGTAAGTGAAAATTAGGTCTGAGGGGTGCAAAAAAAATCTTAGATATTGTCATAGTTTTTTATTCCCTTCCAAACTCAACTCCACCTTTAAAAATACCTTGTTCTTGTTAGGGAGAAATTAAATTAAATTAAAATTTATTTAATTAAAACCTTATTTCTTAGTATTTCATTTCTTAGGGAGAAATTAAACTTAACTAATGAATTTAAGTAATTTTTTTCTCCTCGGTGGGCAGTAATGAAAAAAATAAAACATAGTAAAAAAACAATGATCTAAAACAATCACAAAAATTTGAGCCATGTTGGGAAATGAACATTTAGAATACCTCTTAAAGGTAACTGTTATTGACTATAGAAAAACTAAATAGTTGGGGGAAAGAAATGTGAGAAAGGTTTCACTGTATGCTCTGCGCTTCTAGAAATTTGAAGCATGTAAATGTATATACTACATAAAAAGAAGATTCTATATTGTTTTCATTTTTATTGAATTTATTGGGGTGACACTGTTTAATAAAACTATATAGGTTTCAAGTACAACTCAATAAAACATCATCTGCATATGAAAAAACTAAATAAATGAGAGAAAGGAATGAATAAAATTAAAAGCAGAATACAATAAAATTAAAAAATATAAATAATAAAGAGGAAGAGATAACTACACAGGAGTTTTTAATTATAAAAGGTACGCATAAAAATTTCAAAAATCTAAAATCTTACATGAAATAGGTAGTTTTCTAGGAAAATACAAAATTTACAAATGGGACACACACACACACACACACACACACACACAGAACAGACTAATCAATGGTCATGAAAAAAGTAAATAATAGTAAAATGTTTATCCTCCAAAGATGCCAGAGCCCAACAAGTTCATGGAGGAACTCTAGCAGACTGTCATGGAACAGATTATTCACATCCTAAAAGCACTGCTGCAGAAAATAGAAACAAATGGGAAGTGACTTGTTTTACAAGATGAGTATGATCCTAGTATCAAAACCAGAAAAGGATAGCAGAAGGAAAGAAAACTATGGCCTAGTCACATTTGAATTCAGACGCAGAAGTTCCACATAAAAATTGTAAACTTAAAGCAATAGGGAATTAAACAATATTATATCAATAGGTTTTATTTCATGAACTCCAGAACAGTAAAATTGAGAAAACCTACCACAAAATTCACATTATATAATTCATATACCATAGAATTCATTATTTAAATGTACAATTCAGTGGTTTTAGTAGATTAGAAGTTGTGGAATCATGTCCACTATCTGATTCCAGAACATTACATCACCTCAAAAAGAAACTCATTAGCAGTCACTATCCATTCTCCCCTTGTCCATCCTCTGACTACCACTAGTCTAATTTGTCTCGATAAATTTTCCCATTCTTAACATTTTATATAAATGAAATAATCAAATATGGCCACATTAATCTGGCTTCTTTCACTTAGCATAGTGTTTTATTTTTTATTTTATTTTTAAAATGTTTTTACATTGATAAGGAAGGGAGAGGGATAAAGAGAGAGAAACATTGATGAAGGAGAAACATCAATCAGCTGCCTCTTGCACACCCCCTACTGGGGACTGAGCCCACAACCCAGGCATGTGCCCTGACTGGGAATCAAACCAGTTACCTCTTGGTTCATGGGTCAACACTCAACTACTGAGCCATACCAGCTGAGCTAGCACAGTGTTTTAAAGGCTAATCCATGCTGCAGCATGCATTAGTACTTCATTCCTTTTTATGCCTGAATAATATTTCATTGTATGAATATATCAGATTTTCTTTATCCATTTGTCAGTTGATAGACATTTGGGTTGTTTCTACTTTTTGGTTATTATGCAAAATGCTTCTATAAACATCTGTGTACAAATTTTTGTATAAGCATGTTTTCAATTTTATTGGGCATATTCTAGGAATGGAACAGTTTAATTTCTTTTTATGATCAAAATTATTAGCAAACTAGTCCAGCCAAGGCAGCTCAGTAGGTTGGAGCATCATACTATACACCAAAAACATTGTGTTGTGGGTTTTATTTCCAGTCAGGGCATATACCTAGGTTGGGGTTCTATCCTCGGTCAGGGTGCATATGGGAGGCAACCCATCGAATGTTGCTTTCTCACATCAATAAACATATCCTCAGGTAAGGATTTTTAAAATTTTGGGAAACTAGGTATAAAGTATATAGCAAATATCATACTTGATAAAATATTAGATGCAGTCCAATTAATGTCAGGAACAAGATAAGAATCACTTATCTTGTATAGAATACATATAGAAGTATCCCGGTGTCAATAATATATTAATACTATTCAACATTGTCCTAAATGTCTTAGACAATGCAATAAGAGAATGAAAAGTAATGTCTAAATTATAGAAAAAGAAGATATAGATTTGTGATTATCTGTGCATAATACATCAAAACCCCAAGAGAATCAAATAAATTATTAGAAGTGATAAGAAAATTCATCAAGGGGGCCAGATGAAAGATAATAGAAAAATCAATAAACTTCAGAAACACCACTAATCTGTTAGGGACTGTGTTTGTATGTAACCAAAAATCTGAGTAAACAGTGCCTTATAAATATTAGTGGTTTATTTCTCTTCACCAAACAAAATTCTTCTCATGAATATCAAAGCTAAGGTCTGATATTCTCTTGATCTTTATTTCAAGGCTATAGCTCCAACCATGACATCTATTTTCTACACAGGAAAAAAGGATGAAAGAAAAGGGAAAGGCAGTACCAGAGGAGTCTGCTCTCTTTTATAAAAGAGCTTCTCTGCAAGCCCTACCTGCTTGCATTTCATTAGCCAAAAAAGTGTCTCATGGGTATTCGATGCAAAGAAGTCTGGGAAATGAAGTTTAGTTGGCATACTGCTGCCACAAATAAAAGGGAGGTTCTGAGTACATGAACTCATCTGCCACATGCCAGTAACAACAAGTAGGAAGTATATAGGAAAATAATCCCGTTAACCATAGCCACACAAAAAAACCCCCCTACAAATTCTTAGTAATAAACCTAATTAGAAATATAGAAGACATTCATGAAAAAAACCACACTAGGATCTTAAGAAATGCTAAGTGAAATAAGTCAGACCAAAAAGGACAAGAGCAATATGATTTCACTTATATGTGGGATCAAAACAGCAAACAAACCAAAAACCTCATAGATGCAGACACCAGAATAGTGGTTAGCAGAAAAGGAAGGTGCAGGGAGGATGAAGAGGGTGAACTATGTGAAACACCATACGAGGTGACGGAAGGAGACTTGACTTCAAGTGGTGCGCACACAATAGAATATACAGATGTCTTGTTATCAGTTGTACTCCTGAATTTACAAAATGTTACTAACCAATGTTACACCCATAAATTTAATAAATTTTAAAAACTAAAAAACTGTTGTAAGAATATCTTTTAAAAAGACTTGGAATAAATAGAAAAAATATATCATACTTGTGGATTGAAAGACTCACTATTGTAAAAGTATCAACTCCATTTAATTAATTCAATTTAATCAAAATCAAAATCCCAACAGGATTTTCCACATAATCTGATGCCAAATTTCATACAGTAGAGTGTAAGAATTGTCAAGACAACTTTGAAATAAATGAATAATTGGGGGAAATCTGCCCTGCATGATCAGATCTCAAAATATGTGCTATTGTCCCCCAAAAATGATACAAAATATGGAATCCAAAAACAGATTACATTCTCTCTCTCTCTAACATACACACACTGATCTAGATTACAAATATCAGTATTTTCTTTAAAAACATTAGTTTGAAATTATAGAACAGATTGTCTGGTGCAGCTCAGTGGTTGAGCATCAACCCATGAACCAGGAATCGCTGGGCCATAAGGTGGTTTCAATTTTTTATTTTTTTTAGGAAATGCCATACTGTTTTCCACAGTGGCTGCACCAATCTGCATCCCCACCAACAGTGCACAAGGGTTTCCTTTTCTCCACATCCTCGCCAACACTTATCATTTGTAGATTCATTATTATTATTGTTGTTATTATTTTAAAGTATTTTTATTGATTTCAAAGAGAAAGGGAGAGAGAGATAAAGACATCAATGATGAAAGAGAATCATTGATTGGCTGCCTCCTGCACACCCCACACTGGAGATCAAGTCCACAACCCAGGCATGTGCCCTTGAACGGAACTGAATCCAGTGCCCTTCAGTCCACAGTCTGACTCTCTATCCACTGAGCCAAACCAGCTAGGGCTATTATTATTATTTTTTAATCCTCACTCAAGGATATGTTTTTTATTGATTTTAGAGAGAGAGGACGGGGGGAGGGGGGGAATAGGAGGGGAGGGGAGAGAGAAATCAATGTGAGAGAGAAACATCTATTGGTTGCCTCCAGCATGTGCCCCAATCAGGAATCGAACCTGCAACCTGGGTATATGCCTTGACGGGGAATCAAACCCGCAACCTTTAGGTGTATGGAATGATGCTCCAATCAACTGACCCGAACCAGCCAGGGCACATGCCCCGGTTGTGGGCTCAATACCCAGTAGGGGGCATGCAGGGAGGCAGCTGATCTGATCTATGTTTCTATCTCTCTATCCTTCTTCCTTCCTCTCTCTTTAAATATCAATAAAGACATATGTGTTTGTTTGTTTTTGATTTCAAAGAGAAAGGGAGGCTATTGCTATATTTATTATAGCAATTATTTTTTCTGATGTATCTCCTTGGGCAAGGAAAACAAAAGAAAAAGTGAACAAATGGGACTATATCAGATTAACAACTTTTTGCACAGCAAAGGAAACCATCAACAAAATGAAAAGACAAACCACTGAATGGGAGAACATATTTACTAAAGATGCATCTGATCAGGGGTTAATATCCAAACTTTATAAAAGCTCAAACAACTCAAAACAAACAAACAAAAAAAACCCCAAAAAATCCAATTAAAAAATGGGCAAAGAACTCGAATATACACTTCTCCAAAGAGGACATACAGATGGCCAATAGACATACGAAAAGATGCTCAATGTTACTAATTATCAGAGAAGTGCAGATTAAAACCACAATGAGAGATCACCTCACACCTGTTAGAAAGGTTATCATCAAGAAATCCACAAATGGCCCTGGCTGGTGTGAGTCAGTGGTTTGGAGCATCATCCCATACTCCTAAAGGTTGCAGTTTTGATTCCTGCTCAGTGCACACAACCAGGTTGCGGGTTTGATCCCTGACAATGTTTTACTCTCACATCGATTTCTCTCTCTCTCCCTACCACCTTTCCTCTCTCTCTAAAATCAATAAAAAACATATTCTTGGATGAGGATTAAAAATAATAATAATGAATCCACAAATGATAAGTGTTGGCGAGGATGTAGAGGAAAGAAACCCCTTGTGTACTGTTGGTTGGGATGCAGGTTGGTGCAGCCACTGTGGAAAACAGTATGGCATTTCCTAAAAAAATTAAAAATTGAACCACGTTATGCCTCAGCGATTCCACTTCTGGGACTATATCCAAAGAAACCCCAAACACTAACTTGAAAGAATATATGTACCCCTATGTGCATTGCAGTGTTATTTACAAGAGCCAAAATTTGGAAGCAGCCCAAGTGTCCATCAGTAGATGAGCTGTGGTACATTTACACATTGGAATACTACCCAGCTGTAAAAAACAAAACAAAAAACAAAAACAAAAACAAAGCAACCAGCAAAAACGAAGGAAATCTTACCTTTCGCCACAGCCTGGATGTATCTAAAGGGTATTATGCCAAGTGAAATAAGCCAGTCAGAGAAAAAAATAGTACCATATGATTTCACTTATATGTGGAATCTAATGAACACAATATACAAACTAAATAGAAACAGACTCATAAGATACAGAGAATAGTCTGACAGTTGTGGGGCTGCATGGCTGGATGAAATAGGTGAAGGGAGTAAGCAAAAACACACACACACACAAAACACAACAACCCATGGACAAAAACAACAGTATGGAGATTACCAGAGGGAAGGGGGTTGCGGGCAGGTCAAAGAGCGTAAATGATGGATAAATGGTGACAGAAGGAGACTAGATTTTGGATTGTGAGTACACAATGCAATATGCAAATTATGTATTGCAGAATCGAACACTGGAAACCTATATAATTTTATTGACCAATGTAACACCAATAAAGTCAATAAAAAAGATTTTAATTTTAAAAAATTATGTTATAATTTGTTTAAAGAATAGGGTATAAATTACATTAGTGTTATATTAATTTTAAAAGCAGATAAGACCTATATATTCTATATATATGTGTACTGTATGACCCTATTTATATGTCTATGTATTATTTTATTATTGCATACTGGCATTATAGACATTTTTCTCCTTGCTTATTTTTTCCACACTGAATAAATATTATTTTCTAATGAAATAATAATTTTTTTCCATGTTGAGCAGGTAGGCACTGACCCAATGGTGAAAACTCAGTGTAGAATTTCCTCTCACACGGGCTCTGCTGCCCAAGTTGAGACTCCAAGGATGAGCCTGGGCAGTGACCCAAGGGAATGAGTCGGGGGGGTTCCTGTGGTAGCAAATAAGGAAAAGTGGTTGGGGCCCGGACAGCAATTGTCGCTGAGTCTCTGATCATTGAGTTACTGCAGGCATGCATGGAAGAATTTGCCAAAACGAATATAGCTCTTAGGAACTTACTTTGAGGCCCCACCAGGCACTGTCGAAGATTACCTTCCCAGCATACTAGAAAGTCTTCTTTGCCGGCAGAGAGGCCCCTGTAAAATTATTTATAGGAGATTGGTTCGCATACTCAAAACGATATGAATACTTCTAATTATATCCAAACATGCCAAATGTCAGTACAAATTATGCTGAGGGTTCATGCTGCCAAATGTCTTGCCCTAACAAAGAGAAGATAGCTGCAGCATCAGCACATTAGTTCCTATATAAGCACAACAGATCCCGCTGCTTTATCTCCAAGACCCAGAGGTAAGTGATGGGGGTCTTGGGGCTTGAAGGATCCCGGGGGGTACAAGGAGCCTGCCACATGATCCATCTCTGAGCATGAAACTCTTCCTCCCAACTTTGACTTTTATTTTCATAGAGCTAAGCTTTAGACCAGGGAAATTTTAATTCTGGAACTACTTTACTAGCATTTCAGAGCTTAGAAAATTTTTTTAAAAAATTGTTGTTTTACAGTGTTAGACACTTCTGAACCTGCATTTTCATCTGGAACTCCAGAGGTAAGACTCAGCTTTATTCATTTATCGATGACATAGGGAAGTTATTCTAATGAAGATGAGAATGGCTCTTAATTAAACACCATTTCTACGTTTTTGCAATTATGTTAGATGGTGCTTCCAAGTGAGTGGCTGCATATAAATGCTAGCAAGTCATATTTTCAGAACATCTTATTCTCAGAGACTACCTTCATTTGAGTTCCAGGATTAAAGGACATTTAGGCCAGAATGAATTGTGACAGTGAATTCTCAGCTGCACTTATATCTGTCTAGGGGCAATGGTCTGTTCCATGCCAATCTCCTTGTACTGCAAAGTATTGAACAATTAAACATTTTACCAAGATTTTTTAGGCACCCAGAAAAATTTTACCTAACAATTTAACAAACATCTTGTAAAAACCATAATATTTCAGCTACTTTCTAATAATTCACTGCTATTGGTTTTTAGAAAGATTTATTAATGGTCATTAAAAAGTCACAACTATTACACCAACAGAGTGCTAAATACAGTACCTAAATTGGAAGAGCTCCAGGCCCTTCCTCAGGTAATGTACACCTGAAAGTAAAGGAAGATTCGATCAATCTAACATACCAATGTTGCCAGGCCTGTCTCTCAATCACAGGACAATGGGTTACATGCACGGGGTGAACTCTTAATTTTTGTCTCTTTTCTTTTTCTGGATGGAAAAAAAAAGAAGCTGTGGAATTTATATGGAAAGAAGGGGCCTTCTTCATGCTGAAGCTCTCATTTCTAACAATTGAAATCTCTCATGCCAAAAGAATGTCAAAGAGACTTTGGAGTTAAGGCAATGCTAAGTCTCTTGGTAACAAACCAAATGACAACAAACCCAGAATACTGAGAATTTATTATGAGGTTCTTTTAACAACCCACTGAGAGATATAACCCCAAATATTAACCTAAAGTAGGTGTTAAAAATAATTATTTGCCTTATGAGTTTTTTAAAAACGGCCAACTATAAAGGGAAGGATGTTTTTGACAGTTTTGAGCACATTAATCTTCATTTCACAAGACAAACTTTCCTTCCGAATTCTATGATTTCCCTAGCATATGGCAGATGAAAGCATGCAGGGAAAAAAGAAAGGATTAAAAAGTGACAGTTGTTTTAAAACAATCCACCAACAGTTTTAGCTATAGATATTGTTCCAGTTTAGAGATTAAAATGATGCAAGGTTTCCGTTCTCACTCAATTGTAGGTACCCAATCCCCAAGGATCAAGTTACATACACTCTGGGAAGGCAATTTTCAAAGTCTTAAAAATGAAGACTCATTCCACACCAGTCCTGTGTTAGAGTTTCTGTGTTAGAAAACTGATAACCACAGTTTGAAAGAATAGTTACAGCCTAGGCAATAGAGGCTCAGCATTTCTTTCATTTCAAATCCTAACTCACATTTTATGCCTTCTGGTTCCTACTTTCCTGCTGTCCCATTTCTTCCCAGGGCAGAATCCCCTGCTAAATAAATCGCAGCCATGAGTTCGGACGCTGAGATGGCTGTTTTTGGTGAAGCCGCTCCCTACCTTCGAAAATCAGAAAAGGAGCGGATTGCGGCCCAAAACAAGCCCTTTGATGCTAAAACATCAGTCTTTGTCGTGGAGCCCAAGGAAGCCTACGTGAAGAGCGTCATACAAAGCAAGGATGGAGGAAAAGTAACTGTAAAGACAGAAAGTGGAGCAGTAAGTAAAAACCTGGAGAAAAACTTCTGTTTTATTTCTCTCTCTTCCATTCGAGTTGAAGCCTTACTGGGTAGGAATCTCTACGCCTATGGCCAATACAAGCATCCTTGTAGTTCATTTGAGAACATCATATTTGAAAGCAAAATAAATTCTCAGCAGTAACCTCATTTCCTGCCTTCCCAACTCCCCACACAACTTGAACCCACTAGTATGGACCTCTAGCATTTCCCTTCAATTCCCCAACCCCCACATTTGGAAGAATAAAAACTAACTTCTCCTATCAAACGAAGTATTGTTTACTAAGTTAAATAATGTATTAATATTTCCATTACTGCCCCCCCCCCCCATAGAAATTACTTGTAATGAATGGCAAGGAAAAAAAAAATGCAGCCTATTAGAATAAGAGTGAAAGGACATAACCTGGTAACCTGGGAGGGGGAATGTGGAAGGAAAAAATCTTTTTTAAAAGTTCATCATAGGGAACAAATTTTCTTAGCATCAAACTCTGAAACGAGTATCTTTTCATTTCAGACTTGCAGTGTCTGCAAGTGTAGGTTATAACCAAAACAGATAAACGCAAACCCTGCCTCCAATCATTAACACAAACTGGTCTCTTACTTTACTTGCCAGACTCTGACTGTCAGGGAAGACCAAGTCTTCCCCATGAACCCTCCGAAATATGACAAGATCGAGGACATGGCCATGATGACCCACCTGCATGAGCCTGGAGTGCTGTACAACCTCAAAGAGCGCTACGCAGCCTGGATGATCTATGTGAGCGCCCTTCCTCATCTGTTTATTGTTTATCTCTGCGAGAAAAAACATGGCCCACATGCTGCATAGAATTTTTTAAAAATTCTGCTTTTCTCAGACCTACTCAGGCCTCTTCTGTGTCACTGTCAACCCCTACAAGTGGCTGCCGGTGTATAACCCCGAGGTGGTGGCCGCCTACCGAGGCAAAAAGCGCCAGGAGGCCCCGCCCCACATCTTCTCCATCTCTGACAACGCCTATCAGTTCATGCTGACTGGTGAGTGGGTGATTAATCTGTTTACAGAAATGTGGCAACAGAATTTTAAACAAACAAACGAACGGGTTTTTCTGGGCCTTGATTATAATAGTACACTGCAGCCACAAGGGGCATCACTGATTTCAAAGAACGTTCAGAGCCATAATGACATAATGTTCAGCAGCCAGCCATCTCCACTTTACAGGTGAATGAAGGGAAGGAAGCTCACTGGGTTCACTGATCTGCCCAAGCTCAGCCAGCCAGACACTGGAAGCCTAGTTGAAACAATTCACAGAACTCTGTAAACATGTTTGCTTTCCCGTATTTTTTTATTTTCTGATTTGGATAGAAAAAATGTTCCAATAGATTCTTTTTAAATATCCACATCCAGAGCGATCAAGGAAAATAGCAGCCATAGCTGGAACGCTTTGTGAATTCTTATCTTTATCTTTAAACTGCACAGCTAATATTGCCAGCCTTGCGGGTAAAAAAAGGTGAAAAATAGAGCTATCACTATCTTCCCAAAAATCTTGATGCATTTTCCTATTAGAATAAAACAATTAAAACCGCTCTTTCTTTGAAAATATTTTTAAAAATGATTTCAAAATTGGTTATTCCTGTCTTATCGAAGTATAAACAAAAACCTTTGATATGCATTACAGGCCCAAATACAGCATTAAAATCTTTTATCTTCACACAGCAAATTTATTGCCTTTGGAAATGTTCTAAATTCCTGCATTTCCTGTTGGTCCATGGGATTTGAGTAACTGCGAGGGTTTTGTTCTATTCTGTTGTGTTTGTTTGGTTGCACTTGTTTTTAAATTGTCCTTTTAAGGAGAAGAGAGAAGAGAAAGGAATTAAATGGGAATCTTCCCTTACTAACTGGCCAGCAGTTCTATAAGGATTTCATGCCAGTAAACTGTTCTGTGGTTGTTCACAGAAGCGAACTGCCTTTCAGAATTCATGCACATGCTGGCTTATTTCAGACTTCTAATACTCAGCAGCTTCACTACCACTGCCACCCCTGCTACCAAGGTCCCCTCAAGCTTTGGAACTGCTCCAAATTCAAGATTACTTGTGGTTTCCAAACACGATTTACGTATAAAATCATGCAAAACTGTGGCGTTGGACCTGGTGATGTTATTTTAGCATTGCCAAGAGACTAGAACATTGTTTTCTGATCTAGGCTCCCACTGGGTGTAATAATGATCTTTCATTATTTTTCTTCTACTGAAAAGAAAAATCAATCTGAAAATGTTCCAAGATCTGTATATACTTCCCTGGACTGAACTTTAAAGTTCTCTAAAATCTGTATCTACAGCTAAACAATATCCATATTTGTATCCATTTCTCTGAATAGATTTTTAGATTTGAGAATTCTCTAAAATCTATGATCTATTGGTATAAAATTAGAGTTTTAACATATCATAAGATTGGTATAAATCAACTTATCAATCATATAACTAGTGACAATTTTTGTTTTTAATATTTAAAAATGAATATGAAATAAAAAGAATAAAAGTAAATGATAATGGTTTTTATAAAGCATTTTGGAATCCTTCAGCAGAGGAATTCTCTTAAATCCTGAGGATTTTTATAGTAGCAGCATCTGCCATAAACTTGATATGCCCATATGTCCCAGATACTATCATTAGTCTATATCAGGGGTGGGCAACCTTTTTGTGAGTGCATGCCAAAACCAGCAAAATCTCTGACTCAAAATTCGTCTGTGTGCCAACCCTAATTTTTTGAGAACATGTTACGCCTACTTGATAACTCTTAAGGTGTACATATGTGAAGAACCTTGAAGAAATAATAAAATTCATTCAAGCGACAAAAACACAGTATATGATGATGAAAAATACATTTATTTTTTAATGTATACATGTACCCTGATAGTCCAACAGAAAACTTTATGACTCCATTTGATATTATCAGTGGGACTTTTGCTGCTGCATCACTGATGACTGAGATTTTACATAAGGTTTATATTTCGTGACCTTCAGAGATATGCACGAGCTACTGTTTTCATCCGTCAGGCTACTCCTATTATGAGACTTAACAAAATTCATCACTGAGAACAAAGATTCACAAGCATATGTGGATGAAATCAAAACACTGGTCGGATCTAGGAAGGCAGGGAGAGTTAAGGCAGAGGCACAGAAATTACTCTTCCCCTCTTTCGTCAATCCATGTCTATGGTCTTTAAGATAACTTGTTATGTAAAATTATTTATTTATCTAAGATGCACCTACACTGAATTTAACTGAAAAATAAAAAAGTCGATATTAAGAAAAAAATTGTAAATGGAAGATTATAATAGAGGGTTTCACGTGCCAGCAAAAGTTACTGGCATGCCATGTTTGGCACGCGTGCCAGGGGTTGCCTACCCCTGGTCTATATCCTTCTCTCCAGGAAACTGAATGAATCCATTGGATAAGTGGTGGATAACTAGCCAACAAAATTTGTGAATTCATAAACTCATATGAAAGCATACACAGGATATCTTTTCCTAGATTGGGGGGAGAGGGGGATTTTCCCCCCTTTTATGTGAGATAACTAGTTATTAGTGACCTGAGAATAATTTTGGAGTAATTTATACTAATATCAGCTCTTAAACTAGCTGTACTGATCTGAGATTGTGCTTATTTGTAATAAAAGTGAAGTGAATCTCTAAAACAATGCCTTCCAAAAAAGGTAAATGAACACAAACACAATTCCAGATCCCTTCCTTATTTAATACCAGCAGTCAAAGTAATGATATCAAGAACTGAGAGGGGGACAGGTAGCAAAAAAATATATAAACTAGAAGTTAGGCCTGAATATCTTTATCCTTAACAAGCTATATATTTATTTAAAAAGTGACTTATTCCATTCTGGGTCTCAGCTTCTTTATCTGTTAAACTTCAAAATTCTATGATTCTTACTGAAGTATTTACATATGAAATTATATGATCCCTGGGGTTTTCTCTAAAACAATCTAGTGAGATATGGCTGGGGGGGAGGGGAAGGTGTATGGATTATATAAAATTGATCAAATGTCTGGCCAGTGTGGCTAAGTGGTTGAGCATCAACCCATGAACCAGAAGGTCAGTTCTATCCCCAGTAGGGGTCATGCAGGAGGCAGCTCATCAATGATTCTTTCTCATCATTGATATTTCTATCGCTTCCTCTCCCCTTCCTGTCTTTGAAATCAATAAAAACATTTTAAATAAAATGACCAAATGATAATAATTGTTGAAGCTATATAATGGGTATATGGGGGTGCTTTATTGTCTCTACTTTTGTATATGTTTGAAACTTCCCATAATATGTTATAAAAATTCATAAAATACAAAAAGAAATAGATGATCATTTGCCTCTCTTTTTCAATTTTTTCTCCAAGTGGAAAGTACTATATTGGAGGCTAAAAAACACACACAAAAATTATAGGCAACATCTTCAAAATGTGAAAAATGATAAGCTGTATTTGATCTGAACTGATTAAAAAAATATTCATATTGACTGGGCTTGATTTCTCTTTCACAGACCGCGAGAACCAGTCCATCCTGATCACGTATGTGGTATTTTTAATCCTCTCTGGTTTGTGGTGATTATCTTAGATGTTAACAATGTGAGCTGTAGTTCTGATCTCTTCTCTGGTTTCTATTTGACAGCGGAGAGTCTGGTGCAGGGAAGACTGTGAACACCAAGCGTGTCATCCAGTACTTCGCAACAATTGCAGTTACTGGGGAGAAGAAGAAGGAGGAAGCTACTTCTGGCAAAATGAAGGTGAGTCCAATACCACAGTCAGAATCAAGACTGTCGGGGCGCTCAGGAAGTGGGGAGCCTCAGATGTGAGCACTGCAATTGCCTTTGCAGGGGACACTGGAAGATCAAATCATCAGTGCCAACCCCCTGCTGGAGGCCTTTGGCAATGCCAAGACCGTGAGGAATGACAACTCTTCTCGCTTTGTAAGTGTCTTGGTCACAGAGGGGTCTTCTCTGCCTTTAAGTGCCAAAGTAGCCATCTGAATTATCATTTCAACTGCATCACTGTGTGCTTCAGCTTTTTAATACTAAATCATCTTTCTCTTTTCAAGGGTAAATTCATTAGAATCCACTTCGGTACTACAGGAAAGCTGGCTTCTGCTGATATTGAAACATGTGAGTAACAGGACCATTGAAAATCAAAAGAGAGAGACGAGTGATTTCATTAACAGGGATATTTTGCAACAGTTGGTACGCACTGAGACTGCTGCCAGTGTTGCCCTTGAGCCAATGCCAGGCTTATCCATGGTCCACTGTGTGCTCCATTTACCTCAATCTCAGACTGATGGTTCTATAGCACATTCTGGAATTGCTGCCTCAGAAGCAACTATGAAATTTTTTTTCCAGGACAAACATTAGAGCTATTTATAGGTTCTTAAAAGTGACCTATAGATTTAGAATATATCTCTGTGATTTGCTCTTGATTTGAGCTTTGGTAAGTGTTTCCACGGAAGCCCCTAACCACAGAGTCTGAGGCGATCTAAGAAAGGGATGCTAAGGATCAATTATAATACAGAGGCTAAAGATCCCCAGAGGGAAAGTTTATTTTTGCTAGAGCAGCTATGCTTCAGTCTCTGCTCTTAAATGGTAAGAACCTTGGGTAGCTCCCGTATCTATTTGAAATTCATATATGTATCACCAAAAGGATCGATCACCAAACAGAAATCTCAAGAGAGCCTGTATAATGTCCCCAATTGTACAAAGACACTGAGATTAATTTACTTTCTCAGCAGCATTTATATTTTCTTCTAATTCAATGTCTAATGTCATTTCTTTCCAGATCTTCTAGAAAAGTCCAGAGTTACTTTCCAGCTAAAGGCAGAAAGAAGTTACCATATTTTTTATCAGATTACTTCCAATAAGAAGCCAGATCTGATTGGTAAGAAAGATAATAAATTCATAGATGAAATTTAATATTTTTATTAACAACTTCTAATGTACAATGTATCTCCTGAATTCTATGTGCCCAGAAATGCTCCTGATCACCACGAACCCATATGACTATGCCTTTGTCAGTCAAGGGGAGATCACAGTCCCCAGCATTGATGACCAAGAAGAGCTGATGGCCACGGATGTAAGTCAGTCTCTCTCTCTCTCTCTCTCTCTCTCTCTCTCTCTCTCTCTCTCTCTCTCTCTCACACACACACACACACACACACACACTTTTAAAAAAACCTATTATGAATGGGGATGACAATAGCAAACTCACTGTAGCTATGGTTACTTTAGGTTACAGTATAAACTCTCCTAAATGTTAATCTCTTCTGCCCTCATCTTTATCCTCTCATTTCTCCTGGTAGAGTGCCATTGACATCCTGGGCTTTACTCCTGAAGAGAAAGTGTCCATCTATAAGCTCACAGGGGCAGTAATGCACTATGGGAACATGAAATTCAAGCAAAAGCAGCGTGAGGAGCAAGCTGAGCCAGACGGCACTGAAGGTACAAAATGAAGCTCCATCTGGGTTCAAATTAGAGAAAATGGCAAGAAAAAAAAGCTTATTCTAAATTCAAATCTTTTTAGTCAGACTTCTGAAGGGCACACACACATTTATACATTGCATGCTTTCCTCACCCCCGTTCCTTCCTCACATCTCCGTATCGCCATCATTTCTATCCAGCCCAAATAAGTTAAAATGAACCTAATAAACCACTTATATGTAAGAAAATAACAACCAGGGGCGGGGGGTGGGGAGCGGGGAGAGAAGGAACGATCATTAGAAAGAGAATGAGATGGAATAGTGCTCCTGGCTTGCCTTGGCAATGGCGGGCAGGTATAGAAGATAACTTGACCTAGTGGTCTCTTTCAGCACTAGCTAGATAAGCCTGGTAGCTGGTAATACAGGATCTAACCAGCCACAGCTGAGGGTGAAGGATGTTCCTAGACATCTGCATGCGTGTATGTTGACTATATATTAACCTGTAGACAGTCTAGGCAGAAAACAAGATAAAAAGAAACTGAGAAAGGAAAACAGTGTACTCCATGCACAGAAAGAACATGGAACATATAGGACCTACCACCGAGGCTGGTTATCTGCCCCTTGAAGCCCTTCCTGACCTCCTGGCTTGGCATTCTCTCTCCACCTCCTAAGCTTTTCAGCAATTACTTCTGTACCTGACATGTGGCATTTACAGTATAGTCATTGACAGAATTTTAGAGACTCTGTAGTGTTATTTATTTCCCACATTTTCAGATAAAGAAACTGATCCAATGAGATGAAATT
Source organism: Myotis nattereri (assembly GCF_964212035.1). Taxonomy (NCBI): domain Eukaryota; kingdom Metazoa; phylum Chordata; class Mammalia; order Chiroptera; family Vespertilionidae; genus Myotis; species Myotis nattereri. The sequence goes on from NC_138091.1 coordinate 14,668,047, forward strand.
GGGAAGAGCAAAACTAAGATAAGGATCCAAATATTCTTTTGCCCATCCCTAACAGGGGATATTAAGATGTATTTATCTTATCCCTCCAACTACACCTAATGTCTCTTAAGAGAAGAGACTGTGGCTTGTACCTTACATAAAATACTTCCATTAACACTGAACATATGTTTATTGTGGGTGAGTTTCTCAAAAGCTGCTTGCAATAAATTACAAAAGACCAGTGTAACTGATTGATCACTTATTAGCAAACACATTCTCTAATGTACAGAGAGCCTCATCTGACCTTCTATAGCAGCGGTTCTCAACCTGTGGGATGCGACCCCTTTGGCGGTCGAACGACCCTTTCACAGGGGTCGCCTAAGACCATCCTGCATATCAGATATTTACATTACGATTCATAACAGTAGCAACATTACAGTTATGAAGTAGCAACAAAAATAATTTTATGGTTGGGTCGCAACATGAGGAACTATATTTAAATGGCCAGAAGGTTGAGAACCACTGTTCTATTGAATTATTTAAAGGTTTTACTTAAATAATAAAAAAAAATGGATTGGAGAAAAATAGAAAGATTGGATTAAAGAGAGTATCTGCCATTACACAACATTTCTCTAATTGTATCTCTGAAGTTGCTGACAAGGCAGCCTATCTCCAGAATCTGAACTCTGCTGACCTGCTCAAAGCCCTCTGCTACCCCAGGGTCAAGGTCGGCAACGAGTATGTCACCAAAGGCCAGACTGTACAGCAGGTAAGTGCACGGCCCTAAAGAATCATACACATTCCAGGTCTTTGAATAATGCCAGCAAACATTACTCCTTTAATAATGCCTTTAACATCATCAAAAACATTACTCTGTCCATGAAGGTGTACAACTCAGTGGGTGCTCTGGCCAAAGCCGTCTACGAGAAGATGTTCCTGTGGATGGTCACCCGCATCAACCAGCAGCTGGACACCAAGCAGCCCAGGCAGTACTTCATCGGGGTCTTGGACATCGCTGGCTTTGAGATCTTCGATGTGAGTTATCTTCATTTTAATAAAAGTGGGAAGAAGGTAACTTAGACTTTGATATATGTACTACGTATTATCATTACTCATTTGCATTTGTAGCTTCTCTACTGCTTTCTCTAACATTGCTCCTAGAGTTACCTCCAAAATATCTAAGAGGTAACAGAATGTAGTAATAATGATAACTAACATTCATTGAGAAAGTGTATTTCTGGCACTTATACTAAGACTACCTCACTTAACCTTCAAAACAACTCACCAAGGAGTAATTAATATTACTGCAAATAACATGTGGAGAAATGGAGATCAGGAAAATCAAAACACATGCTAAAGATCCTCCAGCCACATAAGGCAAAACCAGGACAGGAACCCAGCTCTGAAGCATTTGGTCCATCAAGGCATCGCCCATCAATGAGAAAGGGCCTACAGGTAGTGGCAAGTTCATGTGACACATACCATTTCCCCCCTGGGGCATCAGCTTCACTGTCTATAAAATGAAGATGTAAATTGTAACAAAGATTCAGATCTCCAATTACTACTATACCATATCAGGTCCCTACTTTACAGACCTGACAAGGAGGATTTGCTAAATTTTTTATATGAATAGAACAGAAATTAGATAAGCTTTCCTTAATAATGTGACACTCAAAAGTGAAAATGTGAGCTTTATCTTGAATTGGAGAATGAGGGTGGTAAAAGAAGTGAAGTTTTTCTAATACATTACTTTCATCCTTAAATCTGAACCATAACTCATAGAATCATGGTTGTACTTTTAATGAATAATATTGCCCATGAAATCTTAGAGGTAGAAGGCGGTAGATTCTATCAGAATTCTTGCTGTATGACTGATATGTATGTTTTTAACTAATGTTCAGAATTCGTGGGAAGGGTTCATGTCAAAAATAATCATTTTTCCCTGGGATTTTTGAAGAACCAACAATTCGTTTAATTTTTATTTCATTAGTATCTTCTACATGTTTTTCAATAAAATATAATATTTTTTCAATAATGAACTTTACTGCAATAAAATCCATTTAATGCTGAAAATTTTGTTTTGTGCAGTATAACAGCCTGGAACAGCTGTGCATCAACTTCACCAACGAGAAACTGCAACAGTTTTTCAACCACCACATGTTCGTGCTGGAGCAGGAGGAGTACAAGAAGGAAGGCATCGAGTGGACGTTCATTGACTTTGGGATGGACCTGGCTGCCTGCATTGAGCTCATCGAGAAGGTTTGTTTGACTTCTAAAGACTGAACTGTAAGGATAGCTTTTCCAAGTATCTTAAGCAACTCTAAAAGGTATTACATTAATCTTAAATTGTAATACAAATTAGAAAATTACTATTTAGAAATAACTTTTTCTTTTCAACTTTTACGTACGAGGGACCACAGTGACAGTGCTTAGTTTCATTTTGTTCCAACCAGTTTTTCTTCTAACACTGATTCAAATCTAATTTTAAGGCAGCACTGAAGACTTTATTGATATGGTCTGCTTCACTAGAGGAACTGCCTCATTAGTTCTAAATCCATCTCCATCATGATCCAATAAAAATAAGTCTTTTTCCTAAATTAAAATTAATGCACAAGCAACACAGTTAGAGCTTATATGAAAGTTAATCTGTTTGGAAGTCAAGAAATGAAAATGCTTATGCTTTTTCATAATCTATCTTTAAGGAGATTAAATACACAAAATGTCTTACATAAGTTTGGTTTATTTATAGTATTTAATTATTGCATATAAAGTAACCATCATTCTAAGTACTTTTCATAGCAAAACGAAACTTTGTCAATAGGTTGATTCATTCAATAGGAAACAAGTATAATCAGTATAGAACCTTTTAACAGTTCACCCCCCATGCTGTGCTGACATTTGGAGTTTGGATCCAGCTCTTCTTTTAGTAAAAATCATGCTGTGCAAAAAGGAAAAGAATTCAAAAAATGAGGGTAGTATAAGGAATCTCTGGGACAACCTCAAGTGTATCAACATTTGCATCATGAGGATGCCACAAGGAGGAGAGAGAGAGAGAGTAAAAAATTGAAAACCTTTGTGAAGAACTAATGATGGTAAACTTTCCTAACCTGTTGAATGAAATACACAGACAAGTCCAGAAAGCATAGAGAGTCCCAAACAAGTTGAATCTAAAGAGGCCCATACCAAGATACACCACAATTAAAATGCAAAAGGTTAAAGACAAGGAAAGAATCTTAAAAGCAGAAAGAGAAAAGTAGTTAGTTACCTACAAGAGAACTCTTATAAGACTGTCAGCAGAAACTTTGCAGGCCAGAAGAGAATAGCAAGAAATATTCAAACTGGCCCTGGCCAGGGTTTCTCAGTTAGTTGAAGCATCATATAGTACACTAAAAGGTTGTTGGTTCCATTCCCAGTCAGGGCACATACCTAGGTTTTGGGTTTGTGGGGTATTTTTGTTTTGTTTTGTTTTGTTTTCCATATATTTTTATTGATTTCAGAGAAAGGAAGGGGGAGTGAGAGAGGGATAGAAGCATCAATAATGAGAATCCTTCATCAGCTGCCTCCTGCATGCCCCCTAATGGGGACCGAGCCCACAATCTGGGCATGTGCCCTGACAGGGAATCAAACCATGATTTTGGGGTTCATAGGTCAACACTCAACCACTGAGCCACACCAGTTGGGCTAGGTTTTAGGTTTGATTTCCAGTCAGGGCTTGTTCGGGAGGCAACTGGTCAATGATTCTCACATCAATGCTTCTCTCTCTCATGTTCTGTCTCCCTTCCTGTCTCTAAGATCAATAAAAACATATCCTTGGGTGAGGATTTTTTAAATTATGTATTAATCAAAAAATACATAAATAAATAGTCAAACTGAGAAAAGCAAGGACCTACAACCAAGATCACTCTATCCAACAAAGCTATCATTTAGAATTGAAGAACATATAAAGAGCTTCCCAGACAAGAAAAAGCTAAGGAGTTCATCTCCACCAAACCAGTATAACATGAAATGTTAAAGGCTCTTCTTTAAGAAGAAGAAAAGAGATAAAAATATGAATAATAAATGGCAGAAAATACATATCTATCATTAATTAAATCTAAAAAAACAAAATAAATGAACAGGCAGCACAGAAACAGGCTCAAGAGACAGAGAACATTTTGATAGTTGCCAGATGGAAAGTGGGATTGGGGGATGGGTGAAAAGATTAAGGGATTAAGAAGTACAAATTGATTGTTACAGAATAGTCATGAGATATAAAGTACAGCATAGAGAATATAGTCAATAATATTGTAACAACTATGTATGGTGTCAGATGCGTACTAGATTTATTGGGATGATCACTTAGTAAACTACATAATGTCTAATCACTGGGTTGTACACCTGAAACTAATATAACATTTTATGTCAACTGTAAAAAAATTTAAAGTGAAAAAAATGATACTGTGGACTGAATGTAAAAAAAAAGGGTGGAAAGGTCATTCTAGCAATAACAAAAGGACTTCAGCTATGACTCTGTTTTACTTTATAAATATAATTAATTGAGAAATGATCATAAGACACTATCTTTTGAAAGAAGACAGGTTGACACCAATGTCTACTCTTCTGAATTCAGCCACTAGGCATCTTCTCCATCCTGGAAGAGGAGTGCATGTTCCCCAAGGCCACAGACGCCTCCTTCAAGAACAAGCTGTATGACCAGCACCTGGGAAAGTCTGCCAACTTCCAGAAGCCCAAGGTTGTCAAAGGCAAGGCTGAGGCCCACTTTTCTCTGATTCACTATGCGGGCACCGTGGACTACAACATTGCCGGCTGGCTTGACAAGAACAAGGACCCCCTGAATGAGACCGTGGTCGGGCTGTACCAGAAGTCTTCAATGAAGACGCTGGCCAGTCTCTTTTCCACATACGCTGGAACAGAAGCAGGTACTTTCTGTGCTCTTAATCTAACTTCAATCCATTCCCACAGCATGTTCACGTAGCATTCCAGCCTCTGGGATTCTACTTTAATTGATGGGTTTTCTTTTTATCTCAGACACTGGTGCAAAGAAAGGTGCTAAGAAGAAAGGCTCTTCTTTCCAGACTGTCTCAGCTCTTTTTAGGGTAAAGTACAAATTTAATTCAGAAAACCTATTAAGTTTCTATGAATTAACATAATTATAGGCTTCAGAATAAATTAGGAGGGAACGGAATGTTAATAAAAATCACCTCAAACATTCACTCTTGTCGGGGCATTGCCAAAGCAATACTTTTGAAGGGTCGGAGCTTTACCCATTGTATTCAGGAATGCCAAAAAGGCCTTAGAAACATCCTTCCACCAAAACACCTGTTTGTAGACTTAGTTTTTTGTAATAGATGAAAATAACCTAAAGCCGAGCCTAGTGATTTAGATGGATGATTAAGTCAGAAACTGTCTCTTGATATTAAAACAACAATAATAATTTTACTATAGATAATGTGACTTTCTTAAGTGGCTTGAAAACAGATTCTTCTAAAGAGAATTGAATTAAACGTCTGGTCTTAATGGCTACTTTGCTAGAATTCTTTTATAACTAAAATACAGATCTAACTATGACCTAAACAGGAATACTGCCCTATTCTTTTTCTTTCTCAATACCAATCTGCATTATCTCACACAATAAACTATTGTTTCATCAACTTATCCTTGTACATGTTTTCAAGATTAGAAACGCATTACTTTTATTTCCTAACTAGAGGCCTGGTGCACAAATTCGTGCATGGGTGGGGTCCGGCCAGCCCGCCCTGAGCCCTGATCGGGGCCAGGCTAGCCAGGGGAAGGAGCCTAGGAGGTTGGCTGACTGGCCCCACTCCCCATCAGGCCAGATGGCCGGCCGCAGTGTGCATCATAGCAACCGGTCTTTGGTCGTTCTGGTAGTTCCAGTCACTTGGATTTTATATATAAATATAAATATAAGTAAATATAAATATAAAATATAAATATAAAATATAAATATAAATATATACATATATATTTAGTTTAATGAGATGGGGAGGGGGTAACTCTGCCTTCTCTCAAAGAATATACATAAGAAATACTGAGAAATGTTTACATGTGAGTTTTCTATAGTTGAGTAAAACACTATCATCTATCATAACCAATTGCTCTATTTTTGGAATAACTTCTCTGCTACACTCTAGACTGTGGATCATTTTCAGTATGTACCTAAGATCCACCCACACAAGGTTATATAGTCTCATGATTTTAGACTCCTCAAAGAAAATACAAAAAAAAAAAAAATGTTACATGTTCCAGGGAATAACAAACTCAAGGAAAAAATGGCAAAAGTTGGAACAATTGCTAACCTAGGTTACCACTGTAAACCACTATTATGAAAATTATTAGCCCTGAGAGAGAAGAAAGAGATCTTAGAGGTACTCTCAATTATTTCCAGATGAAGTCCGAAGAGACAAAAAAGACTTTGTAGAATCAAGCAACTCATTAGTGTCAGAGTAAAGCCATATTCTTTTGTCTTGATTCCCAGTTGAGAACTTCCTGTGCATCAAGGCTACTGAATTTTCAGTTTGTTTATAGGATTAGATCCTAAGTGTTAGAAATTAATATCTTGGAGAGCTACATTTCTTCCCAGTATTTTGGCGTTTTGGTTATTTAGCAGACTAGAATCTTGATGTCTTTAAAATACAGAGCAAAGGGGATATATGTGATACTATCAACAATAAAGATTTTAAAAATAAACAAAATACAGAGCAATGGAAGCCTCACAGACTTATACCTAATAGGTAAGAGCGTACATAGATTAGTTCCATATAATTACAAAACAGAAATCTGAAATAGAACTTTCTCATCAAGTCTCTTCTATCTGGCTTTCTAGGAAAATTTAAATAAATTGATGACCAATCTGAGGAGCACACACCCTCACTTCGTACGGTGTATCATTCCCAATGAAACCAAAACTCCTGGTAAGATATAAGAGCATGAAATAATCAAACAGGCACAACTTCAAAAATTCAGTGCCCAGTATTAAGTGCTCTGATATCCTTTTAGGGGCCATGGAGCATGATCTTGTCCTGCACCAGCTGAGGTGCAATGGTGTGCTGGAAGGCATCAGAATCTGCAGGAAGGGATTCCCAAGCAGAATCTTATATGGGGACTTTAAACAAAGGCTAGTCTCTTTTTGTTGTATTTCACTGAATGCCATGAATACGTACTCATTTAATTATTGTCCTCTGTTCACTGTATTTCATGTATCCTGCTTAGTAAATATTATAAAATTAAGAAGCCAAATAAGATAGTTTTGGGGTGGGAGGACAGAATAACAAGTTAGAAGAGGTGACGTTTCTTAAAAATAGGAATGGGACATGCATTAGACAGTGGAAAAATTATATTGTTTCACTATCTAAATTTAAAGGACAGCTGTATTTTCTAATATTTTTTTACTCTTCCTCTGAAATTTTTATTGATGTTTCTTTTTGGTGTAATTTGATTTTCACATATGATCACACCTTTCTTTGTTTGACCGAACAGATACAAAGTTTTAAATGCAAGTGCTATTCCAGATGGACAGTTCATTGACAGCAAGAAGGCTTCTGAGAAACTTCTAGGGTCCATTGACATTGATCACACCCAATATAAATTTGGACATACAAAGGTATAGCTGTTATTTATTTACACCTGATGCAAGTACCTTCTGCCATCTCTGTGTCTCCTGTCCTATGGGGGATGCTGTGTGACTCTCCCTTTTTCTTCAAAGGTTTTCTTCAAAGCTGGCCTTCTGGGTCTTCTGGAAGAAATGAGAGACGACAAATTGGCCCAGATTATAACAAGAACTCAAGCCGTCTGTAGGGGATTCCTAATGAGGGTAGAATATCAGAAGATGTTACAAAGGAGGTAACTATGCTGACTATCAGAACTGTAAGGTCCCTTTGGGACTATCAATCAGCCTTCATCACTCATTAACCCTTTCATTTTGTGGCTATATGCTTTTCACCCAGTTCACCCCTACAACTCCTCAGCTTTTGCTGCTCCTCTCAAACTTGGATTCCCTCCAAAACTTCTCTTCTCCCTCCAATTTGTCCCTTCCCATCCACCTCACATACAACTGCAGGACTAATGTGCAGTAAGCACTATTTTCATCATGTCACATTTCAGTCTGGGTTGCCCCATGGTGTGCGACATCAAATCCAAGTTATCTTGCATGGCTGTCAAGCCCTCTCTATTCCCCACCTCATCTATCATTTCCAACCACACAGCCTTTCCAGCCAGTCTAAACAATCTGCTTATCTCCTATTTCCAGGTTTGCATAAGCCCTCTCTCCTCATCCTAATTTATCTACTTATGAATTCAAAACTTCCATTACTCCTTTCACTAATTAACCTCACCCAGTTCTATCTACACAGCAATACTGCATTCCCTGTCCTCACACACACATTCTGCATTCATTTTGTTCCTTAAGTACTTATTTAGGTTTGCATTATGTGTTCCCAAGTTATTTACATGTGTCTGTCTACATTATGATTTGTGTCATAGTATCTGCCTTCTCAAAGTTATGGTTCTTATAAATCAGACCTAGAAAAATAGAATTTCCACTTCAAGAAGCTTGAGAAAACATACGCATTGTTAGAGGGTAGTCAAATCTGCAAGTCTATTGCTACAGTTTGCAGAAAGGGCATCTTTTACTACTATTTTACAATGTTATTTAAATAAAAGAAATTTTGGAGCTCAATCTGTGCTAAATGCCCTAAAGATATTAAAAATATAATGAGCAAGTAACAATGAGGCATTTCAAAGAATTTGAGAAATGTTATCTGAAGAAGCTAACAAAAGAAATTTATAGAGTGAATAATTCAGTGGTGAGTTAAATAAGAGGAGAGGCTTCAAGGAAGACATGATAAATCATAAGCTCAACTTAGGTGGGGCAATTCAGAAAGCAACCTATGCCATTTCATAGTTCACATCCATATGCCAATAGACAAGCAACTCAATCAATTTACAATTGCCACATCCGCTCCCAAATCACTATTATTGTAGTATCTCCGATGATCTTAAAGTGGTACATATTCATGTAAAGTATTTCCTCTCTAAAGTCAGCTTCTTTGCTTGTTTGGTAGGAACTTGAAAATGCAGAATTGTTAAATATAATCAGCACATACTAGCAAAGCAGTTATGCTGAGGATTATTGTGTGAGTGTGAAGATGTGCCCACACATGCACACACATGTGTAAAGCCTGCATATAACGTATACAGAAGTTGACATATCATTTATATGTGGAGGGTCCTTAAAAGGGGAGTTTGCATATAAAAAATAATAGCATTGTCTCTAATAGATCAGTCTACACTGATATTTCCGTGTCATTTCAGAGAAGCCCTTTTCTGCATCCAGTACAACGTCCGCGCCTTCATGAACGTCAAGCACTGGCCCTGGATGAAGCTCTTCTTCAAGATCAAGCCCCTCCTCAAGAGTGCGGAGACCGAGAAGGAGATGGCCACCATGAAGGAGGAGTTCCAGAAGATCAAGGATGAACTGGCCAAGTCGGAGGCAAAGAGGAAGGAGCTGGAGGAAAAGATGGTCACTCTCTTAAAAGAGAAGAATGACCTGCAACTCCAGGTTCAATCTGTGAGTACTCCGTATTCTGAACGTACCATGTCACTGAAGCTTTTCTGGAATTCACACATACTTTGGATTTACAAACGACCTTTTCTTGAAAAAGAAAATCTCAACTTGCCCTTTAGTATTTCATTTAACTTACAATATTCCTATGAGAAAGGCGCAATTTTCCAAATTACAAATAAAAAAGAAAAGATCGAAGAATGCATTTACATGTCACAAATTTCACATGAAGAAAGTAGTTTAAAGGCAAGCCCCCAAATTTCATTTTATCCGTTTGCCTTGCCTGCTTTATCCCAGCCTTAAAATATAGCTCTATTTTCTAAATGCAAGTGTAGAGACTGTATTTAAATTCAAGAAACACAGTATTCTTATTCCTCTTTGTATCTCTTTTCCTCAGCTTCCTTCCCTTCCCAAGATTTAGCTCAATGAATTTATCTGGGTACTTGACCTACACTACCAGGGTATAAGGCAGAGGGAAGTGCCCTCTACAATTCTTCCTTTGATACAGATGCCGAGTTCTTAAAGCTTCTGTTTATTAATTCAGGAAGTAGCTACAACCAGAGTGGGGGTAGGTTTGGCACCTACACTCTGGCTGAACACAATTTTACTTGATCCAACAAGCCCAAGGATGTCATGAAGAAACTTGTGAAAATAATAGTTTTCCTAAAATTTTTAAGCTATTTTCAACTTTTCCTTCTCATAACTTTACTTATATGAAAGTTATAGTTTCCCAAAAGCATAGGATCAGTCTCTTTATATTAACCTCTTTGATAGGTATCATCATCAGTCAGTGATTATTTACTGAGTGTATCACTATTAAAAATAGATGCAAAGGAACCCTGGGAAATCCCCATTATCATCCATTTAAACCAGAGGTGGAGAACATCCTATAATGCCTGCAAAATCATTTGGTCAGGTCTTGCCAAGTCATTTAAGGATGAGTTAATTAAAAGTTTAACCAATTATAGCAGGCTAATTTTTAAGTTGATAATTTTTTATTATGGCCCATGAATGATGTTAGAAATATCCAAATGGCCCTTGGCAGATTCCCCACCCCTGATTTAAGCATTTAAAACTTAAGATAAATAAAACAAACACTGAAAAAAAAAGAAATTCCCCAGGCCAGTGTAATCTAATAAATTAGTGGCTTAACTGATTTTCATTTGAGTCCTTTAGTAACTTATAAAAATGTCATTGAGCTATATGAGTTTTTAAAATTATATCTTCTTATATATTCTAAAATTTATTTTGAGGCTAAGGTAACTCTTAAAATGGAAATGAAATTTTGGGGTAATTATAGCAATGTTATGGACTATCAAGGTTTGAGTGCATAAGAATGCTTCATGGAAATGTATTCGTAGGCCTAACATAGGTCTTTTTCTTTTCTTTTTAAAATTCAGTCTACTAACTAGTTGCTTGAAGTGAGTAGGCAATTCTCAAAAACAAAACTAAACAATTTGACTAAGTCAGAAATCTTTGACTATTACAGCTGAAATGCTCTTAGCATTCATTTCTCCTAATTCCCCTTATTACATCTATATATATATATATATGCCTAAGCAACCGAACAACCAATGACTGGTCGACTGGTCGCTATGACACACACTGACCACCAGGGGGCAGATGCTCAACCCACAGGATGGGGCTCCCTCCTGTCTGGATTGGGGCTGCAGGGATTGGGCCCAAAACGGCTATCTGACATCCCCCAAGGGGTCCTGGATTGTGAGAGGGTGCAGGCCAGGCCAAGGAACCCCACTGGTGGAGGAATCCATGCACCAGGCCCCTAGTATAATATAATTGAACATAAGAGGAATAAAGCAATAAAGATCATACATATGCAGACAAATTTGGGACAAGAACCCAAGCTTCCTTTGGTTCTTCCACTCTTCTACACACTGCTTTCTAAAATAGTCAATTTCTTCAGTCCACTCATTTGCAGACTAATTTGCTTCTAAATCTATAGTCTTACTTCTAATTAGCTGCATTTCTCCAGGACATGTAATAATATTCAATTAAGTTTAATTTATATTCATACTGAAAAATTCATCAAAATGCAGTGAACACTACTATTTTGTGCAAAGAACAAGTTCCAAATAAGTAACAAGTTCTCTAAGTATCTCACTGAATCCCCACAGGAAGCAGACAGCTTAGCTGATGCAGAGGAAAGGTGTGAGCAACTGATTAAAAACAAAATCCAGCTTGAAGCCAAAATCAAAGAGGTGACCGAGAGAGCCGAGGATGAGGAAGAGATCAATGCTGAGCTGACGGCCAAGAAGAGGAAACTGGAGGACGAATGTTCAGAACTGAAGAAAGACATCGATGACCTTGAGCTGACACTGGCCAAGGTTGAAAAGGAGAAGCATGCCACAGAGAACAAGGTAAGAGACATATTCTGCTATACCCTATAGAGCAGCGCTTCTCAACCTGTGGGTCGCGACCCCTTTGGCGGTTGAACAACCCTTTCACAGGGGTCGCCTAAGACCATCCTGCATATCAGATATTTACATTACGATTCATAACAGTAGCAACATTACAGTTATGAAGTAGCAACAAAAATAATTTTATGGTTGGGTCACAACATGAGGAACTGTATTTAAAAGGCCAGAAGGTTGAGAACCACTGCTATAGAGATTCTACCATCCAATTAGCTGCTTTATAGTAGAGACAATCTCTCCCTTGACCTTCTAGGTGAAAAACCTCACAGAAGAGATGGCAGGCCTGGATGAAACCATAGCTAAGCTGACCAAGGAGAAGAAGGCCCTCCAAGAGGCCCACCAGCAGACCCTGGATGACCTGCAGGCAGAAGAGGACAAAGTCAACACCCTGACCAAAGCTAAAACCAAGCTAGAGCAGCAAGTGGATGATGTCAGTGTATTTTTAATAAACATTTGAAAGATTTTTAATATACTTTCAATTTTTAACAAATTTTACTTTCTCATTAGCTTGAAGGGTCTCTGGAGCAAGAAAAGAAACTTCGAATGGATCTAGAAAGAGCAAAGAGGAAACTGGAGGGTGATCTAAAATTGGCCCAAGAATCCACAATGGATACAGAAAATGACAAACAGCAACTTGATGAAAAGCTTAAAAAGTAGGAACTCCAGAAAAAACCTCTATGTGATATCATCATTAAATTCATATGGTTCCTAATATGTCTTCTTCTTCTTTCTTAAGGAAAGAATTTGAAATCAGCAATCTGCTAAGCAAAATTGAAGATGAGCAAGCAGTAGAAATTCAACTCCAGAAAAAGATCAAAGAGTTGCAGGTGAGTCATCTCACCTCCTTTTTTCTGTAACCCCCCCCAAAAAAAAACAACCCTGAAATTGAGATTAATGTATGTTAATGTGCTTGTGTCACTCCCAGGCCCGCACTGAGGAGCTGGAGGAGGAAATCGAGGCAGAGCGGGCCTCTCGGGCCAAAGCAGAGAAGCAGCGCTCCGACCTCTCCCGGGAGCTGGAGGAGATCAGCGAGCGGCTGGAGGAAGCTGGTGGGGCAACCTCAGCCCAGGTTGAGATGAACAAGAAGCGGGAGGCTGAGTTCCAGAAAATGCGCAGGGACCTGGAGGAGGCCACCCTGCAGCACGAAGCCACGGCAGCCACCCTGAGGAAGAAGCACGCGGACAGTATGGCTGAACTTGGGGAGCAGATAGACAACCTGCAGAGGGTCAAGCAGAAGCTGGAGAAGGAGAAGAGTGAGCTGAAGATGGAGATTGATGACCTTAGCAGTAACTCAGAGGCCATTTCCAAAGCCAAGGTATCCAATACTGTCTGTAAATGATGTTAATTAATAACCTACTAGAACACCCACTGTTCCTTGTCATTAAACATTGTTTGCAAGAAGTTTATAGCACTAATCTAATATTTTTTATTCTAATATATTCCATTCTATTTCATTTTTTAAATGCTGGACTTGACCTGTTAAGATTATTTCAAAATCCACTTTAATATCAGTCTTGGGATAGATGAATGGGCTCCAACAATGACCTCTTTAGGGACACTATGCACTCATCATGCTTGAACCCCAGCATGTTCCACATTGTTGGTGCCATAACCTTCTACTCACACAACATGAATTTATTCACTGGAAAAATATTATAAGAATCAAGTTTTAACTTACTTTACTGCATACAATGTCTCATCCGTCACTGCCACATGTACCATAGGGAAACCTTGAAAAGATGTGCCGCACACTGGAAGATCAACTGAGTGAACTGAAGTCTAAGGAGGAAGAGCAGCAGCGGCTGATCAACGACCTGACGGCTCAGAGGGCGCGCCTGCAGACGGAATCAGGTAAAGACCTTTCTCTGAATCCTGAAACTTTGCACTAGATAAAAGCGATTCCAGGGGTTCTTAATAAATAGCAATACTTCCATTTTAGAGTGGACCAAGCAAACTATCAGAATTTGCTGAGCAGGTCAGAAAGAAAAAAATAAGCAAGAATCAGCAAGCAAGTTTACTTGTTACACTCCTGTGGCAACTCTGCCCTTTAAACTCCAGTTCTACAATACCTAGAAGTATATATTTGATATGCACAAATATAAATATAAAAGCATTAGGCCAATTTTTAACACCATTAACAAATCCCTTTACTTACATTACTCTTAGGTGAATATTCTCGACAATTAGATGAGAAAGATGCTTTAGTCTCTCAACTTTCAAGGAGCAAACAAGCATCTAGTCAGCAGATTGAAGACATGAAACGCCAGCTAGAAGAAGAAACTAAAGTGAGTTTTACCTAAGATCTTCTTGGCTAAGCATATCTACACATGTCCAGTTAGGTTCTACTCCGAATGTGTAAATTAAATATCACTGAATAAATGAATTTAAGTCACTGACTCATATTTCTGCAGGCCAAGAACGCCCTGGCCCACGCCCTGCAGTCCTCCCGCCATGACTGTGACCTGCTGCGGGAACAGTATGAGGAGGAGCAGGAAGGCAAAGCTGAGCTGCAGAGGGCGCTGTCCAAGGCCAACAGCGAGGTTGCCCAGTGGAGGACCAAGTACGAGACGGATGCCATCCAGCGCACAGAGGAGCTGGAGGAGGCCAAGTATGTACAGTGAATTCTCGGGGAGGAGTTGCCCAACTCAGCAACTCCCAGAAGCAGTTGTGAGGACACTGATGACAATGGAAACACAACATAGCAGAAGCTAACATTTACTGAGTGCATACTATGGTCAAATACTATAAATACATTAGCTCATTTAGTTTTCATAGCAACATTATTATTCTTATCCCATTAGAGATGAGGAAATTGAAGCTGTGAGAGGTTAACTAACTAATCCAAGGGCATATGATTAATAAATGGTGCAGCTGGGATTAGAACCAGATATTCTGATTCCAGAGCCCACCGTAAGCATTGCAGTAGAAAGAGATGGCTCTTAAAACTCATGTTAGAGGCCATCCCACAATACGTAATGTCCAGGATAGGTCTGAATTGAGTGAAGCGTTAGTCTGTGTGCAGACAAAAGGGGACCTTCAAGTAGATCTTGGGCATCAAGGCTAACGACTTGTCTGAAACTTAAAGATGAGTAGGTGGCACACAATTAGGAAATTAAAATGTAGGTGATTCAGACGGGGGGGGGGGGGCGGGGGGGGGAGCCTGCCTTTTTTAAACTGCATGAATTGTCCTGATTTATCCATCAATTTCTTTCTCTGGTGAGATTGTTCAACTTTGATTAGAAGAAACTGGCTATGTTTTCTTGAGAGAAAAAGTACATAAAATAAAATGGAAACTTTGAGATAAAAAAATTAATATGCTCAGTATATTCTTGTCCAATAAAATATTTAGTCAGCTCAAATACTTTTTGGAATAAGATTAAGATATATAAATCAATTGATAAAATTGTCCTGGCCACACATTCTCCACAATCACACTCAATCAGAAGTCCTGACACTAAGAGCAGTCTCTAAGAATTCAACAGCTTACCAAGGATTTGAATCACCATTTATCAATCTAGAACAGTGGTTCTCAACCTTGGCTGCACATTAGAATCACCTGGGAATCTTTTTAAAATCCTGATTTCTGGGCCTCATCCTCTGGAAATTCTGTTTCTTTGTTACTAATGTTGTTGCCCCACCCCATAACAAAGGTTGAGAACCACTGATCTAGAAAGTAGTTCTGGCTACCAGTTTTTAAAACCATGTTATTTGCCATGGAAACAGGACTGTGCACAGTCCTTAAATGCCTGGCTAACTTTTCAGGAAGAAGCTGGCCCAGCGTCTGCAGGAAGCTGAGGAGCATGTGGAAGCCGTGAACGCCAAGTGTGCCTCCCTTGAGAAGACGAAGCAGCGGCTCCAGAATGAGGTGGAGGACCTCATGCTTGATGTGGAGAGATCTAATGCTGCCTGCGCAGCCCTGGACAAGAAGCAGAGGAACTTCGACAAGGTGGCCCAGCCTGCTTAACCTTTATCAATGCTTACTTGGTCTTCCTTTCTCCTGACATTGGCTGATGATTTATTTACTGCTTTTCAGATCTTATCAGAATGGAAACAGAAGCAGGAGGAAACTCAGGCTGAACTTGAGGCCTCCCAGAAGGAGTCCCGTTCTCTCAGCACTGAGCTGTTCAAGATCAAGAATGCCTACGAGGAATCCCTGGATCAACTTGAAACACTAAAGAGAGAGAATAAGAACTTGCAGCGTGAGTTCTCTTGAATTTCCCTACCCAACATAGCCTGACTGGACCTTTCCATGTTGCCATCAGCTCACCACTTCTCCCTTGCCTGTTCACCACAGAGGAGATTTCTGACCTCACTGAGCAGATTGCTGAGGGTGGGAAGCAAATCCATGAATTGGAGAAAATAAAGAAGCAAGTGGAACAAGAGAAATGTGACATTCAGGCTGCCTTAGAGGAAGCAGAGGTACATATTTACATATTACTAGGTTGTATAGTACTTTATACTTTACTAAAAGCACCTTTATTACAGAGCTGCCCTGTATAATCCAGGACTGAATAAACAAAAGAATTATTTACCTAACAGGATCCTGGAACTATTGTATTGTACTTTGTAAAATTACATAAACTGATATTAATTAGAGTTTGTCTCACAAGAAATATATTCCAAGTATTCAAGTTATTTTCCATTACTAATCGATCACTGTTTTGTTAAGGCATCTCTTGAACATGAAGAGGGAAAGATCCTACGCATCCAGCTGGAGTTGAACCAAGTCAAGTCTGAAATTGACAGGAAAATTGCTGAAAAGGATGAGGAAATTGACCAGCTCAAGAGAAACCACGTTAGAGTAGTAGAGTCGATGCAAAGCATGCTAGATGCTGAGATCAGGAGCAGGAATGATGCTCTGAGAGTCAAAAAGAAGATGGAGGGAGATCTCAATGAGATGGAAATCCAGCTAAACCATGCCAACCGTTTGGCTGCAGAGAGCTTGAGGAACTACAGGAACACCCAAGGGATCCTGAAGGTAAATGAGTCCACATTTAACAGTTCAGATAAGTCAGGCAAGTTACTGGTCTTCCATTCCTCAAGAAACCTTCTTGTTAAACCATCCTTTTTTTTCTTTTAACAAATTATATAGCTCATAGTATGGAGGCCACTAAATTAAATGCACATAGAATATTTTTGAAGAAATGTCATGATATGAAAGCAAGTGTAAGACTGGCACCAAATGGCCTGAGACTGAGTTCTAGTTTTACTAGGTGCCTGATTTAGGCAAGTTATTTAACCCTTCAGAACCTGTTATTGTGAGAATCAAAGGAGACAACAGATATCAAGTTCTGTGTAGAGCATATGGAAAATGTTCCATAAATGACAGACAGCAGGGCTTGCACATGAAAAAAATAATTAATGTCATAAATGGAACAGGAATCTGTCTCCTGATAAGTCTTTGTTCTGTGAGTTAGCGACATCACCATATTCATGCTTTCAAATGACAGGCCTGTCATTTCCCGTTGCTGGTACCAATACCTTCTCCCAGTTCATCTCCAAGGATATCCATATCCTCTTCAGAGTGTTTAAGGCCTTTTTTTACTTAACAGGACACCCAGCTACACCTGGATGACGCCCTCCGGGGCCAGGAGGACCTGAAGGAGCAGCTGGCCATGGTTGAGCGCAGAGCCAACCTGCTGCAGGCGGAGGTGGAGGAGCTGCGGGCATCTCTGGAGCAGACGGAGAGGGGCAGGAAAATCGCAGAACAGGAGCTGCTGGATGCCAGTGAGCGTGTCCAGCTCCTGCACACCCAGGTGAAACCCTCACATCAAACAAATACTGGTGTATTGTTAAGTGGTGAATCAGAATTATAGCGTGAAATTACTCCATTTTTATAAAATATGGTGTCCCAAAAAATGTATACACACTTTGAATGATTATAAAGAGTTTACTAACATACAGTTCATTTTCACAGTTTAAAAGAATCTATAGAAATGAATAATTTTTTTGTCAATGCCTGCTTTCAAACTGATGACAGTTCTGGTATAGTCACTGCTGATAATGTGAATCAATGGAATCATAAACATTAAGAACATTTCATTCGGTATTTGTGTGCCCTCAATTCGTCAACTGTTGCTGGTTTTGTACTGTAAACTATCTTTTATGTATCCCCATAAAAAAGTCTAGTGGACAAATTTTCTTTGTTTGAAGTTTAGTCCTGCTTCGCACATTATTTCAAATCAGTTAAACCTGAAGAGGAGTGAAAATTAAGCAAGTTATCAACTGTTAAAGTGTGTATACATTTTTTGGGGGGACAGCCTGTGTCCCCCCAAAAAATGTATATACACTTTGCATAATTATAAAGGCAGTATTTGAATTTCAACTGCATCTTCAAACTTCTAGTAACATTTTAGGATGAATTTCCTTTGTTCAAAGCTTAGGCTGGCTCAAAAGAAAAGAAAAAAAATCAATTGAGCTATCAGCTGTTAAAGTGTGTATACATGTTTTTGGAATATATATATATGTATATATTATGGATGGGCAATATAACTAAAATATTAATTGCAGTTATCTTGGTGTGCAGTGTTACAAATATTTTATATGTGTGTTCCTATTTGTAATTTTTAGATTTTCTACCCTCCAAAAAGAGGGCATTACATTTATTTAAAAATAAGGTTTGGTTCTTTATTTTGAAAACCATAATGTGGACTAATCATGAACAAAGATATCTGTTGACTCCAATATGTGAAAATGTTCCTTGCATCATTTCCCATCAGGGGCACGTCAGCATTTAGCTTGTTGTTTACTGTCTCTGTGCCTTGCAGGATGTTTAGTATCCCTGACTTGCCCAGGCAGTAAATGCAGTAGCACCCCTTAGTCATTTAGACAACCAAATATTTCCAAGTACCCATTAAGGTAGTAAGTAGTGCTTCCCTTTGAGAACCAGGGATTGACATTTTAAGAAAATGTTTTTGTAAGAGTAATCCAGCATTCCCCAAGGGACCAAAGCATGAAAGTTCACAGAGAATAGATTCCTTCCAACTCCCAGTACCACATTCACAAAAATAATTTATTCTTTTCTAATATTTCCAACCTTTTATGGTACAGTATGAGTGATGTCCAGTGGAAATATAACTGAGAGAGCACTTAACTTACATTCTTAAATCTCAGAACTCCTTATGCATAAATCAGGTGGACCTTGGGCAATGGTGGAAGCAGGGGGGAGCTCCAATCTTGTAAATAATTATTTTGCACTGAACAAATATTTAAAGTTTATTGAAATGTTGCTATTAGTCCCTTGCATGAGCCAACAAGTAAGACATGTATAAAATCCCAAGAGGGCAAACTGTAAAGCTTGCTAATTCTCACTATTTTTACAGAACACCAGCCTGATCAACACCAAGAAGAAATTAGAAAATGATGTTTCACAACTCCAGAGTGAAGTGGAAGAAGTCATTCAAGAATCACGCAACGCAGAAGAGAAGGCCAAGAAGGCCATCACTGATGTAAGATGAGCATTTGTTTTACTGACACACATTTGCTACCTGCCATTACCAGGTTTCCTTATTTTTCTTTACTTATATGCTAATTAGGCGGCCATGATGGCCGAGGAGCTGAAGAAGGAGCAGGACACCAGCGCCCACCTGGAGCGGATGAAGAAGAACCTGGAGCAGACGGTGAAGGACCTGCAGCACCGTCTGGATGAGGCTGAGCAGCTGGCCCTGAAGGGCGGGAAGAAGCAGATCCAGAAACTGGAGGCCAGAGTGGGTATCTCAATCTCTCCAAATCTGGGAAGGGAAAAAGGGCACTTCCCCTACGCATCTCTCTTCCTTCATAGTGACTCCTATCCTTGTCCTGGGGCTGGGGACATCCACCTAGTACCTTCAGTAGGGTCCTGAGCTCCTTAATATCCTCCAAGACTGACCTGTAGGTATCTTTCTCGGTTGCAGGTACGTGAGCTTGAAGGAGAAGTTGAAAATGAACAGAAACGCAATGCTGAGGCTGTTAAAGGTTTGCGGAAACATGAGAGAAGAGTAAAGGAACTTTCCTACCAGGTAAGGGAATAGCTTTCTAGAATATCCAGACTTCCTGCCCAGTGGGAAATTGGAAATCTGTTGACAATCTATGTGTCACTCACAAATAGACACATTAACTTGGTGCATATAAGAGGCAAATGACCCAGGTGCTTATCACAGCCATATACTAAGCTTGGAAAATCAGGAAAGCTTTTAGATAATAACATAAGAGTATAGGTTTTAAAGCCAGATA
The DNA here is from genome assembly GCF_964212035.1 of Myotis nattereri. Lineage (NCBI taxonomy): Eukaryota > Metazoa > Chordata > Mammalia > Chiroptera > Vespertilionidae > Myotis > Myotis nattereri. The sequence goes on from NC_138091.1 coordinate 14,688,252, forward strand.
AGTGAGTATTAGCTCTAATTTGGCCTCTCTTATATTTTAAACTTGGGTAGATTACTTAACACTCTAAACCTTAGTTTCATGACCTATAATGTAGAATAATAACATCTACTCTCCAAGGTAGGAAGAATTAGAAAAGATGTTTACAGGCTGGGGCAAAAGTAGATTTACAGTTGTGAGTACACAAAATACAGTTTATCCTTGTATTATTTCTTAATTGTTGTATTATTTTCTATATGAACAACTATAAACCTACTTTTGTCCCACCCTGTATAATTACCTAATACAGTGCCTGCAAATCTGGACATTTAGTAAGAGTGGTGACTGCTATTATGAAGAACGCCTCAGAGCTTAACACTTTTACCCCAGGCCCACTGCCATCATACCAGAGTGATTTATTTTACCACCTATTGTAGAGTTATTTTGCGGGGTTGAATGCAAATCATTTTTTCAAACTTGCAGACTGAGGAGGACCGCAAGAATGTTCTCAGGCTGCAGGACTTGGTAGACAAATTACAGGCGAAGGTGAAATCCTATAAGAGACAAGCTGAGGAGGCTGTAAGTATCTTTAAGCCTTTGGAGAAGAAAAAAAAACGGGGGGGAGAGAATAGAGGAGATATTTTTATTATGAAACAATTTGTAAGGTTTGTGGGGGGAGGGGTGGGGGAAAGTTCTAACTAACCCACCTTACTTGATAACTGTAAAGAATATATAGTAGAAGCTTTAACACCATAGTAAGTATTCCTCCCCCTCTAGAAATACACACACTCAAGTGTTTTCAAATGCCAAACTTAGATCTTTTACCCCAGCTGGCTTATCCACTCACTACCAGTATCATCATCAGGGGCTCCTCTCTCCACATGGCTATAGTAGTAAGGACATGTCAGAAGATCCTCCAGTTTCCCTTTGCCTAGTTGCTTCCCATTCTTCCAAATGCAGTGTGGTAGGCAAGAAGTAGGTAGGAAGTCAGGAAAGGAAGGAAGGAAGGGAGGGAGAGGCAAAAATAGTAGTAAGTCCAACTAACAGAGGCATACTTTCTTCCCAGCTCCACTTTTCCCCTTTCTCTCTATTCCAGAGTAAAATAGATGGCAAAAAAGTTTTAAGTGGGGTTTTCCCAAAGTTATCATCTGGCCTGACATTTACTTACTAAATTCTGTAATGGAGCGTAACTGGGTCTCTCTCTTCCTCTTTTCCACCCAACCCATACATCATAAATGAATTTCATGTTTATATGGGTTTGACATAAGTTGTCCCTTCCATTTCAAAACAGTTTCTTCTTTTATTCTTTAAAGTAAAAAATGTAATTGAAGTTACAAATTCTGTCCATATCTGAAGTCAGACATGGCAAACTGAACATAAGAAGGCAATAGCTGAGTTGAGGAAATAACCCTGTTTGGTGAAAAGTGCAATAAGAACCACAAAGTCTCACATTTTTCTCTCTATTCTCAGGAGGAACAATCCAACGCTAATCTTGCTAAGTTCCGCAAGCTCCAGCACGAGCTGGAAGAGGCCGAGGAGCGGGCAGACATCGCTGAGTCCCAGGTCAACAAGCTGCGGGTGAAGAGCCGCGAGGTTCACACAAGAGTCATAAGTGAAGAGTGATCCCTGATGCTATGGAATGACTGAAAAGAGGCACAAAATGTGCTATTTTTGGTCACTTATTTTATGATGTTTATTTTCCCCTTAATGTTGAGTAAATAAAAATCACAGTAAACTTATAAATTAAACATTGTCATTTTTATTTCCAAAATTATTTGCTCTTACGTACAGTTCTCACCTAGCTATTATTTTTAATGCTTTGCAGAGCATTCAATGTTCTGTACCTCCATCACCACCACTGTACCAGCATCACCTTTCCCACCACTCCCACCATATAATTATCTTTTGCTGATCTTGATCTCATTAAATCTCTTGATTATTAAAAATTACTAAGGAAAAGACTCCCTGAGACTGCCCCTTCAGACAGAACCCATTCATTTATCCACTCCACAAATAGTTATTGAGTATCTACTATGTGCCAGGCACTGTTCTAAGTTCTGTGGGTGTTGCTGTGAACATAGTTCCTGTCCTCTGGGTGCTTATATTCTATAAGGAAAGAAAGGCAATGAACAGCTAAGAAACTATGTAATAAGTCAGATGGTAAGTGCTAATCCTATATAATAAAAGTATAATATGCAAATCGACTGAATGGCGGAACGACCATTTGCTATGACGCACACTGACCACTAGGGGGCAGACGCTCAATGCAGGAGCTGCCCCCTGGTGGTCAGTGAGCACCACTCAGCCAAAAGCCGGGAGCAGGCCTAAGGCATCAGTTGGATATTCCCCAAGGACTCCTGGACTGCCAGAGAGCACAGGCTGGGCTGAGGGAACCCTCCGAGTGCATGAATTTTGTGCACCAGGCCTCTAGTGGGAAATAAAAACATATGGCAGTTAGTATTTTGCATAGTGGTCAAGGAAGCCTCTCTAATAAGAAGACATTTGAGCAGAGACCTGAGGGAAGCAAGAGAATAAGCTATGGGAGTATATGAAGGTAGAGGGAGAAACAGAAAATGCAAAGGCCCTAAAGCAGGGTCAGGTTGACACATCACAAGAGACTGAGAGGAGGCCAACAGGGCTGGAGAATGACCAAGACAGAAAATATATATATAAAGAGCGTAATATAAAAATCAACTGGACGGTGGAATGACCAGTGGGCTATGATGCACACTGACCACCAGGGGGCAGTCACTCAATGCAGGGGCTGCCCCCCAGCCCACAGGCCCTGACCACCCAATTGGGGCCTGCCAGCCAACCTCTCAGTCTCTCCCCTTGGCCAGCAGGCTCCAATTGCCCAATGGGAAATGGGGAACCAGGAGTGGGTGGCGGCAGACATGGGGGCACCAGGGCCCCAATCGCCCCATCAGTCACCTCACACACAGAGGGTGACTGGCAGTGGCAGAGGGCAGGGCCGGCTGCCACAGCCAGGGAAGATCGGCCCTGATTGCAGGCCAGGCCTAGGGATCGTACCTGTACATGAATTTCATGCACTGGGCCTCTAGTTATAACATAAGAGAGGAACTGGGGCGCCAAGGACCACCTAAGAACTTCTGTCTTTACTCAGAGTGAGAAAAGAAAGCTGGAGGGTTTTGAGTAAAGGAGGAAAATGAACAAACATTTTAAAAGAATCACTCTGGTTGCAGTATTAAGAATAGACATAATGGAGAAACAGAGAAATTGGGGGACCAGTTAGGAACCTACATTTAAATAAAAGATTAAAAAATGACAATGGTTTAGACCAGAGAAATAGCATTGGGAGATGATAAGAAGTGGATGGATTCTAGATGCATTGGGAAGGTAATGCACATAGGATTTTCTGATAGACTGGACAAAAGAGCGGGTCACTGAGAAAGAGACAGAAAGAGGACTTATTAAAAGAGCAAGGATAAAACAAGAAAGATTTGGTGAGTTTGGTCTCCAGAAAGAGAGGAGGCAATAGAACAAAAATGCAATCTAGACCAAATGTGTATATTATGCACCCCTGTCCCTCCTCCACCTTCTAGCATCTACTCTCCCACCTCCCGACCCCTATCAGTCTCAATCTTTTACACTATAAATTGTATAGGCCACAATCTCAAATATGTCTAAAATGAATAACAAAGTTTAAAACAAAACAAAACAAAAATTTCAGAATACTCTCCTAAACAAAATTTTGGACTAAAAGGGAAATTAAAGCTATAATCACAAAAACTTCTGCAAGTAAATTATTGTGACCTTGGCTTATGGGAAGATTTCTTAGATATAATACCAAAAGCACACTCCATGAAAGAAAAAAACGATAAATTGGACTGCATCAAAATTTTAAGTTTCTGCCTCTGAAAAACACTGTTGAAGAGAATGAAATGACAAGCCACAGACTGAAAAAAGATATTTGCAAATTATACTTCGGAAAAAGGATGTGTATCCAGAATATTTCAGAAATCTAAAATATTTAAAGAAAGAAAAGAATCACCCAATTTTTAAAGAGGCAAAAGATTTAAATATGTCACCAAAGAAAATGTACAGATGACAAACAGGTACATGAAAAATGCTCAACATCACGAGTCATTAGGAAAACAACAATTAAAACATAAAACCACACACCACTACAATGGCTAACAGTCCAAGTATTGGCCAACAGGTGGTGAAAGCGGACCTCTCGTATCTGCTAGTGATAATGTGAAATGGCAAAGCTACTTCGGCAAACAGTTTGACAGCATCTTAAAAAATTAAGGCATTGTCCATTTGTTCCAGTCACTCTATTCCTAGGTATTTACCCAAAAGAAAGTAAAATATATGTCCATACAAAGACTTGTACACAAATATGCACTGCATGTTTATCTGTAATAGCCCAAACTGAAAACAATCCAAATGTCCATCAACAAGTGAATGAATAAATAGCATGTGGTGCCACCATACAATGGAGCACTACTCAGCAATAAAAAGAAACAAACTATTAACACACAAAAAAAATATGGATGAATTTCAAAATAATTATGCTGAGTGAAAGCAGCCAGACAAAAAAAAGTGTTAACTTTTTTATCCCATTTATATAAAACTAGAGGCCTGGTGCACGAAAATCGTGTACTCAGAAGAGGGGGGGGTGGGTCCCTCAGCCCCGCCTGTGCCCTCTCGCAGGCCAGGAGCCCTTGGGGGAATGTCAAATTGACAGCTTAGGCCTGCTCATCAGACATCCTTAGTGCTCCTGAGGAGCCAGGAGAGGCTCCTGCCACCACTGCTGCGCTCGCCAGCCATGAGCTCGGTTTCTGGCTGAGTGGTGCCCCCTGGTGGTCAGTGCATGTCATAGTGACCGGTCTTTCCGCTGTTCGGCCAATTAGCATATTAGCCTTTTATTATATAGGATAAGATTCTAGAAAATAAAAACTAATCTATAGTAACCAAGAGTTGATTAGTGCTTGCCTAGAGATGAGGAGGTAGGATTTATAGAAAGCACAAAACAGCAGGGGGCATTACAAAGGTGCAGAGGAAACTTTTGGGGTATGATGGATATATTAATTTGATTCAGATGATGGTGTCATAGTGTATACACATGTCAAAACACTTCAAATGTGTGCAGTTTGTTATATGTCATGGGGAAATGCTACAATTACAGTGCTTGGGAAAATATTAATTAGAATACTGTATGTTAAACTTTAATGCCAGAGTTATAATCTCTTATAGAATTATATTGAATCTACCAACTTGGGGAGAATTAAGATATTTACTATGTTGATTTTTCCAATCATGAATACAGTATGCTTCTCCATTTATTTCCATTTCAATTGGTTACTTTCATTGTGTTTTACAGTTTTCAGCATATAAGTCCTATTAAATTTTGTTAGATTCACACCTAAAATTTTCTTTTTTTCTTTTTGTTTTAAGTGATTGTAAATGATATTTTATTACCAATTTTGGTGTCCACATATCCATTGCTAGCATATAGCATAGAGAATACAACTGTTTTTTTTTTTAATATGTTTGTCTTATATACAAAAACCCTATTGAACTCAGTAAGTTTGAGTTTGTTTATAAATTCTTTGGGGTTTTCTACACAGACAATCATGTCATCTGGGAAAACAATCATTTAAAGTGAATCTAAATTAAAATAAGGTCCAAAAATGCATAGTAAATAATGGGGGAGAGGGATCTCATTGGGATTTTATCTTAAAAATGAAGCCAAAAGTTACTGAAATAAGTTTACTTTCTGTTACATTTCACAAGACTTAGGTTATAATTGCCACTCTCTGCTAATTCTCAGAACAAAGAATGAATCAATATTAGAGCTGGAGGAAAGGGACATAGTTCCCACAATCTCATATAATATGACATCCCTTATGTTAAATTTTTGCAATGCAATCATAAAGAATGTCCTTTGTGGCAAAAATGCATAATGGCTTCACGGATATTTTTAAGTGTCTTCCTAATCCTTTGATCCTGAATTCATTCGCTTGAGACACTTACTGCATCATCATCTTTGTCTGCTTTTAGCTCTTTAATTATTAACTACTAGTTCAATACTGCTGCATCCACATAAGTCAGTGGCTTTGAAAAATTCAAGCAGATTTCTTTTTATTTTTCTTTAAATATATTTTTATTGATTTCAGAGAGGAAAGGAGAGGGAGAGATAGAAACATCAATGATGAGAGAGAATCATTGATCAATTGCCCTCTACTGGGGATCAAGCCCACAACCCAGGCATGTGCCCTGATCAAGAATGGAACTGTGACCTCCTCAACACGCAACCACTGAGCCATACTGGCCAGGCTCAAGCAGATTTCTAATACCACTTCATCAACTTCATTAAATTATGCAACTTATGCTAAATTTCTCATTTTATCTTGCAGTCATTTTGCATTGATTATTGCATATTTACAACATCTGACTATCATTAATGAAGTATTTTTTGTTTTCCTATGCAATATCATTACTGTGAGGTCTCCAATAATAGTGACACCACTATTGGAAACCTTAAAACATCCATAGCCTTTGCCCAAAGTCTATTCTATACATTTCATAATTTAATATATACATAAACACTTACATGCAAATGTTTCTCAGCATATTTAAAAGGACAAAATATTAGAGCACCTTAAATGCCCAATAATAGAAAACTGGTTAAATAAATTATGGTACATTCATAGGATGAAACACTATGTAACTATTAAAAACCATGACGTAGAAGAAGAGTTAATACCATTTTCATAATCTGTTAAGTTTTAAAGGCACAACACAAAATCATGCTTACAGGCTGATATCTCAATTGTGTGTTTAAATATATGTGTTTGTAAAAATTGTGTGTGTTTATGGAAACATGGAAGAGAAGGTATAAAAGGACTTAAACCAAATTTAGGCAGCGATGACCTCTATGCTAAATTTTTAGGCGCACACTGACCACCAGGGGGCAGTTCATTCAGTATGCCTGGTTACACTTTGTGTCTTTCTACCATGTGTATATTACTTTTGGAATTTTTTTTTTAAAAGGCTCATATTTTTTCAATAAATAAATAAAAGTACGCTGCTCCTTAAAACTCATATCCACTTCTCATCAAAGGCAAGGCTACATAACTGCCAACAGGAAGGTGAAGAGGAGAGAGAGGGTCATTTGATGGATGAGACCATTAGCACAGCTGCTAAAAGCTGCTGCCTTTCATCCAAGCTTTCGGTAAGGATTAACATTCCAGGGCTAACACAGCAGCTGTCAGGGAGCAATCTTAAATGCTGCCTCCTGGCTGTGGCAACGATGTGGGCACATGTTGCACATACCAGTGTCCCCAGGCACCTCCACTTGAAGACTTCATAGATCATATTTTCCTACGTGGGAAGCAGAAGCAGCAGCAGAAGCAGCCGTGGGCAGATGGAAAGAACCCGACTTAAGGATGGGTTTTACCAGCTTCATTCCTCCCTCCTGACTCCAAGGGTCACCAAGATGACCACGAGGAAAAACAAAGCCTCTCCGGTGATGAAGGAAAAAAACATCCCCCTGGTAAGGCACCCAAACGGGCTCTGCTTCGACTGCAGTAGCCTGACCTTCACAGGAGGGGCAACCAAGTTCTCCTCTCCTCACAGCGGCCACGGCTCAGGGCGCTCTCCTGGGGAAACCGAGGCAGGGCGCAGGGCAAAGGCTCAACCCATGAGATATTTTGTTCAGAGCGTGGATGCAAACGGTAGTGCCTTTCGAGTAAAAGAGTCATGATTTTTTCCGATATTCTGAAAAATAATTCAACTGATACCCACAGATTGGAGTGCCCAAGATGAAGTTAGCAGGATACATTGTATAGGTATAGCTATATGCCACACAATAACATGCCTATATGTGCATCGGAAAAGCTTCAAGTGGAATTCAGCAACTTAGGAATTTCAACGATTTCCTTCTGGCCGGGTCACGTCAAGAGCGCTGCACCCAAACCCCCGCTCCACACCCAGTTCCATCCCGGCAGGGCCTCACGCAGGGACTCTCTGCACCCAAACCCCCGCTCCACACCCAGTTCCATCCCGGCAGGGCCTCACGCAGGGACTCTCTGCACCCAAACCCCCGCTCCACACCCAGTTCCATCCTCCCCCCAGGGCCTCACGCAGGGACTCTCTGCACCCAAACCCCCGCTCCACACCCAGTTCCATCCTCCCCCCAGGGCCTCACGCAGGGACTCTCTGCACCCAAACCCCCGCTCCACACCCAGTTCCATCCCGGCAGGGCCTCACGCAGGGACTCTCTGCACCCAAACCCCCGCTCCACACCCAGTTCCATCCCGGCAGGGCCTCACGCAGGGACTCTCTGCACCCAAACCCCCGCTCCACACCCAGTTCCATCCTCCCCCCAGGGCCTCACGCAGGGACTCTCTGCACCCAAACCCCCGCTCCACACCCAGTTCCATCCTCCCAGGGCCTCATGCAGGGACTCTCTGCACCCAAACCCCCGCTCCACACCCAGTTCCATCCTCCCAGGGCCTCATGCAGGGACTCTCTGCACCCAAACCCCTGCTCCACACCCAGTTCCATCCCGGCAGGGCCTCACGCAGGGACTCTCTGCACCCAAACCCCTGCTCCACACCCAGTTCCATCCCGGCAGGGCCTCACGCAGGGACTCTCTGCACCCAAACCTCCGCTCCACGTCCAGTTCCATCCTCCCCCCAGGGCCTCACGCAGGGACTCTCTGCACCCAAACCCCCGCTCCACACCCAGTTCCATCCTCCCAGGGCCTCACGCAGGGACTCTCTGCACCCAAACCCCTGCTCCACACCCAGTTCCATCCCGGCAGGGCCTCACGCAGGGACTCTCTGCACCCAAACCTCCGCTCCACGTCCAGTTCCATCCTCCCCCCAGGGCCTCACGCAGGGACTCTCTGCACCCAAACCCCCGCTCCACACCCAGTTCCATCCTCCCCCCAGGGCCTCACGCAGGGACTCTCTGCACCCAAACCCCCGCTCCACACCCAGTTCCATCCCGGCAGGGCCTCACGCAGGGACTCTCTGCCCCCAAACCCCCGCTCCACACCCAGTTCCATCCCCCCAGGGCCTCACGCAGGGACTCTCTGCACCCAAACCCCCGCTCCACACCCAGTTCCATCCCGGCAGGGCCTCACGCAGGGACTCTCTCGAATCTCGAACTAAAAAAGACGTGAGGACAAGGCCTTCCTTTCTCACAAACAAGCAAACGCACACTTACCGGCACCTCTACCATCGCGTCAGGCCGTCCCAGCATGGCGGCACTTCCCGCCTTGCTTCCGGGTCTCGCTCCTCCCAGAATGCCCCGGGGCGCACAGGAAGTGACCCCTCCCCGCTCTGGGAAAAGGAAACCTTGTTTCTTTCCAGTAACCAAAGCCCACGCTGCCGTCTTTCCCTGTCTTTCCCTGCGCGGTCCACCCGTCCACCTCCAGCTGAATCGGAAACTGTTTCAGAGAACCGGCTTTTTATCCCCAATGTCTCCAACAGTGACTTTGTAAGCCGTCTGTTCCATGGGGATCAGACACCCACTAAATTATTTTATTTGACAGAATGAAGCAAAGATGAATAGAAAAGGAGCAGATAATAGGGCCAACACTCAGCACACAATAAAGAACAAAGCTGCTTTTATAATAACAGTTGGCGTGTAAACCGCCAAATCCTTTTTTTAGGTTGCCAGGCTCTACCCGGCTGGCCCTGGTCACCTCTGCCCCTTCATTCCTGCGGTCTGCCTTTTTGTTGTTGTTATTGCTGTTCCTATGCAGGCGCACTCACCTCCCAAAGCCTTTGCGTTTGTTTCCTCTGCCCAGAACACTGTCCCCTGCTGATATTTTCATGGTTTGCTCCTTCACTTCACTGCTTAAATATCACCTCTTAAAAAAAAAAAAAATTAAGTAAGGCTAACATAATACTTTAAAAAATAAATAAAATATCACCTCTTGAGAGAAACTTGCCCTGATCAATCTATTTAGACACCAATGTTTTCTTTCCTTTCCTCCAGAGCATTTATCACTAATTGGCATTAGCTATCTGTTTGTTGCCTGCACCGCCTCCCCCCCCCCCCCACACACACACACGAATGGAATTTCCATGAGAGCAGAGACTGCCTGTTTTGTTCCCCAGCATTTAAAATCCTCCCAGCACATAGTAGGTGCTCAATGAACGTTTGATGAATACACAGTTGAATGAGTGCATGTTCATTATGCTGCCGGCTTTGTGCATCGCAGCTGTATGATCAACATTAGGTGTGAATTCTTGTCATCCTGAGTTGGTGGGAGGTCCCAAGCTGTTTCCTTCTAGCCTCATCTTGGTCAGGTGTGAGGATTTTGCCATCATACCCCCAACAACCTTTCAGGTTGGGTGATGACCTTCTCTAGGTTAGGCCAGGACACTTCTGATTTTAAAACTGAAAGCCAAGCGAGCGCTCTACCATCTGAGCTAATTCCTGGAACAAAAATAGAGGCAAAGAGGCATTGAACAGACTGTCAAACTACATCGGGAAGGTAGGGGAGGGTTGGGGGGCATAAGAGATCAACCGAAGGACTTGTATGCACGCATACAAGCACAACCAACAGACACAAGAAACTGGGGGCGAGGGGACGAGGGCAAGTGCTGGGGGGTAGGGGATGCCGGAGGGAGGTGAGTGAAGGGGGAAAAAAAGAGACATATGTACTACTATTTGTAATACTTTAACAATAAAATAAAATAAAATAAAATAAATAAAACTGAAAGCCACAAAAACTTCTTCAATCGTAGTCAAAGTAGGGTGAGTGGTCGCCCTACTTCAGCTATCCATGCTCCACCTTCCTTGTAATTGTTGTGTGTGTGGGTGTGTGTGTCATGTCCGGGGTTGAGGAGTTGACTGACGAGAGTTCTGAGCCATCTGAACAGGAAACTGGCTACATGCAGTGGGTGGGATGGGAGGACTGGGTGGACCATTGCCAAGCTGTGGTCAGCTGACAGGCCTCCCCAAACAGCAACATAAAACACGTGACAGGGCCACATGGGAGATGCTGCCCCGGCCTCCAGAGCCCTCTGGCACTGGCAGTAGTGGGTGCCTTCTCTAGAGAAGAATCCTGGTTTCCAAACCTCAGGCTCTTCTGTCACATGGCCCCACCCACTCTCCCTTCTCCCAAACTATCTTGTCACTTCCAAATAGAAACCTGCCAGGAATTCACAAACTCAACTGTCACAGGAACGCACGAGCTGGATATTGTTATGACCCCATTTTACTGATGAAGAAACTGAGGCTCGAAAAGTGACGTAACTTGCCCACATTCACATTGTTTAAATGGTGAAGTCAGGACTTCAACCCAGCATTCCAACTCTCAAGGTTCATTTATAGTTGCTACGTTATCAATGCGTATTTAAGCTGTCCAGTAAAGAATATATATAAAGGGTGGGGGGAAAGTAGGTTTACAGTTGTTCATATGGAAAATAATACAATGATTAATAAGTACTAATAGAAGAACAAACTCTGTGTTTCGAGTACTCATAACTGTAAACCTTCTTTCACCCCACCCTGCAATATATTTAGAATACATTCTTTAAGACCCCAATAATAGTGATTAAAAGTAATTGCCATGCTTTTCTTAGTTCTAATGAAGCTGTAAGCAACCAAAGTAACCAAAACACAACCAACAGACAGAAAAAAGCAATGACAGCGGCCCTAAGCCTCACAGGAACCAGCCAAAGGTACGAGGCCAGGCAGGGAAGTATCCAGTTTACTCAGCCCCCTCGCTGCTCGGGTTTCTCCTGTGAACAGGGTTCCCAAGCCACCCAGCCTCTCCGCGTTGTTTTGGAGAAGGATGCTGGCTGTGTGTAATTCTGAGGAGCGTGTATAATTCTGAGAGCATTAGTGTCTTACAGGATCTTGCAAAGCCAGAAGCAGCTGTCTGTGAGTGCAAAAACAAACCTGACTTGGAGGCAAAGATGTTTGTTTTAGTTCCCACTCAGCCACTCGAGGGCTGTATGACTAGTCACTGGACCTTGCCAAGCCTCAGTTCTCCCACACGTAAAACAGATAAATCTATCTCCTCATTGAGACTGAAGGAGAACCGATTTAAATAATTCTCTTGATAATCCTCTATCTACTTTTGCTGGGCAATTTCAGTGTATAAATGCCAGCGGCGAAGAAGGTTATGTATTGCAATTGAAAGACTTCTGAACTAGCTCTCTCGGTTTTTGAGAATAGAATTGGAAGGGATCTGTTTCTACCTTTAAGACCAATTAGGTGATCATTCCAGAATCTCAATTTCTTTTTTTTTTTTTATTGCTTAAAGTATTACAAAGGGTATTACATATGTGTCCTTTCCCCCCCCCCCCCGCCCTAGACAGTCCCCTAGCCTCCCCTATCCCCCAGTGTCTTATGTCCACTGGTTATGCTTATATGCATGCATACAAGTCCTTTGGTTGATCTCTTACCCTCCTCCCTCCTGTCCCCCAACCCTCCCCGGCCTTCCCACTGCAGTTTAACAATCTGTTTGAGGCAGCTCTGCCTCTGTATCTATTATTGCGGAACCTCAATTTCTGATTCTATATGGCTAGGGTTAGATTAAACAATAATCAGGACCCTCTGTAGTTCCAAAATCTAATATTCTCACTTAGATATTTAATTTAATTTAAATATGAATTAGTGTCATTCACTACTGTACCTATCCTGTGACTTTCACCCAGAAATTTCTGTTGCTGGCTGGGGACCTTCGTGCTGTTTTTTGAAATTCCATCTGTTCCATAAGCTCTTAGATAGTTCTGAGGGGCGAGGGCCATCACTGATGCGAGTGGTCTTCTTTAATTGAGTACTTTTCTTTCGCTGCATAACCAGATGAGCAGGAATGCAGGTCTACGGCAGAGCTAAATGACTCCCCTTAACAGAGGATCAACTGAGTAGCAGCAGGAGTGAGAAAAACAACTCGGGGAAAGGAAGGAAGGGAAGAACCAGCATCAGTGTGAAGGAACATGGACTTCGCAGAACTGACATTTCTGATGGAAACTGCATAGTTTATTCCGGGGCATGTAATACAATCCTCTTCTATGTCTTCCCCACAAAATCTTCGGTAAAGTCCACATAGCTCACTTATATTTTTAGGGTCAAAGGGTTATTTTCCAAGGTCTTTGTCAAGGTTGATACACATGGAAGAATACTGTTTGGCATGGGCTGGAAACAGACTGCACGCAGAGACAGCCACATCTAAATGGTGAAGATAGTATCTCCTTGATCCCCACATCATCCTCATGATGGGTAGAAACAATTATTTTTCTGATTTTTTTCAACTGAAGGGAAAACATCACAGTTGCTGAGAGAGGTGACATGACTTGCCACAGTCAGCATACGGCAAAAGTAAAATATGGATCTATTTAGCTCTCCTAGCTCCAACAAGATCTCACCCAGGTATTTGCCTGCAAAATCACCTCCCACCCCCCCTCCCAACACACACACACAAACACACTGTTTATATCTTCATTTCCTCCTCCCACTTCCTAACCATACAAGCCTCCTCTGAGAACTCAATCTTCTTAATGAGTTCAAGTGTTATCTCCATGTGGTGACCCCCACCAGCACCAACACACACACACACACACACACACACACACACACACACACACACACATATCCAGCCTTGACTTCGGCTTTAAATGTTGAATCCTTTTCTCTCTCTGCTAGCTGGACATCACCATCCTCTCAACCTCAGTGTGTCTAAACCAGCCGTGGGCAAACTATGGCCCGCGGGCCGGATTCGGCCTGTTTGAAATGAATAAAAGTAAAAAAAAAAATGTAATGATGTTTACTTTGAATTTATATTAGTTCACACAAACACTCCATCCATGCTTTTGTTCCAGCCCTCTGGTCCAGTTTAAGAACCCATTGTGGCCCTCGAGTCAAAAAGTTTGCCCACCCCTGGTCTAAACTCTAAACTCATCCTCCCCCTACCTACTTCCTCTTGCTTGGTTTCATGCTCCTCGAATCCCAGGCTGAAATAAGAGTCTGGGATTCCTGCTCCCCCTCAAGCCCAGCAGCCACCTAATTCTGTGGATCCTACTTTCAGGGCATACCTTTTCTCTTTCCTTTCAAATCTTATTCTATCCTATTAATCAAGGCTCTCTATGTCTTACACCATACTTATTTTTTAATATTCAATGTGAATAGATTTTAATATATTTTACTTTGAGTGGATTTTAATATATTGATACTTGAGGCCTGGTGCACGAATTTGTGCACAGGTGGTGTCCCTCGGCCTGCCAGGTGATCAGGGCCGATCAGGGCCAGCCGGCTGGGGGGAGCGACCGCAGGAGGTTGGCCACCATGGGAGGTTGGCTGTGGTAGCACACTGACCACCAGGGGCAGCTCCTGCATTGAGTGCCTGCCCCCTGGTGGTCAGTTTGCATCATAGCTACCAGCCGGTCATGCAGTCATCCAGTGGTAATGTTTGTTTAGGCTTTTTTTAATATAGATAATGTAGGGTAGGATCTCAAAAAATAAGGCTACAGCTAACAGAGGTCTTCTCACCTCCTTGGATTTAAAAATTCTCTTTTCTTGCTGTGCCTAAAGGACAGAGAGGCAGAAAACTTGGAGCCCACACAACACTCATTTCTTTGCATCTGCAGGGTAGACTCAGAGACACCTGGCATAGGCAACGTGAAACAGCTCTCTGGTGCCAGGGAGACTTTTAACACAGACCTGAATTCCTAAGAGCATCCAGGGGTAAATTCTAACTGTCTAACTGCCCGTCTGCCCCATGAGCCTGTGTTGTCATCCTGGAAAGTTTTATGCCAAGATTTTTAATACAGTAGATAAGTGTTCTAAGTCCCCAGGTGCTCCCCTTGTCATTGTATCCTATCATCAATTCTAGACGTTACATATATTTACTTTCCTGCTCAAAAACAAAAGGTTCCTCAATGGTCTTAGACTAATGTCCTGACTCAACTGGGCATTGCAAGCCCCTCGCAAACACGCTTGGCCCACTTCTCCAGCCTTCGCCTCCATGCTGCCTCCCACCCTCCCAGCCCTCCACTCCGGGCTTGCCCAGCCCACCTTGCTGGCACACACCCTGGAAAGTCTTATTTCCAAAGCACAGCCCCTCAGAATCTCCTCCCTGTTCTCTCACCCATATAAAGTCTGCCTCCTTTAAGAGAGAGTGGAGGATAAAGGAAAAGCAAGGTTTTGGAATCAGAAACCCTGGATTTCAACGCCGAGTCTATTGTTTACTAGCTGTGAGGCCTTTGAGCAATCACTTACCCCCCTTGGGTCTCAGTTTCCCCTCTGAGCAATAAGAACAATAATAATATAAATAATATAAACCCCTTAGGCTTGTATAAACATAATAAAATATACAAGAATGCTATGTCAACTGGAAAGATCACTTCTCTTGTCCAAAGCAATACAATTATTAATAACAATTCTGATGTTATTTTACATACACAGCATACTATGGGCTTCAAGTGCCGTGTACATACATATAACCGACTGTGCATTCCACCCATCTTGGCTCTTAGCTTAACCTTGGAAAAGTGATTTATTCTTTTCTTGTCTATGCACTCTCTTCCCATGCCCATTACCAGCTCCCCTGGGGCAGTGACCTTCGTTCATATTCCCATTCCCCACTTTCCTCACAGAGCCCTATACCAAGTAGACACCCAAAAGCGATGTGCTTACAAAAGTGAAAGGCTATAGGCATAGGATCTAGGGTTTGTCACTTCTGCCACCTACTATTTGTGTGGCCTCAGGCAGGTTATGTAAACTCTCAGTGGCCCAATTTCCTGGACTGTAAAATGGGAATGATATGAGCACCTACCTCACAGAACTGTTATGAACTTCGTTAAACCAATTGGATAAAGCCTGGCATGTGGTGCTTTCTCAATAAATGTGAACGATTACTATGAAGTGAGACTGAGTCTGAGTCCATTTTTTTGGCTTATCATTTCAGCCCTCTTTCAAGACAGATTTCCCGTGAATCATCTTGATTCATTTATTCACCGAACAAACAGTTACTGAGTATCTGCTCTATACAAAAGTCTGTAGAATGAAAGCAGCCATGATTATGCCTGCTATCTCTCCATTGCTTTCTTCTGGGCCAAATGATGCTAAGAAACAGAAACACCATGCAAAATGGATTACAGCCTTCTGCCTTCCCACTTGTTTCCTGGAGCAGGGAATAAGATGTTTCAACATCGAATCACCAGGTACAAAAAAGTTCTTCATATTTCTTTACTGAAAGAAAGGGATCTTGCAGATCCCTTAATATGCTCATATTCATGGTGAATCTCTAACAGCAGGGAATAAAGTTTGCCACTTTCCTACACTCATTCAGCCATGGAACCATTTATTTCAGTTTCTCTAAGAATCAGCATTCTGTCAAATGTACTTTGGAAAAGGTTACATGGAGCCTATCTAGTCCTCTGCCCACATCTCATTTTGACTAATGCCAACTGTCCTTTGGAAATGCCCCCACCTACAGGAGACTGCCCCCCTGGAGGAAATCTTGATCCAGCAAATATTGATCATACACGATGTAAACATGCAGGACTTGATTGCTGTAAATGGCTCTAACGTCTACATATACGGTTGTTCCTATATATGCAAACATCACTTAGGTTTTAGCAAAAAAAAAAAAAAAAAAAAAAAAAAAAATCCCCCAAGCAACCATAAGAATTCTCACAAAGACCATGTATTTTCATTAGAACCCCCTAGAACTTCACTTGGGACTTATTGACTCTTACTTTAGCCTGATCTTAATTTGTTTCACAGTCAACAGCAGATTAGAAAAAGCAAAATCAGGCTACTAGAAGCAAATACATTAACGAAAAAAGAATCACACCTGAGAGACAGGCCATGAAGGTGAAGATATAAAAACTAAATAGTAGGCACAAAAGTTCATAGGAATCTAGGAGCAATTAGTGCAGGGCAAAATGCTCTATTAAACAAATAACCCTAATGACTTCATCATAACACCTCCCAGACTCCTGAGTGATCAAGAAAAAGCTAAATTCGACTCAAAATACTAAATTAAATAAAACAAGACAATAAGTAATACATTTTAGAAAATTTTCCTTCATCAATAGATTTTTTTAAAAAAAAAATCGACCAATCAATAACACTGGATGTGTTAAACGGTCAATCTTTAATCTTCTGAAAATTTCTGAGAAGAGGCACACACCATCCCATATCCCATATCGACGCTGGGTAGATGAGATGTAGTTTCTGTCCAGGCTATTGATCTCCCATTGCTTGACAATTCGTCCTGTGGTTCTGCCCTTTACTGACCTTCTTAGCACACTCTGCCCCAGTTCCACTCAGCCCCTAGGACTCTCTAAGTCTCAAAGATCTGTGTCCAAACGTCAAAATCCCTACACAGCTGACTTGGCATTATGCAGCCTCCGCTGGTCATTTATCCAAGTAACTTAACAAGAGGGAGAGGTCAGGGCAACGACGCATTTACATCTAATGAGTAAAAGGTGATCCCCCAAATATAGCCAAGTTAGAGTGCTGACCTGGCAGATTTGGGAGTATATAGAGAACTGGGGTGTCACGCTCCTGAAACTGCTCCGACCGTAGCATCTCAAGGTAAGTGCTCACAAGTGCCCACTTTTTGTTCCATGTCGTTGTTATTAAACCTGACCACGTTACCAGTCAAGAAGGGAAGGCAGCACAGTGGCCTTTATTGAAGGCCTTCTAAGTGTAAGGTCCAGTGTGAAGGGCAATATGAGGTGGGGGCGGGGGGCATATGGCAAGAAAGATAATTGTCTTTCAAGAAGTTATTTATGAGCAGTAAGAAGACAGAATATAAGCAATTATGAAACGAAAAAGTGTAACCTATAGAATAAAACCGATATGATGCACAATTCCCCCTCTAATTGTGTGGGTCAGTGTTAAACCATGCCGTTAGCCGATCAACATGTTAACTTGTGATGTCTCTTCTGTAATTGTCTTAAACTATTATGCGAAAGCTTTATGGTCATTTGAATGTTTACCCATGCCAGATTTTCCGGGAGATGACGGCAGGAACACATTATCCCAAGCATTACAGCCATCCTATTCATCCTGGTCTGGTTATTATTGACTGCTTTCCTACTGTTCTTGCGTGGCATGCCTTGTGGACTTTGGTCTGGGACGTGTCTGATACTGCAGTAGCATCCCTCAGAGGGACGCCAGCTTTGGGAGACTTGGGACAATTTGATTTCAGGTCATCGTCTCCACCAGGGAACTTCTCGTCATAGATGGACAGGGCTAAGAGGAATTTCAGAGAGTTTTCTGGTCCATTTGTCTCATTTCACAGAAGGGAACCAAAACCCAAATAATTTAGCACAGCTGCCTAACAGAATTGGTAGAACTGAGGTTCCACCCCCAAGTCTTATTTCTTTTGGACTAAGGATTCAGAATATAATATATAATCATTTCATTCTTTTCCTGAGAAATTTGTGAGACTTTTAGGGTATAGCTAGAGACTTATTAGAGACTCATAAAAGAAGGAGAGGGAAGGAGGCAGGGAAAACAGTAAACCCAGGTTTAAATGTGTCCTTCTGCCTAAACGGTATGTCATGACATGTTTCCCTGGTTCCATAAAAGTACTGCATAGTAAACGGGTAGTTTGTTTAAATTAAATTGGATATTAATAAATTATCAGACCCTTGTGGTCCCTTGAGATCATCACATAGGTTATCACTCTTAGACCTAAGATTCCTCAGTCTTAGATGAGTCTTCAGCGGCCCTACCTACCTTCATCTCCTCCAGCAGAATGTAGGCTATCCAAGAGAATGCTTTTCCTAGATCTCTTAGAGAAGTTCTGCCTACAATCTACAACTTTTCTCCTATTGCTCAAAGAAGTCGACTATTGACTGTGAGCATCCAAGTTACAATCTGATCATGCCCCTCCTTGCTCTCTTCTTTTCCTGACCCCTCGCAGCCCCCTACCTCGGCCAGAAGCAGTCTCTCTAAGTCCCCAGAGCACTTCATTTAGACTCTTACAGAATTGGCTTATTCTTTCTTGTTCAAAGATTTACTTGAGCATTTTTCTTAATTAACCTTTATTAATTCTTTTTTCATTTCTGTAGGGCAGATATTGTCTTTTTTTTCTACTTTGTACCCCCTTAAGAAGCTGACATGCTACATTGCACACACAGAAGATATTTAAATAAGCATTAATCAAATGTTGTAATTGATCAATTTATTTAAAGAATGATGATTTAACCGAAGGGGAAATTGGCAAATTTTTTTCCAGCCCATACCATCTACTGTGTACCTACTTAAATGTAGCTAAACTTGGAACAAGCAGTTTCTGTACTTATTTAAACTCTTTATAGTTGATTTGTTCTTTGTTTTTGTTTGTTTTATCTGAAATAACCCCCAGAAGACGCTTCATTCCTGAAGGACACTGATCATCACTTTGGGAAGGAAGAAGGTAAGAGTTACATTCAACTTGCTTGGAAATACAAGAATTGAAATTAGCAAGCATTGTTTTACACAGTCCCACTCTTGCTGCACTCATAAGATGCTGAAATTGATGAAATGGAAACCAATTACTTAAGTATTGCTAAGGGCAGATTATAAAATATGCAGGTTTTACCCAAAGAAGAATGATTCCTTAGCTTTGCTCATTACACTAATGAGTATTAAATACAGTGCAGGACTTTGACATGCAAGCTCCAAGTCAATATAGTGAGTTGGGCCAGAACATGATGCTCACAAAGGCAGGATTCGGTCTTCACACACAGGCTAACTTTGCTGTTCGTCGAGCAGAGTCTGCACCCCTGAATACACCCAGCTGTGTTCCTAAGAGAATAAAGATAAATCAGTTCAGCCCAGCGGGCCCTGGCTCAGTGATTGAGTATCGACCTATGAACCAGGAAGTCATTGTTCGATTCCCAGTCAGGGCATGCAGAAGGCAGCCAATCAATGTTCTCTATCTTCATTGATGTTTCTCTCTTTCCCTCTTCCTTCCTCTCTGAAATCAATACAAACTTTTTTTAAAAAGAGAAATTGATTCAAGCCCAGTCCCACTACCTCTTCTCCCATAAATCTGTGTTTATTAGAGGCAGTTCTAGATGAATTAGGACCAAGAAAAAAAATTATGATTGAGTCATAACAACACCACTGTTACAAGATACAGTAGCTGAGAAATTCCCAGGAGAGGGTTGAAAGTCAAGAGCA
The DNA here is from genome assembly GCF_964212035.1 of Myotis nattereri. Lineage (NCBI taxonomy): Eukaryota > Metazoa > Chordata > Mammalia > Chiroptera > Vespertilionidae > Myotis > Myotis nattereri. The sequence continues at coordinate 14,708,349 of NC_138091.1, forward strand.
GTGTCATAATGCGCTGACAACAGACAGAGTCAGGGAGAGCACGCAGAAGGTAGTGATGGAGATTAGGTGACTGGTATGGCCCTCAAGTAGAAGACCCCTAAAGACAGTGGTAGAGTTGGTGGTTGAAAGGACATGGCTATGTAGGGTTGGAAGCAGGTCAAGGTCTCAGAACAGAGAAGAGGCTAATTAGGGGACTTTCTGGGAGTGGCAGACAAGGTCACCATAAGCCAGACCTAATAAGTGCTTTCACCCTTGGGTCCCAGAACACAGTTGCATAAATATGGGGAGAAGATCTGACTTAGCAACCGCACACCCACAGAGGATTGAGGGGCTTTGCTCACCAGTGAATGGTGAGTCAGCAGTGTGGAGAGGCTGCCAAAAGGCAGTCACCACCTCAGGCACGACACCTAGGTCAAGAGAGGTGAGGGCAAATGCTGATGGAAGACCACATGTGGTTTGGATGTCACACCTTAACAGATTAACAGGAGTGGGTTCGCCGTGATGGTAAAGATCCAGAAGCACATCACAGAAGAAGCAGTTGAAGATGGCGCTGGGGCTATTGAACATGGAGGAGATAAAACGAAGGAGAACACAGAGCGGCCATCAAAGGGGTGAAGGGGTGTCTCATGGGAAGAAGGTTTGAACTCTTCCTGCTGTTACCAAGAGCTGGAATAAGGATTAGTCATCCTGAAGTTACTATGGAAAGCCATATTTTCGTTTAAAGCAAGATGAATATTTTGCCTATGAAACCTGCTCAGAAGAAATTGTGAAGGTGCTGAGTAGGCTGAACAGCACTTTTGCAAGACTATTGCTGAGACAATTCTTGCAACATCTAAGTCGTAAAATTAAAAGATACAGTATTCTCCCCCGGCTGCTGTGGCTCGGTTGGTTGGAGCATCATCCCATACACCAAAAGCTCATGGGTTTGCTTCCTGGTCGGGGCACATGGCCAGGTTTCAGGTTTGATCCCATTGGAAACCTATCGATGTTTCTCTCTCTCTCATCCTCTCCCTGCCTTTCTCTCTAAAACCAATAAAAACATATTCTCAGGTGAAAATTGGAAAAAGAAAAGGTAAAGAATTCTGAGTCACTGTTGGAGTCATGAGTGAAAGGAGAAAATATTTCCACCTCAAAACTGATAGTGACTTGAAACCTAGATGGAAAGTTTTTCTATGATGCCTAAATATACAGTTTGACTGTGAGCTACTGTAGTCTTTCCCAAACTTCAGGCTTTCTTCTAATACTGTCACCTCAGAATTTGCAGTATCCATCTTAACAGCAGTGTTATTAATTCACTTAGTATTTTTAATTACATTGATTCCTTTTTTTTCCTTAGATGTGTTGCTTGCTATGAAAGTGGAGCATCAGCGTCTGCTAGATATTTGTTAGATATTCACAAGTTCAAACACTACCCCATACCTGCTGAGTCAGAATATTATTTCAACAAGACTCTGAGTTGGATGTACATGCACAGTAAAGTTAGAAAAAAACTGTCTTATACCAACAGTATAACACTATAGCACACTCTCAGGATGGGAAGCCTTTATTGCCTATTTTATCTATTTTCATTTTCTTCACATTAAAAAAATCTATCTCTGAACTTGAGATGCAACTAATCAATGGAGGAACTATTGTAATTAGCTATGTTTTCTTTTTATCCTTTACTTCTGGAACACAACATTATCTGTCTTACACTTGATGTCATCTTAGATTTTGATAAATAAGGTAATAGACTTTGAAATAAACATATAATTATTAAAATTAAAGAACATTTGCCTAAAATCATGTTGTGTATGACCAATAGGACCATGGTTTTGAACAGAAAGGCTTTAGGAAAGCAAAATAATGCTTCAAACCAGGGGTTCCCAAACATCACTGTGTTTGAGGCCCTTGGGAAAACGTCAGATTCCTAGGTCCCAACCACAGATAGTTTTGATATGTTTCATCTCCCAACACTTTGGGTACCATGCTTAACATTAAGTCAAGGTAAATAATATAAAGTTGTAAACCTGTAACCTAACAAGATTCCCTCATGCTAAACTGCAACTGTTCTCAAAGTGTGGCCTATTGATCCTAGGAGAGCACTAAGAACTGTTCAGGAGATACATGAGGTCAAAACACTTTTCATAACATTACCCAGACGCTAGTCACCTTTTTCACCATGTTGACCCAATAATGCAAAATCCAGATGTGTAGACATCTGGTTATTACAATTGAAGGTATGGCACCCAACTGTACTACTAGTCATTGTATACTTCATGCCATACACTGGCCCTGAAAAAAATTGTTTAACTTAAAAAGCCAGCATCATTTAAAAATGACTTAAATTTTGTAGCAAGCAGTAAAATGTATTGATTTTATTACAGTTGATCTTTGAACAACACAGTATGAACTATGCAGGTCCACTTATATGCGGATTTTTTAAAATAAATGCATTTTCTCTTCCTGGTGATTTTCTTAATATTTTCTTTTTTCTAGCTTACTTTATTGTAAGAATACAATATATCACATATACTTATTAATAGCCTTCTGGTCCACAGTAGGCTATGAGTAATTAAGTTTGGGGGGAGTCAAAGTTACCTGCGGAGATTTTACTTCATGGGGGTCGGTACCCACAACCCCCTTGTTGCTCAAGGGTCAGCTCTATATGTCAATTCTTGCACATCCATCTTTATAACTTTCTATATAATGAGATAAGGTACCCCTGCCACCTCTGGTGTGCAGGCGGTTGTCTCGAGATAAAGCACATGCACAGATGTTTGAGTTGCACCATGCACTCACCAATCCTATATAATAAAAGGCTAATATGCAAATCAACCAAATGACGGAGCGACCCGTCGCTATGACATGCACTGACCACCAGGAGGCAGACACTCAATGCAGGAGCTGCCTCCTGGTGGTCAGTACACTCCCACAGGTGGAGTACCGCTCAGCCAGAAGCCGGGCTCATGGCTGGCGAGTGCAGCTGCAGTGGTGGGAGCCTCTCCCACTTCTGCAGCAGCCTAAGCCATCAGTTAGACATCCCCCAAGGGCTCCAGGACTGCGAGAGGGTGCAGGCCAGGCTGAGGGGACTCCTTACCCCTGAGTGCACAAATTTCATGCACCGGGCCTCTAATTTATTTATGAAGCACAATTCTTACTTGAAAACGTGATGAGTGGACAAACTATAGTTATTAAGACTTGGCTACTTAGCAGACATTTTCTCAAAATGGAATTAAGTATACTTGCCACTTTGAAAGAAAAAGACTTACAGTGTGTGTTATTAATGATTTATTTGAGTTTTCAAACAGAAACTTGAATTTTTGAAAACACACCACTAGCTTAACAACTTCCTAATATTTGAAGAATTTCTAATGAGGTCAGTTCTGATAATAATGATTGTGATTGTTTTATATTCTATAATAAAATGTGTCAACATTGGAAAGTTCTACAGTGAAACAATATTTTTCAAATGACTAATGTATGATGTTTCTACATGGGGAAAAGATCCATTCAAAGCTCAAATACAGATCAATGGATTTTAATGTAATAGAGTACACAATTGTGGATATAACTTCAGATTCCACATTCAACTAGTCTTAAGAATCTACCACTTGTCAAGTTTTGGCATAATATCTAAGAAAAATATCCACAATTACTGGAAATACTCTTTCTTTTTTTCAAATTACATAACTTTGTAAGGACGATTTTTCTTTCTTGTTTTAGAGAGAGAGAGGACAGGAGAGAGAAAAAAAAATTGATGTGAGAGGTTAACATTGATCAGTTGCCTCCCTCACACACCCCGACCAGGGATCAAACCCATAACCCTTTAGATGTAGTGGACTAGGCTTCAACTAACTGAGCCACACTGGCCTGGCCAAGGCTGATTTTCTATAATTACTTCAACAACAACAACAACAATAAAAAATAGCAGCAGACTGAATACAGAAGCAGACATGAAAACCTAGCTGTCTTTTCTATAGCAGACGTTTAAAAAGTTGCAAAAATGGAAAATAATGCTATTCTCATTAATTTTTTTCAGTTTGGGAAAATAGCATGTTCATAAAAACATGTTCTTTGTGTTAACATAATAGATGATGTAGTAATTTTAAATGAATTAATATTTTTAAATTTTCTCCCTTTTAATTTCTAATATAGTCAAGATCAGTAGCTATGACCTACATAAAGCAAAGCTGGTTGTGTTCTCATTTTTAAGAGTGTGAGGGGTTCTGAGAACACAAAGTTTGAGAACCGCACTTAAAAAACAAAGCTAGCGACCCTTCAGCGAGGGGAAAGCGGGATGGGTGAATCCTCCCTCTTCCCCCAGGTGGTAACTGAGAAAATGCCAACCAGCATGAGGGCTGCAGGCAGGGACCTCATTGCGCTGCTGCCCTGAAAACTAGTCTCTTACTATGAAAGCCACAAGTTACACACGGTCCCGCCGAGCCACTGGCCGAAGTCGAACTGAAACACCATGCATCCGAATAAAGCTGGAGATAAGCAGTGCGTCCCTTTCTGTGGGAAGGGGCCGGCAGGACTGCAGGAAGGGGTACTGCAGCAGCATTTACCATGACGAGCCATTTCATACCATGGGAGGGTGACTGCCAAGGGAGAACTATAAGATGCTCAACTTCCCACTTTTAATAGGGAGCATGAAAGGCCTTGTTCAAAAAATAGAAACTTCTCTTAAGAGACGTGTGGGTGGGTGGGTGGGTGTAAAATGTAACTCTTTTTATGGTCAGTGTGCAGATGAGGACAAGGAATCAGAAAGCCACACAACCTGAGGGACCTTGGAGAGGCCCTAGGCCAGTGGCTCTCAACCTTCTGGCCCTTTAAATACAGTTCCTCATGTTGTGACCCAGCCATAAAATTATTTTCGTTGCTACTTCATAACTGTAATGTTGCTACTGTTATGAATCGTAATGTAAATATCTGATATGCAGGATGGCCTGAGGCGCCCCCTGTGAAAGGGTCCTTCGACCGCCAAAGGATTGCGACCCACAGGTTGAGAACCGCTGCCCTAGGCTTTCTTCTTTGTTTTAAGTGGAAATAGACAGGGGGCTGGAGAAGTTAAGTGGTTTGACTGAAGTCAGTGCTCTGACATTAAGCCATGTTTTGGAGAAGGGCGATGAATGGGGATGATTTGGAGAGATGAGTGACAGGAAGGATGAGTGGGAGGTCAGGGGAGAGAGACACTTAATACCACACACACCACACACACACACACACACACACACACACACACACACACTGGGCAGTGAGTTGCAAGGCAGCTATTAATCTAATTAAAACTGGTTGTCACACTCGGGCACCGCTACACACACCTAAAGTTTGGAGACCACCGCACCAGGCCCAGTGCTTTGAATTCTGCAAGGCATGGAAATCATCTGGAGATCTTGTTAAAAGGCAGAGTCTGATTCTGTAACCCGGGGTGAGTCTGGGATTCTGAATCTCTAACCAGCTTCCCGGTGACACTGAGTCAACAGGTTCGAGGACCACACTTGCAGTAGGAGGCTCCGTGCCGCCAGTTCTCAGCGTGTGGTCCCTGGCCAGGCAGCAGCAGCACTGCCTAGGAACACTCTGGAAATGCAGGTTCTCAGGCCCCCCCCTCCCCCCGGTACCTGATGAATAAAAAACTCTGGGGTTGAGGCTTATAACCTGTCTTCACAAGCCCTTCAGGTAATTTGGTGCATGTGAAAATGTGGAGCCATTGCCCTAGGTCACAGTGCCTCCCCTCACCTTGTTGCCTGTGATCAGCTACCTATGTGTAGCAATACTGGATGTGCAACTCATTCTTTCCACTGGGTTGTCTGAAGTTTCTACTAGGAAATTCAACATTCCTCTAATTCTTTCCAGACACCCTTCAGGTTTGGTAATGACACCAAGATGCCGGGGCTTAAGTGTGATGCATAATTAAGGAAGGCCTCCTTTATTGGGATCTCCCTGACGTCCTCTAATTGGGTCACAATTCCAGGCACGGGGCTGAACTAAGAGAGATTCCCAACATCAGCACTCAGAAATAGAAACAGCTCCTCAAACTTTTCTTTTAGAATAAAATATCCCCTGGGCTCATTCACCCTGCTTGCCCGCTCTACACCCCTAGATCTGGTCCCGGATTCCCCAGGACCTCGGTTAATCCCGGGACCTTGTGAATCTGGCTCTCTGTCTGAATGGAGATAACAGTGGGGGGACCCTTCAGATTCAGTTGCCCCCCAGACTCCAGACTCAGAGTCCATCTCTGGCCTTCCCAGCCCCCTGCAGTCATGAGCTCTGATGCAGAAATGGCCGTTTTCGGAGAAGCAGCCCCCTATCTGCGGAAACCAGAGAAGGAGAGAATTGAAGCGCAGAACCGCCCATTTGATTCTAAGAAATCCTGCTTTGCAGTGGATGATAAGGAACTATACGTGAAAGGTATGATTCAGAGCAGAGAAGATGACAAAGTCACGGTCAAGACCCTCGATGACCGGGTGAGTGCTGGTGTCAGATGTCCTTGATAATCAGGGCATTCTCATTTTCCTTGGGGAGGAATACTGGAAATTGCATTCGGGTCCGTAGGAATCTGGCATTTATCTATCCTGCAGGGAAGCAGCAGGGGGAGTTGCCGCCGCACACACCTTTGCTCCTGCTTCTTTCCTTCTCTGAGGTCTTGGGCTTTGAGAGCTTTTGTGATGCTTGCTTTGGAGAAAGGGGAAGGTGAGGGTGGAAGAGCTTGGACTGTTTAAGAAAGAGATTGGTGCTGATGGCTACTGGGTGGGCTGAGCAAATATAGCTCTTTAGGTTCCAGAGTGACTTACAGAGGACGCTCCAGAGGCAATGCCTAGTTTAATGTAGAGAATTATAGTGCACCATTCAGTTCAATATTTACTGGGCGCCCACCACCTCTAGGTTATAGCGTCTCTTTCCAAATGTAATCAAATCTCAGCACCTGCCTCCCCAACGTTTATCACCTAGTGTAGAAGTCAAGATGGACATGGCAGGTATCAGTCTCAGGCCACAAACTCGGACATATGAGACAGATCTTGTTTTTCTTTAAATTATTGAACTTAATCTCTGACTTCAATCTCTTTTCACTGGGAAATTATAATTTAAAAAATAAATGTTCTTCCATCATTCTTGGGGCCCCCCTCCCAGGCTTGTGCCACATTTTCACAACCTTACCCAGAACCACACTGGGGCCTCACTGCCTCCCTGAAGGACCTGAAAAGAAACAAGTCCAGAGCCTGAACCTTGGGGTTCACAGACATTCCATCTCCCTTTGTGCTCCCTTGGGTGTCTCTCTCATCGAGGGCAGAGGGTAGGGGAGTGGAATTGTCTTCTTTCTTCAAGATAATTGATCTATGTCAACAAATCCCCTTTCATTTCTCTTTTCAGTAAAAACTTCAACTTTCTTCTAGTGACTTAGGCTTTTGGAAAGCAAAAGCCAGAAAGCTTTATAGGCTCTTTTCTGCCCTATTTTTTTTTTTTATCTCTTCCTTGTAATGGAGTGCAGAGCCAGTGGTGTGCTCGACTGGGGGACAAAGGTGGGAAAAACACAGAAAGGAGAAAATTAAGTGATAGCCTCAAAATACTGTTCAGTCATGGACTACGATGCAAGACCAAAGGTTTTAACTACTGGAGCAGAGGTGCAAACATTGTGAGAGCCTAGCCCTGGTGACTCCGTTGGTTGGAGCAATGTCTCAGGCACCGAAATGATTGTGGGTTCAATCCCTTGTCAGGGTGTGTACGGCAGACAACTGATCGATGTTTCTCACATCAGTGTATCTCTCTCCCTTCCTCTCTTTCTAAAAATCAATAAGCATATCTTGGGTGAGGATTTTAAAAAAATTACGAAAGCCTCGAAAAGGCAGGGGAGAGAGGAAACACGTTATGGAGAGATGGTACTTGAGCTGAACTCTGAGATTTTCTAGACATCATTTCAATAGACATTCCAGACAAAGAGCCCACGTGAGTGGCGGTACTGAGGTGGAGATGCACAGAATACATTGGAGTCGTTCTTTCCAGCCTTCCGACCTTTGTCTCACCCCAGTGCTCACAGCAAGTGGGGTAAACAAAGGCTGCTGCCCTGGCCCTGGCTGTCCTAAGTCCTACCTGGGCCCTGAGGGCCGAAGGACTCTATGCTCTGCACACCTGTACCCTGCTCCTGACACATGGAATGGCATGCTGACTGGGGGCAGCAGACCAGAATTGATTAAGCATTTTGACCAGAATTAGGTTAATCAAGGACAGTTATTTGTGGATCATCTCTGGGCCTGGAAATGCACTGCAGTCTCTCACTGCTTCCTCTATACCAGCAGATTGGGGTACAAGTCACCCACTCCACTCTCATCATTGTTCTTCCTCTCAATATCCAGACTCTCACTCTGAACAGTGACCAGGTCTTCCCCATGAACCCTCCCAAATTTGACAAGATTGAGGACATGGCCATGATGACTCATCTGCATGAGCCCGCTGTCCTGTACAACCTCAAAGAGCGCTATGCAGCCTGGATGATCTATGTGAGAGCCCTTCCAATCTATTTATTGTTTATCTCTCTGAGTAAAAACATGACCCACACGCTGCATTTTCTGCTTTCCTCAGACCTACTCGGGCCTCTTCTGTGTCACCGTCAACCCCTACAAGTGGCTGCCGGTGTATAACCCCGAGGTGGTGGCCGCCTACCGAGGCAAAAAACGCCAGGAGGCCCCGCCCCACATCTTCTCCATCTCTGACAACGCCTATCAGTTCATGCTGACTGGTGAGTACTTTCTTCAATCCATAGTCTAAAAACTAGTTAATTATTTGAGCCCTTCACAGGCCTCGGTCATCTGAATGGTTCAATGATCAAAGTGACCTTAGGAGACAGATGATTTCATGATGGAAAGCCAGGATGCAGTGTCTTCCACAAACACAGGCTGATCTGGGGGAATGTGGAACACAGGAGGAGTCCTGCTCCCACCTCCAAAGAACCCCCAACATGGGCACACATGAAAGAGAGACTATTGGCAGCCACTTAGGAATGCAAAGGGCACAGCAGTGTCCCTTCACCTGTCTTCCTCCCAATTCCAGGCTCCTCTTTCTCTTCACTAAACTTCCAGAATGGCACAAGAAACAAAGACATGATACCATCACACCGTCATGCCTAATATCACTTCTGTCTGTCCAACGTTTACCTGCCTTGCCGTGGAGCAGATACAAGTAGAAGCAAGCATCTGGGGTCTGATGACAAGAGTCATCTACTACAATGCTGTCCAAACGCCAGTCATTCCCATGTCACATTCTCCATCCTAGTCATTTCTGCGTGCTTAATATTCTTCTTCAAATTGTCTAAAGCTAGGGAGGATTAGTATCACTACTTGTAATAGCTTCCTAGGGGTTGCTGTAATAAAGTACCATGGACAGGGGACTAACAACAGAAATACCTTGCTCTGGGGGCTGGAAGCCTGAGATCAAGGGGTGGGCAGAGCTGGTTCCTTCTGACTCTCCTGGAGCTTCGGGTGGCTTGCTGGCAATAGGCAGCGCTCCTTGGCCTGTAGAAGTGCGTCCCTGATCTCTGCCTTCCTGTTCACGTGGCGTTCTCCCTGTGTGCATCTGTCTCCAAATTTCCTCTTTTTATAGTAAGGACACCTGTCATATTGGATTGAGTATCCACCTACTCTCAGTATGACCTCACCTTAACTAATTGCATCTACAATAACCCGATTTCCAAATAAGCTCAGATCCCGAGGCACTGGGGGTTAGGACTTCACCGTATGAGTTGGGGAGGAGGGAGAGACACAGTTCCAAGCCCTAACACTATTGTAAATGGAAAACCATCACTTTCCACAAGGGGAAGGTAAAGGTTAAAAAATATGCGATGTCAATCCATCAGTGTCCACACATTCTAATTCAAAGATGTGGCTTCTCACAGCTCTGAGTCTGAGGCTTCCTTTGTTAAAAAGGGAGATGAGGAAGTGCCACTGAAGAATTAAGATCTATGAACACAAGCCTCCCAGATCTTCATTGAACTGTGGGATTCACCGTTCACTTCCCATGCTGCCCATATGACATGTTTGGGAAATCTGCACAAATTATCTCAAAGAAGTTTACACATGTCCAGATCACCACACTTCTAGTTCGTGGCAAAGCCAGACTCTAACCACCCCCAACGTTGCCCAACTTTTATATTCTCTGTTTTTATTGTTTATGAGTTTTGTTTTGCTTCCCTATGTCTTTCTAGATCGAGACAACCAGTCCATTCTCATCACGTGAGTAACCTGTGTTTGCACCATGATGACTGGGAGCCAGCGCCACCCTTTCCACTCCTTCACGTCACTTACTTTTAAATCAACAGCGGAGAATCTGGTGCGGGGAAGACTGTGAACACCAAGCGCGTCATCCAGTACTTTGCAACAATTGCAGTTACTGGGGAGAAGAAGAAGGAGCAACAGTCAGGCAAAATGCAGGTGAGCAGCTTCCTCCACCCCAGGCTCGCTGGGTGGGTGCCACGTGTATGCAGAGCTCTGCGCTCAGCAGAGATGCACAGCACAAGGTCTGGCCCCAGCGGAGCTTCTGGGGTCCACCTAGTGGACTCGGGCTCTTGCACCAGCTCCACCAGTAACAGCCCAGTGACCTCGAGCAGCTGCACACCCTCCACTGGAGAAGGAATGGTGTGGGCCAGTGGTTCTCAAACTGGAGCACGCGTCCACCACCAAGAGGGCTTGCTAATACCAAGGCTGAGCCCAGGCCCAGAATTCTCGATAGAAATTTCTATCCCACATTCACAATCCTGATATTTTGCATTTCTAACATATTCCCACTGTTCGTGCTATTGGTCCGGGGATCACACTTTGAGAACCACTGGGCTGGACAGTAGTTTCCAAACCTCTCTGGAGCCAGAACGATAAGTAATCATAGAGGGGGTGAGGGTAAACACTCTATTTTTATAAGTGGACTTCTGAGGAATCAGTCTCATGAAATATTTTTTGGTACATAAGGGCCATGGGTTCGAGTCCCAGTCGGGGGCATGTACCTGGGTTGCAGGTTCCATCCTGCCCTGGTGCAGTAGACAACCAATCTCTCTCTCCTCTCCTCTCCTCTCCTCTCCTCTCCTCTCCTCTCCTCTCCTCTCCTCTCCTCTCTTCTCCTCTCCTCTCCTTTCCTTCCCTTTCTCCTCTCTATAAAGCAAGGTAAAAAATGTCCTTGAATGAAGCTTTTAAAAATTATTTTTAAGTTTTTTGAGAAGCGATGTTTCTATTATGTGATCTCTTGGGTCATTTCATGGGTTCTATGTATCCTTCTGAACTCAAATGTCTATATTGGATGGGTCATGACACATGCAGTAACAGAGGCATATACTCTAAAAAAATCTATGATTTATAATGAGATGTTATCAGAGAAGAGAGGCAGCCAGGGAAATCAGGATGGAACTTGGACCCTGCTGTGGCAGAAGCCACTTGGATGCTGTGCAAATAAGACCCCCTCTAGGGTGGGATCTGGAAGCCTCCTCGGGTGGGGTGGGGCTGTGGGTACACTTTGAACTGGCCACCAGGTGAGCTGGTCAACATCTCTCCCTGGACCCTGCCCAGAGCATCCACACTTTTGAGTCATCAAGGGGCTACTTCAGAAGACGTTTAACGTCCTCTCTTTTCCTCTTCCTGTTTAATACCAGGGGACCCTGGAGGATCAGATCATCCAGGCCAACCCCCTGCTGGAGGCCTTTGGAAACGCCAAGACCGTGAGGAATGACAACTCCTCGAGATTTGTAAGACTCAGTCCAGTTTTCAACCCTCCCCCAAACCAGGCCCCTTCTTCCGGTGCCAGCTATGGAAATTGCTGCATAAACTAAGACGTAGCTGGCCTTATTCTGTCCCCACGTGATTATGGTCAATCTACCCAACCGGGATATTCTCATACATTTTGAAGACAGTGTTGGCTTGCTCCTGGCAGAGGGACAATTTAACTTTCCTAACTAGTCAGCATCACCTCAGAGCACCCTGAAGCCACATGATTCAAATTCCACAAGAGGGGAGCAATTCTTTTATGCTCAAGTTGGTGTGTCTCAGTGGAAACATTTTAAAGCACTGAAATCCATTTAGCAACATCCATTGACTTATTAGCCACAGAAACCTTAGTGTGAATGAAGTTAGCAGATTAGAACTCCCCCGAGTCAGGAGGTATTGGAAGTAGGGAAAACCTGCTGAAGGCAAAAGAGTTCAAAACTTGGGAAGAAGTTGATATTGAAGATATTAAAGGATATGTTCATCCATCAACATTTCACTTAATATTAGCTCAACCAAGGATGCATTTACTTCCACATTGGCAAAAAACATAAACAAAATCACAAACAACACAAACAAAATCCAGCCCTCTAACTAATTTCACTGGCTAGTGGAGCAAGAACCCTAAGGGAAAGCCTTCATTTATGCCTGTAGTTGCAAAAGTGCATCAAAACGTCACACACGTCGATAGCAGAATGATCTCTAGCTTGCGTTTTATTGCTCCCTCTCCAAGATAAAATCATATTTGATGAGAAGGTAGGTGAATGAATTAAAGACTGTGGCTTCAAGCCCTGACCTCTTTTTCTTTCGCTTGTTCCTCTGTGCATTGCCCATTTGCACATCTGTCTTCCCAGTGCACAACGAAACTCTTCCTTGTAAGGGATGTGTTGCACAGCAGAGATGTGTTACACATACTTGGACCCATTAGTCATTGCATTAACCCGGCACCAGCTTCAAACGGAAGACGATGCTTTCAGGTACTCCCCATCGTCACCCCCATTTATGTTGTCCAAGGCCTCTTCTCTTGGCCCTGACCCAGAGGTCGCAACCATTCCGGTTATTCTGTCCACCTCTAACCCTCCAAACAAACATGTGCAGGCAAATTTTCCATCATCTTCCAATCAGCAGGTAACAATACTGAAGACCCAACACTTACAGTTCAAACATACCTCCACTGACCCTTCACTGACTCCTCTGAAGCTTTATTCAGAAAATACTGAGAATATTTTTGAGTACCAACTACATGCCAGACTGTGGGTAAACAGGGAAGGCAACATTTCCACCCTCAAATTTGCTCGCAGTGTGGTAGAGAGGACTCTAGCAAGTAAGACAAGAAGGGAGCACACACACACACACACACACACAATTTTACCCCTTCCTCCCCCCAAAATGGAGAATTCAGACTTTAAGTGGGTCTTTCGGGAGCCAGAGAGCCTGGCTGGGGCCTGGGAGATAGGTTTGCAGTAAGGAAAACTAAAGCAAGAAATCTCAGAATTAACAGCCAAAAGCAAAAAATAAGTCAGACAGATGGTCCAATCAGACTGTCAAAAGTTTTATAAAGAATTTGAAAATTTCACCAAGGAAGTAAAATTACTGCGGTGTTTGTCCACTTGCCATTGGACAGGGGAAGTTCATTCGGATTCATTTTGGAGCCACAGGAAAGCTGGCATCTGCAGACATTGAAACCTGTGAGTCCAAACACTCTATTTTGGTACCTTGGTATTTGGCCACAAAGGCATCTCTGGGGAACCTGAAATCACATTATTTTTGTTGCTTAGATCTCTTAGAGAAATCCAGAGTGACGTTTCAGTTATCCAGTGAGAGGAGCTATCATATTTTTTACCAAATCATGTCAAACAAGAAGCCAGAACTAATTGGTAAGTTCTTAGACTACTGTTCTCATCTTCCAAATTTGTCACATTGAAAAAACAAACAAAAATGCCAGCATAAGTTGTGCCTGAGAGGCTCAATGGATCTTCGTGTCTCACAGACCTGCTTCTGATCTCAACCAACCCCTTTGACTTCCCCTTCGTGAGCCAAGGAGAGGTCACCGTGGCCAGCATCGATGACAGCGAAGAACTGTTGGCAACTGATGTAAGCATTGGGCTACTTGTTGCTTTAAGCTTGGATTATTGTGTTTATGAACTGAGAAGCACCTTAGAGATCTAATGAGAAAGCTGAGATCCAGGGCTGCTGGGCGATTATACCCAAGAGCTCAGGGAATGAGCACCCTCCCCGCTGAGCTCCACTTCAGAATGGGAGTGCGGAGAGTTCTCCAAAGCAGCCTTCGTTCATTCGCTAGCATTTTAGAGTACATTTCTGCATGTGCCAGGTTTTTAAAGGTTTTGTTGGATGTTTGCAGGTTACAAATCCACCTAGTGGTTCTTTAAGAACAGTTAGAAAATGCAGAAAAGTATAAAGCAGGAAGAGACAACCCCAGTCTGTAGCAGCCGCTCCATCCCTCCTGCTGCCATCACCTCAAGCTCCTGTCAGGCACCCAGGTCCCAGCAGGCCCCCCGGGTCTCTGCCTGCTGCTTGGGGGAGCACCTACAGGGTTAATAGCTACAATAACAATGACCCGGTCCATTGAGCACTTGCATGAGCTAAGATCTGTGGCTGCATGGCCTCAGTATAGTCTCAACACCCCTTCTGGGATAGGTACCACCATGGCCCCCATCTCACAAAGGTGGAAACAGAATCTTAGAAAAATACAAATTTGCTTGAAGGCGCGGAGTTTATAAATGACAGAGAAAGTGTCTGAACCCAGGTCTGCTCAACTACAGAAGTTACATTTTTAACTAAAATACACCATCCCCGAGCAATCCATCTCCACCCTGCTGGCCGTGTCCGCACAGAAGCTACAAGAGCTGTGGAAAGGGGTTTGTCCGGCACCCTAGGAGCACGGCCCGGGGCCCAGCTTCCTGGCCGTCATTGTGTGAGGTTCCCAGGTGAAGCTAATTGTTCTAAAGCAGGCAGATAATGCTCGTGACCAAATACAGTTCAGTTAACTTCATTGCACCATTTTAACCAGGTTTCGCCAGCCTTTACCGACCGAAGGTACAGAAAGGGCAGGTTAGTAACCGATGCAAGGCCTGCAGCCCCTGAGAAAGGCTTCCCACATGATTCTGAGGGTCTCAGGTTCTCCCCGGAGGTCGCCGGCTGTCAGGGGCTGCTGTTGCAAGGCACCACCACCAACCCGCCCCCCCCCCCCCCCCCCCGCACCCTCCCGCCCCTCTCCCGGGCTTCTCCTGAGCAATGGTTTACGGCCAAGGAGGGGGGTCGCTGCCTCTGAGGGAGGCTTTCTCCAAGAGGCTCCATGGCAGCAATGCCTTCACCTGGCTCCCTTCAGTTTAGCAACAGCTCTTTGTCCTATGACCTCAGGGGCCCCTCTCCAGGACACACATGCATCCGCCGGGGTGGGATGTGGAATCACGGTGTGGGGGCGTCAGAATCTCTCCTCCTTCCTCACCTCCTGGTGGGAACTCTCCCTCCACCAAAGGGGGCGCCACAGCAAGAGATCTTCACTCTGCAATACCGTCCTGCTGACACTGACCTCCTGGTCTGTCCCACCAGCTCCCCAGGCATGTCCAGAGACATTTCAACTCCACCAGTGGCATTGACTTGGCTCGGCCTGCAAACCCGGATATGTAATAAATATGTATCCCCCCAGAGAAGGCTTTTCTAGTTTAAATTTTTGTAGTAGAAGATGGGCCAAGTGGTTATAAAACCAAGTCAGCAATTGCTGTAAGCTTTGAAGTGACCCGGTGCTATCTCCAGTCCCCGTCTTCTCGCATCCTGCCCAATACTCACCCTGCTTAGAAGCTCTGTTCTTCACCTGGACATTTGGAAAAATCTGTACACCTGTGAGATTCTCACAGGGACGTAAGGAGATAACATGGATGGTGCCTAACTCCATGCCTAATACACAGAGGGCTCTGCAAACTGTAGTACTTTCTTATTTGAAAAATGAGGGTGTTCTCTTTAATGAGTTTTCCTTCCAGTTCTCAACTATGCTTGGTTCTGGACAGTGTTGGAATTCCTGGACTGCAATGCCAGCCTCTCAAACTGTTGGACATTATTTCTCTGGCACTGACCATTAGACTTCCTTCTCCCTGTTTCACACAATGGCTCCCAATGGCCTTATTTAGAAAATATCCTCCCCAAATCTATGTACAGTGGGAAAGGACTCAAGTCAGTTCCTGTTGAATGAAACAAAACTTGTTCACATTTCCTTCCCATAATCTCCACCCACCCACACAAACATGTTAAATTAAAGAAACAGATTTAACCCCTAACTTACTATACCCCACCTGCCATCCACGTGTGTGGGCAAGGGCCGCCTCCCGTGCTGTACGGAAAGGCTGAGTGAGGTCTTTGCCAGAGAAAAACTGCATTTGCAACCCTGAGTCCCACTGCGACCGCTGTCCTTTCTTCAATTCCCAGAATGCCATTGACATCCTGGGCTTCAGCTCCGAGGAGAAGGTTGGGATCTACAAGCTCACGGGCGCCGTGATGCACTACGGGAACATGAAGTTCAAGCAGAAGCAGCGGGAGGAGCAGGCGGAGCCCGATGGCACGGAAGGTAACCGCATCTGGGAAGGGGGCTGGAATGGACTCTCGACCTGCGTGCCCATGTGAGACAAACGTTGTGTTCATCTCAAGAGCTGCTCTTGGGAAACTGTACAAACTGAATGTGAGGAGCCCAGAGCTCATTGTGCACATGCTGGGGGAGCTGGTTCACTCGGTCAAGGAACCCCATGGCAGTGAATCCTGGACAAACAAAAAGCCTAATTCTCATGTGGATAATCACCATCCACGCTGCTCTCTCTCACCAGCAGTTTCCCCATTACCTTAAGGTGGGCATTGGCGAGAGGAGATGGTAAAGCAAACTTCCCCTTCTCTCTGTGCCTATCATTATTAATATCCAGAACACTTTCCTAATCACCGGACCAAAGATGAAGCCGTTAGTAAGGTGGCAGCTGGGTTTCACCCTCCCATCACTTTCTCCTCCACTCTGACATCCATTGAACTTGAGCCTGAACCAAGGGCCAGTGTACAAATCTTCCTGCCCAGGACTATCCTCTATCCTGTGGAGGATCTCACCACTCCCCTCAGCCTCATTAAAGGCCAGGAAAATTATATATATATATATATATATATATATATATATATATATATATATAGTCACTGATCATAAAGGTCCACCTGATTAAGTTAGATTTGCCCAAGACAATCTCTTTTTAGTAACTCAAAGTCAGCTGATTAGTAACCCCATTACAGAAATAATATCCTATCACATTCACAGGTTTCACCCACATGCAAATAGAGGGGATTACATAGGGAATGTCCAGCAGGGGGTGCAAATCTTGGGCACCATCTTGGAATCCTGCCTATCACAATGGTGCACATGGGGTGGTAACAGGAGAGAAACTGTGTGTCAGAGCAGGAAGCACTTCTGATTGGGGTAATCAGGGAAGGCTTCCTGGAGGAGGGGGCACTAACATTGACTTTGAAGGATGGGTAGGATTCTGAAAGGTGAGGGTGAGAGAGCAGTCTAGTCAGAAGGAATATCATGAGCCAGGGGCAGAGGAAGGAAGGTGATGGGACTGAGGAGCAGCGAGTGGTCCACTTGGGCTACAGAAGAGGATATGTGTAGTGGATTTATAAGAGATGAAAGTTAAAAGTGATTATTTTGGCATCAGTTTGGGAAGGCCTTGGGTGCCAGGATAAATGGTTTAGAGAATGTATGTGGTAGGCACCAGAAGCCATGGATATCCCAGGTAGCGCAGATGTATGTGGGACAGCCTGAAATTAATCTGTAAGCAGTCAGACTCACCAAGAGTGTGGGACCCTGGAAAAAATGTGTCAGGCTCCTCAGCAAGAGCAGACCACATATGACAGCAGGGTCCCTGCCCTCTCCCAGCCCTGGTATCTGGGTGTTCAGTGTTCAGGGTCAGGAAGAGCCTGGAACGGGGAAAGGGGGGCAGTCGGGGGGCGGCGGGGAGGTGAGCTCTCATGGTGGTAGCAATCTCAGTTAATATTCACTGAGTGGTTACCGTGCACCAGGTCTGCATCACAACAACCCAGCCACTGTGCAAATGACAAAACTGAGGCGTAAGCGAGCACAGACAATGTTTGACCCAGGCAGACTGACGCTAGAGCTCAGGCTCTCTGTCACCATACTGTGCCCAACCACAACTCTTGGAAACAACGGAGATGCCAGCTTTTTTGAAGGTGAAATGGGCAGGATTTGGTGCCTGTTTGAACAGAGGCATGCCATTAGTGAGAAGGAAGGACCCCAAGCTTTCAAGAGTAAGTGACTAGAAGGATAATGGTACCAAACACCAAAATGGACACCGCAGAAAAAAACCGTAGTTTGAGCAAGGAGTAATGCATGCATTTGGCCTCTTATCAAACACTTAACAAGTTCTGTGCTGACTTTCATTAACTCCCCAACCAGCAATGTGGAGACGGTCTCCACCAAGGAGGAGCTGTCCCTGGGGAGCAGCATTTTTCCATCTTCTCCGTGAGCGTAATGCCAGGAGCCAGCCTCATCCCAAAGCTAACTGAGCTCCCAATGAACTATTAGTTGCCAAGAGTCAACTGCTTTTGACCATCTCCCAACGCTTAAAGACTGCGTCAGGTTTCACACTTCTCTCTCAGCTCTTAGTACAGTGTCTTATACAACAAATTAGAGAGGTACTTAACCTTCTGTTGTACTAGCAGACTCCAATATATAACTGTATTTTTAAATAAAATTTAAATATCAGCAGAGCAAGATCAACCTATAATTAAAGATTGTGTCTAGAAGGCAAATTGAAAAAACATTTTAAAACCTGGAGCCCTGGACTATGGACTTTAAGCTTCACTGGACAAGGCCAGGCCTGGCGCACATAGAACAGAAAAACACCAAGAAGGATTATAGAAAACATTTCTGGGAGGACCCGATTGGACACTGTAGCATCTGCTGTTTTTGTTTTGTTTATCTCTCCTCTTCCTTCAGTGGCTGACAAAGCTGGATACCTGATGGGTCTGAATTCTGCAGAAATGCTGAAAGGCCTGTGCTGTCCGAGGGTGAAGGTCGGGAACGAGTATGTCACGAAAGGGCAAAATGTCCAGCAGGTAACGGAGATGCTCTGAATCTAGTTGACTCGGGTATTTTGCTGTTTTCACCATCATCTTAAAGTTGGTTGGGTTGCAGGTATCAGAAATACATATGAAAATGGCTTCAACAGTGGGGTTCATCAAGGGATGCAAATCAAGGCATGCCCACTGGGTCTCCAGGGAGCCTGGAGCCAGGGACTGAAGAGCCCTCCAGAGGCAGGCACCCTCTCTCCAGCTCCTTCTCTGGGGCTCCCTGGGCTGCCATTGCTCTTCTTTTCTGTTGTGCCCTCACTAGGCAGATACGGTTTCTCAACCTCTCCTGCCCACAGCCGCCCTGCAGCTCCGACATTGGTATCTCCACAGTTCTACCTCCCCCTGCGACTGAGACCAGTGTCGTTTGATCCCAATTCCAAATTCTCAGGAAAGACATTCTTTTTAACCCAACTTGGATCAAATATCCATGTCTGGTTCAATTAAGTATGGCCAAGGGCTAGACGCAGCCGTGGGCAAACTACGGCCCGCGGGCCTGATCCGGCCCGTTTGAAATGAATAAAGCTATTGAAAAAAAAGACCGTACCCTTTTATGTAATGATGTTTACTTTGAATTTATATTAGTTCACACAAACACTCCATCCATGCTTTTGTTCCAGCCCTCCGGTCCAGTTTAAGAACCCATTGTGGCCCTCGAGTCAAAAAGTTTGCCCACCCCTGTGCTAGAGTCAAGTGCTACCACCAGTGTTTAGAAAACGAAATGTAGAAACGGGATAGTTCTCAGGAAAGGAGAAACATTATGAGCTGGGCAAAGCCTCAAGAAATAGTTCGTATTAGGTTGAACTATATAAAATTGTCATTTCCAACTGTTTTTAATCGTCAAGATGTCAACTTAACACAACCATAAACACACTAATTTGAGGGTTGAGTGGGTGATCCTTCCTCAAGGTGACCAACTCCGTGGGTGCTCTGGCCAAATCCATCTACGAGAAGATGTTCCTGTGGATGGTCACCCGCATCAACCAGCAGCTGGACACCAAGCAGCCCAGGCAGTACTTCATCGGGGTCTTGGACATCGCTGGCTTTGAGATCTTCGATGTGAGTTGTTGAGTAGATGACTATCCTAAAAAGGCCCTCCCACTCTGTGTCTGCTTTACTGGATCTCCATGGAATTTCCAAACTCCCTCCAACTGTTTTTTATTTGAAACACCCAGTACAACAGCCTGGAGCAGCTGTGCATCAACTTCACCAACGAGAAACTGCAACAGTTTTTCAACCACCACATGTTCGTGCTGGAGCAGGAGGAGTACAAGAAGGAAGGCATCGAGTGGGAGTTCATTGACTTTGGGATGGACCTGGCTGCCTGCATTGAGCTCATAGAGAAGGTAAGGAAATAAATGCTATTCCCCAGGGATAGCTCCTCTTTAAGTGGGGCCATCACCTCTTCGCTGTAACTCTTTCCTGCTAATACGTTGCTGCCCCTAAGCCCACTGACCCAGGCTGTAAGCCCTCTGACAGTAGAATCCCCTTGTGCATAAAGGCTGTTTGGAAAGCACCTAGAGAGGTGCCTGGGTGGTTAAGACCCCAGGGCGCAGTTATCCCCAAAAATGTGATGGGAGCCCAGCAGGGACTGTGGCATTTCATACCCTTCTGGTTTGTCCAAAGACCCATGGAGGAGGGACCATGGAGCAGTGGGGTGCAATGTCACTGTGAAAACACAGATAACATTAACTTTTAAAAAAATGTTTTCCATAATGTTTTGAGCGCTGGTCATGTTGGAAGGAGGTGAATGCTGATCAATCCAGATTATTGTTTAAAATATTACTCACATTTTAAAAAATAAAATAAAATATTACTCATATTACATGATGTCTATGTACATAACTACATTGTTGGCAAACCTATTGCTAAAAGTGGGCAACATTTACATACACATAATTTCATTCCATGTTCTTTTGTTCAATTAAGCACATACCATATGTCTGGTGCTGCTCTGTCATTGCCCCGAACAGACCAAGGGCCTTGCTCTCACAGCACTTACAGCCCAGTGTTCTAGTAACAGAGCGGCAGCACCAAAGTGGCCTTGGCTCCTGCAGACAATGGAGTCATTGGAATAGACTGGTATTGAATACTGAGGTATGTTATGCTCCTTCTAGCCCATGGGCATCTTCTCCATCCTGGAAGAGGAGTGCATGTTCCCCAAGGCCACAGACACCTCCTTCAAGAACAAGCTGTATGACCAGCACCTGGGCAAGTCCAACAACTTCCAGAAGCCCAAGGTCGTCAAAGGCAAGGCCGAGGCCCACTTCTCGCTGGTGCACTACGCGGGCACCGTGGACTACAACATTGCCGGCTGGCTTGACAAGAACAAGGACCCCCTGAACGAGACCGTGGTCGGGCTGTACCAGAAGTCTTCCCTGAAGCTGCTGTCCTACCTTTTCTCCAACTATGCTGGTGCAGAAGCAGGTGAAATTCTTTTATCTCTTGACCTGTGGAAATCTCTGTGTACGTACTCATAACCCAAAGCTGCTTCTGAAGAAGCAGTAGTGAAACACAAGCTTCCAGTTTGGCTTGCTTTATTTGTTGTCTCTGGTCTCCATTTTCCTTTCTCCTCTTCTTCCTCTCCCTTATGAGGTGGAGCTCTATGGAGCTGGACAAACCTCTCAGTAGACATGACAGCCAATACCGCACACTTTAATAGTTTTTTATTGAGATATAATTCAGAAAGCATAAAATTCATCCTTTAAAAATGTAGTGATTTTTAATATACTGACAGGGTTGTAAAACCATCACATTATCTAATTCAAGAACATTATCATCACCTTTGTAACCTGTTAGCAGTTGCTTCCCACTCCTCACATCCCCACCTGCTAACAACGACTATTCTACTTTCTATCTCTATGGATTTGTCTGTTCTGGATATTTTGCGTATGAAATCATACACTCTGTGGTCTTTTGTGTCTGGCTTCTTTCACTTAGTCTAGTGTTTTCAAGGTTGTTCATGTTGTTGTATGTATCAGTACTTCTCTGCTTTTTATAGACGAATAATATTCCTTTGTATGTATATATACATTTTGTTCATCTACTCACTGATTTATGGACATTTGGGTTGTCTCCACTTCTTGGCTATTGTGAATAATGCTGCTATGACCATTTGTGTACAAGTTTTAATGTGGAAATATGCTGTCAATTTTACCCAGGAGTGGAGTCACTGAGTCATGTGGTAACTCCATGCTTAACTTTTTTGAGTAACTTCTAGACTGTTTTCCAAAGTAGCTGTACAGCCCAGTATCACTTTGTAAGGTTATTCATATATGCATTTCTAACATAATTGCCAAAATAGCGTTTAAAAATCATAAATTATCTTAAACACATAAATTTGTCAAATTTATTTTTAATTTGAAAAGATATGCAATATAATCATTCATTCTATAATTAGACAATTTAAAAAATTAATTGGCACAAGTTTCAACTTGAACAATTAACATCAGCTTCCTTTAATCTAATCAGAGTTCTCTGAAACTATTGAATAACATCACTTAGAGATACACCAGGACTCTAAATATAAGACCCCCGGTGGGTGTGGATCTGGGGAGGTGGTTTCCTGTCTCTCTTCCCCAACCCAAACATGAATCCGTGATGGACCCTGGACAGGAGAGTGGAGTGAGGGGAGTACAGGGGAAACTAAGACATGACATTTCCCACATGAAACTTGATGACATATCAGAGA
Organism: Myotis nattereri; assembly: GCF_964212035.1. Classification (NCBI taxonomy): domain Eukaryota; kingdom Metazoa; phylum Chordata; class Mammalia; order Chiroptera; family Vespertilionidae; genus Myotis; species Myotis nattereri. The sequence continues at coordinate 14,730,888 of NC_138091.1, forward strand.
CTAAATCGGAAATTGAGCCATTTAGGAAAAGTAGACCTGGTATCACTGACTCCAAATCAAATTTCCATCTTTAGAAAAGAATACTCTACAACTCATTCCTTGTACAAAATTCTTGAGAATGTTCAGTTGCATTACTTCCGGTTACTTCCTCGCTAAGAGATGAACAGGGCTCAAGCATAGAAGGAGGAAACCTCATGAAAGGAAGGTCAATCCTCAAGAGAGGTGTCTCCATCTTGCCGGCGACTTGGCTGAGCGTCAGGTCTGACTTCTGGGGGAAAAGATTCTCCTTGGATGCGGAGGACCTCAGTTACATCCCGGTTACTGCCGTCCACACCCCACCCCACCCCATTCCCAGTGACAAAGGATCGCATACCCAAATCTAAGGAGTTCAGAGGCACATTAAAAAACACACATAGAAACCCTCAGGTCTCTTCTATCAGGAGAAAACCAAAACCTTCAGGGCTGGGGAGAGTGATGCCCTCAGAGCTCATCTGACACCTCCTCTGTGTCTGTCTCCAGGTGACTCCGGGGGGAGCAAGAAAGGAGGGAAGAAGAAGGGCTCCTCCTTCCAGACCGTGTCGGCCGTGTTCAGGGTGCGTGTTTGGCCCCTTCCACGTTCAGCTGTGGTTGTTTTGCCCAGTGAAACATTCGCTAAAGTAACTGAGCTTGTTCTGGTTTGTGCCCCAGGAAAACCTAAACAAACTGATGACCAACCTGAGGAGCACTCACCCTCACTTTGTACGATGCCTGATTCCCAATGAAACCAAGACTCCTGGTGAGTGCGAATCCCCCAGAGCAGAGCTCCCTGAAACGTATGCAAAATTCTGGGGGTGTGAGCGCACACATGCGTGTGTGTACGTGTGTGTGTGTGTGTGTGCGCGCGTGTTCATATGCACCGCTGTGTCGCTGAGAAAAGCTCTCTAGTCTTCGTCACTTCTCTAGACAATCTATGAAACAGCTGCCAGATTTAGCAAATAAAAGCACCAGACACCCCGTGAAATTTGAACTCAGATAAACAATGAGAAGTGTCTTAGTATAGCGATGATTTATGCGATATTTGGGAAGTACTTATACTAAAAATATATTCCCTGCTTATCTGAAATTCAGTTTCAACTGGGCACCTTGTATGATTTATTGGGCACTCCTACTATGAAATCACATCCAAAGTATTGGATATACACACATAGATACATGAAATCCATAACTTTCATAAAGTTCTTCAAGGGTTCTGTTGTTCCCTTTCCCCGAGAATGAAGAACCACCAGAACTGACAAGTAATTCTCTTAGGTATCCCATAATACAATCAACATCAATCACAGCTGTTTCTTGAGCCTAGACCAGCCGTGGGCAAACTACGGCCCGTGGGCCGGATCTGGCCCGTTTGAAATGAATAAAACTATTGAAAAAAAAGACCATACCCTTTTATGTAATGATGTTTACTTTGAATTTATATTAGTTCACACAAACACTCCATCCATGCTTTTGTCCCGGCCCTCCGGTCCAGTTTAAGAACCCATTGTGGCCCTCGAGTCAAAAAGTTTGCCCACCCCTGGCCTAGACGGTATGTCAGCCACTTCATTACATTGCCTCTACTGCTTACCACAGTTCGCTGCAAGAGGAGAATGATCTCCATCTTACAGAAGAGGAAACTGAGGATGAGACCAGGTGTACAGGGGACACTGTGCAGCCCAGCAGACCCTCCACCACACCCAGCCCTGGAGTCACAAATATTCCCATAGCACAGCCGTGTTTCAGGGTCGTTTGTCACGAAGGGGAAAACGAACTGTCACGTGGAGCTGTGGCTACAGGTAGCTCACTCCGCAGTCAAACTGTTCTATCCAGAACATGGGTTTCTGGTACATGAGTAACCTCCCTGCCTTGGCAACGTTGCAAGTGAGCAGAGGAATTAGATGGTGGAGAAAAGAAATCCCAGCTCCATCTTCTACTGCCCGTGGGACCCTAAGCCAGTAACTAACTTTCTGCTCTATAGAGCAAGCAGAAAACCTGTGCTCATTCGTCCATTTATTTAGTTAGTTCTTCATCCATTCCTTTAGGTAATGGGCACTTATAAAATGTTTACTCACTTTGTAAATATTAACTCATTTAACCCACCTCAGAGGGTGGTGAAGAGTAAATGAATGAGTGCACGGCAAGCATTTAAAACAGGACCAGTCGCATTGTGAACACTGAATTAATGTGGGCTGTCAATTATAATAATGATAATTATTATAGGATAATAATATGTAAGATGATAAAATTATAAGAAATTATTATGAGAATAATATTATTTATAATAATGATAATATGGGAATTATTATTACTATTATTTAAAATCAAAAACTTTAATTCCCCACACTACCTGGTCTACTATATGTAGCAGAATTTATTTGCCATGGAAGTTCTGTTCTGAAGTCTAAGTTAAAGGCACCGTGTCTGGGGCAAGCTGCACCCCTCCCTAGAGCCCAGCACAGCCAGTTCCCTCCAGTGTAGAAACAGAATTGTTTCTCTGGTTAAGCATCAAATGAAATTGTTGGCTTGCATTGTCCTAAAGAAAATCAAGTTCCATTATTGTTGTTGAATATGTATTTGTACCTGTGCGATGACTCTTCGATAAGGCACATGGCCTGCAAGCGTCAGGTGACGGGAAATAGACTGACCGTCTGTGGGTTTAAACTGCATCTTAGGGGCCCCAGGGGCTCGGTAATCCATTGGGTTACTATTCCTTCTGGAAGGTAGACGTTAGCGAAACCTCTGTCCCATCCTCTCTGTTGGCGTCCCCTTTGCTCTGGCACTCTGCTTCCTATCCCCATCCTGGGGGTAGACTAACATGCGGATACCGGAGCCTGGGGGTAGACTAACACACGGATACCGGAGCCTGGGCAACACTCCGTAGCCGCTCCTTTTCTAGGAGGGGGAAGTGGGACCATGCAGACTTCAATGCCTCACCCCAGGTGCCCAGAGCTGGGCTGGAGCCACGGCCCTTGATCTAATCGCAAGCCCCCCTCCCGCCCACGTGTTCCCTTGGTGCTTTGTACCCGTCCTCACTGTCCTCCAGGTTTCAGGGGTACAGCCTCTCTCGGCAACTGGAGCTGGAGCCCCTCCGAACTGGGCTCGGGGCTCAGGCCTCGCGCTTGCTCTGTGGCCAACCTGGATCCGCCAAGTGTGTGCGGTGCAAGGGCCATGGGTGACTCACTGCTGCTTTCATGTAGGTTCTGTCCTTACTCAGGCGGGAGGCCAGCAGACCAGCAGGCGACTGCACTGAAAAGATAGTTATTCACAGTGCCCAGGAGGAAAAGGCTGCCACACCACACAGGGTCCCTCGGGGACCACAGGGTCAGGCAGGAGGAAGGGAAGAGAGGGGAGCCCAGGGCAAGAGCCTTTATTGTGGTTTCCACGGGAAGACATGGGCGAGGCGGGGGGGGGGGGGGGGGGGGGGGGGGGGAGGGGGGGCGGAGGGGGGGAAGAGTGGGGAGAGCGAGGCAGGGGAACAGGCTTGGGATTGGCTGCTTTGAATACCTTCAGTGGGCTCTGGGGGTAGAGGCTGTCCTCAGGTGTGGGGCACCTGGCCCTCGGGGAGCAGGGCCTGGGAATACAGGCCCTGAGGGTGAGAGGCCTATACAGGTAGTGGTTGGGGCGACGGGCTCTGCATTGGATGGCTTGCCTATGAACTATGTGTCCGCAGGGGAGTAACTTGCCACCTCTAGGAATTGGCCGGTTCTGGGAAAAGCAGTCTCTCCTGGGCCAACATGGCGCCAAGATGTCAGAGTATCATAGAACACAGAAAGTAAAACACACAATCAGTACAACTGCCCATGAAGGCTGAAGTCGCTGGAGGAAGGAGTGGGGCCGAAGGAATAACTAAGGAGGGGAATAAAGAGGGAAATGTCCTGCAGCAAACGTAACAGGACAAAGATGAGGCAGTAGCTTGGGGACCTTCGCAGGAGCTTTGCATGCTGGTACAAAGGCAAAGGCCGGAGGGGGTGGGGAGTGGAGGGAGAGTATGGACCTTCTATAAACTGCCGCAGCCTGGGTTGAGGGGGACATAGAGAGGGATCTAAGAGAACTCAACCCCGAATTCTGAGCCTGCACGAATAGAGGGGCCCTTGCGGGGTGGGGAGGGGGGCGTCCAGGCTCAGACCTGCTATTACCTTGGGAGGCACCTCACCCCTCCGGGCCCTGCCTCCCTGGGCATCCTCCCGCCTTACAGAGCGGCTCTGTGGGAACTAGCAACAGTCCCCGCTCCCAGTAGCTCCTGCGCCCCTCTCGGTGTGGCCAGGGCTGGTTTAAGCTCTTCACTCATGTGAACTCACTTCGTCCTCACAACAGCCTTATGAAGCAGATAGATATCATCGTTATATTTATGTTGCAGATGAGGAAACTGTGGCATAAAAAGTACAAGTTCACACGGCTAGTACACAAGTTCCCAGGTTAGAATCCTCAGCGGAGAAATGATGGGGTTGGACTGGATGATTTCCATGGTTCTCTCTCATTGGAGATTCTCTGAGTTTCTGACACATTTCCTCCTTGCTCGTAACCACTTCTTCCTTGAGAATCGCTCTCCACTAGGACTTCTGGGAATGATGGAGAAGTTGTCTATCGGAGCTGCCCCGGATGGTTTATACGTCATGGGGCTGGTGCAACTAAGACAGTGGTTCTTTTAATTTAATTCACTTTGAATTTAAATGTAAATAACCACATGTGGCCAAAGACTACTGGGTCACACAGTGGTACAGCTCTAGAAGAATCTTCAAAATTGTATAAATGTGTAAGCAGCTCTCCTCGCAGCATTCAGGGGAACTTTTGAGCATTCTAGAAGTTTCCATAAGGTTAGGCCAAAACCAGCTCTAGCCCTTCCCTAGAAACTTAGGGAGCTCACAACTAAAAGCCATTATGTAGCCATATGCCTCTCCTCAAACCCCTCTCAGAGTCTCAAGGCAGAATTTTCTGGGTCCCCGTTTGGTTCGTGCCTGACCCAGGCTGGTGCCAAGAGTGACCACGTTGCCTCCCCACAGGGTCTGGTCCCTCTGGCTCCTCTTCTCGCCTCCTCCCTTGCAGGTGCCCAATGTTTAACAGACGACCGCCCTGCATGCTGCTCCCTCCACCCCTGCCACAGCCCCCCTGTTCTCTCTGGTTTTCTTCCCCCACTGAATGCACAGCCTGCACGTTGACATCCCTGTCCTTGAGTAGGGACCGCAGGGCACCTCAGGTCTCACTGGGAGGCCCAGAGGGTCCGCCCCACCCATCTGCCTCCCTTGGGGCCTAGCTACAGGGCCAAGGGCCATCTACAGGGTAAACATCAATACTTGATGTTGACTCTTGCTCCCATGGTGATGGGATGTAGAGTCTACCCAATAAATCGGGTTTGTTTCTACTGAGACTTAGGCAAGCTCCAGCCACTCCCACCCTGGAGCGGGCACCAACCCTCTCCTCTCAAGTCTGGGTGTCGGAGTGGCCCATGGTGTCCAAAGCGGCAGCCTCGGCACCTCTCTCCGCAGGCGTGATGGACCACCACCTGGTCCTGCACCAGCTGCGCTGCAACGGGGTCCTCGAGGGCATCCGCATCTGCCGGAAAGGCTTCCCCAGCCGGCTCCTCTATGCCGACTTCAAGCAGCGGTAGGTGGTCTCGCCGTTGCCCTCTCGCTCTCGGGCGCCTTTGCATTCCCCCAGTGGCTGGGTGTGGGGTGGGCCCACAAGCCCCCCACCCCAGGGTGTCCATGGCTCTGTCTTTTTCTTGGGGGAGAGGGAGAGGTCCTCTGCCCAGGGACAGTCGACACCACTCCTTTTCCACTCCTTACCCATGGGGGGGGGGGCCATAGCCTCGCTGGCCTGGACCTCGGAGGGCTCTGCAGCCCCTGGGCCTGAGCAGCGAGGAGCAGGGTGCAGCCCTCAGGAGAGCTGTGTGGCCAGAGGCCCTCCCCGCTGAGGCCGTCCACCCCAGCGGCCACAGCCAGCAGCCCCGGGCCAGGCCTGCGTCCTCCCTCCCCAGCTACCGGCTCCTCAACGCCAGCGCTATCCCGGAAGGGCAGTTCATTGACAGTAAAAATGCCTCCGAGAAGCTTCTGACCTCCATCGACGTGGACCGGGGGCAGTACCGGTTTGGCCACACCAAGGTGAGAGCAGGGGGAGCTGGGCACCCCCTCCCTCCCCCCTGTGTAACCGTAACCACAGCCTGAGCTGCTTGCTAGCTGAGCAGAAGAAAGGGGTCTCTTTCCCCATCTGCTGAGTCTGACCGCTCCCTGCCCAGTGGCCCAGGAAGAGGGAGGCTGCGGGCTGGGCACAGAGGTCTCCATCTCGGTGCTGGCTGTTCAGAGTCTAGAGCAGCCGTGGGCAAACTACGGCCTGTTTGAAATGAATAAAACTAAAAAAAAAAAAAAGACCGTACCCTTTTATGTAATGATGTTTACTTTGAATTTATATTAGTTCACACAAACACTCCATCCATGCTTTTGTTCCGGCCCTCCGGTCCAGTTTAAGAACCCATTGTGGCCCTCGAGTCAAAAAGTTTGCCCACCCCTGGTCTAGAGGCTAAATTGGAAGTGGGAGCCCCAACAGCCGCTGAAGAAAGCGATGGGAGCTGGGGTGTCCTGGATGGAGCAGAGTAAAGACACTCCAGTGGAGATGAAGGAGCCCAAGGGAGAGGAGAACATGGAAAGAATTACAGGGGCCATGAGGACTTGAGAAGAAGAGCTGTCACCCACAGAAATGGCCGCCATTTGTTGAGCTGATGTGACTGAGGGAGCCCGCGACACGTCCTCTGCACACGTTTCATTGGGCCTCCCAAGAACCTAGTGGCGATGGAGGTGGTCCTGACCTCAGGGGGTTGATGGGAGGGTGAGATAACATAGGCTCCTGGAGGCAAGAAACTTGCTCACAGTCACTTGGATGCTGAGTGGCAAAGGCTGGCTTCAACGCTGGCTCAAGCCCAGCGCTCCACGTCCCAGAGGGACAGGTGGGACTAGAGCATCCACCCCGCCAGGGAGGAGCCTGCTGCCCCCAGGGTGCCCTGCTTCTTGGAACATCATGGAGGCCAAAGGAGCTCTGCCCACGTGGGCCGGGGGTGAATGGGCCCGAGGTGAGGCCTGCCTTCTCGGATGGGCAGAGAGAGAGGGAGGCGAGGAGGTAGAAGGCTGGATCTCTCTCGGTCTGGACACAGCTAAGAGCGGAGGTCACTTTCTGGACTCCTCTTTGCTTACTATGTGTGAGCTTTGTCGGGATCTGTCCATGTGGGTTGGTGGGGCCTGGGATGTGCTTTGGGACAAGACACAGGAGGGGCTGCTGAGGAGACCGGGCCCCTGAGACTTGAGACCGGGGAACCACCCGGCATGAGGTCCCCACTCAGGCCTAGATGTCGAGGGCTGGGGTTGGACAGGAAGAGGTTCTCCTGAGGCAGAGGCTGCTCCCCTGCTGAGAACGGAGCAGGGCTGTCTCTCCTTTAACACAGGTGTTTTTCAAAGCTGGGCTCCTGGGACTTCTGGAGGAGATGAGGGATGAGAAGCTGGTGATCCTGATGACGCGCACGCAGGCCCTGTGCCGAGGGTACCTGATGCGGGTGGAGTTCAAGAAGATGATGGAGAGGAGGTGACCAGACCCTCACCCCCTCCTTACCCTGCCCTCCCTCCTTAGGAGCAGACGATCACTTCCTGCTTTTAGTCTCGGGACTTTCATGTACTTGTTCATCCACTCAACCAACATCCCCTGAGCAGGAATTCATTATTGGGGTCTCTGCTCGGCCCTGGGGACACAGAAGGGAACCCTGGCCTCTAGGAGCTCCCATGGCTGGGAAGCAGACAGGTGCGTGACTAATTTTAATGCCTGTGATGCGCACACTGTCAGCATTCTATTCAGGAGAGGGCGGGACTTGAGAATAGGTCCCCAACCTTGCTGGAGGTGGGGTTGGCCTGAAAGGGTCAGTGAGAAGGAAGGACTTTCTGAAATCAGCTCTGCCTGGCCTGAGAGGGTGGCTGGAGAGGGAGCCCAACAAGCCGGTCACATTGGGAGCAAAGGTGAGGTGCAGGGAGTGAAGGTCCCCGTGTTAATGAGCCCCCACGGGACCATCTGGTCGGTGGGGAGCCGTGGAAGGTGTGTAAGGAGATAAGTGAGAGGCCCTGCCTGCAACTCACACCTCTGGCAGCTCCAAAGAGAGGGGGACCTAGAGGACGGGACCAAGACCAGTTCAAATAACAGTTGGCATGGACCTAAGTGAGGAAATGGCCCATGGGTAAGCGGGAGGAATAGCAGCAACGGTAGCTGGTCATGAGTGGGAATCCCAGGAAAAGGGGCCTTTGGGGGGAAGCCCACCCTCCCAGATGTCCTGACCAGAGGTTCTCAACCTGTGGGTCGCGACCCCTGAAAATACATCCTGCATATCAGATATTTACATTACGATTCATAACAGTAGCAACATTACAGTTATGAAGTAGCAACGAAAATAATTTTATGGTTGGGGGTCACCACAACATGAGGAACTATATTAAAGAGTTGCGGCATTAGGAAGGTTGAGAACTACTGTCCGATGCCCTGTGTTGCTCAGGCATTGTCACTGCCATCTGGGCCATCAACATGTATTAGTCAAGAACATCTCCCAGGCACCCGGCTTGGTGAAGCGAAGGAAAGCCAGTGCAGAAATTAAAAACATCCCAAGAGAAGGTACAGTTTAGAGGAAAGAAAACGTGAGCTACGTGATAGGAAGCTGCGGAGGGTGAGGAGTAGGAGACAGTGTGGGTGTCGAAATTAGGAAAATGGATCAATTCAACGAGGGCAGGAGTCTGGGAGACGACCAGTGGACTGAAGGCAGGCCCGGGTGTACGCCGATACTTAAGCATAAAAACGGAGCCCACATGGCAAATAATTAGCTCTCAGAGTTTCAAAAGGTGAGAGCTGACTAATCAAATGTGGGAGAAACACCCAATAAACAGGAGGCACCAGCACGCTTAGGCACAGCACTTCCAGGAGGGAACTGGTGAATGGGAGACCCACCAGTGGCCCCTGCCCCCTCTTGCCTCCCAACTTTTGCACATTGTTTCCTCTGCCCCAGCGCCCCCCTCCCCACCCCCCTTTTAAGAATCTACTCTGGAGTCCGTAGGCTCTGCTCAGCTTGGCTGTACTTCCTTCCCACCCAGCCGGGAGCGGTGCAGGTCCTGGGGCCCACAGGGTAGGTGGGTGGAGACAAGACCTCGCTGTGGTCCCTTAACCCCCGTCCTAACGGATGTACAGGGACTCCATCTTCTGCATCCAGTACAACATCCGCTCTTTTATGAACGTCAAGCACTGGCCCTGGATGAACCTGTTCTTCAAGATCAAGCCCCTCCTCAAGAGTGCGGAGGCGGAGAAGGAGATGGCCACCATGAAGGAGGACTTCCAGAGGGCCAAGGAGGAACTGGCCAGGTCTGAGGCTCGCCGGAAGGAGCTGGAGGAGAAAATGGTGTCCCTGCTGCAGGAAAAGAATGACCTCCAGTTGCAGGTCCAGTCTGTAAGTACCTTCTTAAGAGAAAAGGGGGAGCAACCTTGAGGCCCCATCGGGTGTCTATTCGAGGGACATTGGTGCCACCTCGTGGTCATATCAAGTATCGCAGCACCACACTCTTGTCAAAGGAGGCGGGCCCTGGCTTAGGGAAAGCAGAGCCTGTGGAACACACACTGCCCGCCTGTGTTCCACGGTGGAGTTAGACCTGCCTTGCTGTGGGTATGTGTCATCATAATAAACGTTGTCAGGAGCGTAACAGGTATTTTAAATATTTATAAATAAGCCCTGGACAGTTTGCTCAGTGGTTAGAGTGTCAGCCCTGGTCAAGGGTTCGTACCTCGGTTGCAGGCTCCATCCCTGCCGGTCTGGACCAGTGTAGGAGGCAGCCAATCGCTGTGTCTCTCTCCATCGATGTTTCTCCATCTCTTTCTATCCCTTCCACTCTCTCTGAATATCAGTGGAGAAAATATCCTTGGGTGAGAATTTTTTAAAAAAAATGTCCATAAAAATTAAAAATTCACAGTAGAAAGAGTAATTTTCTATACATGATTTTTAATGATATAATTATAGTAAAAATACTTTAAAGATCCGCATTTTTATCAAGGAAATAGGGGAGACATGGCCATGTACACAGTGACACTCTGACCATGTAATTGCACCATTTCACAGAGTTAAGGCGTTTATCGTTTGTCCTTTTTAAATTCCCAAATACCTTTTGCCTTCTGTGAAAAGCATCTTCCCTTCCCCTTTTCACGTTCCTCGTCCATAAATGTGGTTATTAGGTGCCCGCTCCCAAGCATAGTGGCCAGAGGTTTGGAACCAGCCTGCTGGGTCTGCATTTCAGGTCCTGCATTTGACAGCTGCGTGGCCTTGGGCAAGATACTCATCCACTTTGTGCCTCAGTACTCTTATCTGTAAGATGGGCGTAGTAATAGACCCACCTCATAGGGTTGCTGGAAGGATCAGATGAGTCCATACGTGTAAAATGCCCAGCACAGAGCACATGTTCAGTAAACACAGACGCTTACTCTTTGCCTGTCTGTGTTCATTCATAACCTTGGAAGATGCGTCCGGTCCTTACAATACTCTTGTGTGAGAAGCTATGGCCCAATTAAGTTTAAGAACTAATACGGTCTGTCCTAGAGACAGGTGTTCTGGGATGTGCACTTATTTAATCACTTACCCCTGTCTGTTTTGAATTTTCTGCTCTGTAGCTCTAGGAGGCAAGGCTAAGGAGACATAGACAGAACTTTCCTGTTGAAAGTTAAAAGGCAGTGACATTTTCCAGATATTCGTTAGTTTGTGATAACATTGGGATCAGTTACTTTTTAGCTGGTGGCAGTAGGCAGAGTGAGATGGTTGGGCATCGAGAATTAGCAGAGGCTTTATCAACTCCACGAATGCCTTGGCTTGAAGTTATTTGAGGTGAGTTTTTATGAAGTGGGTGGTGCCCACAGTGGTTTAAAATGAAGCATGTGGATGCTATATGCACGTGAGGGGGTGTGTGTGCGTGTGCGTGCGTGTGTGAGTCTGTGTGTGTGTGTGTGTGTGTGTGTGTGTGTGTGTGTGACCACTCCTTGGCACTAGTTAATGGGCTTGGGGAGGGCAAAGCCCTTCCTTCCCAGGGTCTGTCAGGAGCCTGAGCAACACATAACGCCCCGGTCCCTCCAGGAAACGGAAAACCTGATGGACGCCGAGGAGCGGTGTGAGGGGCTCATCAAATGCAAGATTCAGCTGGAAGCCAAGGTCAAGGAGCTGAATGAGAGGCTGGAAGAGGAGGAAGAAACGAACTCTGAGCTTGTTGCCAAGAAGAGGAACCTGGAGGATAAGTGCTCCTCTCTCAAAAGAGACATCGACGACCTGGAGCTGACCCTGACCAAAGTGGAGAAGGAGAAGCATGCCACGGAGAACAAGGTGGGCGAGCCCCAGGGACCCCGCGGCTTCTTGGCTGGTCCTGACTCCTCTCTGCAAGGAAGAGGCAGGCAGGCGGGACCCCCACTAACCCAGCATTGCCTGGCGTGGCGGCAGGAGGAGTGGAGGGTGGCTGGAGTCCACCCCATTCCACCCTGTTCTCTACCCTGCAGGCTTCTCAGCCCTCCCTGGGGGTACCAGACTCCCAGCCCCACCACTTCCTCCACAAAGCAGGAGGTTTGGAGTCCCGTTCATCTTTGTTTCAATTCACTTGACACAGGAAGAGCAAACAAGAATGCCCCCAGGGCCAGGCAGATAATGAGGGAGGCAGAATGCCCCCAGGGCCAGGCAGATAATGAGGGAGGCAGAGGGGGAAGGAGGCAGAAAACTGGATAATGGCAGGGGGGCACTATTGGTATGGACTGACGCACTGACGCGCGCAGCCTTCAGGAAAGCCATCTGGAAATATATCGTTGAATTCAGAATCCACACATCCTCAACCCGGTGTTTTTGCTCCTCAGTGTAGAGACCAGGGACATTTCACTCCAGTTCGTACCGGGACATGTGTGAGGATGTTCGTGGCAGCATTGCCTGTGGTGGTGGGCGGGCGTGGGGTGGGGGGCGGGTGTCGAGCTGGAGGCAGCATCAGGGCCCCTGCTGGGGAATGGAGAGGTGAGATGTGGAGGATGCTCATAGAGAATCAAGATAGATATAAAAGAACTAGTGCTGAGTGGAGGAAAGTAGGAAAATGAAAGACACAGCACGATGCCATGTGTAGACTAAAATTACATGCACACAAAAGAGTAAATATTTCACAGAACTAAGTGAAGAGTGCACAGTACATGATTCATTTCATATTGGCTGCCAATGAGATAGAACATAGGATGATGTTGGCCAGGTGTGGGATGACTCAGTCAGTGCTGGGTGGACAACTGGATGTAGTGGAAAGAGACAATAGGGAGCGGTGAAGATTGTGGCAAACTGGAGAGCATTTACTCTGTGCACAAGTGGCAGCCATGACAGCGCCAGCCAGCTGTTGCCAGGTGAGGATGGGAATCCAGCATTGCCAGGGCTTCCAACTTTCGGTAAGAGACCAGAAACCCAGATTTTATGTGACATCTCAAGTTTTTCAAAGTTGGTAACTTATTCAAAGAAAAGGAGTCTGTGGTTGGATTCAGCCTACGGGCCAGGAGTTAGTACTCTGTGATCTGGAAGAATGTTGCACATGGGGCAGCGTTTAATTTAATGCTTTCAAGTTCCGTGTTCGGTGCCCTTGTCCTGCTTCCGGACAACTTAGGACCCCCATTCCGGATTATCCTTCCCCTTCCTGCCTCATTCTAAACCCCCAGCAGCCAACCTAATAAGCAAGTTCCCGTGATGCGTCAGGTGAATAGAGATTGGCGTGTTCCCTTCAGAGGCAGCATATTCTCATCGAACGGTGTCCTTCAATAGAAGGTCACCACTTAGCCAAGTCCTTCAATAAGAGAATCAGTAGCCTTTGCTGGACGCCTTGGTTTAACTGTCTGACTTGGACTGGTGTTGACATTGTCCCAGGTAAAGAACCTTTCCGAGGAAATGACGGCCCTTGAAGAAAGCATCTCGAAGCTGACCAGGGAGAAGAAGGCCCTGCAGGAGGCCCACCAGCAGACCCTGGATGACCTGCAGGTCGAAGAGGACAAAGTCAATGGTCTCATCAAAGTCAACGTCAAGCTGGAGCAGCAGGCAGATGACGTGAGGGCGTTTCTCTGCTGGGCTCTCAAACCCGGCGCCTGCAGACGCTCAGGAAAGGCGGGGTCTAGGTGGGATGCAGGGGTCTAGACAGGATGCAGGGGTCTAGACAGGATGCAGGGGTCTAGGCGGGATGCAGGGGTCTAGGCGGGATGGAGGGGTCTAGGCGGGAGGCAGGGGTCTAGGCGGGATGCAGGGGTCTAGATGGGATGCAGGGGTCTAGGCGGGATACAGGGGTCTAGGCGGGATGGAGGGGTCTAGGCGGGGTGCAGGGGTCTAGGCGGGGTGCAGGGGTCTAGGCAGGATGCAGGGGTCTAGGTGGGATGCAGGGGTCTAGGCGGGATGCAGGGGTCTAGGCAGGATGCAGGGGTCTAGGCGGGATGCAGGGGTCTAGGCGGGATGCAGGGGTCTAGGTGGGGTGCAGGGGTCTAGGCAGGATGCAGGGGTCTAGGCGGGATGCAGGGGTCTAGGCGGGATGCAGGGGTCTAGGTGGGATGCAGGGGTCTAGGCAGGATGCAGGGGTCTAGGCGGGATGCAGGGGTCTAGGTGGGATGCAGGGGTCTAGGCAGGATGCAGGGGTCTAGGTGGGATGCAGGGGTCTAGGCGGGATGCAGGGGTCTAGGCGGGATGCAGGGGTCTAGGTGGGATGCAGGGGTCTAGGCGGGATGCAGGGGTCTAGGTGGGATGCAGGGGTCTAGGCAGGATGCAGGGGTCTAGGCGGGATGCAGGGGTCTAGGTGGGATGCAGGGGTCTAGGCAGGATGCAGGGGTCTAGGTGGGATGCAGGGGTCTAGGCGGGATGCAGGGGTCTAGGCGGGATGCAGGGGTCTAGGCGGGATGCAGGGGTCTAGGCGGGATGCAGGGGTCTAGGCGGGATGCAGGGGTCTAGGCGGGATGCAGGGGTCTAGGTGGGATGGAGGGGTCTAGGCAGGATGCAGGGGCTGAGCTTATAACTCTGGAATCAGAGTTGCTGAGTTGCAATCTCAGCCCTTTCCAAGCACATCTGGAATGCTGAGCAAGCACTTAGACTCCGAGGCCTCAGTTTCCACCTTGTGAAACCGGGACACAACTAGCTCCACCTCAGAGGGTGCCAAGGAAAGCTCAGCACGTAGTGTTAGTGAACCATGAGCTAATATCGTCGTCATCATCATCATCATCATCATCATCATCATCATCATCACTGGCATCCATTTCTAGGTCTTTGGGTCCCCAAAGCTTCAATTTTGTTCTAACATTGCTAAAAATGAGTTCTATTTGTGACCATGAAAATGGTCATTTCTCCCACCGTGTTACATTTGTTCTTGAGCTAAGAGCCAGGTTCAGCGTCTCTGGGTTTCACGCACAACTGTGGCTAGAACTTGACCAGGTGTCCCTGAGGCCAGAGAAGGTGTGCTCCACCCCTACACTCCCCCCACACACACCCACAGGTGCCCACATGCATGTGTGCGCACAGACACACACACACACACACACACACACACACACACACACACACACTTTGCCCTGGGCTCCCCGCAGTGCATGGTGTAAGTGGGGAGGGGGACAGTGAGCATCTAGGCCCTTGGGCATGGCTGTGGCAGTGCCCACCCCCAGAGCCCCGTTTGTTCCTGCCTGGGCAAGAGCACGACCCTGTGGGCACCATGTTTCTGCAGGGAACCTGTCCCAGGACAGGCCACCTGGGAATCGGGAATCGGCTGAAAGAGGCACCATGGGAGCCTCTGAGGCGCCAGCCCCTGGGGGAGCCTCTGCTGGAGGAGGAAAGGCAAACCTGCTCCCTCCCCTCAGAGCCCAGGACGCCCTGGAGCCTGGCTAAGGGGCACGCTCACTCTCCCGGGAGGGCCTCAGCCTTCCCCCTTTCTCCCCAGCTCGAGGGCTGCCTGGAGCAGGAGAAGAAGCTGCGGGCCGACCTGGAGAGAGTGAAGAGGAAGCTGGAAGGAGACCTGAAGATGGCCCAGGAAGCCATCATGGATCTGGAGAACGACAGGCAGCAAGTAGAGGAGAAACTGAAAAAGTAGCTGTTTCATCTGGTCCTCTGTGTGCGAGCACGAAAGCCAGCTTCCCCTTTAACAGGCTTCTCTTTCATGCGAAATGCATGTGTATCTATTTGCAGGAAGGAGTTTGACATCAGTCAGTTACAGAGCAAGATGGACGACGAGCAAGTCCACAGTCTGCAGTTACAGAAGAAGATTAAAGAGCTGCAGGTGAGGCTGGGAGCCCCTGACAGTGCCCTGGGCCGCGCCGCCCCGCCCCGCCATCCCCTCTGCTTCCGTCGCTGCTTCTTTCCTCCCTCCCCTGGCAGCTGGAGACAATGTCCTTCCTTCCCTTTATTTACAGAAGTTAATATTTCAATTTTCCAAGTCCCACATCCATGGGTGTCCTTGGACATGATTAACCTCTTACCAATGAGGCAGGACATTGCTTTGCTCGCCACTCTGAGCCCAGTGCCTTCGCCGTCTTCTCGGGGGTCACCACCAGTGCCAGTTGGAGGTGCATCCTTCTGGATGTGTCACTATGGATTTATGTACATAAGACCTCAAAATATATCTATATCTATAAAAGCCTAAGCGACCAAATGACCAAACAACCAAACTACTGAACGACCAGTCACTGTGATGCACACTGACCACCAGGGGGCAGATGCTCAATGCAGGAGCTGCCCCCTGGTGGTCAGTGAGCTCCTATAGCCAACCTCCCATGGCCAGCCAACCTCCTGTGGTCCCTCCCCCACCCCCCAGCTGGCCTCCCATGGTCCCTCACCCTGGCTAGACAACTGCCTGTGGTCTCCCCCCACACCCCTGTCCAGCCTGCCCTGATCAGCCCCAATGGCCCTGATCGCCAGCCAGGCTGAGGGACCCCACCTGTGCACAAATTCATGCAGCGGGCCTCTAGTGCTATGTTATATATACAACACACGCATAAGCTTATATATATATGCATAAAAATATAGGGAACAAGAACATTATTATATATATATGTACATAAATATATACATAAAATATACATATAAATGTCATGCTGAGACTATCATTCCACAACTTACTCAATTCATCCTGCAGAGCTGTCCATGGTGCCATGGACCAGCTGCTGCGGACGCCCAGAGGGCGCAGCTCCCTCATGGCGGACCTGACCACCTCCCTACTGGGGGACAGTTGGATTGTTGCTGAGTTTTCGACACTAATTTAGTCGTATAGTGTGTTCTTCAGTTCACGCGGCCTGCGCTCTATCCCGCACCCTCCTGCCCTCCCCACGCGGCTGCTGCCCCCACAGCCGTGCTGACACAAGCCCTTGCAGGCCCGCACGGAGGAGCTGGAGGAGGAGATGGAAGCAGAACGCACGCTCAGAGGCAGGATTGAGAAGCAGCGCTCGGACCTCTCCCGGGAGCTGGAGGAGATCAGCGAGCGGCTGGAGGAAGCTGGTGGGGCAACCTCAGCCCAGGTTGAGATGAACAAGAAGCGGGAGGCTGAGTTCCAGAAGCTGCGCAGGGACCTGGAGGAGGCCACGCTGCAGCACGAAGCCACGGCGGCTGCTCTGAGGAAGAAGCACGCGGACAGTGTGGCTGAACTTGGGGAGCAGATAGACAACCTGCAGAGGGTCAAGCAGAAGCTGGAGAAGGAGAAGAGCGAGCTGAAGATGGAGATCGATGACATGGCCAGCAACATCGAGAGCGTCTCCAAGTCGAAGGTACCTGCCTCTCGGCTCTTGGCAGACGCGAGGCTGCCATAGCCACTGCCCAGCGGGCAGGTGTCAGAAAATGCCCTAACTCCCTGCACGTTCTACCCCGAATCCCTCTCCCCACGCTGCCTGCTCTCAAGTCCCCAACTCAATTCAAGTCAGTCGAGCTTGACCCAATGACCTAATACAGTGGTTCCCAACCTTCCTCATGCCGCGACCCTTTCATACAGTTCCTCACGTTGTGGTGACCCCCAACCATAAAATTATTCTCGTTGCTGCTTCATAACTGTAATGTTGCTACTGTTATGAATCGTCATGTAAATATCTGATAGGCAGGATGTATGTTCATTGTTACAAATTGAACATAATTAAAGCATAGTGATTAATCACAAAAACAATATGCAGTTATATATTCAATATGTGTTTTCCGATGGTCTTAGGCGACCCCTGTGAAAGGGTCATTCGACCCCCACAGGTTGAGAACCGCTGACCTAATACAACTCCAGCCCTCATCATCTTCCCAGAGTTTTCCACAAAGTTTCCGATCCATCCCGCATTTTCTAGAACGAAACCTGTGGGTGGATTGCACCGAGGGGACTTGCTAGGTGAGCTTCTCTGAGCCCACAGCACGAGTCCCTGGGAAGCAGAGCCCTGGGAGGCCCAGGGCAGGCCCAGGTTTTGCGGCACTAAAAGCATAGAAAACTCGGGGGGGGGGGCGCCTTTAAGGAAAATGTACATAAAATACAAACACAAAGTTAAGCATGTAAGTACATATTTATTTAGAATGAGAAATAAGTCACAGATTACTGGCTCCTTGGAGAATGAGGGCCCTGCCTGCTCAGGCCTCCTCAGGCCATTGTCAGAAATGCCCGCCCAGGAGGACATTCCTGCTTGTGCCTGGACTCCCCCGGCCCCCGCCCCACCTGGGACCACAGCTCCATGCAGTCGGGGCCCACGTGAGTGAGGGCTCGGAGCCTAAATGTCGCCAGCTTCATGGAAAACTGGCCTCTGTGTGTGGCCAAAGCAAAGAGGTCCCCGGAGAGGAGCCGTGGGCTCCTTGATTCAAGAGGTGCCCTGGCTGGTGAGGCTCAGTTGGTGCACTGAAGGGTCTCAGGTTCGATTCCCAGTCAGGGCACATATGCAGGTTGTGGGTTCCATCCCCAGTCAGGCTCCAGCAGGAAGCCACTGATTGGTGTTTCTATTTCTCTCCCTCTCCCTTCCTTTCTCTCTAAAATCAATCAAAGCATGTCCTCGGGTGAGGATTTAAAAATAATGAGCTCAGAGTTGTCCTTGAGACTGCTCGGCTGGGTT
Organism: Myotis nattereri; assembly: GCF_964212035.1. NCBI lineage: Eukaryota > Metazoa > Chordata > Mammalia > Chiroptera > Vespertilionidae > Myotis > Myotis nattereri. The sequence continues at coordinate 14,748,972 of NC_138091.1, forward strand.
AGAAGATGGGGTGACCCCAGACTGGGGCTGTGGACCTCCTGCAGAGGGCTGCCCAGAGGTCGGGGTGTCTGTGGAGGGAAGGAATGGAGAGAGGATCAGAGAATTAGGATGGTCTCCTTGGTGCCTCTTGCTGCCTTTATTGAGCTTCTGGGTTCACACTGCTCATTCAACCCTTTTATTTCTTCCTCACTGCAACTTGTTTCTCTCTCCCTCTCTCCTTGTAACGTAGCCATTTTCCCCACCTGTGTCGTTTTTCCCCCTTCCCTTGAGAAGTGTGTCTGTATGTATTCTCTTTCTATTTCTCCCTCCCGCCCCGCACCCCCCACCCCACCCCCAGCAAGCCAAGCCAGGTTGCAGGATGGGTGAGTTACAGGAAACTCCAGGATCACCCATGTGCTGTGCCCATAACCAGACCCACCCTACTGCCCCCCTATCTTAGCACCATGCTCTCAGTTCTCATTTTTAATATTCAGTGGAAGAAGCACTTTATAGTGCCTTATTTTTTTAAATATATTTTTATTGATTTGAGAGAGAAAGGGAGAGGCAGAGAGGGAGATAGAAACATCAATGATGAGAGAGAATCATTGATTGGCTGCCTCCTGCACACCCCCTACTGGGTATTGAGCTGCAACCCGGGCATGTGCCCTGACAAGGAAGCAAACCATGACCTCCTGGTTCGTAGGTCAATGCTCAACCACTGAGTCACACAGGCTGGACTATTGCCTTATATTTTTTTACGAGGTTCAATCCTTTGATTTTTCTCTTTGTGAGTCCCCATCCCTTTTTTGACTACCCCCGAGTTAATGATTTCACACCCCTAAGTCATCTCCTCAAAGATGCCCTGAGCTCTTTCCTCTGAATCTAACGTCCCTGCCTCTCCTGCTGTCATCTCACACTTTGCAGCCTAAGGACAAATACATGCTCAATATATTTATTTTATGTTTATGAGGTGGGAGGGGAGGGACGAGGTCTACAGCATATGCAAGGTTTTTAAACAAACTTCACGAAAAGACAGGACAGCCAGCGGCTGCGGGAGGGGCTCTGGCGCGCGGCCGCCACCGCAGGAAACTTTTTGTGTAATTAATGAGATGCTCAGCACTCCCACCTGATTACGCTGCTGCAAACAGACGCATCAGGAGGTCATGTTATCGACATGGGAATAGAACTGCTTATGTTGTAAGGAGAGCCCGGGGCTCCTTTGAGTGGCGTTTTCTCAAAGGTCTGTTCACAAATCACTAAATACTTGTCTGCCAGGGCAGGCTGCTCCCAGCTACTGGTGATTAAGCAGCAACCACAAATAAAAACACAGCACAGATGAAATGACTTTTTAAAACTTTCCTCTGTGCGCTCTCTGTATTTTCATCTAACCTAACAAGAAGCTAATCTATCAGACAGCCTGGGCCACTCCGGACACCAGCAACCCATTTCCCACTCACGTTGGCTTGTTTTTAAGAGTAACATGGAGAGACTGTGCCGGACTGTGGAGGACCAGTTTAATGAAATCAAAGCCAAGGATGACCAGCAGACACAGTTAATCCACGATCTGAACATGCAGAAGGCGAGACTGCAGACCCAAAATGGTGAGCCCGGGCGGGTCGCTGCGGTGCCGCGGGCCACGGGGGGAGGCAGGCACAAGGCTGACCGGGGCCATGCCCGTGCGTTAGGGGAGCTGAGCCACCAAGTGGAGGAGAAGGAGGTGCTGGTTTCACAGCTCACCAAAGGCAAGCAGGCCCTCACCCAGCAGCTGGAGGAGCTGAAGAGGCAACTGGACGAAGAAACCAAGGTAAGGACCACCGTTCCTGGGATGGCAGCGCCGGATAGCACCTGAGAGCCGGGAGGCCTCAGAGCTGGTGGGAGGCCGGGTGCCGCGGGCCTGTCCTCTGCCTGCAGTGTGACAGGAGCCGGGTCTGCGAGGTGAGGGGACCTTGGCATCGGATCTCCTTCCTCAGCCCTAGAAAACTCTTCCAGGTGCTCCATCCTCTGGGGTTCCCTGTCCCCCCAGGGGGTTCTGATGCACTTCCCTCTCCAGCTAGGGGCGTCCCCTTCCAGCCCTCCCCACACACACTGCCCTGGCTTGACCATCCCTGCCTTTGTGTATTCTTTCTGCCCAGCAATTCATCCGGCCCCTCGAGATGGCCTCTTCTTTCTTTATCACACTTTGTGCAGCCCCTGCTGCAATACCCAATTTTAAGCTGCCCTCCTCCGAACAGACTACATGATTGTAGAGGCTCCCCTGGGACATCTGCATAAACATGAACATCATCATCATGTTCTTGATGCCAATATCTAGCCGTTTGTGTTCATATTGCAGGTCTCCCACTGATCTGTAAACTCCTAGAGGGCAGGAATAATTCCCCACCGTAGTTGTAAAGAGCAGGTACAGTGCACAGTAGGACAGAGCACACAGCAGGTGCTTCGTGAAGCTGCTCCTTAGAGTGAGAATCCAGGAGTCCACAAACGTGTGTAATTCTAATTCTGAGGGCCGCGTGCACTGGCGAAGACTTCTGGAGCCATCTTTTGGCAATCTCTCACGCTCTGTCTAAAAAGGAGCCAGTGCTACATTTGTCTCCGTCTTTCTGTTGTATGGAAAGGGCCGGGGAGCAGTGAGAACCGGAGCCTGATGGGGTCACGAGAAGGTCCGCTAACGGAGCACGCTGTCCTCCGGCCAGGATACCATAGCCGCTAAGTTCTCCTCAGCAAAATCTTGTTGTTTATTTGTGTCTTTAAAAGGATGCAGATGTACACATTGCTGCGTTTGGTGGTACCACAAAATGCTTGTGACCGGGATGGTGAGCGCTAAACCATCCGGGGTCCTGCCCAGACAGGGAAGCGTGTGGAGGCCTCCGGGCATGTCCTCCTTGCAGGAGGAGGCAGAGTATGGAAATGGCACAGATCAGGTGCACGGAGGTGGGGCAGCAGCCCACGGTGGCACCGAAGATGCCTTTGAGTGTTCATGGTCGCAGGGCTCCACTGCATTGTATCGACCTTTGTTTCAATTCTTCTGATCACATGAGGACGCGGTCTCTGCTTGGGGACCATCTCTCTAGCACTTGCTGATTTACTGACCAGCACCTAGGGGGCAGGCCCTGGGCACAGAGCCACGGTGGCCAAGTACCTACCCACGGAGAAGGCGATGACGCTGCTTTGCCGCCGTTGGTTGATTCTTAGGGGCGCCTTCTCATCGCGGCACATATTAACGGTGTTCCATCTGCTGTAGTGCGACAGTTTGCTTTTAAATCAAATATAATTAAATGTAACAAAGGAGTCAGCTTCCTAAAAATTAAGTACATAAAATAGGCGATGCGCTGTTACAGCCAAGTTTGGGAAGGCAGCAAGGAAACGATTCGACTTGGGGAAATGCTGGTTTACGTGGCTATACCTTACCTTGGGAAATGGCCAGATATTTTTTTGCCATTTGTCACCCCTGCGATTCCCCAGGCCAAGAACGCCCTGGCCCACGCCCTGCAGTCCTCCCGCCACGACTGTGACCTGCTGCGGGAACAGTATGAGGAGGAGCAGGAAGCCAAGGCCGAGCTGCAGAGGGCGCTGTCCAAGGCCAACAGCGAGGTTGCCCAGTGGAGGACCAAGTACGAGACGGACGCCATCCAGCGCACGGAGGAGCTGGAGGAGGCCAAGTACGGCCCCAGGTTACGTAGGAGAGGTGACCTCAAGGCACAGGTGATGGAACAGAGAACCGACCCTTCCTGGAGCACCCCTCCTCCCAGGCCTTGGGTTTTCTGAGCATTCACATAGGTGCTCCTGTCCCTCCTGTGGGGACTGTCCATTCCACCTGGCTCCCTGGTGCCCACTCTGTGACCTGCGTGGCCACCAAGCTCTTTGGGGTCCTTCGGATGTTACTTAAATCCTCTCTATTCATCAAACTCTAGGTCTTGCTCTTGTCAAATTCCAGTCCGTGTAAACCAGTGGTTCTCAACCTTCTGGCCCTTTAAATACAGTTCCTCATGTTGTGACCCAGCCATACAATTATTTTCGTTGCTACTTCATCACTGTCATGTTGCTACTGTTATGAATCATAATGTAAATATCTGACATGCAGGATGGTCTTAGGCGGCCCCTGTGAAAGGGTCGTTCGACCGCCAAAGGGGTCGCGACCCCCAGGTTGAGAACCGCTGCTGTAGACTGTGTGTTTCTCTCCCGATGTAGCCCTTCTGAAATAGTGCCCCTTTGCCAAGGGCGACACGTCTGGTTCTCGTAGGAAAAAGCTGGCCCAGCGGCTCCAGGAAGCGGAGGAAAACAGGGAGGCCGTGAGCGCCAAGTGCGCGTCCCTGGAGAAAACCAAGCAGAGGCTCCAAGGCGAAGTGGACGACCTGATGCTGGGTCTGGAGCGGGCCAACGCCGCCTGCGCCACCCTGGACAAGAAGCAGAGGAACTTCGACAAGGTCCTTCCTCCCGCGCGGCGGCGGCGGCGATGAGAGCCACGGCCCTCATGCCCGCGTGCGAGATGCTCACACAACCTGCCCAGCATGGAGGCCCCGTCCGGGGAGCTTGGGGATTGGCGGTGTCTCTTTACTTGGGTGACGGTCCCTCGAAAAGGGATTCTCTTCTTAGTTAAGGCTAATTCTGTTTCCTTTGAGATGAAAACATCCTCAAGAACACAGTGGATCACGGTGGGGGTGGAGTCTCTGCTCTAGAAGGGGGCCCTGTCTCCCTAGTCCTAAGGATGGAGGGGTAAACCGCGGTGTTGCTGACGGTCCCTCCCCCCTTCCTGCTCCCCACATGCCCTGCGTCACCCCCAGGTCCTGGCAGAGTGGAAGCAGAAGCTGGATGAGGGCCAAGCTGAGTTGGAGGCAGCCCAGAAAGAGTCCCGGTCACTGAGCACTGAAATCTTCAAGATGCGGAACGCCTACGAGGAGGTGGTGGATCAGCTGGAGACGCTGAGGCGGGAGAATAAAAATCTGCAAGGTGAGCCCTGGCCGGTGCGGCTCAGCTGGTTGTAGCGTTGCCGGGTACACCACAAGGTGGCAGGTTCGATTCCCGGTCCAGGCACATACCTCGGTTGTGGGTTCCATCCCCAGTTGGGGTGCATGCAGGAGGCAGCCAATCAATGTTTCTCTTTTTCTCTAAAAAAATAATAAAATTTAAAAATCTGCAAGGTGAGTTCTCTGCCCACCACAGGTGTGTAATAGTCCCCCTCTCGTCCAGCCACCCCTCCCCCATGTGCCAGAGCCACCCCCGGACGCCTCCTCCCTCCCACTGCCCACCCAATCCCCACATCTGCTCAGTTTTCCACGAGGCCTGAGGCCTCCTGTGGAAGGCACAGTGGCAGAAAGTCGCATCCTCACAACCAGGGGGCACAGTGGGGTGCTAAGGTCCCTGTGGGAGAACGTTTCCCAGATTCCGTCTCAGTTGGCATGTGGTCCTGTGCATGGCCCCCACACTTCTCCCCTCGGTCCTCTGGGCCGCTGCAGCGCTTTGGGGAGTTTGGGGCCACACGCTGCTCTTTCACTCGCTCTCTGCACAGCTCAGGTGCGGCAGCCCACCCCCGCTGCTCACACCTCACCCCGAGGGCTCCGCCTGCTCTCTCCCACCTAAATGTCCTGGTGAATCGCCCGCCCTAAGCTGCCTGGCCAAGGCCTGCGCTGTCCCTCGGAACCTGTCGCGCAGCCTCAATCAGGCCTGTCCTTTGCAGAGGAGATTTCCGACCTAACCGAGCAGATGGCAGAAAATGGCAAGCACCTGCAGGAAGTGGAGAAGACCAAGAAGCAAGTGGAGCAGGAAAAGTCGGACCTCCAGGCTGCCCTGGAGGAGGTGGAGGCAAGTTCTGGGACGCAGCACACGGGAGCTCAGGAGGGCGGGTTCTGAAGGAGGGGCCAGCGCACCCCTGGGGGCCCCTCCTGCAGGGAGGCCCCGGGAGACAGCTGCGCTCTGCTGCATCCTCTGGGGTCCTCCTGTCTCCCCTTTTGAAGATAAATACATTTGTTTGTTACATCCTCAATGTTTCCTCTTGGGAAGCAAGAAATCCTTCACCAAACATCTGACAGCCGGCTCTGAAGCCCTCGTTTTTAACCGTTGCACATGATCACCTCTGGCTACTGGGAGTCCTGCACTGACCACATACTCAGCTGCAGCCAGTGCAGGGCGGCGCTCGGGAAGTTTCTAGGGAAATTTGCGTAAATTTGTAAAGTTTCACAGGATAAAGGGAGAGCAATTGCCCTGACATTTTAGAGAATAGGTTGGCTCCCGACTTATAGCCTTATTAAATAGACACACTCAATAAAATGTTCACTAATTCAAAGGGATTCGCTGTCCCCCTCAAGACCTGGTTGTTAATAACAAAGTTTTAGTTCTAGTTTCATTACTAGAAGGGACATTCAGGAGCAATTCATTTGAGCTTCTTGAGTGTTGTTCTACTCATCTGTAAAATGGGTGTTATTATCATACTCATCCTATATAATAAAAGGCTAGTATGCAAATTGTCCCCTTGGGAATACAACCTACCTGAGTTAGACTGCTAGCTATGACATGCACTGACCACCAGGGGGCGGTGCAGAACAAAGGAAGGCCCTGGCTGGCAGCCGGAAGGCCCCGATTGGCCCTGATCGCTGGCCAGGCCTGAGGACCCTACCCATGCATGACTTTCGTGCACTGGGCCTCTAGTTTGATCATAACAGTGGAAAATACACATTCAAGTGCCTATAGCACTTCCGATCGCTCCTGTGTTTTTATCAGGGCTCCTTGGAACACGAAGAGAGCAAGATTTTGCGTGTCCAGCTAGAGCTGAGCCAGGTAAGATCCGAGCTTGACCGCAAAGTCACGGAGAAGGATGAAGAAATCGAGCAGCTAAAGAGAAACAGCCAGCGGGCGGCAGAGGCCATGCAGACCATGCTGGATGCGGAGATCCAGAGCCGGAACGACGCCCTACGGCTAAAGAAGAAGATGGAGGGAGACCTCAATGAGATGGAGATCCAGCTGGGACACTCCAACCGCCAGCTGGCGGAGACCCAGAAGCACCTGCGCACAGTCCAGGGCCAGCTCAAGGTGACCGTGGGGCCTTTGGGGGAGGGGGGTGGCTGGGCCCTCGGCCTGTGGACTCCGGCCTCACCCCTGCTTCCCCCTGCAGGACTCCCAGCTGCAGCTGGATGACGCCCTGAGGAGCAATGAGGACCTCAAGGAGCAGCTGGCCATCACGGAGCGCAGGAGCGGCCTGCTGCTGGAGGAGCTGGAGGAGATGAAGGCAGCCCTGGAGCAGACGGAGCGGGCCCGCAGGCTGTCGGAGCAGGAGCTGCTGGACGCCAGCGACCGGGTGCAGCTGCTGCACTCCCAGGTGCAGCCGGGGTCCCTCCACGGGGCCCTTTCCTCCTCTGAGCATAGACGGTCATGTGTGTTGTGGGAAGTCAGAGCAAGGAAGGGTGAACGACTGCATGAAGGGGCTGGAGAAGGCCTCACGGTAGAAGCCATAATCTTAGAAAGTCAGGATTGTCGTTCAAAGTACTTATTTTTGTCATTTTTATGAAAAGTTTTTAAAAGTTCCTTTTTATAAACAAATAGAGAATGCAAGCAAAGGAACAGAAGAAAAGTGCTAACCATATTGTTAACATTTTAAGACTTTTCATGCTAAGCCCTGTTTATGTCCATAAATATTATATTTTTTGTAAAAATGGGATCAAACATTTTGCAACTTATTTTCATTTAGCAATGTGTCATGGACATGTGTCTACATCTTTAGAGATTTTTCTATTACTGTTTTTAATGGCAGAAAGATAGTCCATTTTAGTTGTGTATTATGGCATTTTTATCTAACTAATTCTCTATGATTAGATGTTTTATATCATTCCCCCCCAAAAAATTACTATTAGAAAGACTGCTATGATGAACTTCTTTATAATCAAGTTTTCACATATATCCATTATTATTATTTTCCTAATATTCCTAGAAATAAATAAATTCCTAGAAGTAAAACTTCACGATCCAAACAGTAAAGACATTTTTAATATACTGTAAACTGATCTTTAATTAAGTCTCAATTTTTATTACCCATTGGGAGCTCCTTCCTATAAATTCTCAAAGACCTTAGCTATTATTTTTAAAACTTGACCAATTTTATTGTTGAAAATATTTCTTTTTAAAAAATTCTTATTTCTTTCATTACTGAGGCAGAATATTTCATCATATTTTTTGCCACTTGGATTTCTTCTGTTGTGTCTTACCTATTTGTGCTTCTTGCCCTTTTTGCTTATCGATTTGTTTTACGTTAAGACAGGGAATATTTTTCAGTAATAATCATTGCAAATGTATTCCAGTTGGTCCTCACTTTTGCAATTCCATTTATGGTATATTTTGATCATTAGAACTATTTTTCATTTTATGTCACTATGTCAACAAATCATTTCCTTCTTCTAACACCTTTTTGAATAATCTCTTCTTCCCCAAATATTTGAAAGTCCATTTTTATCATTTATTCAATTATTTCACATGCAAGTCTTGGGTCTGTCCTGGGACTTTCTGTTTGGTCAAGACCAAAACAGTGTCTCGCACACCCCGTGTGACAATGAGGAACGGAACCTGACCATGGTTTACACCCTTCCCCACCAAGCCCTCTCCCTCCCAACTGTTTGACGTGTCCAAGGATAACCTACCCTTCTGGTATCTGATTTTCCTTGTAGAACACAAGCCTGATAAACATCAAGAAGAAACTGGAAGCTGACATAGCCCAGTGCCAGGCAGAGGTGGAGAACTCTATCCAGGAATCCAGAAACGCAGAGGAGAAGGCCAAGAAAGCCATCACGGATGTGAGCGCCCTTCTTTCTCTTCAGAGACGCCCTTGGGAGAGAGGGAAGGGGCTTCTAAGCCCGGGCGTGACACGCAGGTTCCATCTCCTTAAGACCTAGGTCCGTCAGGGGTGGCTCCCTGAAGAGATGGCCTAGCAAAGTGGGGGAGGGGAGTGCAACGCACACTCCGTGGCGGCTGAGGGAGGGAGGCACGCATCAGCACACACAGCACCAACCTTAGCATCTTGCGGTGCTCCGGGCAGGGGTGGGCTGGGTGGAGGGCCCACGGATGTTTTCTGTGAACTTACCCAGGCGGCCATGATGGCCGAGGAGCTGAAGAAGGAGCAGGACACCAGCGCCCACCTGGAGCGGATGAAGAAGAACCTGGAGCAGACGGTGAAGGACCTGCAGCACCGTCTGGATGAGGCTGAGCAGCTGGCCCTGAAGGGCGGGAAGAAGCAGATCCAGAAGCTGGAGAACCGGGTAGCTGGCCCGAGGGGACTCCCCCCAGAGTGATGCCCAGCTCCCGGGCAGAACCCCCGTCTGGAAACGTGGGTGGTGGGAGGGTGGCCACTGGCTGAGCCGACTGCAGCCGTAGCTTGAGGACCTCTTGCAAAACTGCCTGTGAGCCATGCATCCCACCGGTTTCCTCTCCGCCGATCCCTGCACCCCAACTCACGCAAATCCACTGCGGACTGCTTCTGCCTCCATAACTGCAGGGCGGTGACATTTGTAAATGTTCACATTCTGGTTTTATAGCGTTTCAGACCCACACAAATGGGGTGAGATACAGTTTACAATTTAAAAAGTACACGTTTTAGTGGGATTTAAGTTTTGGACCAACCTCCACTCTGATAAATAGTGGCCCATCCTGTGTAAAACCTGGAGTCTCCCTCCGTCTCCCACTCCTGGATCACCCCCTCCCCTGACTCCCCCATCTCTGAAGGCATCTGGGGCATCCCTGGGAGGGCGGTTGGCGCCTCCTGCGGCCGGTGCACCGCGTCAGTCCCCACACAGGGCAGCCCTGCGCTCTGCCTTCTGGGAGTATACTTTGTGGTTGTTTAGTTTCTTGGCTGATCGGCCCCTTTGTTGCTTGCTTCCCTTTAGGCCTGTGATGGTTTATTTAATTTGTTCTTAAAATGGGCTCCACTACCAGTTAATATTTTGAAGAAGGGTTGTGAGGAGGAGGTTGTCAGATGCCTCTTGTCCCCGGGAGAAAGGAAATGAGAGAGTGGGAGGGGAAGAGGAGGAGGAGGCGACCGAGAGAAGGAGACCACTTATCCCAGCAGGAGAGACCCAAATACAGTCATTCTCCCGGCCAGCTTCCCCCGGAGGTGGTCCCAGCACGGGCGCACTTGAAATGTGAAAGGGTTTTTTTGGCTGGGAACGACACAGCATGAGCAGCGAAAGTCAACACCGGGGAAGCTGGGGCTTCCAAAAAATATCTTTCCATGTTGTTTTTAATTATTTCCAGTCCTATTCTATTAACACAAGCTCAGGCCTGCCCTTCTCGTGGCTCCTCCCTCGAGGGAGGAACTCGATCCCTTGCCACCCTCTGATTCTGTGATTCCTGGGTTGGCAGGGTCCCTCAGCCAGCCTCCACCCTCCACCCTCCCTCACCCCGCAGGATGAGGAACCTTAAAAATCCTCCCATTGCCAGCTGCCCAGTTACCTTGGTTTCATAAACCTTACAGAGGCCTGGAGGGCTCGCCCTGGGGAAAGAAAGTTTTGTAGAACCTGAAGGAAGACAGCTCCCAGGACCCACAGGGTATGGGAGGGGGTGGGATCCTGTTTGGAGCGGTGGCCAGAGGTGGCCTTTTCCACTGGTAGTTTACAAAGCTGACCTGGGGAGTCTGCAAGCCCAGAGCCGCCCCTGTGTGTGGCAGCGGGATCCCCAATGGCTGGCCGCCACCCCACGCCCCACTTCTGGGTTCTCTCTGATCATGGAGTTGGGGCCACAGTTGGTGACCTGAGTTCTCGACGGCTGTCCTCTGCCGTCAAGACTTCAGGAAAGGAGGGCGCAGCTATGAAATTAACACCACCCGTGTAGTGCCATATCCTCTAAAAAGTACTTCCACGCCTTTTGTGTAATCTGATCCCCACACTGGAGGTAGCCCGGGCAGGAATGACCATCTCCACCCCAAGTACACAAAACCTCATTCCCAGTGCGGAGCTGCCTTGCTTTGGCTCACTCAGCGGACCCGAACTTGAGCCCCTGGACTGCTCCTGGCTCTGGTTCTCGCCGGGACCCCGCTGCCTCGCTCGGTCAGGAGCCGGGCCACCTGGAGCAGCCATGCAGCCTTCCCTGAGCCTGCGGGGCAAGTCAGGCTGAGGCACAGCTCTCGCCGGGCTGCGTGGCGCCCGAGGAAGCGGCTTCCTTGCAAAGCCGGACCCGGCAGCTGAGCTGTGTGCACCTGAGGCTGCCCCTGCCCACAGAAGGTGCCTCGTTCTCATTTGCACAAAGCCCGCCGTGTGCACGAGTGCTGGCCTCGTGAATACACGTGGCTTCTGATCCTCCAAGGAGACCCTGAGATCACCCTGCAGGACAGGCACCCGGGTCCGAGAGAGCCTGGCGGTCTGGCCTGAATCCACGTTTTCTTTCCCAGGTGAGGGAGCTGGAAAACGAGCTGGATGCTGAGCAGAAGAGGGGAGCCGAAGCTCTGAAGGGCACACACAAATACGAGCGAAAAGTCAAGGAGATGACTTACCAGGTAGAGGCTGGAACCTGGGTGAGTGCTCGGACCGGAGGCGGGGGTGGCCGAGCCTGGAAGGATGCTCTGTTCGCAGGCCGAGGAGGACCGCAAGAATATTCTGAGGCTCCAGGACCTGGTGGACAAGCTGCAGGCCAAAGTGAAGGCGTACAAGAGGCAGGCCGAGGAGGCCGTAAGTGGGGGAGCTCTCGGGGGCCCACGCCGGTCTGAGTGTCCCCCAGCCTTGCTGGGAGTGTGTTCCCGTTTCCTACAGTCCACAGAGCTCAGGCGGTTTTTCACAGGCCATAAAGCAAGAACACCTGTACCCTCCCTCCCCCGGTCCATGTAACACATCCTGCCCACCTCCTCCTCTGTGCCCTTGCCTCACCCCATGTGACCAGCTTCCCCCATCCCTTCGCTGGGCCTCGCCCAGTTCACACTATCCCACCCACCCCAGAGCGTCTTAGCCCACCTGCTGGCCTCTCTTCACCCTGACTCCCTAACCACCTCAGCCCACCCCACCAGCCCTCCTGCCCCTGTGACCTGACCTTAGACACTTCATCCCCCTCCCCTCCCTGGCCCCCATCCTCCACACCACCACTCCTGCTCTCCCTGAGGTCCCCCCACCTCCTCCTTCCTGGCCCTCCCTGATGCCCATCTCCCCAGTCCTTCCTTTTTGATCTGCCCTCGATCAAACAGGGAAGAAATGAAATGGGCTGAAACCGGCATTTCCCAAAGTATCTCCTGGGGACATTGGGTCTGAGGGGTGTCAACAGCAGGAAGCTGGGGCTGGAAAGGGGAGGGGGGTATTTTCTTTTATAGAAAAGAAATCGATTGAAAATGCTGGGTTTAAAAACATTGAACTGGTTGCTTTACTTCAAGGATTTCTCGGATTTTGTAGGGAATATGTAATTGGCTCTGCAAAGTGGAAGAGGCATTCTAGAATGTAGCATTTCCCACCCTTCATGGGCCTGGGCACCTTGTTCGTATATGCAGAGCTTCCCACAGGACCCGTGTTCAGAGGAACAAAACGGGGGGGACCCTGCCCTCGATAAACACCTGAACATGTGGCTTCTCTCCTTGTCCTTTCTCTTCCCTGCCCAGGGGGCTGGTTGGTTCTATCTTGACATGAAAGGGACAGATCTGCGCTGGTTACATAGCAGGGAGACGCGTGCTCCTCGCATTAGAACAGTGGCAGCGGGACTGGCCAGCCTGGAGGGGCCCAGAAGGCCACCTTTGTCAGGAACCCTTGGCTAATGCTGAAATAGACCCAGACAAGGGCCTGGCCATAGGCAGATGATGCTGGGAGCAGGAACAGGGCAATGGGACTTGGGCCATTGGTCTCTGACACCTCCAGGTGCCAGGGAAGGACTCTGGACTTGGGTCTCTTTCAAAAAGCTGCTGTGGGAGAGACGGCATAGAAAAGGGGTGCAGGGACACAGGGGTGCAGGGTGCATCCTCACCCCTGGATTGCTCAGCTTTCTCTCCCCTGGCATCAGTGAAGCTGGGACCCAAGCTGTCCTGGTTCCCCAGATCCCCAGAGGCCTGCAGGGACTGGGGGCCTCAGAGCCAGAGTAAGGGGCTGCCTTGGCCTCCCACCCGTCTGTCTTCTCAGGAGGAGCAGGCCAACACGCAGCTGTCCAGATGCCGGAGGGCCCAGCACGAGCTGGAGGAGGCCGAGGAGCGGGCAGACATCGCCGAGTCCCAGGTCAACAAACTGAGGGCCAAGAGCCGAGATGTTGGGGGCCAGGTGAGAGCAGACTTCTTCCCTAGACGTGCTGGGCCCCAGGAAGGGTTCAGAGGGTATCTGTGGGTGCCTCTTCCCTGTGCTGGTCGTTGGCTCACAGATGTCGCTACTTTAGCCAGAACCCATGGTTCTAGGCTCCAGGAGAAAAGCAAGGGACCAGGGGCCACACATCTTATCCCTCCCATCCCTCCCTGTGGCCACAGGCCCTGCTTTCCAGGGGGCGGACTCCTTCCCCGGGGCTTGAGGGCCTTGCTTTGGTCATGCATCCGTAATATTTGTCTGAGCTTCCAGCCCTTGCAGCCGCCCCACTTGCAGACGACACTCAGCCTCGCCTTGGGTTTGACTCATATCCTGTGTACGATTCTTTTCTCCCACAGAAGATGGAAGAATGAGGCCCTCCTGATGCCTGTTGCCATGGGCACCTCCAGGCGAGTGGAGGGAAGATATTGTGAGAAATAAATTCTCCCAACCACTCAGACACTCGGCTCCTCTGTGTGTATTACCGCGGCCCGTGGCTCTCCCGTGGGCTGCCTTTTAGATCCTCGCCTGATCTCTCCTTCATATAAAGACAGTAAGGAATGTGAAAGGGGAGGCTCCTTGCCCCGAGCAGAAAGGGGAAGTCCAGCCCATTGCCAGATAAATCACTGGCCTCCATAGCATCTCAAAATAAAGACCCTTTCCGGTAACTATAGCACATGTTCTTCCTGGGACTCATGATTCTTTCCAATTCAGTCCCCCATTTCTCCCTAAATTTACAGACAGGGAAACTGGGCCAGGATGGACGTAGTCCTCTGACTGTAGTTGTTCAGGGCAGGGTGGAGCGTAGGCCCAAAGATCAGAGACTCTACCCAGGGCTCTTTCCTCCAAGCAAGTCTGCTTCTCGTCCCATCCCTCCTGGGACCACGTTACCCGCCTCTCAGACCCACCCACAGCTCCCAGGCAGCGGAGAGGTAGTAGGTGCTCTCAAATGCTCAACTGGACAGGGGCCTGTCTTGCAAACTTTGCTCCTTCCTCTGGCTGGGGTCACTCCTCTCGACCTGGCTGGATCCCCCTCACGATGCTCGGGGCCCCCGGTGAAGGGAGCAGGTGGGCCCCAGGAGCCACTAACTTTCAGACTCAGGCCTGAGGCTGGGACCAGGCACCTATGAAGGAGCTACTGCTAGTTTTAGGGCTCACTCCCAGGCCCAGGGATCCCACGGATTCTGATTATGCTGCTTTGCTTACCCTGAAGGAGCGGGATTAGGAGCCAGCACTACATTTGAGTCCCAGCCCGACCACTTCATGCCTGTAGCTGTGTGGCCTGGGGTTGGTTACACGTGTTCTCTGAGCCTGACGTGCCTCCCAGTGTGGTCAGAGCACGGGCTGTGGGTTCCAGCAAACCTGGATGGAATGCTGATGCTGTCACATACGACTGTGTGGCCTAGGGCAAGTTAGTCTCTTCCTTGAGCCCCAATGTGCTGATGGTGTGAGGCAGAGGTCATAGAAATCGCAGCTGCACTGGGACACTGGCTGGGCGGCAGGGGGCAGGGCTTCTTTTAGAGGCAACAAAAATGTTTCACAATGGATTGCTTGATGGTTGTATAACTGTGAATTGTGTCTCACTAAAGCCATTAACTGATAGTAAGTATTGGGTTACTGTGTCCCAGGCAATGAGACTAGCAGCCTCCAATGTCTTAGACTAATCCTTCTAGAACCTCCTTTCCATCTCATCCCCAGCCCACCCCTGCCTGACTTTGACACAGCAGGGCTGGGAGCTGAGGGCTGGCAGCAGGGTGCTAACAGGAAATGATTCTGAGGTCAGGTGACCTCAGATGTCTGGCATCACCATTATCACTATCATCAGCATCCTCACTATTGTCATCATCATCATCATCATCATCATCATCACTGTCACTGCTATCACTTTCATCATTTCCATCCTTACCACCGCCACCACTGTCATCACCATGGTCACCACCATCATCGTCATTGCTGAATATTAGGAATGAAAGAGTCTATTAACAATCATCTCTTTATTCTCCTCAATTTTACAGGCAAGGAAACAGGCCATTCTCAAAGTCCGGGTACCAGTCCCTAGGTCAGCCCTCCTGCCACCTCACCACATCGCCCTCCCAATAAGAGCAATGATACCATATCATATACACGGATCGATTTTGTGTGATGCTAAGTGTTCAAATGCCCATTTTCTCTGTTCCAGTCTCCCAACAAGCCCATCAGCAGTGTGGCGGTATCAACACCTTCATTTTCTAGAGGCGTTGCAGACCGGGTAGGGTGCCCAGTGTTGAGCAGGAAAAGAGAGGCCAGCTCTTCAGACTCACACACAGGCAGAGTCTCTGGAGGGAGGGTTTTCCTGTGTGTGATGATGCTGTGGTGGTAAGAGCCCTGGGTGCCAACCCCTGAGTCCCAGCCCTGGCCCACCACTCACTATCTTTGTGATTTGGGGCCAATTCCTTCATGACTTAAGGGTCAGCTTCCTCACGTGTAAAATGGGTATAACAATGGACTCCACAGGGTTGTTTTGAGAGGTAAATAAGAATATTCAAGAAGTGCCCTTAGTCTAGAGCAGGGGTGGGCAAACTTTTTGACTCGAGGGCCACAATGGGTTCTTAAACTGGACCGGAGGGCCGGAACAAAAGCATGGATGGAGTGTTTGTGTGAACTAATATAAATTCAAAGTAAACATCATTACATAAAAGGGTACGGTCTTTTTTTTTTTTAGTTTTATTCATTTCAAACGGGCCAGATTCGGCCCGCAGGCCGTAGTTTGCCCACGGCTGGTCTAGAGCCCGGCCTACAGTTAGCACTGGTAACCTGTTATCATGATGGGGTAGGGGAGACATGCCTGGGACACAGTGGAGTGTAAGACAGGGTCCAGATGGACATCAGTCTGCGGCTTGGGCTGTGTCTCTCAGGAGCTTCCTCTGGTTTGAGGAGTTAATACTCCATGCAGTTGGAGGTCATCAACCAAAATTCCTATGGTGTCCCTCCTCCCTGGCACCCAACAAAAGCAGGTCTAACTTCCATCTGCTCAAGTACTCCCCCCCTTCACCCGGGGCTCCCCAGGAGGAAGCCACCCCCAAGTGTCTCTGCACTTACTTGGCCTTCACACCCCAGCTCCCAGCCCCCAGACCTCTGAGTTACAAGAGAAAGAACATTTCTACATCCTTCATAGTACATAACAGTGTCTTATGCGATAGAACAGCGGTTCTCAACCTGTGGGTCGCGACCCCTTTGGGGGTCAAACGACCTTTTCATAGGGGTCGCCTAAGACCATCGGAAAACACATATATAATTCCATATTGTTTTTGTGATTAATCACTGTGCTTTAATTATGTTCAATTTGTAACAATGAAATTGGGGGTCACCACAACATGAGGAGCTGTACTAAAGGGTCATGGCACCAGGAAGGTTGAGAACCACTGCTATAGAAGAATCCCAATTATTGAATGGAGAGATGAATGAATGAATGAGTTAATGAATGAATGAATGAGACACTTTCCTACCTAGGCGCCAAGTAAGCCCTGGAAATGATAAAATAAAGATTTTATTTTATTTTATTTTTATTTATTTTTTTTTTAGTTGGAGAAAATGCAGGACAAAATCAGGGCTTGTCATTAGAGCACAGTATTGTACTCAGAGAAGAAAAATAAAGATTTTAAAACTTTTCTGAGAACTGGAAGAAAGAGGAGGGTATGAACACGGGGTTCCTATGCTGAGTGTTCTTTCTCAGCACCCCCATGGCAACCGGAAACCAAATTCAGGCCCTGGGTCTTGGGCTGGGTACCCCTGGGGTGTTTGAGGAAGAGACTTCACAAAGATGGGGGCAGGTGGAGGGGAGTCACAGGGGCACAGCAGCACTCCAGGTCTGCTGAAGAGGGAAGGAGAGGGGACTTGCACATGGTGAGACAGTGCACAGGAGGAAAGATTGGGCTTCTGTCTTGGCACATCCTACTTTCCAGGAGACCTGGGTAAGTCAGAGAGTGTCTCTCAGCCTAGGCATGAGCTGAAAGCCCAGCACTTCCTACCTGCACGATGGTGGTGTTGAAAGATCCCTATGGGATACTGGGCAGGTTTCCTCCACTACATAGCACTACCCAAATCGGAGAGGGCATTGTGGCTGTCTTACTAACAACAGAGATAATAATAATGATGCTGTTGTTGTTGTTACTATAATTATTATCATTATTATTCAGCAGTGAGGCCTAGCCACCAAACCTGGACTCTGAACCCTGGGCCTTGGAGAGCAACGCCTACCCTGGCCTACCGGCCCCTTCAAAACAGAGCTTTGCTGCCACCCCCTGGCTGTGGAAAGACAGGCTTCATTATGCAAAGGACCTTGAGAGGACGCTCCTAAAGCCTTGACATTAGACAGAGGTCTTCCTGGAAATCATGGTCACCTGGCCAAGACCCCTGGTCTGGCAGATGAGAGCACTCAGATTAGTGATAAGGTCGGGTAACCCCTCAGGATATAGTTGGAAGGAGACACCCAGGTCTCCCAAGCTCCCAGGCTCCCCAACCAAGTTTCCATAGAAGAGGACTCCGAAGAATCTCAGATGGAGGCTAGGGCTGGCTGGGCAGTGGACGGTGAAACCGTGCCCAGGTTCTGCTCCCCAGCCCTCCTTTTCCTGCCCTGGGAACTTCTAGCAGGTGGGACAAGAAGGCAGTGCACCTCCATAGACGCCCCTGCCCCCAGCAGGGCAGGTGACCAGGCCTGAATGTTTCTGGGGGGAAGGCGGTCCATGGCAGTTCCAGGAGGCCCAAGACAAAGGATCAGGGTGTCCGCTCCCCGGCGAGGTACCCAAGCTACCTGTGCCATTGGACCCTGCAGACCGCATCTACCTTTTCCAGTGGCCCAGGACTGGCACAACAGGCTTCCTTGCCCTCTGGCTTTTTGGGTGAGTCCAGCCAATGGGGAGCTGGGATAGAAGAAGCAGAAGGAAGGAGAGGGAGGTCAAGGGTGTTTATCTCCCGAGTCCCTCCTGCAGTCAAAGGTCCCATTTCCTGTCAAGTGTCCCACTCCCCCAGCCCTCTCTCTCCATCTCAGTAACTGGCCCCCTCACCCCTGCTTGCACCTCAGGCCTAGGGAAGGTAACAGAGTGAGCCCCGAGCTATTGTGTCCCTGTGGCTCCCCTCCACCTGCCCCCATCTTTGTAAGGTCTCTTCCTCCAACACCCCTCGCATGCTGCTGATCTGGGTGCGCCATCTATTTCCTGCTGGAGCCTGACTTCTGCAGGACCCCTGCCCGGCACAGCTAGCTCACTCTCCATGCCTCGTTCTGTGGAGCAGGTCCAGCTGACCATGCAACGTAGGCGTATTCCCGCCCTGCAGCCCGGGGACATCTCTGGTCATGAATCGCAGTCAAGTTAACAACACATGCAGTCTCACTGCGCGTTTCAGACTGGCACAGGCCCTCACCAAAATCAAGCTTTTAGGGCTGCTCCCAGGCCCCCGACTTTGTTGAAACAGCTCTCGAGCCCACGAACAAGCAGCCGTTTCCTCTGGGAGCTGAGCGGCACCATGGTGCCCTGGAACCAGCTCCACCCAGCCCAGAGGAGCCAAAGCATTTTTAAGGAATTTTGTGAGTCAGTTTTTATTAAGGGCTAAATCACATAAACTTACAATGAGATAAATTATATGAAACACAAAGGTAATAAAAATTCAAAACTCATAAGTCCCGAATTATGTACTGCATTTGATCATCATCTATGCTCCGGAGGATAGTTACGACGAGTACGCCTGGTGGGGGAAATGCCACCGCGGGTGTGCCACTCTCGCCGCGTCCCCTCTCCGCACTCACTGATGTCATGGCGGTAGCTTGCAACAGGCCAGGGTGGAAACTTCACATCACAGAAGCTGGCAAACACCACGAAACCGGGCTTTTTATTTGTTTGCTTGTTAAACATTCACCAGCACGTCCCTAAATGGAGCCAATGAAGTCCAAATAAAAACAAACCTGCGATTCTGCATGTAGAGATATTGGAGCATGCAGGGCTGAGCCCACCCCCACTCCCCACCATCCCACCAGATGGCTTATTCCAGGCAGTGCGCTGAGAGGGCTGCTGGGGCTGGGTGTGCATCCTTGGGAGTGCGGGCAAGTGGGGGGACCGAGCAAAGGGAAGGAAGGTGCCCTCTAAGTCCCCCCACAGCTGTGCCCTGCTCAGAGGAACTCATTAGCTGTAGCAGAAAGCGAGCTGCCACCCTCTAGGCGTGAGAGACAATTTGTGGGTTCACCCAAGTGAAAATCTGAGGGCAGTCCATCTTCAGGCTGCGTGGATCCGCAGATATGTGGTTTGATCTACATTTTCAGATGATTTCTTTTTCTCTCTTTCTTTCCTCTCAGTTCTACTTTCCTTTAAATAAATTCATTCCCAGGAAGCTGCCCCCCTTAGAATTATGAAAGGCCAGCTCGTATCCTGTATCTTAAAGTCTGATGCTAGCAGCCTAAAGAGCTTCTCTTTCGTCCTGGCCAGCATGTTCAGTGGTTAGAGCGTCAGCCTGTGCACCAGAGGGCCTTGTGTTCGCTTCCTGGTCAAGGGCATGTATCTGGGTGGCAGGTTTGATCCCTGCCCCCAGTTGGGGAGCCTGTGGGAGGCAAACAATGGATGCATCTCTCTCACATCGATGTTTCTCTCTCTGCTCTTCCCCACACTCCTTTCTACTCTCTGAAAATTAATAGAAAAAAAATATATTCACTCCTCCAGTGAATATTTTTAAAAAAATTTTTTTTAAAGAGTAAAGAGCTCTCCTTGGAGTCCCAGCAAAAGCTCCAGTTTCTAACTGGCCCTGATGGCCCTGATGGCCAGGCCCCTGGTCAGGAGGTGGTGGGAGGTTTGGAACTTTGATAGGTCAGCTCTGAGTCATGGGGCCCAACTCCACCCAAACCCGTGAACTGAGTGTGAGGAGGGCTGTCTCCTCCTCCTCCCAGGAGGGGCAGGGCGGGTGGGGGAAGCACCAGCTGCTCCCTGCGATGCCCAGGTGCTCTGTGCTGTGGACGTGCTGTGCCCCTCACTGTGGACCTGGGCAGGCCATGCCCTCCCACAGGTCCGAGTGTGGGCAAATCCATCCAGTGTCTGGAAACCTCTGGCACAAAGTGGCTACGAACGCCGATGGCCAGTTCCTTCTCTTACAAAGGTATCCTCACTGTCTCTTTCCCACGAGACAGACAACACTGAATAAATGATTCTAAGGCATAGGATGTGTGCGGTATTTTTCTCCATGGCCTGCTGAACCAGTGGGCACTCAGACCCTGCAGAAACCCCCTGTCCTCCAGCACTCCCTAGTCCAATTCTCACACATAACATCATTTCCTCCCGTCCCTGACCCAGATTCCATGCGGGCCTCGCTGCTGACAGGAGCAGAGACTGCTGCTCAGAGGCGCTGCCTGCAGGCAGGCGTTTCCTGTCCTGACTCAGGAAGGAGAGGTCTGGGTGGGGCCAGACAAAACATCTGGACCAGATCAGGACATGGCTGGGACCTGAACCAGGGCTGGCCCACAGCGGGCTGGTGGCACTGCCGGGCCTGGCTCCCTCTGGGGAGCAAGCAGGCAAGCCACCCATCCAACAGCGACTGAGGGCCCGTGACAGGCAGGAGCAGCTCCGAGCAGGGGGAGCACAGCAGGGACATAAATAACAAGCGATAGCAGTGCCTTCCTCTCAAAGCTATTCCAGCTTCATCTCAAATGTCATCCGCTCCTCCGAGTGGTTCCGGATTCTCACCTGCCTAGCGAGTTCTCTCCAACCCTCTGCGAACACGCGCTTCCCCTCCAGGCCTTTGATTATTGTAATCATTCATTTCTCTTGGTGTTAAACTGCCAGCCTCATCCAGGGCCATCTCTTTATCATCTTGGAATCCTCTAGCACAGATGAGGCAGTCCTTGGAGGTTTCTGGAAAGCATCAAAGTTCATCACAGAATTTTGATAATGAAATAATTTCAAATAGCCAAAAATGCTTAGTAATAAAGGATTGTCTGGGTGCCTTATGGTAATAACAATGACAGCTAACATTAACTGAGCATGTCTTATGAGCTAAATGCTATTTTTAGAACTTCACATGATCATTGCAGTTAATTCTCACAAAACCGCTATGCTGTAAGGTCTTGTAGTGCCCTCATTGTACAGGTGTGGCTCAGAGAGGTTAAGAATTTGCCTACTATCACACAGCTGGTAAGCGGTGGGACCTGATCTTGCAACCGCCATGCTAGTCTAGGATTACTTGAAGGGTTTGTATACCTGGTGGGTTATGCAAACTTTAAAAGGCAAAAGCACAAACAACATTCGGCTGCATCCAGATGTGTACATTAATGTATTCACTAAAAGATGTTAAGTGGAAGAAGCTTACGTTAATATATATGTACTGATCACAGCCATGTGAAAATGCATGGATGTGCCCATGATCTGGGTAATGAAATGGAGTTTCTAATCTCTTTGAGTCTTCATTTCCCTGTGAAGCTCTGTATAATTTTTTAAAGTTACCTACCTCTGAGTTTTATGCCCCAGGGGCTGGACAACTACTCACCATTTTGACAGATGAACCGTTGCTGCGATGCTAAGGTACGAGATGGGCTCAATTCTGCTGCTTCCCAGCAAACACATCTTCCAGGGATCTTCTGAAGCAATGCCTTGGCTGGAAGCTGGCCTTGGGGAAGTGGGGTGGGCTCGGGGAAGTCCTGAGGATGGAGGAGGAGACTTTGGGGTGGTGGGGATGGGGGACCCTTGTGAAGAGTGTCACAAAAGTGTCAACTTTGTCACAAAAGCTACTTTGTCGTGGCTGGCTCAGAGACACCTCTTCGCAGCCAAGGAAGGGCCCCTCTCTGCTCTGTGCTATCCTCCCAGCCCCTCAAATGCCCAGGGTGGCCCTAAGGGGTGATGGTTACTGGGGTTGAACTGAGGTGACCTCAGACAGGGGCGGGAGTGTGTGGAGAGGAGCGGTGGGAGAGCAGGAGGCTCACCAGGGCTGTGTCCGGGCTGGACAGATGCACGTGGCACTGTCCGGCTCTGTGTGATTTCCCTCCCACAGCCCGAAGAGCTTCCCAGAAGCATGAGTGATCTGAAAATCCCCCAGGGACAGGAGCCAGCTCAGGAAATACTGAAAGAAATAGCTCCAAATGGCAGGAGGACTCGAAAGAGGTTGACAAGAGGAGAGAAGATGTGGACTGAGGTGCAGGGAATGGATAGTATGCATAAGGGCAGGCTGGATTGGGGGTTAGGAGTGTGGAAACATTGCTACCCAAAGAGCAGTCCAGGGAACTGGCCATATTTAGCCTTGAGAGGAAGCCTGGGAATGGGAACACAATTGCATCGGTTCTCAAAGTGTGGTCCGTGGAGCTCTGGAAGTCCTGAAGTCCCTTTCAGGGGTCTGCGAGGTCAAAACCATTTTCGTTATAATTCCAAGATGTCATTTCCTTTTTCACTGTGTTGACATTGGCACTGAGGGTATACAAGCGGTGGTAAATGATTGCTGCCTTCGCCCAGACCAAGGGAGTAGCACCAAAGTGTGCTAGCCATCATCTGTTCCTCCCTGCCAGGTACTCTCAAAAAACCACAAAACCCACTTTTACTTAAGTATACTCTTAATGGAGCAACACAAATAATTAATTTCATTAAACCACGACCCTTGAATACATTTAAAAAACTATTCTGTGTGATGAAATGGGAAGAATACAAAAGCGCTTCTGCAAACCGAAGCAGAATGATTATCTTGAGGGGAAACACCTGTGCAATTGAGTTACCAGCTGCCCTAGCCACCTGTTCGTGAAACATCACCTTCACTTCAAGTGCGAGGCTGGATTTTACAAACCCTGGGTGTACGTCAGACAATGCTTGGAAGTGGATGAAGTATGTTTATCACAAGGAAAAAACAGACAAGTGATATTTGACAAAAAACAGAATATTTGTGGTCAATGATAAAATTTGAGCTTTCCAATAAAAAATTAGAATTTTTGAAAACTTGAGCTTGATAGCTTTCCAATACTGAAAGACATTTCTGAGGAGAAGGGCATGGTATTCATAAACATGCTTTTACATTGTACTGTCTAACAAAATGCGCTAACATTTGGAATGTCTGCATAACTCAGTGAACCAATGTTTCTCCAGTGGCCAATGCCCGATGTTAAAGAATCATCCATGAATAAAAGATCCATTCAAAGTGCAAGACAGCCCAGCAGCGTGGCTCACTGGTTGAGCGTTGACCTGTGAACCAAGAGGTCATGGTTCGATTCCAAGCCAGGGCACATGCTTGGTCCCCAGTGTGGGGCGTGTAGGAGGCAATCGATCCATGATTCTCTCTCGTTGATGTTTCTATCTCTCTCCTCCTCTTCCTTACTCTCTGAAATCAATAAAAATATATTTAAAAAAAACAAAACAAAACATGCAAGACAGACCAATGGACTCTAACGTAGCAGAGTATGAAAAGTTGATGACATAGTTTTAGCTTTCACATTGCACCTAACTTTTAGGAAATTACCAATTGTCAAATTTTGGTGAACAATCAAAAGGAATATCCACAATTATTTGAGAAATCTATTAAAATATTCCCTCTTTTATAACCGCATATAATTAGAATTTTCTTTATATACTTTAGCAAAAAAAAATAATTTTATTTTAAGCTTATTGCAGTGGATTTACTACAGAAGCAGACAGGAGAATCAATTCAAAAATTAAAGGGATTTGCAAAATTTAAAACAATGCCACTCTTCTCATTAATTTTGTTCGATTCTGGAGAATACAGTATGTTCATTTCAGTGGATTAGTTGTTATTTTTTAAAAATACATGAAACATTTTCAAGTTTTCGGTTTTATTTTCTAGTTGGCAAATATCAGTCGGCAGGCTCTGCAGGGACTAAAGGCCTTTGGGGTCCTCGATCTCTTTTTAAAGCATAAGGGGATCTGGAGAACAAAGCTTTTGAGGATCACGAACATGGACTTTCAACCTTGCAGGGCTCAGCTGCTGCGGCTTCCACTCCTGGCCCAGCACCACCTCAGCCTGCCCAGAGCGGCAGGCATCCCGGGGCCCCGTTTAGGGAAAGGGAAAAGGAAACCTTTCTTCACTTCCTTTCCTGGAATCTGCCCGGACCGGCCTCCCTTCAGAGTGCCACACCCTGTCCTCCCCAACAAATGGCTGTGGAGGCTTTCCCATCACGGAAAATGCTGAAAATGCCTCTGCCAGCCAGTCGGGGGGGGGGGGGGGAGGGGGGGGCAGGGTTAGAGACCAGGACCACTGCTTGTGGTGCACACCTCTGCGCTGATTCTCCTTCCCGAGATCCTCTCATGAATAGCTTTGGGGTGGACATGAATGTAGCCACTGAACTGGGTGGTTCTGCAGTCCTCCACCTCCTCCTACCCTGAGAAAACAACCACGCAGCCCACAGCTTACAAAAATGACCTTTCCCCTCAGCTTAGGGAGAGACTGGCGTAAGTCACCGTGGTCTGTCTCCTGCTTCCAGCATATGGAGCCCAGAGAGAAGGTGTCAGGTGCGCTCTGCTCCTCACAGTGAAGGGGTGGTATGTCGGGGGGCGGGGGGGGGTGGGGCACCGAAGCTCTGGAAAGTAGTGTGGGAGGGAAACATGTCTCAGACACCAAGCCAGGACCCCACACTTCGCTGTAGAGGCTCAAGGGACTGAAACGTTTAAGGAAGAAAGAATTCCAAGCTTACCCAAACTCTTCCAGAGAACAAACAACAAATAAGAAGGTATATCCCCTCCCCAGCTCATTTTGTAAGGCCAGGGTAACCTTTAATATAGAAAATAAATTATAGGTCAATCTCAACTATGAATGTGGACATAAATGCAAGATATTCTACAAAATATGTTAGGAAATGAGTCTATCAATCTACGGTATAAGAAGGATAATATATCCTGGATAAGGTTGGGTTCGTTCCAGGATTGTAAAATTGATTTACCATTAGAAAATCAATACTCTGCATAAACAGATTAAAGGAGAAAGGTCATATGATCACCTCCGTTCAATGAGTACAGAAAAAAGTGTTTGATAAAATTCAGTACCCTTTCCCCACTTAAAAAAAATGTTCCTTCTTAAACTAGGAATAAAAGGGAATTTCCATGACCTGATAAAAAGTCTCTGCAAAAGGGTTTACAAAAGCAGACTTCATGTTGAAATCTTTTCCTTGGAGATTGGAACTAAGACATGCACACCCACCATCATTATTTCTATTCATCAGAGTCCTACTTCATATACTGTAGCAAGGGAAAAATGAAAACACAAGGATTGGGGAGGAGGAGGCAAACTTCCATTATTTACTGGTTGTATACATACAATTTTCCAAGGAATAAACATATAAATATTAGAATTGATAGGGGGGCTTAGCAAGGCAGTGATTGTCAAAAATCAAAATACACTAAATGCAATGGGGTACCCTTGAGTGTACCCTGGGGGGGAGGGGGAAGGCACTGCTGGAAAAATGAGTGATGTCCAACTAAAATCTGGAGTTTATTTATCAATAATGTATCCATGTTGATTTCTTAGTTTTGATAGAAAATGTTAGCATTAAGGAAACCTGGGTGAGGGGACCTTCTGTATTATCTTCCCAGCTTTTTTTGTAAAGCTAAAATTAACCCAAACTAAAAAGTCTGTTTTTAAATTTTTTAAAATCAAAATACTAAACCCAATTGTGTGTGCATCGAACAGGTAGAAACTGATTTTTTAAATTATACTACTTATAATTGAATATAAAAAAATCAAATTTTACCAGCTGGCATGGCTCAGTGGTTGAGCATCAACTGACCTATTAACCAAGAGGTCATGGTTTGATTCCAGGTCAGGCACATGCCCGGGGTTGTGAGCTTGATCCCCAGTAGGGGGCATGCAGGAGGCAGCTGATTAATAATTCTTTCTTATCATTAATGCTTCTATCTCTCCCTCTCTGAAATCAATAAAAATGTATTTAATAAATAAAGAAATAATCAAGTTTCTAACAGCAAATAAAACAAAACACATATAAGAGAAAATAAAAAAAAACTTATCATTAGAGCTATTTAAGAAGACCTAAAACAAAGATATAGCATATTTATTGATCATAATACCCAATAGTATAA
Source organism: Myotis nattereri (assembly GCF_964212035.1). Classification (NCBI taxonomy): domain Eukaryota; kingdom Metazoa; phylum Chordata; class Mammalia; order Chiroptera; family Vespertilionidae; genus Myotis; species Myotis nattereri. The sequence goes on from NC_138091.1 coordinate 14,775,187, forward strand.
AGGTATCAATTCCTCCCAAATTGATTTATAGATTCAGCACAGTCCAAGTTAAAAACTTCTACAGCCTTTTAAACTTTTTCCTTACAAGAATAACTAAGGCATTTTTGGAGAAGAACATGGTGGAAATATTTGTTATCCCAAAAAGAGACTCATGGGGATACTAGGAAGAGTATGTTTTTTAAAAAGAAGCCGTTTACTTTTAAAAAACAATATGCTACAGGAAATAATGGATACTTATTAAGTGCTTACATGTGCCAGGCACTGGTTCTAACTCTTTCTATCCTGTATTACTAGCATACCCATTCAGTCCTCTCAACATTTCAAAGAGGTAGCTACCTTTATTGCCCAGTTTAACATCTTTAGAGCAGCAGGCAAAGCCAAGGATTATCAATGAGTACAAGGCCAAAGCACATAGAGGAATCCCTGGTCCCCAGAGGATTCCGGCTGCCAACATAATCCAGAGAAATTTAGATGCATGCTGGCTCCCCATGTGAGCTCACCTGCTCTACAAACGTTATCTCCTGAGGTGAGCCCAAGGGAATGCTTGTTTCATGCTAAAATCAGCCTCTCGCACTGGCCAAGTTCAAGAAATGTTAGGAAGAGTGCTGGCGGGTGGAGGGGATGGGGGTGCAAAACTTCCCAGGTCATTAGGATTCCTACTGGTGCCAAGAACAAATTGGGAATTCCCAGAATATTTCCTTTTGTTTTTTCCTCTTTAGCATCCTTGCCCTTCACCAGACCCCTGGCATCTAACAAAAGGTGCCAAAATAAAGTTTTGGAATGTTATGCAAATCAACCTCCCCCACCATCTCCCCCTCCGCCCCCTCCCCTGTGGGACCAGGGCAGAGCTAAGCAGTGAGTGGGGAAGAGGAGGCTGCCCTGATGGGCAGAGCCCATAGTTAGCATGTCAAGGTCATGGCGACAGGGGCTTGGGAAGCTGCAGTGTCTCCTCATAATGAAGTGCAACCTGGGGGCAGGAGCAGCTTCCGCACAGACCCCCGGGCTGTTAGAATTCAGGAGAGGAGGGACCCCTTGGGCTTGTTTGTTTCCAGGCTTAGCTCATTACCCAGGGCCACACCCCCTGGGAGACTAGCTCCTACCACCCAGGGCAAAGGAGGAAGGAGGTAACAGGGGAGGGAGAGGCCTGGGACTTTCTTGTAAGGTTTGTCCTAGACTTCCTCCTGTTCTGAAAAGTCTTGTTTGCCCTTGAAACTAAGGAACAAAGGGAAATGGTATATTCCAAAGAGTGTGTGCCCTTTCCCTGCCAAACAACTCCCAGGAGCAATAGTAATAATAATAATAATAATAATAATAATAATAATAATAATAGCTATTATTTATATGTATTAAGTGCTTACTATGTTCTACAACCTGTTAAGCTTTCACTCCCCCTAGAATCCCATGAGAATGATACTAATGTGCCCATTTTGCAGAAATAGAGGTTAACATTTGCTCAACGCCACACTGTAGAAAGGGAGGGAGCCTCGATGTGACCTGGGGTGATGAAGGCCCACACTTTCAGCACCTCATGACTCTGCCGCTCTAACAGCGGGCATGGCAAGAAAGGCAGGAGATTCCAGCCTGGTGTTCTCTGTGCCCCTGGGCTTGACCTGAGCCAGAACGTAGGACCCACACAGCCTTTGGGGTCCCCTCAGGGCAGCTTGGGTCTCGTGTTCACCAGTTCTCTGTCTTACCCAGTGACCCTTGGGGCAGATTCTCGGGGCTGCAGTCAGTCCCTGTTTCTCCCTGTCACATCCACACTCCCATTTGGTAGGCTCTAGGACCCTGAAGCAAGAGCCTGATGCCCCACCGCTGGTCCAGCAGGGTTGTGCTGACTCACAGAATGTCCTGTGCTGTGGCTCAGGCACAGTGACATCTGAACCCTCTACCCCAAGCCCGGATTCATCATGGACGTCCCATGGGGGCAATTCCAGTCCCTCTACTCAGGCAGGTGCAAGGTGCAGAAGAGATATTAACAATCATTCTAGATTTGGGGTTAGAGAATGCCTCCCACCACTCCATCTACCATCTATCTATCTATCTATCTATCTATCTATCTATCTATCTATCTTACACACACACACACACACACACACACACAATCATACAATCATCTGGATTTGGGGTTAGAGAATGCCTCTCACCACTCAATCTCTCTCTCTCTCTCTCTCTCTCTCTCTCTCTCTCTCTCTCTCTCTCTCACACACACACACACACACACACACACACACACACACACACACACACAAGCTGCATGTTTCCTGCAGACCACAATGACTTTCCTTATCCAACAGAAGAATGAAGCCTTTTCAAGCCTTCACCTGTACAATCATCGCCGGCCTATTTCCAGGCACTTGTGAGAATCCCTTTCATTACCGCTGGCTCTTTCTGCCTTCACGGGGTTTAAGGCTTTTCTTTTAGCACCCTTTCCTCTCCCTGCAGCTCGGATGCAAGCTCTTCAGACCCCTGCCACTCTTCTGCTTTGCTCTCCCCTCTTGTTCTTCCTTTCATGGTTAAGATTGATCTCTGCCTCATACTTTTGTGAAATCTCCCGCTATAGTTCTTTCATCTTCAGCTGGCCTCATCTGTGGCATTTTAATAGTAGCACCTGCGGTAGGGTCCGTTCCCATCTCACTCTCCAGACCGGAAAGTTCCTTTCTGGTGCGCCAAGCCTGCCCAATTGCTACAAATATAGGTCCATCGATTTCTTTACTTCTTTGTTGACTTTTCCAGCGCTGGGATTAGACTGTCAACTCCATGAGGACAGGTACCCTTCCCTTCAATATTATATCTTGGTATCTAGGGCAGTGCCAAGCACACAGGAGTGGCTCAGTAAATACCTGCAGAATTGGCTAAATTCACCAACTGGACATTCTTAACAAGTCACATCCCAATATCAGTGCAATCACAGGGGAAGTGTAATGGGTTGACCGAGAGAGCAGAAAGTGAGTGCTGGCTCTGCTACTCGTGAGCTGGACGACCTCAGGCCAGACATGTAGCCCCCCGTGCCTTAATTTTCCCAGCTCTAGAATGGTGTTATCAGTAATGCCTACCCCAAGGTTACTGGGAAGAGTAAATGAGTCAATACATGTGAAACAGCTAAAACTGTGTATGGCATGAGGTGAGTTTCAGTAAACGTTATCTATGATCTTCATTAGTCACGTTACAAGCCCAGTGTCTACTCAGAGCAAAAAGATGGGAAGGACCTAATCCTGACACGTGAGTTAGCCAGACAAGCTGTTATCAAAGAGGCAGGAGTGAGGGGTTGTAAGATCCCTGGGGTCAGAGAAGCTCTCCCCACTAGGAGGAGTGGGGTGGGAAAGGCCATACTGGGTCTTGAGGGTCAGGTGGGGAAGGGCCTTGCACCGTGTGACTGACGTGTGAGGAGGGAGGCAGCAGTAATGCTGGAAGGGTGGTTTAGGACCAAACTGTTCAAGACTCAATACATTATATTTCACATACAATTAAAATAAAATGAAAGAAGCCTTCTGCATGTGCTACTCCTCAACGTATTTCTAAACTAGGCTTTCCCTTTCTTAGAATACTTTCAAGTCCAGGAGGATTTCCTCTTTTCCAAAGTAGAGCTGGAAGGTCACAAGGGAATGGTCACTTTTTCTGAGCCTGTTCTCCAAACTTGGTACCTTTTCTATTAATTTTAAGTATATATTGACATGCGAGACCTTCAGACTATTATGAAAAAGACTTTAGAGGAAGCAGAGTGAAATCTGCAGTCGCGCCTTCTTCTTTGCAAACTAACAGTAGCCTCTTCAGGGAAAGTCTCAATAATGCACGCATTTGAAAATATTTAATGAGCATCTGCTATGTGGTAGGCCTTGTTCTGAACCTTGGGAATAAAACACTGAACAAAAGATCCAGAAACCCACACCTTTGTGGAGCTTGACTCGAAGGGGGGATACATTTTAACTGCTACTGATATAAGTATATGTGGGGTTTTGCAACAGCATCTGGGATTTCTTATAAAGGGATTTAAGCATTAAAACTCAACTTGAGAGGTATAGGGAACCCTGGCCAGTGTGGTTCAGTGGTTGAGTACCGTCCCATGTACTGAAAGGTCACCAGTTCCACTTCCTATTAGAGCGCATGCCTGGGTGGCCAGCTTGATCCCCAGTAGGGAGCGTGCAAGAAGCAGTCAATCTATGTTTCTCTCATTGATGTTTCATTATCTCCCTCTCTATCCCTCTCTCTCTACAAAGAAAAGAAAGATCAATGAAAACATCCTTCTTTTTTAATGAGGTATTTAGGGTAGGAAAAAACATGGGAAAACTCAAGTAGGAAGAGGGCCAGAGGAATGCTCCCATCAGCCCATTCCCCAGGTTTCTGGCTTCCCAAACCCTTGGTTCTTTCCAAGGTCAGTCTCTCAGATCCATATTCCCACATTTTTGTTCCTCACCACCCTCCTTCAGCCAAGCACTGGCAGACCACATCCAGCTGCGAGTATTGAAGAACTCTGCAATAAAGGTCTAAACAACGCAACACTTTCGGAAGTGGCCTCGCTGTCTGGCAGCACAACTGTGTCCTCCTGGCTCTTTCTATCTTTCTGTTCTTCCACCCGTAGTGTGCTGGCTTTCCTTCCACATGATCGTGCCATTACGGTCCCAGGATGGCTGCCCCAGCTCTACATGTCCCTTCAGTGTGTGAGGCTGCATTCAAGATGGGCAAAGGCGACCGACACCAGTCAGTTCTCAACGAGTCTCAAACAGAAAAGAAAAATCTTCCCAGAAACCCCAAGTAGACTTCCTCTACTCATCATTGGCCCAAGCCAGGTCACATGGTCACATCTAGCCTGAGGGAGACTGGGAAATTCTGTATTTGGATTTTCAGTTTCCGTAATTGGAGGCAACGAGAGAGAAGGAGGCCCAGAATGGCTCTTGTCAGCACACAGCAGTGTCTGCCAGGAAAGCCTTCACAGAGAAACCACGAGGCATCAACTGATGGTTGCTCAAGCCCTTTCAGGCTGGGAAACTTTAAAAAACTGAGAAGAAAGGGCATATTTCAGGCTGAACCCACCCATTGTGAGTTAGACCAGAGCCAGGCCCATCTTAGGAAAAACCCGAGGCCGCCAGAACCTCGGCACCAGGAACCCAGAAGGTGGGTTATACTGTGCTGTGAGCAGAAATTGAAGTTATGTTGATATTATGGCGTCATCAGTTGTTAGGGATTCATAGCTAAAGGAGAGGGCAACTTCCACCTCATGGTGATCACATAAGCCCATCAAATCAAGACATGATTTTGTCAGGCATAAGAATGGGACTAAGGAGTCAAGTCCACTTTCCCATTAAGAATATCCTTTTCCCTAACCAGCTGAACTGCATCCTTGGCCCAAGTTATGTAAACACTTGCTAGCACCATAATTATGGGTCCAAGTGGCTCGTTTGTGCCGACCGCAGGGCTTTGGGCTCCCACACATGGGAAGCTGGAAAGTAATGGTTCAGTCAAAACAGAAGTTTGGCATGATACAGGAAAAAAGGAAAGAAAAACCCCAAACAAAGTTTTGTGTGTGTGTCTGCACATGTGTTTGTGAGGAAACACACCCACACATAATGTTAAAGGCCACACTGGCCTGATTCCATCCCAAGCCCAGGCCTGTCCTTGCATCTCTGACCACACTCAAATGTTTTAATTCAACAAGTGATTTGGGCTCTCCACAGTGCCTTGCTCTCATCTGGACACGCTCAACCCAGTCTCTTTGTGAAGAGAATACAAGTTATCATCATGCTGCTGTGTTTGGAGACGTTCTCAGTAAAATGAGCCCCAGCTTCTGCAAAATGTGGTTTATCCATCTATTCATCTATCCAACCATCCACCCATCTACCATCCACCTGTCTTTCCAAATCATCTATTTATCTGCCCAACCACACCCCCATCCATCCATCCATCCATCCATCCATCCATCCATCCACCCAGCACTCCTTCATTTCCCTGGGCTCTCACTGTGCTCCCTCTCTGTTGCCCGGCAGAGATGCACTTCCACCCTGTTAAGCCTTTCCTTTCCACGGGGAATGCCTTTCCCCCTTCTCCATTCTGTAAAATCCCATTGATTCTTAGAATCCAGGTTTAATTTTCTTTTGGAAGATCTTTCATGGACCTCCACTGTAAACCCACAACATTATCTTCCATCTTAACTGTTCTGGTACTTGTGTTTTGTATCCATCCCTCTTCTGTTATGTAATAAACTAGAGGCCTGGCACATGAATCTGTGCACGGATTGGGTCCGGCTGGCCCGCCCCGATGGGGGCCAATTGGGAGCTGGGCCAGCTGAAGGGAGGGGCTGAGGGAGGCTCGGAAGAGGGGGGGCTATCGGGGCCCCAATTGGGCCAGTAGTGCGCATCAGAGTGACCAGTTGTTCTGGTCGCTCAGCTTTTATATACATATAAATTATTGCCTTTAACACTTCTTTACTGTTACATTGCTCTTGTCTCTTGAGATTTAAATATTCTGTATTATTTCTCATCTCCCCAAGGAAATAGTAAACTTTGTGAGGAGATTACGGTTTTTTACTTCTTTGCAACTTCCCTCCACAGCTGGCCTTTTGTATAACATTATGCGAATTGTAGACACTTAACAAACACACTTGGATTGGGTGCATAGTGTCCTAGTCTGTGGAGTGGGGATAATATTGGTATTATAGGAGTATTATGATGATTAACTAAGATGGTGTAAATCGAAGAGCTTCTTAAACTGCAGAGTCCTCAAGACATTATTACTGATGATAATATTGCTTTATTTTTAACAAAAATAAATAAAAGTGATAGCCATAGGCTATGTTGCCTACAATCTGGGTGAACAAGTTTATACTCAATAAACATTTCATTAATACCTCTTTAATATCTACATAATGCTTGGGTCCCATGCAAGGTACCAGAGCTACAAGGTGGATGGAACACAGTCCATGCCTTCTTATTTTAACAAAGAAGCAGCCACATAAGTGCCTGTGATTGTGTGTGAGGCTGCAGGAAGCGCCATAACACAGACACAAAGTGCTCAGAGACACTTAAGGAACTCCTTCCTTCTGTTTGGGGGGTAGGAATAACTTTAAAGAAGAGTTGTCATTTCAGCTCACCCTGAAAGGTGGATGGAAGTCCAGTAGATGAGGAAAGAGGAAAAGAACATTCTAGGGAAGAAACAGATAGAAGTGCAGTATGTTTTCAGAAAAGGAAGCAAGATTGGTGATCAACCTAAGGATTTGTGAACCCTGTAAAGACCGTAGACTGATTCCAAAGGCAGTGCACAACCACAGAGGAGGGAAATGATTAGATTTGTATTTAAACTAAATGGTTATCAGTGGCAATGCTTTCCATTGCAAGTAACAACAACACAAAAAATTAAAACCGGCTTAAACAATAAAGACATTTATTATCTCACTTAACTGGATATTCAGGGGTAGGCAGTATAATTGTCCTGCTGAAGATCCATGACCTTTACATATCTCCATTCTGCAAACAACAATTGCTTTAAAATTGGGGTGGTTGCAAAATGGCAGTTCCAGAAATATATCCAGGCCTTATCAAATCCTAAAGCACCCTCCCTACAGATGCCCCATTTCACGTCTTGCTGGGTCACATGGCCCTGTCTGAGGATAGGGGCGTCAGCCATGGCTGGCTGAGAGCGATCCTCTGAGACAGGACGATATTGGAGAGTCAACCATGATGTCTACCACAAAGTCCTGGCTGCCAGCATGCAGATGGGCTCCAGGGGGAGACTGGGTGTGAGAAGATAGTGCAGGATTACTGGCATCAAGTAAGCAAATTGGACCAGAGATGTGGCAACGGGCATGAAGGAGGAGGAGAAATCGTGTGAAAAAGGACTTGGCAGCTCATCCTCTGTAGAGTGAGAAACCAGGAGCTGAGAATGCTCCAAGCTTTTCATCTTAGGTGACAATGTGGTTACTGTCTTGTTGCCCGAGGTGGGTGTCTGGGTGACTGGGCATGCCCGCCCAAGGCCTGCCTGGCAAAGACTGAAACATGAGAAAGGGAGGATTCGCCCAACTTCTCTCTTTCCCCAAGAACCAGTACAGTGTATCAGTTGAAGGGCCAACTCGGATGTCATGCTGCCTGCTTCCCATCACTTAGGAGCTGAGAACCCTGAGGAAACTTCTATTCATCATTTGTGAAATGGGAATTTGTGAAATGCCTAGCTCATAGGGTGGTTGTGTCAAGGGCTGCATGTAGCACCTGGCACAGAAGAGCCATCGGATGTAATAGATAAGGAGAGAGACCAGGGTTCATCCACTCACTGCAGGACCTTAGGTTAGTCCAGTTACTCAGCTTACTCAACTGTAAGATGGGGGAATACCTGCGCATGGGACGCTAAGAGAATTAGATTAGGAAAATACACCAAGAGCTAATGTGGAGCTTTGGTATTTGATGGAAGAGCCCTGCTTAACTAGGGGGCAGGAAGTCCCCATCCTCCTCCCCAGCCTCCTGTGCATCTCAGGCCGGCTGGGGACTCAGACTCCGGCAGGCAGATGCACACACTCCCAGGCTTTGCGTGAGGGTGGGGAGGGGAATCGAAGCGAGGAAAGAGGAAATGGGTGGGTTCAGGTGACAGTGAGGAGCAAGTGGTGACAGTGCCAGCCCCGATCCAGTGTCCAGGCCCGAGGACTCAGTCCTGTGAGCTCTGGCCTCTGGAGTCGAACAGTGCAGCAGGGTTTTGGTTTTGGTTTTTACTGAGCTGGTTCTGTGGCAGGCTTTCTGTTGTCCTCTCACTGCAAGGCCCCATTTTGTTCCTGTCTATTTGCTCCGTCTGATTATCTAATCTTTCTGAGAATTCTGTAGACGACCTAATAGCCTCCAATTTCTTTCTGCTTTAATCTGCCGGAGTCATTTTCTGTGATTATAACTAGGAGTCCTGACTACACAAGTGGCGTGGGGTGGGATTGCCCTATCGGTTCCTTCTCTCTTTGGCTCCTTACTCTCGATGTCTGTCTACTCACCCGAGTCTTGTTCGAACTACATGATGCCCTGATGAGTGGGAGGAAACCGTGGAGTCACTCCATTGCATGGCCATTTGATCCACTGTTTCTCATGAGAGATCCTTCCACAGGACAGCAAACCTGGGGTGGAGGGGTGAGTAGCAGAGCAATTTTTAAAATTGCCCTCAATTTTAAAAACAAAAGGAGTTTTGAGGGCAAACATAGACTCGTTCAGCAAACCCCAAAACATGATGTTGGGGAACATCTGTGAGTGCTTAAGGAGCAGAATTCAGGGGACTGAGAAACAGAAGTACTCATTTACATGGGAATGGTCTTTTTGATTTCTTAAACTGATGGACCTAATTAAGTACCCAGAAGAGGCAGAGTATAATAAAATATATAGGTTCTGGAAAGGTTTGAGTATTGATGGGCAAGGAAAGCATGTCAGATGGTGAAGAGGACCCTGAGGAGTTTTAAGAAGTACATCCTCAACATTCTTGGATGAAAATTGCCACTGGCTGCAGCTGCAAAACACCCTATGTATGACTTGGAGATAGAATATTGGGCCGGCTGGGTTACTGAGAGACCACAGAACTCATTTAGTTCACAACTCCCACCACAACCCAATGTAGGGACCCCCCTTGCCCCCCCACCTCCCCACCCCCACTGCTATCTAAGCAGATAGTTATCAGTCATTGGCCATTCAGCCTCTGCTTAAAGTCCTTCAGTGATGAAGCAAATGGTTGGCCTAGTAGAATGATGTATTTGCATTGGTTGTTTTTGTCCCTAGGATTCATTCTTCTTTCTTTTTTCTTTTTTTTTAATTTTTTTTCCTGCCTCCCCCCCCCCCCCATTCTTATTTCTTATGGACCTCTCCCATATTCTCTCTCTCTCTCTCTCTCTCTCTCTCTCTCTCTCTCTCTCTCTCTCTCATCCATTGCATGAGGTCTTAGAAGGACTGTCAAGGAAGATGTCCTGCCTTCCCTTGGCCAAGCTAGTCTCATCCAACTCTCAATCCATGATCTTTAGATCTTGGGTGTAGTGGTGCCAAGACCTTTAAAAGGAAGGGGGTGTGATTTATTCCAACAGCGTCATCTTGCTGAGCTCTTTCTTCCGTTTAGGATCCCAGACATCTCCTGCTCCTTTCATTTTTTCCAAGCCTGCTTCCTCCCCAGCCTATCTCTCTGAGACTCCCCCAAATCTCCAATAATTTTTTTCTGCATATGTTAAGTGGAGTCTGATTGCAACCAAAAACCCCCACTGATTTATGACATTAGTAACAATCCCGAGTTATTAGAAAGTCCTGACACACAGCAAACTCAACTCTTCTTTCATGTAACTTCTATTCCTTTTCTGTTTTCTGGAGCAACTGATTTCTGGAGCAACTTGGAGCCAATGTTCTCCATATGATGGACATTCAAACATTTGAGAACAATATCCCTTCTCTTAGTCATTTATTTTCTGGGATAAATAGCTGTGACATCTCAACAGTTACTTGTAGAACATAATTTCCAAATCAGTCAACGTCATGGGCTCTCTGAACAATAAAAATGTGTTCCCCAGAGCCCTGGCAGTCTGGCTCAGTTGGTTGAATGTTTTCCCGCACCCTGAAGGGTCACCAGTTAGATTTCTGGTCAGGGCACATACCCGGGTTTTATGTTTGTTCCCAGAGGGTGCATGCTGGTGGTGGCTGATCAATGTTTCTCTCTCATCAACGTTTTTCTCTCTCTTTAAAATCAAAAAACACATTTTTAAAAATGTGTTCCCCAGGGGAAAACAAAGAGTATAATGGGCTCATTTTTCTCAATTTACTCCTTAATTACATAACTAGCCATACTTTTTTTAGCAGGAACATTACATTGTTGGATTATATTAGATGTATTGTCAACTAAAACTAATTTAAAATGCATTGCCTCTTCATCATATAAGCAACACTATCTTTGTAAATTAGAAATACAAATAAATAACAGATTTTTTTAAAACTCTCATAACCCATCACCCAGTGATAATCACTAAAACATATTTTTGTAAAACCTTCCAAACTATTTTCTATGCTTATTTATATTGTCTTTCCTATTGGTTATATAATATTCCAATTTATGTTTTATATTTAAACTATTCCCTGGATAGATCCTTTACAGTTTTGTTTTTGCTAATATAAACAATGTTTTGATAAATATTCTTATATACCCATTTTTGTACTATATTTCTCTTTTTTCCAGATTTATTGAAATATAATGACATATAACATTGTGTAAGTTTAAGGTGTACAGCTCATTGATTTGGTAAATTTATATATTCCAAAATGATTACCACCATAACATTAGCTCACACCTCCATCCCATCACATACTAGTAATTACCACTTCTTTTTTTACTGTGTGGACATTTAAGGCCTACTCTCTTAGCATCTTTCAGGAATGTAACACAGTATCGCTAGCTATAATCATGGTGCTATGCATTAGATTCACACAATGTGCTAATCTTATAACTAGAAGTTTGTACCTTTGACCAATATCTCCCCCTTTTCACCACCCCCCGGGCCCTGGTGAACAACACTCTATACTCTGTTTTTCTGAGTTTGGCTTTTTAAGATTCCACATAAGTGAGATGATACAGTTTTTGTCTTTCTCTGTCTGACTTATTTCACTTAATATATATGATGATTTCTTTTTTTAATTGATTTTAGAGAGTGAGGAAGGGAGAGGGAGTGAGAGAAACATCATTGTGAGAAAGAAACATCGATCAGTTGCCTTGTGTATGCACCCCAATCGGGGATTGAACCCAAAACCTAAGTATGTGTCCTGACCGGGAATTGAACCCGAGACCTTTCAGTGTATGGGACAATGCCCAACCAACTGAGCCACATAGGCCAGGGCTATGATGATTTAATAATGTCTAGATATGTTTTCTTGTGAGGCTTTTCCTTATCTATCCCCAAATTACCCTCCAGAAACCAATTTACACTCCCAATGGCAGATTATAAAAGGGTTTAAGGCACTTGAAGTTTTCACATGAGAGCCTGCCTAGCCAGGTGTCTCCATCCTACAGTAGAATCATTGATTTTTAGCTATACTTCCTCAATTGTATTTAATTGGCTCTAGTGTCTGTTTTCCACCTCTTGAGATGATTACATGAGAGACTCTGCCTTGACTCTTGAGAGTCAAGTATGAGCTTGAGTCTGAGATGCGGTGGAATATGGAATTACGCGTTCATTCTGGTTTTGCATCACTGCAAATCTGACTCATGTCCCAGCTATGTTTTCATTCAAATTACAGATAACATTGTTGAGAATGGAGCCAAGAGCTGGGCCCATGGCCACGACGAGGCGTGTTCAGCCTGAGAGGCAGGTAGTCATCTACACACCCACCTAACAGCTCTGGTGCAGGTTACCTGCTCAAGGACCCACCCACAGTCTAGCAACTAATGAGGTGGTGGCTGGCACTGAGGATGGAACTCCCACACTCGTCGGTGTCCTTTCTGGCTGGTCAATATTTAGGGTGTGTCAGTGAGAAGAATTATCAATATTATCCTTGTATCCACGAGCCCACTGCCAAGATGAAATAGATGTTAGCAGTTTTCCATATTTGTCTCAGATATCTTTTGATTTTTTTTTGCAATAGGATGTCTCAAATATAGTTAAGTCCCACTCCCATACCCCTCCCACCCTGATAAGAAAGAGTATGTAATTCCTTTGCATTTTTTTACTCTTAGCACACTTATATATATTCATAAATAACGCACATTACTGACTTTTATTTGAAATGTTTACATAAGTAGCATTACATATATGCATCTTCCAAAGACTCCTCAATACTGTTTTTTGTAGTGGATCCATATTGATATATATAGATATAATTTATTCATTTTAACGGCTTTATAACCTCCCATTTACAAACAAAAGAGTCCTGGCTGAAGGACAATTAGACTATTTCCACAAAGATCATTGCGAAGTATATCCTTGAGCACAGTCCCTGGTGCCCATCGAGAGTCCCTCCAAGGCAGGCACGTAGCGGAGCTGCTTCGCCACAGGATCTGAGCGTCTTCAACTTCCGGGAACCAACTGCTCTACAAGGCAGCTAGTTCCCGTGTGTCTCCCTCCAGCACCGTGTGAACTCCTTTCCCCACATCCTCACCGGCTTTTGGGATTGTCACGCTGACGAACAGTTGCCAAGCCTTGGGGTGTAAAATGGTCCCTCAATATTTAAACTTATATTTCCCTGGATATTAGTGACACTGGGCATCTTTTCCTAAGTTCATTGGTTATTTTGAGTTTCTTCCTCTATGAGTTGTGTATTCATATCTGTGGTAGCCAGCTTCCCAGGCAGCACCCAGTAATCTCTGCATCCTGCTGTTTGTACCTGGTGGCGTCCCCTCCCACACTGTACGGGGGAAGGGAGAGGGGTCTCTGAGGCTGACGGAATAGGGGGAAGAAATGATATGTCACTTCTGAGATTAGGTAATCAAAGACAATGCAACTTCTAGCTTGGTTTTTCTCTTTCTCCTGGATCACTTGGTCTGGGGAAAACCAACTGGATGCTGTGAGCAGCCCTACAGGGAAGCCCACTTGGCAAGAAACCGGGGCCTCCTGCCGACAGCCAGCAAGAAATGGAGGCCTCCGGAAAACAGCCACATCTGGAGGTGAATACGGATGAGTGCAGCCTCGGGGACATCTTGAGTGCGAGGACTACCCTGCTAGCAAGCTCCTGAATTCCTGACTCTGAAGATAATAAATGTTTGTTGTTTTAAACTTCTAAGTTTGGGGTAATTGGTATGCAGCAACCGATAACTAAAAAATGTTTAGGGGACATTTTTCTATTGGGTTGTTTTTCTCTTTCTTATTAACGTACAGAAAATTTTTAAATATTCTAGACAATACTCTTCTGTTAGTTATACGAGTACAAATGTCTTCTCCCAAACTTCGGCTTGTCTTTTTGTTTTATTTATGGTGCTTTTTTGATAACAAAGGTTTAACATTTAATATAATTAAATTCACCATTTTTTTTCTATTACAGTTTATGCCCTTCGTATTTGATTTTTAAAAATCTTGCCCTAACCAGTTTGGCTCAGTGGATAGAGCATCAGGCCTGCGGACTGAAAGGTCCCAGGTTTGATTCCGGTCAAGGGCATGTACCTTGGTTGCGGGCACATCCCCAGTGGGAGGTGTGCAGGAGGCAGCTGATCGATGTTTCTCTCTCATCGATGTTTCTAGCTCTCTATCCCTCTCCCTTCCCCTCTGTAAAAAATCAATAAAAAATATACATATATATTAAAAATCTTCACTGCCTCCATGATAAAAAGATAGTCTTCTACATCTTTATCTAAATATTTTAAATATTATATTTCTACGTTTAAAGTTACTTAGAATGGAAACAGTGGTTGAATTGGCCAAGACCTCTTTCCTAATACTTTTGTTTGTAATTTATTTTTAAACAATTTGTTGTGCGTTTTTCATTTTGAAGATTGGCTCTTGGTTCTGACAAAGACCAGAGCAAAATATTTATCAAGAACACTGCTGTCCACGTGGTCACCTTTTGATGCAGTAACCTTATCCCTGCGTCTCCGATTGCTCCAAGCATTGGATAGGCTGTAGCACCAGTCCTACCTTTCGGTGGGTCAGCATTTGGGCCCTTTCTCTATGTCTTGAGAACGCCTCACCCCATAAGTCTTGGTACAAAGCAGAGCTGACATGGCTGACACCGGTTTCCCAGCTCTCCTGCCATGAGGATGTGGATACACATCACCTAGGATCTGCCCATCAGATGCATTCCTCTTGGACCCTGAATGCAAAGCCTCACCCGCGATGCTGGAGCAGTGCTTTTCAAACCTTAATGCCCTTAAGAATCACCTTGGAGTCTTGTGGAAATGTGAATGGCTGACGCTGTAGGTCTGAGGTGAGGTGTGAGTATTTGTAACACCTTCCAGGCGATGCTGAAGCTGCTGATTCCAGACCACACTTTGAGGAGAGCAACCACTCAGGTGATGATCGTGGTCGCCAGGGGTGAGCTCTGGTTGCTGGGGCTGCAGAGGTGGCGCTGCGCCGGCGTCCGCAGGGGAGGCCGGGCAGTTCTGTGAAGGGGTGGGAGCATTGTTTCTCACTGGGGAGCTGCTGCCATTGGTCATCCAGCCCAATGACCGTTCTGTGAGCTGCCCTGTAGCTTCAATCAGCCAGAGTTAGTTTCTGTTGCTTGCAGGCTAATCAAGGACCCATTCCTTGCCTTTTAAAACTTCCTTTGAGCCCTAAACCATTTTAGCGCTAGCCTTCCTGACATTACTCTTCTAGATTTGCACTTTTGTATTACATCCCTGGGATGTATGCCACGTAATTCATCTTTGGTATAAGTCTGTTAAAAATTATGGCTCTTTCTTATTTCAAGAATAATATATGCTTATTATAAACATATCTGGAAAATACAAAGAAGCAAATTCACCATCATCTTTAATCCTACCGCCACAATCATATGAATGTTTTGTTATATTACTTTCAGTTCTTCTCTACATTCACACTTTTTAAGTATTTGAGATTATACTGTACATACTGTTTTGTAACCATTTTTTTCATTCCAACAATATAAACATTTCTCCCTCAAAAAGTATTGCACAATATGATTTGTAATAAGGACACAGCATTCCAGCATCTGATGTGCTGTAATTTATTCAACTAACCCCTGCTATTTGACACGTAGGTTGATTCAAATTGTTTGCTATTGTATATTACACTGCCAACTTCTGATTCAAAATGGCACATGGTGAGCAATCCCAACTATAGCCTCTTCAAATTCTCAAAAATGCATTCATCCAACAAATATTTCTTGTGTGTCTCCCATTTGTCATACATTGTTCTAGCTGCTAAGGATAAAGGGATGAACAAATTAGACCAAAATCCCTACCTTCATTACATTTCAGTGGGGTGAATAATAATAAAACTATGCGTCCCTAACACACACACACACAAGCATACAGTATACGAATAACATACCAATAATGAAATAATAATGATGGCAGCTACCACTTATTAAATACTTGCCATCTGTCTGGCATTATGCTGAGCCCTTTCTGTGTAATTAATCCTCAGCCATTATCATCCCCATTTTTTGGAAAAGGCCGCTGATGCTTTCATGTTCTCCTGCCCCAGCGGTTAATTCAGGAGGACCTGGTATTGAATCGGTTCAATCTGATCCCTCCCCAAAGCCTATGGAGGGAGCGAGAGGAAGATGCCACTCCCAGAGCAGTGAAATCGCAAGTGAAAATGGGTTTTAATCAAGGAAGTGGGCCAGGGCCTGTGTTTATGCAGCCTCAGTTCCGCTGTAGACAAGGAAGGAAATAGAATTCTGCCCCTATGAGACGGCAGGTAATTTGCCTTTTACCTGTTGACAAACATCAGACCATGTTTTGTTCAAGAGCAAATTAAGAGAACAAAGCCGGCATGAAATCTACGAAAAAATACAGAAGGGAGGAAAAAACAGATGCCTGATTAGAGGACCTAGAGAAAGAGCAAACCATGGATAAGCATCCATTGCTGGGTGTGTAGGATGATGTCGGGAAATTTTTTCATGTATACAGGGTACAAGAATATGGGGCCTTTCTGAAATATAAAATCATAAGGAGAAAACAGACTCAGGAGAAAAAGCAGCAGCTGAGATGAATAAAGGCGGCATTAAAAGGGTGATAAAGGAGGAGCGGAGGGAGGCTAACAGCAAAAGCAGATTAAAATTCACAACTCCCTTCACAAACAGGAGAACCGATGTTACACCACAAATTGAATCAGACAATACCATATATCGCTGAAGATCTGAAGCAATAAGCAACTGGAACGCTTGCACATTCCTTATGGGGAACAATTCAACAACATCCAGTACAATTAAAGACCCACAAAGCCACTCCCACTCCACATACTCTAGGACAATGACTGCAAATGTTGTTGAACATTAGAATGACCTACTTTCTAAAGTCCAGACACCCAAGTCAGACCCTGTACCAATTAAATCAGAATGTCTCAGGGGCGGGACCCACCCATCAGTAGTTTTTAAAGATCCCTGCGTGACTCCAATGTGCAGCCAAGTTTGGGAACGACGTAGAGACATCGCTGTGTGTGTGCCCTGTGTGGGTGACATCCACTAGAAGGTACACAGCACATTGTGTGTAATTTGGAGAACCCAGAAATTTCCATTGTCCAAAGGCAGAATGCAATGTGGTGCATTAACACAAGGAAATACTACAGCACAATGAAAATGCTTTGCAACCACACCCATCAATATGAATGAATTTCACAAACATCATGTTGGGGAGGGAGGGGGAGAAATTCACAGGAGCAATGCTGCTCGATTGCATTCACATACGGGGAAAATTGCATAACTAGACAAAGGCATTGTATAAGAACACGTCGTTTGTTGTAAGACTACCAAGAAATGCAGGGAATGGAAAGCACAACCTTCAGGATAGTGGTTAACAGGAAGGAGGAGGTAGCTTAGATATTGGTGTTGCTTGACTTCTTAAACTAGTGGTGGTTGTTTATATCTTACCCATATGTTATTAATATTTTTTGTATGCTTTAATTATGTAATTAAATATTTTTTAAAAAATTAAATAAAAAAGTAGAGATTGCTCTGGCCAGTGTGGCTCAGTTGTTTGGGCGTCATCCGTGCACCAGGAGGTTGCCGGTCAAGGGCACATGCCCAGGTTTGGGGCTTGATCCCTGTGGAGAGCATGCAGGAGGCAGCTGATCCATGTTCTGCTCTCACATCAATGATGTTTCTCTCTCTCCCTCTCCTTTCCTCTCTCTCGAAAAATCAATGAACTAGTGGTTAAAAAGAAATAATAATCAAGTGAAGATTTAGGTGTATGAGCCAATCTGAAAAATTCATCCAAAATTCAGAGAAAAAGAACAAGGAACAAAAAAAGAAGAAAGAAAAATGAAGCTATGGAGGATGCTGAAAGGCCATAATTTTCTGATTATAATGCATAAAAAAATAGAAACAATTTTTAAATCCCAGTGCTTAAATATTAATTTATGTAATCTTAGGAGAGGATAAGAACTTCTGGAACCAGAAACCATAAAAAAAAAGATTTCTAAATCAAAAATAGAGACAAATCTAAAACAACATCAAGGTTATTGGGTAATGTGTTGGATTAAATTCATTGCAGCTAATTCTTTGTGCATGGTCTTGAATATTTCCCTAAGTAAATTCTTGGAAGTAGAATTGCTGACACATAATAGATGTTCAAAAATAACTGTTAAAAGCATGAGTGAACAGAGAAAGTTCTGTAAAAGTAAACATTCATGCAGAGATTTTTTTATAAAACAGTAATGTCACAGCTTACTTTTGAATGGTGGACATAAGATGATTTTTATCTCCTTTTCACTTGTCTGTGTTTTTCCTTTTCTGTAATTAATACATGTTACTTGTGTAATAAAGACAAAATGTAATTTTATAAGTAGGTGTATGGACAGCAATTGCAGCAAAGATACTTCCTGGGTCTTGCCTGAGAATTTTCATGCATAGTGAAAACGGCTTGGCTAAATTCTAAAAGATTAAGTTGAAAGAGAACTTGATTCCCAGCCAGAGCCCCACAATCCAGGAGCCTCATCATGACAGCCAGCCTCCATCCACCCCTGGGATCCTTGCCTCCTGGGATTCTTGCCCTCATGTGGTTCCTATCCCACATTTCAGAAGAGTTGGTCTGTGAGACCAACATAATATGACAGAAGAGGGGGTATGTCGCTTCTGAGATTAGGTTATCAGAGACACTTCCATCTTGATCGTTCTTCATTTTTGGATCAGTTGCTCTGGGGAAAGCCAGCTGCCAGGTTGTGGGCCCTATGAAAAGGCCCAGGTAGCAAGGAATGAAAGCCTCTTGCCAACAGGCACATGGGTGCACCATCCTGGACGTAGCGCCTCCAGCCCCAGTCGGATCTTCGGATGATGCAGCCCAGCTGAGATCCCGACTGAACCCATGTGACTTGGAGCCAGAACCTCCCAGTGAGGCCACACCTTGATTCTGACCCTCAGAAACTGGGTGAGAGAGTAACAGTTTGTTTCAAGCTGCTAAGTTCTGGGGTAACTGGATCTGCTGCAATAGGTACCTCATATGCTTTTCCAAACTGGGTTATGGCTTTTAGCACCAGGAAGAGGTAAGGAAAGGGCAGGGGACATAGGGGAACAAGAGCACATCTTTGAGAGGGAGCAGAGTTACTTATGAAGTGAGTATGTCTTTAACCATCCCCCCTTTCCATGCAATATGGACACTCCTGATCGGTCTCCCCAAGTGGGAGATTCCAAGGAAATACCTGTCAGGTAGAAAAGTGACTCCAGAACCTGGGGTATGTACCCCCTTCCTTCCTGGAGTTCCTGGCAGTTGGCAAGCCACAGGGGGGCCAACAGATACTGTTGTGAAGTGGCACACCCGGGCACAGAGTGGGTGGTGGCTCGTCCCTGGGATTTCATAGGAGGAGGCCCAGGAAGGTCCCACCATCCGGGGTAAAGGGAGGCTGACCCAGGAGAGCCATCCCAGTTGACCGTGCGTCCTGCTGGGGGTGGAGTGGCTGAGGCTCTGAGAGCTTGACCACCTGCCTCTGGGGGTCCCACCCAGCCTAGGACCTTGGACAGAGGCACGCTGCCTGGGCCACCACCTCTATACCAAGTATGGCATCGCAGCCAAATCCGACCTGGGGCTCCACATAGGTGGGTCCAGCCAAGTGCGTGGTTATCGCTATCGCAGGACACTGAGCGCTGGTCAAATAGGGAAGGGGGCCTCCTTCTCCTCCTCCCACAGGGGAGGGACTCTCGGAGCAACCAGGGAGCTGCAAGCAGGAAGGGAGGGGCATCAATAGAGAGTGGGGTCTTCTCCTTTTCAAGCCCAGGGCAGGGGCTTCTGATCCAGACTCTGGCAGAAAATAACAATGTCTGAATGGGATGGAATGTTTCCTCGAAATGAAACTATTTTAACCTGGAAATGGCTGGACACAGATTATATTTATACGTTTGCGCTACCTTCACTTTTTCCACTGCTGAGCATAAACGGGGAGATGGGTGGAGAAAAGGAAGGAAGTTATAAAACTAAAGTAGAGCCGCTCTGGGCACATGGCTGAGTGGGGTCTGTGCAATGGAGCAACGAGGCCTGAGGCCCGTATTCTCCTTCCTCTTAAAGGTTAAGCTGGCGGTCTCCCATGCAGGCACCTTGCACTACTTCAAGACCTCCCACATTGTAAATGCAGGTTTTTTAAAAAATGTCCATTTTATTTTAATGAATTCCATGATTTTTAAATCCTCACTCAAGGATATGTTTATTGTTTTGAGAGGGGGCGGGGGGGGAGGGAGGGAGAGAGAGAGAGAGAGAGAGAGAGAGAGAGAGAGAGAGGCATCGAGGGATTGCCTCCCGCACATGCCCTGTCAGGGGATTGAACCCAAGACCCTTGGGTGCACGGGACAATGCCCCAACCAACTGAGCCACCCAGATGGGCGAATTCCATGACTTTTAAATGCTTTTTGTCCCTTTCACAGGGGACAGGTAAAGCTGTCCCAGTATCCAAAAATTCCAATCTCCTTCTCTTCACGGGACTGGGTGGATGCGCTTCGGTCAGCGAGTCTCCTGGGTGCTGGGACACTGGCAGATGCTCCTGAAGCACTTCCTGGGTCAAAGGTCCCTGCCTCCAGGAGCTCCTGATCACTTCCGTCCTCCACAAGGACCATCTGGACTAGGTCCTAGACCTGCTGCTGCTTTGGGGCCTTGGAGATGTAACCAGTGGCTTCTGTCATTTCGGAAAAACTGGGCTCAGAATCCTAGCTCCCCCAGAACCGTAACCTTCTCTTGGGTCAGGGCCAAAGGCAGTGGGCAATCGTGCCTCTTGCCACCAGGCAGTGGATGCCCACGGAGCTTGGCTGTCCCATGCGGTGCACCTGTCCTCGGCACCCCCGTATCAGCACCACTGGGCTCCCGAAGATCTCGGCAAACACCACCAGGTGGGCCAAGGGGAAGGTGATGGACACATGGCTGCTGTGGGCCTTTCGGTAGCTGGACCTGCTGGCACAGGCCCTCTGGGTCGGCCAGGAGGTGCAGCCGTGGATGCGGATGTGCGGCGCCTGCTTCTTAAGCTCTTCAGTAACTGCATCCCGAACCACCTTGTGGTGTGCAAACACCAGGAGCTTCTCTCTCCCACTTCCCGCAGGTCCAGGTATAGCCAGTGACACGTGGGATTTAGCTTCAGCTGTTCTGTTGAAGAGCGATGCGGGCTTCTTCCTTTCGATGGCTGTCCTTGAGATTGTTCTTGGTGGTCCTTTCCTTGGCCACGGCCTCCAGGGGCGCTCCTGGCCTTGGCACTCACCTGGTCTGGGGCCACCACCGCTGTCTTGCTTGTTAGTCTGGACCTTGGAAAGGACATCAGAAGGGGGGCATCGCCGCTTGGCCACTTCTTCCAGCAGAAGCACCAGCTCTCCCAGGGCCAGGGACCTGGAATGACCTGTCCCCAGGGATGCCGCTTGGCACCACAGTAGCCAAGTCCAAGGGCAAGAGGCCGAGGGAACAATGCTGGCTGATGGTGATGCTGCATGTGCACAGTTCTGCTGTCGCACGTGGCTGGTGTGCCCATAGTAAGATCAGGCGCTTGGCAAACTTGAGAAGGGGCATTGTGGGAAGCCATCCATTGTCAATACTATCATGAGAGTGCATCAAGGAACTCTGAAGGCTGATGAACGTTGAGCTTTAGCAGGGCTAAAGCTATGTACCGATAGTTCCGTGTTGAGATAGCAGTGGCTCAAAGCAATTTCCCGACCTGATAGCCTCAAAGTAGATGTTTATCTTTATTGACCTTTGAGACGGTCTGTCTGCTACCTGTTTGCTGTGTTTTACTGAGGGCAAGATGTGTATCTAAAACTGAATAAAAGGTGGACCAGCCAGAGTTTCGGTGTGCTCTTCATGAAAGAGACACCCCTGGCCCCCAATGCCTTCTAAATTCATATTTCTTGTATAGCATTTTCATTTGTGCATGGCCCCTTCTTCAGATCCTGAACCCTAGCTGTTAAAGGTGGCGGCAGGGCATAGCTACACGAGGGCGGGTCTTAATGTTTTTGAGGTGAGCTTCATCTAAAAGCTAGTCGTGGCCGGGAGTCCTGTCCCAGGCCGGTATCTTCCTTGACTAAATGCAGGTATTTTTTTTAATAGTTTAGCATCTGCTCCTTGTAAATAATATTCCTTCTTAGACTCTGGACCAGCTGCCCAACGGAATGTTCTGTGGTGAAAGAAAAGTCCTATGTCTGCACTGCCCAACATAATAGCCGCAAACCACACTAAACTACTACTAGTCTGGCTACTACGCACTTGGCAGATGGCCGGTGCAACTGAGGGATGACTGTTATAACCTATTAAATTTCAATTGTTTAAATGTAAATAGCCATATAGTAGTGCTACCGCATGTGACAATGCAGATTTGACAATGGAGCTGTACATCTTTCCTTCTACCACACTTTTGGAAATCTGGTTTCCTAACTTTGGGGGCATCTTTGTTTGGTCGTTTCCTGTTGCAAACTCCAACACAACAGGCGACTTCAGCTTGTGGTTTCTATCACCCCGCACCACCCACCAATTCTTCCTGGTGTGTCCTCAGAACCGAACTTAGAATAGCATTTACAATAATGTATACATGGAGAAAATGTGAGCACAGACTGGATATCTGACAACTTTAGGAATTACTTAAATTGCACACTGAAATGTTTACAGATAGGATGGCAGAGTGTCTGCAGTTTGCTTTAGAAATGGAGATGCCCGGCCGGTTTGGCTCAGTGATTGAGCTTCGACCTGTGAACCAAGAGTTTGATTCCCAGTTGGGGCGCATGCCTGGGTTGCGGCCTGGACCCCCAGTGTGGGGCATGCAGGAGGCAGCCGATCAATGATTCTCTCTCATCATTGATGTTTCTATCTCTCTCTCCCTCTCCCTTCCTCTCTGAAATCAATAAAAATATATTTTAAAAAAGAAATGGAGGAGGGATCAGTTGGAGGAGATCAGATGATGACTGCTAAAGCCATGTGGTGGGTTCACAGATGCCTCCCCGATGAGTCTCTCTACTGTACATGTGTACACATTTTTAATCAAAAACTGAGTTTTTAACAAAATGGGAAAATGCTCAGATTAGAATATCAGGTGGGAGGGGAAAGCGAGCTACAAAATGATAAAGATACAATAAATTGAGGAAATTATAGGAGTGGAAGAAAATATGTAATGTGTGGTGTTCAGGATTTAGGTGGCTGAGCTCAAATTCTAGCTATAACACTGACCTGGCTCAGGGATTTATTATTATTATTATTATTATTATTATTATTAATATTTTGCTTTGCTAAACCTCAGTCTCCTCATCTACCAAAAGAGGATCATACTAGAATGTACCTCTTCAAATTGCTGCGGAGCTTAAATGGTTTAGCCAGCATCTGGCACACAATACAAGACCCAATTTATATCTAGGCAATAGATGTATAAGTGGTTGCTGTTGCAGCTTCATATTATCCAGTTTTCCACAAAAATGATGTCCTTCTTTTACATTCACGGAGGAAAGTTATTTTTTTAAATAAAATAACAGCTTTTCCCATTGCTACTTCGGTGTTATGAGAAGCTGTTAGCAAAGAAAGTTAATAGTTTATCAGATGTCCTAGACTTTAGCAAAAGAGCATTTCAGCTGATGTCTGGATGAGTGGAATTCCCCCTGAAAACCCAGTCTCATGGCCTTTGTGATCTGTATCAGGAAAGCCTCCTCGGACACTTCCTCTGGCCTGGCGGGCAGGGGCGGGGGATGGGGGGAGAGGGGGAGCTTTATTGCTATGATTCTCCTCATTATTAGGGACCGAAAGCTCTCCCCTGTCCACTGATGGACAGACATTCTTGGCTGATGATGCCACACCAGTCTCCATTTCTTTAAATTTGCATCTTTAAACAAGGTGTATCCTTCCATGGTCACTTTCTAGTTATGAACTGCCTCCAAGTGACAGTGATGCTTACGACATTATAGTTTTCTTCCTTCCGCAACATGAAAATCTTGCCTCTCCTATTCCTACCCCCTTTGTGTTGGGAGGTAGACATGTAAGGCCATAAATAAGGTTCTGGTTCAGGTGTCTGTATTTGAGCTGGAGGATAATGGCACTGTCTTCTGTTTCTGCCTCCATCACAAAGGCTTCTTTCCAGTTTCTCCTCGACTATCAGTGGAGTAAATCAACTCAAATTACACTAAACCGGAGAGATAGCAAGTGAGGAAGGGGCAAGGGAGGAGGATGCCGGTTCCCATAACTGAAAAGTCCAAGGGATAGGGTTAGCTTTTAGACATGGCTAAATCCAGGTGCTCTGATGTTTTCACAAATCTTTCTCTCTTCATCATTAGGCTCAGCTTTCTGCTGTGTCAGCTTCATTCTCAGGGTGGCATTCAGCAGCTCCAAGCTTATAATCTACCACTTAGCCTCTCTAGTAGAGAAAGGAAATATACTTCATTTCCTTTCTTCATTCCCAAGTCACTTGGGCCCAGTCCTAGACGCAGCTCTCATTGGTCCAGATTGGGTCATGTGGCCACCTCTGCACCAGTCATTGCGATTTTGATAGACTTTCTGAAGCCAAACGATGGCATCAACCCTTTTTAGTCACATAGACAGTGAGTAGAAGATGGATAGTTTCCCTTCAAAGATAAGAGTCTGATAAAAGCAGATAGCAAATGAATGTGGAGCAGAAAAAAAACCAACAGCTGTCCACTCTGCATCCCATAACAATCTTTCTAATGCCCTTTGATGTTATTTGGGAAATATCCTGCCAAATACATTCTTCCCTGTCGCTGTGGCAGGCTCTGTCCTTTGCCAGTAACCTCATGGCCGAGTATCTTGAACTCCTGTTGAGGAAATGAAATCCTCTTCGACGCCATCCACATCACCAGCTGTTCACTCCCTGTGTCCTCCCCTTGCTCTTCCAAGGTCACAGCCATTACCCAGATGAAAATATGGAACACCACCTGTATCTTCAGATGTTTCAAAGTCCTTCTCACAGCCTTAAAACCTTCCGGAGACACAGCTCAGATTTCTTTGGACCATGCCATTTAGCTGCACCTGAATCAGAAGTAGGCAATGGCGGGAGAGTCCATGAAATGTTCCCTTACACCTTGTATCTGTGCTCCAGAAACACAGTGCCCTCCAAGCACGCCACACCTGTTCTCAGAAGGGAGTCACCTCATTCTGGAAATGCACAAGTTTTGGGTTTTCTCCCACCCAGTTGTGGCTGTTTCTTCCATGTGTACACTGTAGTACCTGGCACACTGCTAAGGGTACACTAGATGTTCAATAATACATGTCCTGTCTCCATTCTTGCCCTATCTAGGTGGCCTTTAAAAAAATAATTCAAAAACTAAAAATACTAAGCTGAAGATGCACTCTAGAAAGGGATATTTACCAGGGACTTTGTAATGTATTTATTAAGCTAGGTGGTGGGTACCTGAGTATTTCTGAAACACTTCATAAATTTTTAAAAAATTGCAGGTTACCACTCAAACTGACAAAGCAAAAAGCCAATCCGATTTGGTCGCTCCCCAGCTTGGTTCCCCATAGCAGACAAGATGACAGTCAAGCTCCTTGCCTTCACACAAGGCCCAAGATGTGGCCCAGTCTTCCTTCTTCCCCCCTGTTACAGACTGAATGCTTGCATCCATCCTACCCCCAAAATTTATATGTGGTTATTTTTGGAGGTGGGGCCTTTGGAAGGTGGTTAGGGTTCAATGAGGTCAGGAGCCCCATGATGGGATTTAGTGCTCCTCTAAGAAGAGGAAGAGAGACCACAGCTTCCTCTCTCTGCCATGAGAGGACACAGTGAGAAAATGGCATCCGCAAGCTGGTAAGAGAGCTCTCACCAGGAACCTTATCCTAGACTTTCCATCCTCCAGAACCGTGACACATAAGTGCCTATTGTTTAAGCCACCTGGTCTAAGGTATTTTGTTATAGCAACCTGAGCTGACTAAGAGACACCACCCTCCCTCCCACATCCATCACTTCAGGCATCTTGAACTACTCCCAGCTCCCTGAATATGTCATCTTCTCTCCTGAGTGCTTTGGAGTCTGTCTTTTCTCCCTTTTGTCACGGGCTAACTTCTGTTTACTCATTGTATTGGGCAGAGTAGGCTAACAAAGGCACCCCAGAATTCAGCGCTTTTTGCTCATGTAACAATTCTGAGATGAGCAGTCCAGATGACTGGGGAATTCTGCTCTAGTGGTGATTCAGAAACCCAGGTTCCTTCCAGTCATTGCTCTGCAGCCTCCAGGCCTTTCGTCATCTGCATGATTGAAGCTGGGTCACGACCACATGCGTGTCGTGATAGTGACACTGGGATATTTTGAAGTCCAGACTCAAATTGGCCCACATCTTTTCCACTCATTCTATTGGTAATAACTTAGTCATGTGATCACAGCTAAATGCTGGGGATGCTGGGAAATGTAGTCCCCAGGTAAGCAGCTATGTACCTTTCTATAGTTCTTTTATAATGGAAGAATGAATTTCAAAAAACAGCCGAAACTGGTTTGGCTCAGTGGATAGAGCATCGGCCTGCGGACTGAAGGGTCCCGGGTTTGATTCCGGTCATGGGCATGTACCTGGGTTGCGGGCACATCCCCAGTAGGAGATGTGCAGGAAGCAGCTGATAGATGTTTCTCTCTCATCGATGTTTCTAACTCTCTATCTCTCTCCCTTCCTCTCTGTAAAAAAATCAATAAAATATATTTTTTTAAAAAAGAAGTAATAAATATTTATAATAAAACAAAACAAAACAATTGAAGTTCAGACTTTGATTCCCGTGAATAGCCTTCTCTGTCCCCTAACTTCTCTGTCTAGGTTAGCTGTCCCTTTGCAAATACTTAATGTCCTACATAGCAATTATCTAAGTAGTTGCTTCTCTCTCAGCTTCACCCACCTCCCTGGCCCAGCTGGACTAAGAGCATGTTGGGTGTGGCTCTGTGTCCTTAATGCCTAGACATTGAATACAGTTTGAGCAATACAGTCTGGGGATCAGCTACTTAACTTGCAAGGCCCAGTGCAAAATAAAAATGGGGAACTCCTTGTTCAAAAATGATGAAGAATTTGTAGATGACAAAAGAGCATTAAACCAAACATGGCGTGCTTCTGAGTGCAGGTCCCCATGCACCTGCACAGGTCACATGCCCATGAAGCAAGCCCTGAAAGTGGGAATAAGTAAGTAAATTGAATAGCCTGAGTCACTCTCCGTAAGAAAGGTCACATCTCTGTTGTGTACTCTTATGCCAGGAGTAAAGAAAAATCAAATCATGCTTGTGAATATTTAGAAAGGAAATCTTTGCTGTCCCTACAGGCTGAACTTAATAGAGGTCATCTCAGTGAGGGCGTATCCCATTTCCCATTGCTTTGTCATTGGGGGGTTGGGGTGACACAGAAACTTGTGGGCTTCTACCTCCCTAACAATCCAGATGCTCGGCGTCTCGCCTTTCTCTCACCTCCTACAGGGTCTCCTTTCAGCAAGTCATCTCAGCAGCAGTAGTCAGCACGGTAGTCCTCTTACCGCCTCAGAGACTTCTGGGATTGGGAGACCTTAGACGTCATTGCCAAGCAGTTCTGCAGCATCTGCTCCAACACCTCCAGGGACAGGGAACTTCCTACCTCCCGAGCAGCCCTTCTGTTTCTGACAGCTCTGCGGATGGAGTTCCCCCTCAAGTTGAGCCCAAACTTCCTTCCTCGTGACTTCCCCCGCCGGCTCTGAGCCACGCGGAGGAACTGAAATACTGCTCCCGTGGCCTCCAGGTGTGTAAAGGGCTCGGATGTTCACCTGAAAGCAGAAGTTGCCAACAAGCAGCACAGAGATGGAATGTAGGCCACAGGTGTACTGTGCTTGGCCCAGGCAAGGCTAAATATTTTCATTGGTGGGTTGCCAGCACTGAAAAATCTGGTGGGCATGTATAAAATGCAGAACTCAAGCTTCTAAACCTTGGAAGCTCTGGCAACACTGGGCTCATGATCCCACAAGCCTACTGGCCACGAAGGATCCTAAAGAATGAATATTGGCCCAGCCGGTGTGGCTCAGTGGTTGAGTGTCGACTTATGAACCAGGAGGTTACGGTTCAATTCCCGGTCAGGGCACATGCTCAGGTTGCAGGCTTGATCCTCAGTGTGGGGTGTGCAGGAGGCAGCCGATCAATGATTCTCTGTCATCATTGATGTTTCTATCTCTCTCTCCCTCTCCCTTCCTCTCTGAAATCAATAAAAAAATATATATTAAAAAAAGAATGAATATTAGGTGGGTAACTGCCACTCTCCACCACAACCGGTGGCTATCACGTCTACACACTTAGCTTACTGTCACAACCCCAACTGACAGGAATGCTAATGTGCTCAGCCTCCCTACCATAGAAGTAGCCAGAGTTGTAACCCCAAGTTTTTAAAATTGATTTCTGGGAAAGTTATTTAAAGAGGAATGACTCCTTTTTTACCTCTTTTTCTTCCTGCTCAGAATGCAGAGGTGTTGGTGGGTGTTCCAGCAACTACCTTGAGGATAGATGCCACTTACTAGTATATTAATGCTAAAACAGATAGCAGAATTCTGGTTCTTACATATCACACAAAGAGCATAACTAATAGAAAAAATAAATAAATTGGACTTCAAAATTAAAAACGTTTGTGCTTCAAACAATACCTTCAAGAAAGTGAAAATACAGCCATGGCCAGATTCAGTTGGTTGGAGCGTTGTCCCATACATCAAAAGATTTTGGGTTCAGTTCCTATTTAGGTTCGATCTCCAGTCGGTGCTGGTATGGGAGGCAACCAATCAATGTTTCTCTCTCACATTGGTGTTTCTCTCTCGTCCTTCCTCTCTCTCTAAAAATCAATAAAAAACATATCCTCAGGTGAGGATTTTTTAAAAAAGTAAAAAGACAACCCACAAAATGGGGAGGAAATATTTGCAAATCATTTTCTTGATAAGGTTATACCCAGAACACATAAAGAAGTATTACAAATCAATTAAAAGTGTATTTTAAAACCCAATTTTAAACATGTGCAAAGGATTTTAATAGGCATTTCCCCAAAGAAGATATATAAATGGCCAATAAGCACATGAAAAGATGGTCAACACCACTAGCCATCAGGGAAATGAAAATCAAAACTACAATGTGATACCACTTCACACCCACTAAGATGCCTAGAATCAAAAATAACAAGTGTTGGAAAGGATGCAGGAAAATTGGCACCTCGTGCATTGCTGGTGGGGATGTAAAATGGTGCAGCTGCTGTGGGAACCAGTTTGGCAGATCCTCAAAAAGTTAAACGCAGAATTAGCATATGATCCAGCAATTCCACTCTTAGGTGTACATCCAATAGGCTTGAAAGTAGAGACTCGCCGAAACCGGTTTGGCTCAGTGGATAGAGCGTCGGCCTGCTGACTGAAGGGTCCCAGGTTCGATTCTGGTCAAGGGCATGTACCTGGGTTGCGGGCATATCCCCAGTAGGAGATGTGCAGGAAGCAGCTGATCGATGTTTCTCTCTCATCGATGTTTCTAACTCTCTATCTCTCTCCCTTCCTCTCTGTAAAAAATCAATAAAATATATTTTAAAAAAAAAAGAAAGAAAGTAGAGACTCGAACAGAGACTTTCATACCAATGTTCATAGAAGCGTTATCACCATAGCCCAAAGGTAGAGGCAACCCAAGTTCCCATCAACAGGTAAACGGATAAACAGACTGCGATATGTAAATACAAATAATGGAATGCTATTCGACAACAAAAGGGAATGAAGTACTAATACATGATACAACACAGATGAACCTAGAGAACACTATATTAAGTGAAAGAAGCCAGTCGTGAAAGACCACATATTGCATGATTCTGTTTCTATGAAATGTCCGGGAGAGGCAAATCCATAGAGATGGAGTGGCGATGACTGGTTGCCAGGGGCTGAGGAGAGACGGAAAGAGAAGTGACTGCTAATGGAACAGGGGGTTTCTTTAGGCATTGATAAAAGTGTTCCAAATTTAGATTGTGGTGCCTCAATTTTGTAAAATACTAAAAATCATTAGATTGTACAGTTTAAGGAGATGGATTTGACTGTGTGTAAATTATACCTCAATAAATCTGTTTTGAAAATAGAGCAGTAAAAGACTTGCATTTATCTGTTCCACCTTCAACAACTATTAACTGGAGGCCAATTTCTTTTATCTATACTCCCATGTGCGCTTCCCCCACTCCCATGTTATTTTGAAGCAGACCCTAGATGTCTCCTAATACAGAATTAAAACCAGAAAATTCTTGCCTGGCCAGTGTGGCTCAGTTGGTTGGGTGTCGTCCCTGTACCAAAAGGTTGCCAGTTTGATTCCTGGTCAGGGCACATGCCCGGGTTTCGGGCTTGATCTCCGGTGGGGGTCATGCAGGTGGCAGCCAATCAATGCTACACTCTCGCATTGATGTTTCTTTCTCTCTCCCTCTCCCTTCTTCTTTCTAAAAATCAATAAACTATTATTTTAAAAATGAAAAAGAAACAACGAAAAGGCCTACAGTCTGGTTAGCTGGCTGCATTGCTCCTGGCGGGTGACATCCAAGCTTGATTCTTTAGTCTTCACGGGCATGTTGTGAATGTCATAATGTCCTGCAGTAAATCTTTTTCTGCTTAAATTTTTCTGCAAGTAAGAACCTCAAATCTTGGATCCACAATTGACATTGACCTTTGGTGTGTAATCATCCACAGATGGCGTTCTGATGGAGCTGTGGTATCTAGCCACGGTGTGAGAGTACCGTTTTATCCTTAATGGAAGCCTCCTGGCAAGCCCAGGAGCCTTCTGGAGACCATGTGTAAATTTCAGTCTGTTGGTACGTGAGGATGGCTTGCAGGAGAGGGCATCCCTTCCCAGGGGAAACCCCAATAATGAAGAATAGTTGCCTATGAATAAGGTTGAACAGGGTTCTCTACTATCTTGGGTTCTGACTCTGGTTCCCTAAAGAGGAGCCTTCCTCCTTCCCCGAAAGGTCATGGTTGTAAACATCATCCCCCTCTTGAGATGAGTTGGCAGACTCATCTCTTCTTGTCATATCCTCTAGAATGGACTCCACCACCAGCTCCTTCCTGCACCTGAGGAAGCTAGGCAGGCTCTGGTTTAACATCGGTACCCAAGCGGGTTTTTCATGTAAACTAGGAAGCCCTGGGCTCAGCCCCAAGGGGCCTGTGTTCAATC
Organism: Myotis nattereri; assembly: GCF_964212035.1. Lineage (NCBI taxonomy): Eukaryota > Metazoa > Chordata > Mammalia > Chiroptera > Vespertilionidae > Myotis > Myotis nattereri. The sequence continues at coordinate 14,806,310 of NC_138091.1, forward strand.
CCCGGCTACAACTTCCCCTGTGACCTGCCTGACCTTCAGCAGCGCACTCAGACTTTCTGGAGCTTTGTTGCTTGATCTGTGAAATGGGAATAATAATCTTATCGGATATGTGGGTTGAAAGGATGACACAAAGGTAGACTTATAACGCACCTTGTTCAACATCTGAGACATGAAATAGCCATTTGACAACCCTGGGTCCCATCCTACCTACCACCTTTTTCTAGTAAATATGAAATCGGGTTAAATCTGGAATTGGCATCTGCTCAACAAGAGATTAGGCTCCTTTTGTTGCTGTTATTTTGATTTTGAGAAATGGATTCATGTTCTTTTCTAAATGGATGCTTTTATTTTATATAATAAAAGGCTAATATGCAAATTGTCCACTCCTCCAGGAGTTCAACCCAGAGTTCAACCAGGGGGCAGGGCCAGCTGGCCAACCACCCATGGCCCCTCCCCCAGGTTGGCCTGACCCAATTGGCCCCGATCAGGCAGCCCAGGTGGACCCCTCCTGTGCATGAATTTGTGCATCGAGCCTCTTGAATAATAATAATAATAATAATAATGACCAAGAATGGAATATTTGCTCTGCAGCAGACACTGTATGAAAGGCTTTCTGTGTCTTGTTTCACCCTGTCAGCCTCACTGTGAGGTAAGTATTATCTCAGAGAGGAAGAAATTCAGGTTTGAGGTGAATTTACTCGCCCAAGGTCCTACAACCACTCAATGGCTGGGCTGAGATGCTAAGCCCAGCTGCCCGGTTCCAGAGCTTTCCCTGAGCTGTTTTCCCCATCTGTTCTGAGCTCTGCTTCTCTGCTGCCCAATTTCCCCCCTTCTTAAAGAGGCTCATGCCCCCACCTTCATGCCCTAGGCCCACCAAAATCTGGGGGCCATCTTTATCAGGGAGGCCTCCTGCCTGAGAAGTTATCATCGAGTTTAACATTTCCTGCTGCCCTGGGCCATCCCTGCTGCCTGGGCTGCTTGGCCAGGGGACACCCCCAGGGTCCGGGCTGCCTTCCAGGCTTGACCTTGACAGCTTGCTTGGAATTCTGACCTCTGCAGATGCCTGCCTCTGTGCCACCTCCTGGTCCTGGCCATGGCTTTGCCTTAATGACAGGCCTCCCGCTTGCAGGATTGCTGATCATCCACTTTACCTAGACCACCATGGCCTGACTTCTCTGACCTGTATGTTCAGCTTTACCCTGCAATAGGCAGTTTCTGAATGGCTCCCAAAGACCCTGCCTCCTGGTACCCACCCAGGAACTCCTAAGGGATAGCACGCTGAGAGAGTGATGGGCGGCACTCCAGAGACAGGTCACAAAAGACAGCGACTTCTGTCTTGCTTACACACTCTATCTCCCTTTGTCCTCTTCCTCCCTCTCCTTCCTCCTCCCTCTCACTCCCTCTTCCTTTCTCTTTCTCTCCCTTCTCTATCTCTCTGTCTCTCTTTCTCTCCCTCCCCCTTCTTCTTTCTCTCCCCTCTCTGCCTGTCTCTCTTTCTTCCTGCCCTCTCCTCTTTTTCTCCCTCTCATTCTACACACACACACACACACACACACACACACACACACACACACTGATGAAGAAAGCTCCCTGTTAAAAGCTCCCTGTCCTATGGAAAGGCACATACAGCAAGGAACTAGGGGGAGAGGGAGAACGACTCCAGACAGCAGCCATCGAGGAACTAAGGTCCTCAGTGCAACAGCCTATAAAGAACAGAGACCTGCTGCTCCATGAACGAGCTTGGAAATGGGTCCTTTCCCAACTGAACCTGAGATGGCTTCGGCCCTGGTCAACATTTTGGTTGAAGCCTGTGGGACACCCTGAGCCAGAGGACCCAGCTCCGCCTCACGGGATTCTGAGCCACAGAAACTGAAAGATAGTGCATGTCTAAGTCACTGCACTTCAGAGTAATTGTTATGAGCAGTAGACACAACCACTTCCAGAAGTCACCCTGCTCCTCCCCCAGCATGGCACTTAGCACACTGGCTTAATTTCCTTTTTATTTCTCAGTAGATCTGCAGAGGGCAGGACTGAGTCAACGCAGGCCTGGCCACAGAAGGAAGCCAAAGAAAGGCCTTCTTCCGCAGCTAGGGGCGAGCCTTTGGCTGTCTCTGCCCAGGCTCTGGAGACTCCGTTTGTGCCAGCGGCCCTGCCACACCAGGTGCCACCCCAGGTGCCACCCCAGAAGGCTCTCTTCCAGTCTTCCTGGAACACCGGCTTGCTTTCCTCCTCCAGGTGGGTTTGGGAAAGAGCTTCTCCTCTCACTGGCCTGGGTTCATGCAAAGTTAGGGATGCTCTTTGTGGTCCACACAGGACCTTCTTCCTCAGGGAAGAGTCCCCCTGCTGCACCCCAAAGCTCCAGGCCTAGTGGCTGATCCCGACTCCCCATGCCCCACTCAAATTCTCCCCCCAGGGCCCCGAGGACTGTGCTGAGGGTCTGCCCGCTGGTGGCCTGCCTACCCAGGTTACAAGACTCTCCTGGGCAAAGCTAAACTCCACTTGAGATCATGTCTCAGCCTCCATGTAAAGCAGCGGTTCTCAACCTGTGGGTTGCGACCCCTTTGGCGATCGAATGACCCTTTCACAGGGGCCGCCTAAGACCATCCTGCATATCAGATATTTGCATTACGATTCATAACAGTAGCCACATTACAGTTATGAAGTAGCAACGAAAATAATTTTATGGTTGGGTCACAACATGAGGAACTGTATTTAAAGGGCCAGAAGGTTGAGAACCACTGATAAAGTGATGGTTGCAAATTAATCCTAGCACGTGTCTGGGTCGCTGACCTCGCAGAACCAGTGAATCTGACCTTGAGACCCTCCCTCCCCAACGACCACTACAATTGGAACATGTACATTCCAGACCATTTAAAAGAGCTCAGCACTTGTTGGTAATGTTCCATGAACATGTTCATCACTAAGATAGACAGATAAATATAGGGAGATATGCTAACGACTACCTGACAACTCAAACCCGCTTGAACTTGTGGTGAGAAGCAGGACGAGCAGCAAGATCTCAGAGGTGAGCTGAGCACCCACCTTTGTCCTCATGTGTAGTCTCAATGCTGTGGCTCAGATCGAATATCCTGGCCCCAACACTCACTGGTCGTGTAGCCTGGGACAAGTTGGTTAACTTTCTGTGCCTCAATCTCCACTTCCATAGGACAAGGGCAATAGTAGCACCTCCTCTTAGGGTTGTTGAGATGATAGAATGAGGTGATCACATGCAAAACACTTGAAATGATGTCTAGCATATAGGAAGTACTCAATAACTGTTACCGCCATGGGTCCTATCATGGTAAATGCTCTCACATACATCACAGTGGCGGGCCCTCTGTGTTTCCCACCCAAAGTCATTCTCCTCTCCCTTCTTCCTTGCTTCCCATGTTAGCTTTTCGAAAAGCTAGAAATTCATTTCCCCAGACTCCCACCCAGCAAGAGACAGCCATGGGCCAGTTCTGGCCAATGACATGTAAAGGGAAATCTGTGCGAGGTGGCTAAGGAATGTTTCTTCCTTGATAGGAGAGATATGCCAAAAGTCCTTCTCTTTTTATGCTGTGGGTGCTCTGGTATAAAGACGTGATGCTCGGAGCTGACGCAGCCATCTTGCCACCATACGGGAAGAGTCAGATTAATTGATTTAGACCAGGGGTGGGCAAACTTTTTGACTCAAGGGCCACAATGGGTTCTTAAACTGGACTGGAGGGCCAGAACAAAAGCATGGATGGAGTGTTTGTGTGAACTAATATAAATTCAAAGTAAACATCATTACATAAAAGGGTACAGTCTTTTTTTTTGTTTTATTCATTTCAAACGGCCGGATCCGGCCCGTGGGCCGTAGTTTGCCCATGGCTGATTTAGACTCAAAGCTTATATTTCTGATCACTGATATCATTGATCATACCTTGAAACCACCATCCACTTGCCTTCTCTTAACTAGGACAATTCAATACCTTTCATTTTGAAGCAACTATAAGAATTACTCTCTGTTACTTACAACCAAAATATCTTATGTGTTTTAAACATATTTTAAGTAATACTGTAAGCTAAGGAATTCTTACAACATAACATAACTCTGCGACAGAGTATTGTTCCAATGTCACAGGTGACAAAGCTGAGAGCAATGTGGCAGGAGTTTTGAAGGTATGTTACCTAATTAATCCTCCTAAAAACTCTGGGAGACAGGTTTTATCTCCTTGTACAGGTTTCTTCACAAGTTGAGAAGGTTCAACAATGCCCATTTGACACAATTAATAAATGGAAGAGTCAGCGCTTAAGCCCAGATCTCCCAAATCTAAATACAGCATTCTTCCTAATCTTCTTTGGTGTTACTTCTAAGTACCAAAACCATTTTGCATAATTTAGTCCACTGCCAATGTTGAATACGTTAAAATTCGGTAACCCCAATTCAGGTCATGTCAACCTGAACATAATTATGTTCATTGCCTAGAAAGTGCATTTGCTCACTAAATATTAGCCGTGATAAAAAAAGAATGGTGGGGACAGCTGGGTGAAATTCACAGTCCGAGACCCATGTGGCAATGTATATTTCTGTCTTTAGGCTCTCAGAGAATTTATATTCCCAATCCACACTTCAGCTGGTAATTGCCCAACGTCTGTTCTTTTTAAATCTTTATTACTCTTTATTCTCTCCCAGATGTTGGGTTGAGCTGCATTGATTTCAGGATTTCAGTGAGAGATCCAGCTGCCGGGTTTGGGAAGTGTCCATGTTTTTGTTTTGTATCTTTTCAATCCTTCGACTTGAATTTATGATGAGGTTTTGATGAATAGCACCCTTTTCCCAGCCGGCCCTCTTTGCATGTGTCTGAGTCTGCGGTATCCTCCGTCTCATTATGCGGATGTGTCTCTTGTTGGGAAATTTATGTGATAAGTGTTGCCAGGAGCCAGGAGCCAAGACCCGGGATTTGTAGTCTAAACATCCTTGACTCCACTCTCTGCAGTAGATCCAACGTGACGTCCGGGAGACCAGGTAGCTTGTTAATTCAGGCCCCTGGCAGGTTGAGAGTTTGAGAAAGTGTCAGCCCTGCTGTGAATTGCAGGCATACGATGGGAATCAAGGATGTCAAGACTATGGGCAGAGGAAGGGGGCAGGTATAGGAATGGATGGGGGAGGGAAGATGGGACATTGCGGTTTGGGCCTTTGTCACCCTGAGACTGTTGTAATAAACTTGGGTAAGTTCACTCACTTCTCGGCTTTCAACCTGATTTAAAGTTCCTTGAAGTAAGAGCTATTCTAGTGATCTCTTGCTATATGACAAGTCACTCCAATTTCAGAGGCCTGATGTGAGGGGCAGTGGCCAGGCTTGGAGTGCAGGCTCAGAGAGGACGGGGCCTGAGAAGGTGGCGTGGGGTGGGGTGGGGGCAGAGACAGGGACCACAGCAGCCCACCAGGCCCCTGACCACATGCTTGGTGGTGGCCACGGAGGACAGCTCACGGCTTTCTGCCCTCTGGCCACACCTGGTCACCCTCTACCCTGGGAGGAAAGGCACTGCAGCCGGTGCACAGGGAGGCACACCTGGTGTGACAGGCAAAGTGGCCTAAGGCCCTGGGGCCGTGCGGCCAGGTCTCAGCAGACCTCTCTTGGGATTTCTCTCGTGCCCTTCCTCCCTGACTGGAATTTTTCTGGCTCCTCTGGTTTGAATCCTTCCTGGAAAACTTTGGGTACCCAGATGTGCCTGGGCTGTGTCCACCTGCAAAAGCAAAGCAGGAGCAAGGCGGGACCAGGGCTGGGAGGAAGGGACAGGAAGGCTCAAGCTGGAATGATGACCAGAAGCTTCGGTGCGCACACCGGGGAGCTTGAATATCTGCCCCGTGACCCAGCAGGACAAGCTGCTTGCCAAGAGTAGCTGGACAGGGGAACCTACCCCAATGTCCTTCTGGCTCATGAGGGAGGTGGCATCTCCATTTCTGTAGACGAGAACAAGAGATCCAGAGGCGGGACAAACCCGAGGCCGCTCAGCTGTGAGGGGTGGGGTTTGACTCAAAGCAGGGATGTCCAATGACGGGGCCCACTTTCCGGCCACCCCACGGCTCCACCCACAAGGGCTGTGTAAGTGAACAAAGAATCAGAGTCGCAGGACCAGAAGGCCCTTTAGAGTCACGTTCAAGCTCTTTATAAATTTCATTTCGACATGGCTCCTTATTGCTTCTATGGGTCAGCAGTGGAAACCTGCAAGGCGTCCTGGCCCAGCCTCGGAATGACCTCTCCTCTTTCCTGGAGGTCTGGGCGGTGTTTGACTGAAGACCTCATTGCAGGAGAGAAGCCCCCTGTCTCCTCTAACAGCACCTGCATCTTTCCCTTAAAAGGACCCCAGTTAGGGGTTAGGCCAGGGGTGGGCAAACTTTTTGACTCAAGGGCCACAATGGGTTCTTAAACTGGACCGGAGGGCCGGAACAAAAGCATGGATGGAGTGTTTGTGTGAACTAATATAAATTCAAAGTAAACATCATTACATAAAAGGGTACGGTCTTTTTTTTTTTTTTTTTTTTTAGTTTTATTCATTTCAAACGGGCTGGATCCGGCCGGTGGGCCATAGTTTGCCCACGGCTGGTCAAGACCCTCCTGGGGTTTGGAGCAAAACCAGTCGGAAGCAGGAGCTCCGTGTGAAAACAATGGGGTCCATTACTGTGGAGCCGAGGCAACATTTCTTATTCATCCTTGTGAGCCCTGCGAGGAGCTGGGGGCATTGCACACCCTCCCTGCCAAGGTTCTAGGGCTTGGTTCTGAGACAGAGCTGGCCACTCGGGCACCCTCTTCCACCAGCTGCAGAGTGGCATCCCCTCTCCCAGGGCATCCGGCTCCTTAGCTCTGCTCCCTCTGCTCCCTGGGCCAGAGGCGAGGTCACTGACCGGAGTGGCTGGAACCAGAGCAACCACGGGCCCGTGCAGATGTGCGAGGGTGGGCGGAGCGTGAGGGTGGCAGAGGCCTGTCTGACCCAAAGGATGGAGACAGACCCCTCTGTCCACCGGCCTCACTGGCGCACTTGAACTCGCCATGCTGAATGACAGGTCAGTTGATAAACCCTCCTTCCAGACCAGCTCCCAGGAGGAAGCGCTGGCTGAGCATCCGACCGAGCGAGTGGTTACAGCACCTTTCCCTGAAATGCGACATTCCCATTCCTAATCTGCTGCTGGTGCAAGAAGCAAATGTCTTCAGTGATTTCGTAAGAAAAACACATTAGACTACTTACAGATCTTCTGCTCCCTCCTGAAACCATGAATAAAGTCAGTTCCCTTTGATAAATGGACCCGTTTGAAAATCAAAAAGAATTACTTTGTTCAGTAACATTCGGTGATTAACAGTTAAACAGCAATTTAAGTCAATACAGTGCAAATCTGAGCTGGGACCCAAGGCAGTGATCGGGATGGAGCAAAGCCGTGCTCACTGGGCCTGGGCAATGTAAAGTCATGTTTTCGGGGGTGGCTGTCCATTGCCACATTATGTGCCAGTGACTAGAGCCTTATCCAAGAACCTCAAATTACGGCGAGTGAATGGGTTAGGTTACCCCAAAATATTTCTCCTGGAAAGGCAGCAGGGTCCTGGGGACAACTGTCCTTCTCCCATACATCCCACCCCTCCAGCGTCTTCAGTGAGAGGGAGGTGGGGGCAGGGAGCAGAGGCCCCTCCCCGGCAGCAGCTGGCTGCCCTGGGCTCTTCCAAACTTCCCCTGCTACTGCCCAAGGCTGAATAGTCCCCCCACAAAGAGGTCTCTGCTGATGTGATGAAGTAAAGAATCTTGAGATGGGGTGATCATCCCGGTGGGCCCTACCTGCCGTCACGTCACATGTATCCTTAGAAAAGGGAGGCTGAGGGCGGTTTTACTGCAGAAAAGGGAGAAGCAGTGTGACCAGAGGTGCAGAGAGTAGAGGGGTGTGGCCGTCAGCCGGGATGATGGGCAGCCCGCAGAGAAGCTGGGCGGGGCACGGACAGACTCTCCCACAGCCTTGGCGGGAGCCCGCCTGCCCGCGCTGCCTTTAGCCCCGTGAAACCGACTTCGGGCTTCTGATCACAACTGTAAGAGAAGAAACGTGTTCCCATCAGCCACTGAGCTTGTAGTAATTCGTTACAGCAGCCACGGGAAGCTAACAGAGTCACCTTCCTGACTGTGGCCAGCTCTGCCCACCAGTAGCATGACTGTTTAGATCAGTCCTGAGCCCGCATAGCCATCTACTGTCACCTGTGCTGGCACTAACGTTCATGAAACCACAAGTGTGATGCCCATGAAAACATTCCACTTGCTGTAAATGCTCGTCCCCGCGCCCCCTACAAGTATCCAATGAGCCACCGACCACCAGTGGGAGTGCCCTCCCTTCGTGGGACACTGACCCAGCTCCGCACAGCTTAGCAAGAATCCATGGCACAGCTGGGCTTTCAAAACTGCTCTATTAAGTTCAAAATTCACTTGAAAATGATCAGAAAAAAAAGAAAGAATCAGCCCCTTTAAAAATAGAAGCCATTTCTCCTGCAAATTTTCGCAGAACCAGATTTTAAAATGCAGAATTTAGCAGGATCTTCAATCATCCTGGTAGAGTTACTGGCATACAGATGAGGACCCTCAAAAGGGAAGGAGGGAGCCATAGAGAGTTCTAGCCAGGAGCCGGATCAGGTGGCAGAATCCGGTTAATGGAGGCCTTGTTTTCCCAGCTCCAACCAGAATCCTATGTCTCTCTCTTCCCTGCCTACAGGACGGAGGGTAAAGCGGCAATTGCTGTGCAAGGGAGGGTGCAAGGATTTTTAATGCTGAGGGGTGACGAGGTGGTAGAATTGATAAGGCCCCCAACTGGAGAAGGATATGATGGTTATTAACAGCTTCCTGTGACTTACAAAGGGGGTTGGGCAAAGCGGCAAACTTTCCTTCCCAAAGTTGGAACTGGCCCAGCTGGGGAGGTTTCCAGTTCCAAAGAGAGAGTCAGGGTAGCCCTGCTTTGTCCTGGGAGTGGATACGGGCAAGCACTGGGTACTGACAGGTTCTGAAAGGAGCCAGCCCGGGATCCGCTCGTCTATTTCCCACTCCTTTCATGTCGTGTTCATCATAAGGCGTGTGGCACGTGTGTTCATTGTGTTTTGTGGCGAGGCATCATGGCACTTAGTGAGTGGTTCAAACCTATTTGATGGAAAAACTGATAAATAAATAGATTCTCTCCTTCAGAGTATACATTTCTTCTGCCGAGAAAAGTATTTTGTTCACAAACCTCTGATCGGAGGCTCCACCTGCCGGAGTGGAGAAAACCAAAGCCTCTTGCCTCACCTAAGTCAAAGGTCACATTGCCCCCCTCCCCTCCCCTCTCTGTGCTTCAGCACTGACCTGGCCCGTCTTCTAATCGCCATTATCACCCCCAGGCTCCGGGAGGAACCCTCCCCTTTTTACCTTCCCAGCATAATCCTTCCTTTTTCTGGCACCAGAATCCAAGACTTCCCTTTGGAAAGGGAATTTGAAATTGTTGGGTGGAGCTGAGGAGCCCCCTGTGTTTCTAGGGGTGGCCATACATTGTAGATTAAGCCAACCAGCATTTCCCATCTCACTGGGCACAGTGAATGTGTAGGGAGGGGCCAAAGAGAGTCAGGCTTGCAACTTTATTTCCAATGCTGGAGGAAAAGTCTCCATTCCTGGGCTGAACCTGAGTCAGTAAAACTGGAGCTGCTGGTGCCACGGTAATGAGAGAGCTTTATGAGGGTCAAGTTGACACCGAGTTGCATCAAAGCAGAAGAAAGCAGAGTTGAAACCCTAGATCCAGCCATGCCTGAAGCTTCACACCTCTGCACCCTTTCTTTTTCTTTGAAATTTTAAAAATTGATTTTAGAGAGAGAGGAAGAGAGAGGGAGAGAGAGAGATGGAACATTGACGAGAGAAAAACATTGGTCGGCTGCCTCCTGCATGCCCCCACTGGGGACTAAGCCCACAGTCCAGACCTGTGCCCTGACCAGGAATTGAACCAGTGACCTCTTGGTGCATAGGTCGAAACTGAACCACTGAGCCACACCGGCTGGCTGTACCCTAACCCTTTCTTTATATGAATCAATGCATTATTCTCTTTTTATGTTTTAGTTGGATTTTCCATTCCTTACATTTAAAAGTGTCCTGATGATTGAGGCGGGGCCACGGGCTGCACCTTTGCAGAAACAACGCACACACCTCTTCCAGAGAGGCCTGTCACAGAGGTCCATCTGCTGCTTTGGCCGGGGTATGGCCAGACTACCAGGGGTCGGCCTGCACTGCATCCCCCCTTGCCCTATCTGCTGGGTTTCCGTGCAGGTATTAACCTGCTTTAACCCTGCAATCCCATGACTCGGGATTTTCCCCTTGTAGCCAGCCTCTAGTGATCTTCAACTTCTGGATTTAACCCTTTTATCGTCCTTGCCAGCCCTGCTGCCTAGTGCTGACTGTGTGACCAGTAAGATGTGGAAACAAGACGAGTAACTTCTGTGTCATACAACTGCACAGAAGTGCAGCTCTGTCCTCCTGGTGCTCTGGCAGGGGTGGGGTAGGGAGGTAGCGGGAGGGGGGGGCGGGGGGAGCCAGCTGCCATCACAAGGACATCCCAGCAGCCCCAGGAGAGGCTCCACATGCTGAGGAAGCGAGGCCTCCTGCCAGCAGCCAGCACTAGTTGACCAGCCACATGAATGGACCATCGGGGAAGTGGCTCCTCCGGCCCCAGTTGAGCCTTCGGATGATGCAGCCCCTGCTGATACCTTGACTGAATCCTCATGAGAGACCCCAAGGTGAGAAGCACCCACCTGAGCTGCTCGAATTGCTGACCCACAGAAACAGGGGTAATGGATACTGATTGATGTTTTAAGCCACTACATTTTGCAGTGGTTGGTTCCACAGCAATGGGTAACGAGTCCACCCTTCCGCATCAGTCTCCTCCTCCTGGCTAAACTCCCCGTTTCCTTAACAGGCTACCCACCCCTGCTCCACGCAGCCCCTCAGTCTCATCCTCTTTCTTCAGTTTCCTCTCCAAGAATCACCTTTCTCTCTATTCCTGCCTTCCTCCTCCACCTGAGTGGTTTTTTCTCCTTCCTACGTCCCCAGGCATTTTCCTCTCGACAATCATCATGACAACAATTACGGCTGATAGCCCTTGCTAGAAGAACATGGACTGATTTATGTATCCAAATAGACTGGGAATTTTTTGGTTTGGGTTTGAGGCTGCTGTCCTCTCCTTTGCCCCATCTTCCTAAAGCATAGAAAGAAAGAAAATCTCCCACACCCCCTTCCTGTGAAGTCCAGACAGCTTGAAAAGCCCTGTGAATTCTGATTTTTCACAGGGCTTTTGCAGTGGCAGAGGGGGCTGGGGAGCGTAAGCCATGATCGTCATGGCAACACACTCCCTGGTGGGTCCTGGGCTGCACTCCCAGGCTAGGGGAGCTGCTCCCCAGTGTGTGTGTCGCTCACAGGGTGGGCATCAGAAAGCAAGTCTGCCCAGGGAACAGAGGGGGCTGGGGCAGCGAGGCCTAGCTGGTGTCCCATCTCGCAAGGCAGGCAGACAGGTGGGCAAAGCCAGCGAGTCTGGCACTAGAAAACTCATAAGCTCGACCCAGGGCCTGACAGGAGCCACCCACGTGGGCAGATCTTTACTCTCCCGCACTATTTTTACTCCCTGGTGATGTGATCCATTCTGGGCTGCAGGTGACACCTGCCTCCAGAAATGGAGGTCAGCAAACTCCATCGCTCACGATGTCAGTGGTTCCCAAACTTGGCTGCACACTGTCATCACTCGGAGATCTTTACAAAACGTGGAGCCTGGCTCCCACTCCCAGGCTTTCTGATGTAACAGGAGTCCAACCTGGCCACCAGGATTTTTAAATCTGCAGGTGATTCTAATATGTAGCAAAGGGCGGGAAGCAGTGCGCTATGTCAAGGGTCTCGGCCAGGGCTGTGCGTGAGAAACCCCCGGGGAACTTAAGAATGCACGCACCCAGACCTCCTCAACCCAAACCTCCCAAGTTGGTCCCAGGTGTCTGAATTTGTCACAAGCTCCCAACAAGTCTGGTGAGCTGCTGGAGTTTCATATCCAGAGTCCAGCATCGCATAACGCAACGTTTTGTAGAGTGGATGGCCAAAAAGGAGGCTTCCACAGGCCTTACTTTACCTCTTGGGAGTAGATCTGGATGGGGATGTTCCACTGAAACTATGAAGTTAAAGTTGTTGTATAAGCAAAAAATGACCTGGCATTGCTATTTTTGTATGGCTCAATCTAATACCCACTCATTAGGAGACAATTGCTTCAAGAGACTTCTGGAACCAAGGTGGGGATGGGGAAGTTCAGAGTTCAAGGTCCTAAGTAGCCCCACAGGGATGCCTGCAAGTGATGCACATGCAATTATAGCACTTGCTAGAGTTATCTTTCAGGTGTTAATTCTTGATCTCATCCTGTGACCTTCATGGACCTGGGTTCCCCATCTTAGCAGGGACAGCCTTTTGCTCAGAGTTGCTTGCAGCCCTAACTCCCTGCTTAGGAGGCCAGAGATCTGGTCTCTGTAGAGAAAGAGCTACAGAAAGAGCATTGATAGAAGGTGGAACTCACCATGAGCTAAAGAACTAGGTCCCCTTACCTAACCTGGTGAAGGGCCACAGGTACAACATCTATGTTCATTATTCCCTTGCTTATATGAGTATCTCATTTTCTCTATTAATCTTTTTGAGATTTCGATTATAGAAGTAATGTGAGCTCATGGTAACTAATGAAACGATGTCAAGATTTATAAAGAAAGGGTCATCTCCTCCCGCCCTCACCTCCATTTCCAGTGCCTTTCGCTCCATGTGACTAATGTTAACAGCCACCTCATTTAATTTTTGTTAGGAAGTGAGTTTTCCACATAAATGAATCTGCCCACTCATCAAAACTGTTCCTTTTACTTGCAAACACTTGAAGTAACTGGAAGTAGTTTAACCACCATAGACAAAGATCGCCATGGGCTGAATGTGTCCCCCACAAATTCATATGTTGAAACCCATGTGATGGCATTAGGAGCTGTGGCCTTTTGGGGGTGATTAGGTCATGGGGTACAGCCTCTTGAAAGGGATCAATGCTCTTATAAAAGAGACTCCAGCCTGGCTGGTTTGGTGCAGTGGATTGAGCGTCAGCCTGTGGACCGAAGGGTCCCAGATTCAATTCCTGTCAAGAGCACATGCCTGGGTTTCCGGCTTGGTCCAACGTGCAGGAGGCAGCCAATCAATAATTCCCTCTCATCATTGATGTTTCTATCTCTCTCTTCCTCTCCCTTCCTCTCTGAAATCAATAAAAATATATTTTTTAAAAAAGAGACTCCAAAGAGCTCCCTGTCCCTTCTGCCACGTGAAAACAGAGAGAAGGCAGCTATCTACAAGCCCGGAAGCGGGTCCTCACCAGACCCAAAATCTGCTAATACCTGGATCTTGACCTTAACCTCCAGAACTGTGAGAAATAAATTTGTTTCTAAGCCACCCAGTCTATAGGTCACTGCTGTGGCAGTGGAATGGACTAAGACAAAGATCATTCTAAAAAGTGCTATGCAGGCCATAACCGGTGTGGCTCAGTGGATAGAGTGTCAGCCTGCGGACTGAAAGGTCCCAGGTTCGATTCCGGTCAAGGGCATGTACCTTGGTTGCGGGCACATCCCCAGTAGGAGGTGTGCAGGAGGCGGCTGATCGATGCTTCTCTCTCACTGATGTTTCTAACTCTCTATCTCTCTCCCTTCCTCTCTGTAAAAAATCAATAAAAAATATATATTTAAAAAAAAAAAAGTGCTACGCAGTGCCTTGATTTTTAAAGTGGGAAAACTCAGGGTCATTGAGTTTTTCTCAAACATAATACGTTATGTTTTAGAATGTTTTATAGTTCACTAGCCACCTTTCGATGCATCTCCTACTTTGGTTTTTCCGATGGGCCTTTAAGATTAGTAGAACAGACAGCTGTGTCCCTGCTGCACAGACCAGGAACCGAGGCCCTCCCTGGGAAGCACCGCGTCCATGGCAGCATCCACACCTCCTGTTCTTGAAGCTTAATTCAACTCTACTTACTCAACTGTCTCGCTGTCTACACCACCGCTCTGTATGTTAGTAACCGCTCATTACCAATACCTTAGGGGCGCTCAGGTGTGCAAAATGGCTCTGGGCTAAGCCACTTTTTACTTTCTGGAGTCTTTTTTAGTGATTCTCCCTGATCCCTCCCCTCTTCCCCTCCAAACCCAATGACAAGTTGTCGTCTGGCACTTCCTCCTGCGGTCCAGATACCTTGTTCCACATGCCACGAACTGAAAAACCAGACGGGGAAATTAGTCTCTTAGAATTTGCATGCAGTGAGTGAACAGGCTCCAACAGATTCTGCGGGCCTTTCCTGAGAGTTAGGGATGCAGAGGAGGCTCAGGTGCAGGCACTTCCTTTTTTATTACAGGGAAATCTCAAACTCTTAAAAATAAGAGGCCTTTCAAAGTGAGAGGTCACAAGCATTCATTTGAAATCAAAGAATAGCTATTCAGGCAGAAGCCCAAGTAATGTTCTGATTAGGAGACAAAGGCCACGGGCATTAGTGAGGAAGGGGAGGCAGACAAGGGCGTCAATAGAAGGAAGGCATTTCTTTAGGCGCAGGTAACATAGGATGCCAATTCCAAGGAATGTTTTTAATTCTCAGTCCAGCAGGCATACTATCTGCTTTCTTGTTCTCTTTGCAGACAGTTCTTTGGGCCCAGCGTGGCTTTAGGCCCAGTCAGAGGTGATTGGACCGCTTTGGCATCCAAACATTTGAGGCACAAGATGAGCAAGGCATTTCTTCTGAGATGGCAGCTACGGCTCCATTTTAAATGGCTGCGTTGATTTGTTTATTCGGACAAACCCTACTTAAACAGCAGAGAGAATAGTATTATGAACCTTCCTTATGAGTTGGGCAACTTCAACAATGAACAACATGGTACACATTTCTTGCTTTGCTTGTTCACAATTTCCCTTGGTGAACTCTAGATTCCTGAAGCACCTGGATACTCCTGTACCACTGTGGCCAAGTGTGGGTACCCAGCGAGGACCCCTGGCATGAGATGCATGCTGGCATGGGCGGCCTGCTCCAAGGGCCAGTCCCCAGGGGGCCCTGGGTCCCCACGAAGTAGTTCACGCTTCCCAGGCCTGACCTTGTGGTGACTACGGGGAGGGAGCCGCTTGGGCCTGACAGGGCCGTCCTGCTGGGCAGGTGGCGGAATGTAAGCCTGCCCGGGTCAGCTACCTCATGGGTGTGCGACTTCCTCACCCTAGTTTCATGGGAGGCTCAGGAAGGAATTTTTATTGGTCTGGAGAGCAAACAGGCATTACTTCCACCTCCCTATGATACCAGCCCTGGAAGTTTCCACAGCCCACTCTCTCTGGCTTCTCAAATACCCAGAGTGAGTTCTCTTCTGGTCTGAACTCAGCCCTGTGCACGTGGGATAGAGCGGGGCCCTTGACCAAGAACATTGCCGCAGGTGGCCTCCCGTGGTCCTCCCAGGGTCTTATGGGGCAGCGATCACGAACTCTATTCTGCGATGAGGAGGTG
The DNA here is from genome assembly GCF_964212035.1 of Myotis nattereri. Classification (NCBI taxonomy): domain Eukaryota; kingdom Metazoa; phylum Chordata; class Mammalia; order Chiroptera; family Vespertilionidae; genus Myotis; species Myotis nattereri. The sequence goes on from NC_138091.1 coordinate 14,821,836, forward strand.
GAGGCTTAGAGAGGTGAAGCCACATGTGCCAGGCCTGTGATTAGTAAGCAAAAAAGTGGGGACTCCAATAAGCCTTCATTAATGAGCAGAGAGCTAATTATAATCATTGAAGAGACTGTTCCTTTTCTGTTGTGATTAATTCTGAATTTATTTTTAGTTTAGAAGAATGGAGACTGGTGAGGTTTTGTTCCGAGGGAGGAACGTGCCATCCCTGGCAGTTTTCTGTGGCCGGGCCCCCGCTCCCTCTCCCAGGAGAAAACCGGTGGCAGCCATTCATCCAGTGCATCTTCCCACACCCCCCCCCCCACACCCGCCCTGGCCCCCACCCCCACCCCGCCCCTCCTCATGGCTCAAGGGCCCTGGGGATTTGTGTCAACCTGAGCTACTTGGAGTGAACCCTGGAGAAGCATTTTCACACCTGGATGAGAGGAGCACCACCCACACATGCCAACCCTGCTTCAGCCACATTATTGGGGGAAGAAGTTAGGACCTGGCTTATCTTTGGGATAAAAAAAGCAGGAGGGGATGCTAATCAAAAGGCAGTCCTGGGTATGTGTATGTGTGAGTGTGTGTGTGTATGTGTGAGAGTGTGAGAGAATGTGCGAATGCATGTATGTGAGTGGGGATGAGGGTGTGTGAGAGTGTGTGCCTGAGTATGTGAGTGAGAGAGTATATGAATGTGTGGTGTGTGTGTATGTGAATGTGTGTGTATGTGTGAGTGTGTGAGAGTGTGTGAATGTGTGAATGTATGTGAGAGTGTGTGAGTGTGAACCTCAATGAGGGCAGAACCTAGGACAGTGTTTCTCAACCTTCCTAATGCCACGACCCTTTAATACAGTTCCTCATGTTGTGACCCCCAACCATAAAATTATTTCCGTTGCTACTTCATAACTGTAATTTTGCTACTGTTATGAATCGTCATGTAAATATCTGATATGCAGGATGCATGTTCATTGTTACAAATTGAACATAATTAAAGCATAGTGATTAATCACAAAAACAATGTAATTATATATGTGTTTTCTGATGGTCTCAGCCCACCCCTGTGAACGGGTCGTTCGACCCCCAAAGGGGTCTCGACCCACAGGTTGGCGACCCACAGGTTGAGAACCGCTGTCCCAGGAGGAGCAGCAGCCCTCCTCAGTGATGGCGAACCTTTTGAGCTCGGTGTGTCATCATTTTGAAAAACCCTAACTTAACTCTGGTGCCGTGTCACATATAGAAATTTTTTGATATTTGCAACCATAGTAAAACAAAGACTTATATTTTTGATATTTATTTTATATACTTAAATGCCATTTAACAAAGAAAAATCAACCAAAAAAATGAGTTCCCGTGTCATAGGTTCACCATCACTGTGACCTAAACCCCTTCCACTATTTCCTGAACTTCAGAGAGCCCAGCCCAGGGGGCGGGTTTCCCAGGCTTTAGATATGTTAATAGTGGCCTTGGAGTTGGAGGTGGGTCCTGGCCCTTGAGGCTCCTGGTCTTTTTAATGTGTCTTTGCATCTCTCTGCTTGACTCCTCGGTGCATATTTTGTTGTTCTTTATTCCCGAAGGGCAATCTCATTTCCATACGTCTCTGCTGCGGCTGGGGACTGGTGGGGAGGGGGCAAAAACTCCTTTTGCCAGCAAGACCAATGAAAAGCCGGATTTGGGTTTCAATGTTGTTTTTGGTCCCACAACTAATTTCATTTCTCTGAGGCCCTCCTTCCTTTCTCTTCTATCCTCTTCTTTCTCCTTTCTTCCCTTCACTTCCTTTTGCAAATGAAGCCTCTAGTTCTCACCAGGGAAGCAGGGCTGGGCTGGGGTCTCCCCTGGCTGGACAGTGGGTGTGTGAGGGGCCCCAGGGATGGGGGGGGGGGATGTGGGGGAAGATGGGCTTGCCTTTCTCTTCCTTCCTCCCTCCCTCCTCTCTCGCCCCAGCACCTCTATTCTGTCTGTCCTATTCCCCACAGTTCTCTCCTCTCCTCATTTATCTATTAGGGCTCTACCCCCCACTGCCCTGTCATCTTTTCACAGGGTGGGTTGCCTGGCCCAATAGGATGCAAATGCAAACCCTACGTGTAAAATCGGATTCTCTGATGGTCCAATCAATTTCTGAAAACATGACAACCTTGGTGGTTAGGGTGGTCTGCTCTGGAATGGTGTTCCTAGTGCGGTGTGAGGACTCCACAGAAAAGCCTAGGGGTTTTGTTAAAAACACAGATTCCTGGGCCCCACCCCGGACCCAATAAATCAGAATCTCTGGCAGTGAGGCCCAGGTCTAGGCATCGTTTTTCACATGCTCCTCGGGTGGTTCTCATAGTCGTGGCAATTCCAGAAACTTTATTTAGAGGGACCTCTGGCTCAGAGACAGCCAGGCAGGGTGGACTGAGGGCTGCGAACATTTGCTCTTCTCGGAGCCCGTGACCGGGTTTCTCCAAGGCTCCAAGGGGAGAACCGAATCCATTTATCTTCTCCAAAGTCATGATTCCAAAATGCTTGTTTTCTGTCCACTAACTTTCTTTTCCTTCCTACTTTTTCTTAAAAAAAAAAAAAAAAACCAAAGAACTTTTTATTGATTTCAGAGAGGAAGGGAGAGATAGAAATATCCATGACGAGAGGGCATCATTGATCGGCTGCCTCTTGCACACTCTCTAGTGGGGATGGAGCCACAACCCAGGCATGTGCCCTGACTGGGAACCAAACTGTGACCTCCTGGTTCATAGGTTGACATTTTCCCACTGAGCCTGAAAGGGCGAGGGCTACGCCCTCCATCTTACTCCGGATCACACTGACGCCCTGGTGGTGTATTGGGGATCTTGAAATCTGGGCATAACAAGCCATGCTGGCCAGACTCTCTGTTTTTTTGAAGCTGACTCTCAAGATCACTAGTCCCAACGAGTGCACACAACATCTGCTACAGTGAGGGAAGAAAATTTCCATTTTCTATTTGCATACAATATATATTTTAATATAATTTCTAAAATTCTGTGTGTCTTATAAGATACATACTAGTTTAGTGGTTCACATACTTAATTGATAAATAATAGAAATACATATACGTGGGAGTTTTACTGATAGAGGTACACAGTCAAAAAGATTGGAGAGCATGGGTAGAATCTAGATTATATGTTCTTTGAGGTCAGGGATTATTTTCTGTACAAACTATCCTATCTAATAAAAGAGAAACATGGTAATTACCATACGTCCGCTACCCTTCCCATTGGCTAATCAGCGAGATATGCAAATTAACTGCCAGCCAAAATGGCGGCTGGCAGCCAGGCAGCTTGAAGCTAACATGAGGCTTGCTTGCTTCAGTGACGGAGGAAACCAACGTTCTCCGCCTGCCTTGCCGGCCTCTGAGCTTGCAGTTTGAAACATTGTTACAAATATAGAAGCTAAACAAAACCCCAGAAACCTGCTTTCAGCCCGCCGGGATCTCAGAGCTGGAGTTGATACAGTGTTTTGATTATAGAACCCAAACAAACCAGATACCTGCTTTCAGCAGCAGAGGCCTCAGAGCTGGAGCCAGAGCTAAAGCTGGCCCAGAATAAAAAGAAAAAAGAAAAAAAGGAGCAGTTGGGAGCTTCAGTCACCCGCCAGCCTGAAAACAGCCCTCAGCCCCTCACCCAGACTGGCCAGGCACACCAGTTGGGACCCCCACCTGAAGGGTGTGTGACCAGCTGCAAACAGCCATCATCCTCTCACCCAGACTGGCCAGGCACCCCAGTGGGGACCCCCACCCTGATCCAGGACACCCTTCAGGGCAAACCAGCCGGCCGCCACCCATGCACCAGGCCTCTATCCTATATAGTAAAAGGGTAATATGCCTCCCAGCACCGGGATCAGCGGAGCCGAGAGGCCTCCCGGCACCGGGATCAGTGTGACAGGGGGCAGCGCCCAAAGGCCCTGATCGCCCTGCGGCTCTGTGTGTGACAGGGGGCAGGGCCACAACCTCCCTATCCGCCCTGCTCTGTTCGTGACAGGGGAAGTCGCCCCAACCCCCTGATCAGCCCTGCTCTGTGCCTGATAGGGGGGAGCTCCCCAACCCCCTGATCGCCCTGCAGCTCTGTGTGTGACAGGGTGCGGCACCCTAACCCCCCCCCCCCAGGCCCTGTTCTGTGTGTGACGGGGTAGAGCCATAACCTCCCCATCAGCCCTGCCCTGAGTGTGACAGTGGCAGCGCCCCAACCCCCTGATCAGCCCTGCTCTGTGGGTGATAGAGGGTGGCGCCCCAACCCCCTGATTGGTCCTGCTCTGTGCGTGACAGGGTACAGAGCCCCAAGCCCCCTGATGGGCCCTGCTATGTGTGTGACAGGGTACGGAACCCCAACCCACCTGATGGGCCCTGCTCTGTGCGTGACAGGGGGTGGCGCCGCAACCTCCCCATCAACTCTGCCTTGAGTGTGACAGGGGTCAGTGCCCCATCTCCCCAATCGGCCCTACCCTGAGCGTGACTGAGGGTGGCATCGCAACCTCCCTATCCGCCCTGCTCTGTGCATGACGGGGCGGCGTCCCAACTCCCCAATCAGCTCTGCTCTGAGCCCGACCAGGGGCTGCACCTAGGGATTGGGCCTGCCCTCTGCCACCCGGGAGCAGGCCTAAGCCAGCAGGGTGTTATCTCCTGAGGGGTCCCAGACTGCGAGAGGGCACAGGCCGGGCTGAGGGACCTCCCCCCCCCCCGCCCCCCCAGAGAGCAACAAAAATTTAGTCCTAAATAACAGTGATGGCGAACCTATCTCACGCGTGTCAGAGGTGACATGCGAACTCATTTTTTTGATTGATTTTTCTTTGTGAAATGGCATTTAAATATATAAAATAAATATCAAAAATATAAATCTTTGTTTTACTATGGTTGCAAATATCAAAAAAAATCTATATGTGACACGGCACCAGAGTTAAGTTAGGGTTTTTCAAAATGCTGACACGCCAAGATCAGAAGGTTCGCCGTCACTGCTATATAATAAAAGCCTAATATGCTAAGTCTCCAACTGTTCATTCAACAGTTCAACCAGTTGCTATGATGCACACTGACCACCAGGGGGCAGACACTCCAAACAGTAGGTTAGCTTGTTGCTGGGGTCTGGCTGATCAGGTGGGTGCGAGACGTGCTGGAAATGCCCTGGAAGAGTCTGTGCACAGGGCTAGTTTCGGCCCGATCCCTGCAGGCCAGCTCGAGGGACCCCACCGGTGCATGAATCCATGCACGAAGCCTCTAGTTAAAATACAGCATCCATACAGAAAAGTGTTCAAATAAGTACACAGCCTGGAGGATAGTCTTGTGCTACTAGCACTGGAATCAAGAAGTAGCTTATTACCAGCCTCCCAGGTACCCCGAAATGACCTTGCCACCCTTTCCAAAATAACCACTCACTCAAGTTCTGGGAATTTCACGTCAGTGGAACCATGCTATATGTGTTTTAGTATTTGGCTTCTTTTGCTCAACATTACAAATGTGGAACTCACTTATATGTAGCAATAGTTTTCTCATTCTCATCCTTTTCCATGGATAAATGTCATCATGTATCTACTCTCACAGCGACGGGCCTTGGGCTGTTTTCGGTTTGGGGCTATTATGAATAGTGCTGCTGTGAGCATTGTATGTGTCTTCCAGTGAACAGGTGGACACACCTCAGTGAAGCCATAGCTCGGAGGGGATTGCTGAGTCATAGATATGTTGTGTTCAGCTTTGCTAGATAGGGCGTTTTCCAACGGGCTCCCACCGGCAGGGTGTGAGCGCTCCAAGTGCATCCCACCCCCCACCCCCCCACCGCCCCTGCCCTGGCTAATATGTGGTATTTTCCATTTTGCTTTTAGGCTTACCACCTGGTGAGTGTATATTGTTACCTCCTTATGATTTTGATTGCTTTTCTTGATGATTAATGAAGTTAATCTTTTCATTTATTGGCCATTTGGATGTCTTCTTTTGTGAAATGCCTGTTCAAGTCTTTTGCCCTTTTTCTATTGAGCCATTCATCTTTTTCTCATGGATCATAGAAATTCTTTAGTCCTGGCCAGGCAGCTCAGTTGGTTGGAGCATCGTTCCAATACGCCAAAGTTGTGGGTTCGATCCCTGGTCAGGCCACATACAAGCAACCAATGAGTGCATGGATAAGTAGAAAACAAATAGATGTCTCTCTCTGTTTCTCTCTCCACTCCCCCCCCCCCTTTCTCAAACTCAATAAATAAAATTAAAAAAGAGAGAAATTCTTTATATATGCTGTCATTTTTCTCTCTCTGTCTCCAGGCCCAGCACATTGTCTATTTTATAGCATGTGCTTATGGCTCTTCAGGTTGTTGTAGAATGAACTAGCACACATGGTAGGGAAAACTACTCTTGTTGAATGAATGAGGCCTTTATATTTTTTTGTTTATTTTTTGGTTTATGTTAACAGCTTAATTGAAGTATAATTTACATACCAAAAATTTACTTGTTTTAAGTGTACAATTCAACGATTTCCTGAGTTGTGCAAGCATTACCACAATCCAATTTTAGGACATTGTCAGCACCCCTGAAAGAAAGCTTATGTACGCTCTATTACCAGCTCTAGCCCCAGGCAATTGCTAATTTATTTACTGTCTCTTTTAGATTTGCCTTTTCTGGACATTTCACATAAATGCAATCATACAGTACACGTAGGCTTTGGTGCCTGGTCTTTCACTTAGTGCAACGTCTTTGAAGTTCATCCATGTTGTAGCATGTGTCAGTGCTTCACTCCTCTTCATGGCCCAGTGAATGTTCCATTGCATGGGCATCGTACATCTCGTCTCTGTGTTCATCAACTGATGGACATTTGGATTATTTCCACTTTTTGGCTATTGTAAATAGTGCTGTTTCGAATATTCCCTACACTTTTTTTTGGTGTGTGTGGCCATTTGTTTTCATTTCTCTTAGGTAGATACCTAGGGGGGAATTGCTGGGTCACGTGGCAAATTTATGTTCAACGTTTTAAGAAACGGAAACCCTCATATTTCTCTGCCATCCAGAGGCTGATGATGGAAAAGCATATGAAGCTGTCTTGGCTAGAGAAGAAACATCTGCCAGCATCTGGATGTTAAATGCACAGTGTTGAGAGAAAGCTAAGAAAGAGACTAAAGCCTGCTCTGAGGTGTTTACAGTCTAATCTGTATGTTCTAACATGTGTGTTTATAGATGAACTTGGCAATATGGAAAACTGGAATATGAACAGGGGTCCAGATAATCTATGCAAAATGAAGGCAGGAAGTACTGAGCGCCCACTCTTTACGGGACTCAATGCTAAGCTTTCAGAGGGATAGATGGAGGTTTAAAACAAACATGCTATTCCTCCCCTGAGTTACTACGAGTCTAATCAGTAAAATAAGGCTTAGTTATCAAAACATTAAATAATTAAAAATTCAAATAAAAATAAAAGTTCAAGATAGTAATAGAAGATCGGGGAGGAAGAAGGCAAAGGGGAAAACAGATAAGGGAAAACTCATCTTTCCTTCAAAATCTTGCAAGAAAACAGAAACCCAGGGTGTGTTGCTTTAACATTTTTGGCATTCCAAAGACATAAGAGTTCTCACTTCCATTGTTACCCTGGAAAAAGAATCTTTGATAATAAATAACCAGGACCAATGGACTAGATAGATAATAATAATGGCTAATAGTTGAGTACTTAATGTACCTGGTATTGCTCTAGTTTACATTTTTACTTAATGAATCCTCTTAATAACTCTATGATATAAACATTACTATTATTTTCTTCTAATTATGAGAAAAAGGAAGCTCAGACAGGTTAAGTAAATTGCCCAAGAGCACATAGCTGGAAAGTGGCAGAATTGAGGTTTGGATGCAGGGAGTACAGAGCCTACACATTTAACCATCTCAAGTCCCATATTCCAGCTATTGGATTCAGTCTCAATCACAGATGGGGAAATAGACCCAAAGGCCTTAGGGATTTGTCAGAGGGTATGTCATTGATTAGATCAGGCCAGAAGTTTCACTCACTGACAGTCCTGTTTCACTTCTATCAAGAGTGCAGTATCACCAGAGAGCCCTTTCTTTTTTCTTTCAAAACAGTTAACTTTCTTTCTTTCTTTCTTTCTTTCTTTCTTTCTTTCTTTCTTTCTTTCTTTCTTGAGAGAGAGAGCGAGCGAGCTCACGCTTGGCTGTAACCAGGAATTGAACCCGAATCGCTTCTCGGCCTTTTGGCTAAGATCAAGTGTAGAAATTGAACCCGAGACCTTCCAGTGCACAGGATGACATTCTAACCAACTGAGCCACACTGGCCAGGGCGGAGAGCCCCTTTTTAAGATACTAGTTGTGGATGGGCTACAAGGTCAGTGCCCTGGCTCTGGCAAGATGGACTAGAGACAGTAGCCCTTGATGTACAATAAGCCAGCCCTGAGTTCAAAGCCTGGTTCTACTGTTGACCAGCCGTCTGAGGGTGGGCAAGTCAGAAACTCAGAGCCCAGTTTCTCTCCCTGTAAACTGGGGGCAGTGACCACACCAGCTCACATGGTTACAGAAATGAAATGAAAGAACTGGAAGATATGGACAGCCATGACCAGTGTTGGTGCTACAGAACTGCTTGGGTGGGTGATTTAGCGCTCAAGTGTCAGGAAGGCTGAATAGGCTGACATTTCCCAAGTCCAAACTGGATCACAGGTTACTCATGAGCCCATGGTGGATTCTGGGTGGAAGGCAGGCTCTGGACCACTCTCCTAACTTGAGCTGGGCCCTAGCAGCAGATAGGAAACCGGAGGTCAGCCTGCTAACAGTCGCATATTCCCCTGATACCGGGCATTTCAAACACTCGAAAAGGTCGGTTACTTTTAGTGACTGTTTTCTATAACACATTTTGCAGCTCAGCATTTAAGGAACTCTTAATGGTGGCCGTGGTCAAGGTTTGTTTCTCGTGTTTCTAAGCCCAGCAAGGGTTTGCGAATTTGCAATCGATGGAGTATTATAAACAATCTGCACTTGTCAACTTGCCCGTGGCCAGAGGTCAGACTGGGATTGCTCAGGCGAGATGGCTTCAATGCAGAATATGGCTCAATAGTGATTCTCAAAGCTGGGGTGGGCCTGGGCATCAGCATATTTTAGTTACTCAGGTGATTCTAATGTGCAGCCAGGACTGAGAACCACTGACTCAAAGCATAGAAAGATGTGAAGGATCTTAAGGCTCTTATAACCTAGACTGATTTTGTAAAGTATGTCTAGGCAAACATAGTGAGAAATAAGGCCAGGGGAGGTATTGTGGAAGGCCTGCAACACACAGGTTGAGAAGTCTCTACTTCATTTAATAGGCAATAGGAAGCCATGGAAGGTTACTGAGCAAGATGTAAGGGTGGGCAGTTAGAAGTATACAGAGAAGGTCCAGCTATTTATAGTTTAGAAAATGCTCTTTAAGTTTTTCTACGAAGTAGGCTAACAAAGAAACCCAGCTTTCTTTTACTGCTTTACTCTCAGTTTAAGGTCAACTTCCTTCAGCTCCCATATTCAGTGGTCTTGGTAGGTATCTGGAACATTTCGAGGAATGTGGCAGCCTCCCAAGAATGTTTGCTGTGTAAATGAGTGTGGCCCATCTCCGTATCAGGAGAACTGGTACCCTGGACTAGTCCCTTTGCATGCAAAGCGGTGAGAGCCCGTCCTCTTACCGTTCCCTTCATTTATTCCCAAGGGTCTGCTTCTAATTCTACCAACTCCAATTCGTCCCTTCCCGGTGGTGCCTCCTGGTAATACACTGCCACCCGGCAGGCCTCCGGCTCTGGCGCCAGCCTTCAAACCTGTCTTTCACCCATTGTTCAGTTTCCAGCGAGTCAAGTTCAATCCCAGGTTCAGCCACCACGGTGATGGCCACAAACACATTCCTCTACGGGCACCTGGGAGGGGGCGCCCACGGCCACCCACCATCATACCTAGAAAACAGGCCCAGAGGGGCGTTTCTATTCCAGCGGCCCTAGGTGTTGGGGGTGTGAATGAGAAGACCCCTCCCCAGTGACCAGCCCCCTTGGCGAGAGAGCGCCCAGCCCTCAGCGGGCGTGGCCGCTCTGGCCCAGCCCCCGCCCCGCCCCCCTCGTCGCGGAGAGAGATCCTCGCTCGGCCACCCAACCGCCAGCCCCTCTCCACGTACGCGGGGCCACTCCCTTGCCGCGGAGCCCCGCGCAGGGTGATGCTCGGGACCCCACCTCTCCGGGGAGCTGCGCATTTCCGCGTGCCAAGGCGGCCCCGGCTCCGGCGGGCTCGCGGCGGTGGCCCGCGTTCCGCGTCCCCGGGAAGTTGTCTCCGGAGCCCGCGGCGCCTGGGTCTCCTCCCCCTGAGCCCCGCCCCCCCGCCCAGAGCTGGGATCGGCGAGCCGCCCGGCCCGGGGGCGTCGCCGCCTGCTCTCCGAAACCAGCGAGCCTCTGCTTCCCTGCGCGGAGCGCGCGTTCTCCGCCTGGCTGGGGACCCCCGCGCACCCCCGAGACGGCGCGCGCTCAGAGCGCGGGAGCCCGGAGCTCCGGGCGCCTGGGACCCCGCGGAGCTACTGCCCAGCCCGCGGGGCTCGGCAGGGATGCAGGCTGCGCTGTGAGCCCAGGCGCCAAGGCCATGTCCGGCGCCCGCTGCCGGACCCTGTACCCCTTCTCCGGGGAGCGGCACGGCCAGGGGCTGCGCTTTGCCGCGGGCGAGCTGATCACGCTGCTGCAGGTCCCGGACGGCGGCTGGTGGGAAGGCGAGAAGGAGGACGGTCTCCGCGGCTGGTTCCCAGCGAGCTACGTGCAGTTGCTGGAGGTAAGGGGCGAAGGGCCGGGGGTGGGGAGGTCTGGGGCTCCGGTCCTTAGCGCGCTAGCAGACCTGTTGCCTGCACCGGGGCTGCCGGAGCCGCCCCTATCCGAGGGGCGCCCCGGGGGCAGCCGTTGCGCGCCTGATCCATAGTTCCGCGCTCCTGTGGAAGGTGAAGGCTGCGGGCGCCCCTTGGGGAGCTTGCAGCGCTGCGATCGCCCCCTGACCGTCCCCCCGTGCCGCGCCTCCCGGCACATCTCGGCGCCCTGAGAAAGCGAGAACTTGTTGCGTGTGCGAGTTCTGGAGCGGGAGGGCGGGCGCGTTCCCGGCAGTGCTAGGGGCCGGCGAAGGGCTGCTGAGTCCAGCGGTCTACGGGAGATGCACCAAGTATCGGGGACTGAGAAGTGGCACCCACTTGTCCCTCGAGCCCCGCGTCTGCATCCCGGAGCCCGGAGCCTGCAGACCCGCGGACGGTCTTGCTGCCCCGGATCAGGCTGCCTGGCCGCCTCGGGCCGCCCACTTGCTGGTCAGCTGAGCCTATCTGGCCATCAGCCGGAGCCCCATCAGCAGGCTTGACTCAGGGGTGCCACAGCCTCCAGCCAGCGTCCCCTCCCGTTCAGAATCTGAAAGTGGCTCGTTCCTGGGGTTCTGGCCTGACCCCAGGGCTACAGGGGACCTGTTGAGCCAAGTCCGCTGGCTGCTTATTGTCTGGGTGACAGTTGGGAGGTTTCTCCGTCCTCTAATCGCTGAGCTCATGGTCACAGCCTGAGCGGGATCCGAAGTTTCTAAAGTCCTGGAGGCGGAGGAGGGTCGGGGTGGGGGAGGGGGAGGGAGAGATGACTTTATAGGACATCTCCTTTAGTAAAAGGCCGTCTGACCCCGGGAGTGTTGTAATTAAATGAGCGGTTCCCTGCCATTGTGTGGGTATACAGAACGTCCTGGTAAAAGGCTGCCCAAATCATGGAGACTGAATTTGTTTGTAATTTAGCCCTGACCTACTTCACAAAGAACAAAGTAGCAAAATTTGACAGAAAATGCTGCGTGCAGCTCCAGAAAGAAGAGAAAGGAAAGCAAAGAAGAAAGGTAGAGGTGCAATGGTTACAGGGTGAGCTTACCTGGGACGTACCCTGTGGAAACCTTATCAGAGATGGAGCCTGGCCTCATAGAGGCACATGGTCCAGAGCAAAACCACAAAGTCCCCTTGAATGAATTACGCAATAGCATTTGAGAGTATGTAGGCTGCAGAGTACATTCCTAACCCTCTTGGTTCTGTATTTTTGAGCACCTGTGAGTGTAGGAGAAGCTCAAGTGCACAGATTGGGGTGTGAGGGTGAGCAAGTATAGTTTCCTATGAAGGCCTGGACCCTCCCTTTTTTCTAGCTCCGAAGCCCCGAGGGAGACTCCTATTTTAGAGTTCCTCTGGTGGCCACACTTTTCCAGGAAATACTGATCTGGACATTTGGCTGTCGGATGTCTGTCTGGTGAGGAGGCGCGTCCCTGGCTGGACTCGGCCAGCTGTGTTTTGGGTGGGGGTGAGGCTGGTGGATGTGTAGCCTGTGTTAGTAAGATGGAGTGTCTCTACATTTCTTAGTGGCGGGAAGGGAGGGTGGACCAGACCCAGGGGACAAGCTGAATGATCTGCTGGGACAGTCTTGGGTGTGTCTGCCACATCCCGCGGTATTTACATGCTTAGGAAATCTCTGGTGCCTAAGGGGCTTTTCAGACAACTCCCACTGTGACTTGTGACAGAAGGACCTCTGTGTGCGCAGCTCTGATGAGAAGACCTTTCATTTGTGGAGTACCTACTAGGCTGAAATACTAGGTGCTAGGCATGGTACATACACTGTCGCCAGTTCCCCTCACAGCTCTGTGAAGGGGGAGGCACCATACCCATTTTACAGGCAAGCAAACTGAGTATGAGAGAGGGGGATGTAATGCTTGCATATTTGCTTAGCAGCTCAGGTGGCTCAGAATTACCTCTGTGCCGGGGTCTCTTTTAAACATGGTGGCCTGGGCTCAGTTGTCCTAAAAGGCCAGTGAGGGAAGGGTGTGGATCCATGTGGGAAGGGACAAGTGCAGCCCTGGAGGTCGGCATGGTGGCCACAGCATCCCTAAGGGGAGGCTGAAATACTGGGGCTGAAATGAGGTCAGTTGCTCCTTCCTACTTGGAGCAACTCTCGTGCTAACGCTGAAGCTTGATTTTCCTCAGAGCCAGTTGGTTTCCCACAGGTGGAGGCAGGGGGTGGGGTGGGGGGTGGAAGTGGGAGTCTGCGCCCTGAGCCCTGGCACTTTTCAGGGCCAAAGTGATGCAGCTTTGACAGAGAGGATTGTAGACCAGGCCCTTTGTGTCTGTGTGTCTCATCCAGGAGCAGGCTGGGCTTCAGGGCTGAGGACTGGCCAGGGATGGAGGCTATGCAAGTAGAGCCCCTCGGGATGGGAGAGTCCTCAAGGACAGACTGACTTATGGGGAATGCAGAGCTCTCAGAGGAGTTGCTGGGGGTGGACTGGCCAGCATATGGAAACACGAGCCTGGAGGAACACCAGCCAGATGTGTGTCAAGGCTCAGAGTTAGTGCAGAGACCAGGAAGCCAGAGAAGGAGCCTGCTGATCCTGACAGTGGTAAACCTCATGGATGTTTGCCAAAGGGGTGGCTGGCACCGAGCTTGCTGGGGCCTGGAGTTCAGAAGGCCAGGGGAGCTCTTGGAGACAGCAGTGTAGACAGAATGGGCAACGCCAGTCTCCTAGGGGAGGAGTGGGATGGTGGGTGCACAGCTGAGAATGGCACCTCCACTGTAACCGCCACCCCAGGTGGAAAGAGTGATACCAGAAAACTCCAGCTTTTTATTATTATTATTATATTTTTATTGAGAGAGATAGAAACATCAACAATCAGAGAGAATCATCAATCGGCTGCCTTCTGCATGCACCACACTGGGGATCGAGCCCGCAACCTGGGTATGTGCCCTGACTGGGAATTGAACAGTGACCTCCTGGTTCATAGGTTGACACTCAACCACTGAGCCACGCCGGCCAGGCAGGAAACTCCATCTTGGTGGAAGATGGCACTAGGGGTTGAGAGCAGTATGTGCGAAATGGACACTCCCCAAGGATTTCTTCCTTGTTCATATGAAAAATAAAAAAGGAGAACTGAGAGCCCAGCTCTGCAGGAAGCATGGCCCATGAAGGGGAGCTGGGAGCTAACCTTAAGAGGGCTGACAGATCTGCCCTGGCAGCCCGCCAGGCCTTGGGGAGCGGCCAGTTTGGTGGATTCTGAGCCTGGTTCCTGGGGAAATCTCTTTGGTCAAGACTCCGTGGAAAGGCGCAGCCTCTAGAAAAGCCTCAGAGGAGTGTGGAGGGCCCTGGTGGTGGAACTAAGGACTGGCCCCAAGAATCCTGGCTCTTCAGGGGATGGGGCAGCCTTCCAGGGGCCGCCAAGGGGAGGGGAGCAGCTCCTCCCACAAGAGGGAGGGGGCCTATAGATCAGACCCACAGCTGCTGCCTATAACGCATAAAGGCCCATAGGTAAAAGCAGCCAGAAAAAATCCTTCTGGAGGGTCTCCTCAGCCATGAGGAGGGAGCGGGGTCGAGAACTGTTCTAACATTAGAGATGTGGCTGAAGAGGATCTGTGATGAAGGAGGCCTGAGAGGAGGCTGGAGTCTGCAGAAGTACATTCTGTGGGCTCCAAGCCAGGCCCACGATCACCCCCCATAGACTCGGGGGCCTAGCAGGGGAGGAGGTTGCCACCAGACTTCCAGGTACATGGAGGCTGAGGAACAGCTTCTAGGAAGGACAGATGGAGGAGGGGGCCCAGATCTCCATCCTCAGGGACGAGCTGGAGAGGCAGACATGGCCCAATGGCTGGACAAGTTCAGTAGCTGGAGGGCCTAACCCTGGCCCAGGAATTCCTTGTGGCCTGCTTTTACCTGGAATGGAGATAAGAGGTCAGAGAGGTGAAAGATACTGTAAGACATCTGAAGAAGCCCCCAGAGCTTTGGGAAATAATTCTGGGGTTAATAAGATTGGAATGCAAACACGACAGAACTTTCCTTGACCTACATGCTGTTCCTGGAATCCACGAGCTGGCTGGAAGGTCTGGACCTCAGGTACAAACAGAATAGGATGCTGTTTGCCAGGAACTAGACAATTGGAGAGAGTCACCCTTGAACTTGGCCTCTTTCTCTCTGCTTTCTCTTCCCTGTTGTGACTGCTGTAGAGCTTATGAGGTTGGCTGTGGGGGAGAGAGGTGGAGCTGGGGGAGATGGCTGTGCTACCGATAACTAAGGAACGATGCTTTATCTAATTGCTATGCAACAAGCCACCCCAAAACTTAGTTCTCAGAACAACTGTTTATTGTTACCGCACACATTCTGTGGGCTGACAGGACTCGTTGGGTGTTTCTTCTGCTGGTCCGTCTTGGAGTCTCCCATGCATCTGGAGGCAGATGGCGCCCGGAGCTGGAGTCCTGGAGTGTCCCCTGGGCTGGACCCTCCAACATGGGACCTGGTGTTCTTCCTTGTGGCCTTCTTCTCCACGTGGTGGCTCATCCTTCGGGGCCCATCCACGTGGCCTTTTGCTTCAGCGGGGCACTTGAAGTTTCACACGGTGGTTGGCTTCCAAGAATGCGAAAGTTCAGATTGTCCGGCCTTCTTAAGGCACTTCGGTCAAGGAAGCCACAGGAACAGTCCAGATTCAGTGTGGGAGGGAGGTGCACACAGGTGGATTCAGGGAGGCCAGGCTCACGGAGGACCACTTTGCAGACTCGCTACTCAGAAGGTTAGGGGGAAGGCAGTCCGGACAGATGATCCATTACAGAGGAAGCAGTGCCAGGCCAGACGGAGGAGAGGGCCTCCAGAGGGAGGGAACTGCAGGAGGCTTGGCCGTCTGCTAGGAAATCCTCCATTGCCATCCTTGGCGGAGTTTCTGCTTTTGCAAGATGCCAGGGATTTCTTCATAAAGGCCACACAGTAAATGATGCAGCTGAATTTGCAACCCGATTTTCCTGTCCCTAAAGCCTGGGTCTGTCCACTGGCCCGTTGACATACCAGCCCAGCATTTTCAGGTCGGAGCTATTTGATGCCGGTTATTAATAGACACCGAGCTGCCTGACATCTGGCAGATGTTTGACAAATTGATTTTAGTTCAGGGCCTTTCTTTCTGTAATGGGAACATTTCCTAATGTGGGTGTGGCCTTGTCCCTCATGCCAATAATTTTAAAGGCAGTCATCAGCTCTGTTCACAAAAGGTGTAATTAGGGCCGGTGGTTCGTGGAGAATGTAATCGTGACCTAGAAGACCAGGGTGCTGCTTTCAGCAACTTCACTAAGTCATCCTGCCCTTTGACTCGGGGGGGGGCTGTGGCCCTCATTTGTAGCTCCTACTGTTTGCGTGCCTATCTTTGGCCCAGCCCTGCCCGCCCACCTCTGTTCAGGAGGAGCCTTCCCTCATGTACAAGTCTGTTCAGATGGCCTCACCACAGGCCTGCAGAGCAGTGGGCAGGGCTTACAGAAGCTGTGGATCGGGGCATCTCCAGAAAAGTTCCCCTGGCACCAAGTCGGCAGGAATCCGTGACGTATTAACCACCACCTGAGTCCCACGTCCATTACCACTTAGAAGCATGAATGAGATGCTGACCTTCCTGTACTCGTCTCAGCCTGAAAAGGCCCAGCTTTTACCTAATGGCCTGGTTGACTTCGCCTGTGAACATGAAGGCTGGTCCCCACTTCCCGGGTGAAAGAAAATGTTTGGTAAACCAGGGAGCCTTGTATACATGTACAGTATTAGGCTTTTTCTTGTTTTTTTTTTGTTGTTGTTTTTTTAATTTGATTTTTAGAGAGAAAGACAGGGAAAGGGAGAGAGAGAAAAAAAACACCTATGTGAGAGAGAAACATTGATTGGCTACCTCCCGAATGCCCCCTATTGGGGATCCAGCTCGCAACCCAGGCATGTGCCCCAACTGGGAATCGAACCGGCAACCTCTCTGTGTACCGGACAGCGCCCACCAACTGAGCCGCCAGAGCCAGGGCGGAATTAAGATTTGTAGCAGACCACTCCAGGGGACGTTGTTTTTCCAAATTGCTCTCTTATGACTCACAGCAGCAGGGTGACACATGACAAGCTTTCTAATAGAACGGCAGGACTGATCCCCTCGTACTTCATTGCGCAATTAGTGTCTGCCTCTCTCCCTGCGTGGCCAGGCTCCGGGGGTGGCGGCGGTACCTATGGGGAGAAGTGGAAATGGTGGCCAGCAGGGGTCTGGCGTGTCCTTTGGCGAACCAGAGCCTGCAGGACTGTGGAGGTGTAGATGTAACAGGTGTACGATCGTGTGAGGTTTCTGTGGACTCACGGGGACTCACCCACCCCTTCCTCTCACTTAGTGTTTTTCCTGACTACCATCTGATAAAGGTTGTTTTTAGGGGAACTTTCTGGTTCACTGAATTTGCCTCATTTCTTGAGCTGGTATCCAGCCTGGATCCCAGGTACTCAGATTTCACATGTGCAAACTGAACTCGGTCTCTCCTCCCTTCACTGCCTTCTCCCCCGGCTCTTCACGCTGGAGCGAAAGTCACCAGCATCTGTTGTCCACTGCGTCACCTGACAGTGTCCCTCTGCCCGCCTCCCTTCCTCGCCGCTTCCTCGGGTTAGCAAGCCTTGCCGGTTCTCCCTCGACACACTCCTCAAAGCCTCTCCTTCTCCACTCGCGTCTGCAAACTTTCTGTAGAGGCCAGGAAACATTTCAGGCTTCGCGCCCAGGAGACAGAGTCGAGTCACAGCTGCGTCACTGTCACTCGCGGGGTGCCAGAGGCGGTGCGAAGCCGTGAGAGCGCGCATATGGTCCCGGTCACAGCACTCAGCTCTGCCTTCGGAGTGTGGAAGCAGCCACAGATGATCCCCGAGTTAATGGGAGTGGTTGTGTTCCGATAAAACTTTATTTAGAGACACCGAAATTTGCATTTGCTTTAATTTTCATGCGCCCTGAAGTCTTCTTCTTCTTTTGCTTTGTTTCAACCATCTAAGACGTCAAAGCCTTCTTAGCTTACGGCTGTGTGTAGTTTGCCAGTCCCTGACCAAAAGTTGGTCAGTCATTTCATCCAGCAATCTCTGACTGAGTGCTTCGGATGGGCTGTGAGCACTGTAGGTGCTGGAGGTGAAGTCGTGAAAGGTGTAGATGGTAAAGGAGCAAGAAGAAATAAAGTCCTTTCAAGGGAGCCTGTGGCCAATAAAACAGGGGACTGCGATGGAGTGGGAGGGGCGGGAAGAGCTGGTGAGACTGTCAGGGAAGGCTTCTCCAAGGAGGTGGCGGCATTGAGCAGAGACCTGACTGAGGCACAGGAGCCAGCCATGGCAGTATCTATCTGGGGAGACATGATTTGAGGCAGAGGCACTACAAATGCAAATAACCCTGAAGAGGAGAGTGTATTTGATATATTTGAGAGACCAGACTATTCCAGAATGGTTAGAGAGTGGTGAGCAAGGGCAAGAGAGGTTGGGATGGGATAGAGAGGGAGGGAGGTAAGTGGGATAGTCTCCCCCACCCCCCAATATATGTAACTTTATATTTCTATAAGAATTTAATTTATGCATATATTTTAAATATGTTTTTATTGATTTCAGAGAGGAAGGGAGAGGAAGAGAGAGATAGAAACATCTGTGATGAAAGAGAATCATCGCTCGACTGCCTCCTGCACTCCCCCTACTGGGGATCGAGCCGCAGCTCGGGCTTGTGCCCTGACTGGGAATCGAACCAGGATCTTCTGGTTCATAGGTCAACACTCAACCACTAAGCCATACCGACCAGGCAGATGTAATTTATGTTTTGAGTTCCTACTCTGCATGGTGGGAGACATGTCCTGCCAGATAATTTGGGATTTTGTTGCCCTTTCCCCAGGTTTGCATTTATGTTCTGGGGACTTAACTAAAAACTTCCTTCCAAGGGTCGGTGCTCCTCATGTCATTTGGGCATCTGCTGTGCTGCCTCCCCGCTGTGTGCGTTTCTCTTTTCTGTCCGCGCGATTGCCAGAGACAGTCTCCTGTGGGAAGGGTCCCTCTATCTGGCACTCTCTCCTCTGCTGAGCAATTTTTGGGAGGACAGGTATTCTTCTTCCGCCTCCACTGCTGTGCTGGTAAATGTTTAACCAGCTGGGGGGCAGGGGAGGGGTGGAGGGTTGAAGGTGGAGAGAGGGAAGTCCCAATTTGTAGCTTTTGTCAATTTCAGGGGTATAAATACTCTCGCCATGGCTGTATGTTTCAAGCACCTAATAATTTTTTTAATTGCATATATTTGACATATACTAGTAGCATTGGCTAAAGTTGAGGTGTTAATTTGATGCACTTATATATCGTAAATGATTGCCATTACAGCAATATTTAGCACCTCTATTACATTACATAATTAACCTTTCTTTAGAGTGGTTGGTAGATAGTTTCCGAAGTGCAGCAGAAGCCTTTGGTTTGATGGAAGTGTGGAGAGTGGATTTGAAGAGGGCTGGAAGGGAAGCCAGACCAGTCAGGAGGCTTGGAGCAGGGCGGTGGAAGTGAGATGGTGAGAAGTGGATGGATTTGGAATCTATTAGAAGGTGGATGAACTGGAGTGGGGAGTGGGTCTAGCAAGGGGCCTCACCTCTTGCAGATCAGTTGCAATGCACTTTTTCCTGCTGGACTTTCCTCGTTGGTGAACCATTCATTCGGCCACCAGAGATCTCTTCCTTGAAAAAATGATGTAAGAAGGAAATAAAAATTGGGCAAAAGTCAGTGTCTTTAATGCCGAAAGTGCTTTTATAAATTATTTTTAAAACACAGGAACACACCAGTACAAGAATGGCAAAGAGCTTGGGTAGATATTTTATAATAAAAGATATACAAGGTCACCAGCACATTCAGTATCACTAGTAATCAGAGAATTGCAAATTTTTGAAAAGATAGCTTTAATAAAAACTGTCAAAAAGAAACGAGTGTGTATTGGCAAGAGTGTAGGAAAATCGTCATATGCCCCCTCAGGGGAAATCTGGAAGTATACCTTAAAATGTAGCACGCACATGCGCTCTGATCCAGCACTTCCAGTTGTGGGAATGACTCCGGAAGCATCTGATGGAGGAGCTGTGTGCCCAGAGTCCCCATGCAGCGTTGCTTCTCACGGAACACGCGCTGTTAAAATGCGGTTCACCTGTGAGCAGCACAAGGTCAGGCATGAGGGGGGGGCTCCGTCTCTATAATGGAACTGAATTGGAAACATATAAACTGTTGGTCAACCATGCTTAAGTGTTTTAATGGAGTTAGTACAGTTCAGGGTTTGCCTATGACGAGGCAAAAAGAGATGTTGTATCCAGGAATGAGTTGCTTTCTAAAAGCAGGGACTGTGTGTGCCATGCATTCTGTACGTATCCTTTTGTGGGAAGAACAGGTTGAAGAAACACTTGCTGGCCCAGGGCCCCGTTCTTTTAAATATCCTTAGCAACAGCAAATCTTTGCCTTTCGAGGGGTGGATTTGATTTTTTTTTTTGGAAACAGCCAAAATTCATTGGGAGCCAAGTCTGGTGTGTCTGGCTATCACCATGTTGCAAAAAAAGAATCGAAAGCAGCTTACCAAAAAGCATATGGTACAATAAGATAAAAGCATAACTATGTGAGGAAATCTGGGGAAAGGAGAAAATAAGATGGAGTGAAGTCTGAAGAGTGAAGAGGCTAATGAAGTAATGCTCTTTAGGGTTTAAAAGGTCCTACCTTCAAGTAACAAAGTGCTCGAGTAGTTCTCCATGGGCAGTAACAGAAATGTCCTGAAAACAGGCAGCATTGTGTGCTTATGGGCAGTATCAGTCAGGATGGGTTAGGACTTGCTGCCATAACAAACCCTCATCTCAGTGGTGAAAACAACACGGTTTTGCTTCTTCCTCATGCTGCAAGTCTGCTGCAAGTTGGGTTAGGGTTGTAAGACCTTCTGGGACCCAGGATGACGGAGCAACCAGTATCTAGGATCTTGCTAGTGACCATGTTAAAACAGTGTGTTTTTAAAGCTTCTGCTCAGAGGTGACACCTGACATTTGTGCTCATATTTCCTTGACTACAGCACAGCCACACCTAACTTTAAGTGGGTGGGAAAAGTCAGTCGTAGGGTGCCAGAAGGAGAAAAGGAGCAAGCTGAATACATATGGACGGACAGCTCTACTGACCACCCGTACTCAGGGGATGCCCTCTGTCTTTTCTATTTCAGGCTTGGCGTTTTACCAGAATGGTTCTGTATCCTAACACAATTGTGGGTAACTGCTCAGTGCTTCTCATACAGATTTCAGTGCTTCTAGAGCAGTGGTTCTCAACCTTCCTAATGCCGCGACCCTTTCATACAGCTCCTCATGGTGTGGTGACCCCCAACCATAAAATTATTTTCGTTGCTACTTCATAACTGTAATTTTGCTACTGTTATGAATCGTAATGTAAATATCTGATATGCAGGATGTATTTTCATTGTTATAAATTGAACATAATGAAAGCATAGTGATTAACCAGAAAAACAGTATGTAATTATATATGTGTTTTCCGATGGTCTTAGGTCGAGACCCTTGTGAAAGGGTCGTTCGACCCCCAAAGGGGTCGCGACCCACAGGCTGAGAACCGCTGTTCTAGAGCAAGACTTCTCAGAATTAATCTGATGGATCTTGTTCGATGCAGATTCTGACTCAGTAGGTCTAGGAGGAGACCCGAGACCCTGCATGTTTGACAAACGTTCACTGCTACAAGGACTTAAAGCCACAGTGCAGGCCTTGGCAGGTGCCCTTGCTCCTGACAGCCAGGATGAACTCTTACTCTTCAAGTCAGAGCTGCCTTCCCACAAGCTGCCTTTATCTGCAGACTGCTGGACATGCTTGTAGATAGTTGGCCAATACTTGGCCTGATCCCAGACTTCCTGGGATTTTTTTCCTTGAGGTGAATACATCTGTCACAACCTTTGACCACCTACTGTGTGCCCTGCTCCCTGCAAGGCTCGAAGGATACAGCCAAGACTTGGAGCTGAGGTTAGCAGCTCTTCTTGGGGGAGCCCTTGGAGATGTGTTGTTCCCTCCAGGTGACTGTCAGGTCACCTCTCTAGACTTAAGTTTCATGCATATTCTGTTGGAATGAAATTCCTTCCAGACATTTAGCATTCATCGTTTTTTTTTCTCCATGCCTTAATTCCTCCTCCCTTCTCATTTGCTTGTCAAATGCACAGAGCACTCCAGGATTAGTCAACAAAAAGCTAATTAAGTTATAAAAACTCTGTAGAGATGATGCTTTACAAATTCTACACAAATGAGTCCTTGTCCTCATTTTATCAAGACAGAGGATCCTTATTTTAGCAGTGGCTCATGGAAGGGTGTCATCGAGGCATTTGTTTTTGATTGCAGATAATTTAGAAACAGCAATAGGAACTTGGAGGCTACTGTTCTCACTGAGCAAGTGCTTTCTTGATAAATAGCCGCAAGCCTTTGTTGTGCTTCGCGTGAAAAATAAAACCATGTTGCATTTTCGATAACCAAGGATATGCTGAACACAGAATCTGATCTGGTACTCAGTGTCATGCCTTCGTATTACTAAAGGATTGGAGTACCTGGGGCCTGTCTCCTGGTGTGGGCACATGGAACCTACCGGAACAACATTACAACATTAGTGTAGGGCACGAAGCCTGGCGCCTCTCAGGCGTTAATGTGCATGCGGGTCACGTGGGGTTCCTGTTAAAATGCAGATTCTGCCGCAGTAGGTCTGGAGTGAGGCCGAGACGCTGCCATTTCTTACTGAGCCCCGTATGAGGCTGGTGCTGCTCTGTGGGCCACAATTTGAGTAGCGGAGCATTTGCACACCCTAAGGCGTTTTTAAGTTTGCAATCCTGGAATTAGATTGAATTTAGTTTCTTTTTTTTTTCTTTTTTAAATTTTTATCTATTTTTTAAAATTGATTTCAGAGAGGAAGGGAGAGAGACAGATAGAAACATTAATGATGAGAGAGTATCATTGATCAGCGGCCTTCTGCATTCCCTACACTGGGGATCAAGCCCACAACCCAGGTATGTGCCCTGAGTGGGAATCAAACTGTGACCTCCTGGTTCATAGGTGAACGTTCAACCACTGAGCCACACCGTCTGGGCAGTTAGTTTATTTTTTTAAATCCTTACACAAGGACATGCTCAT